>NC_136662.1:27655613-28278480 GCF_903797595.1 Erithacus rubecula | reverse complement strand
CTAGTTATGCTTGGAAATTGCACTTCATTCATTGGTGTATAAATTTTAAGGACCAAACCAATAGGGCACATTACAAAAGCAAAGCCCAGTAAAACAATGACTAAAACCTGACAGAGCCATGTAGTTACTGCTAAAGATTAAAGGTTCAGAATTTCCATTATTATTAGTAAGTTCCTTTAAAACTTCAAGTAGTGTATTTTTTCACTGTACTTCAGATCATTCTTCTGGCAGCAGCATAATATTAGTATTGCATTATTTTTTTAAAAAATAAACATTTCAAAATTTGAACTCTTAATGTTGGAAGGAAGCAATGGAGAGAGAGTTAAAACCTTTTATACAGCCAGTTTATTGCTTTAAAATTATTGACTCAGCTGTTTTCATTTGTGGAAGATTTAGGAATTGTTCTAAGCAGTGTAAATCGAACCCTTGGCTGATGATGAATGAATGGAGCCTAGTGTCCAAAGCACATTGTGTGCTTTAAATGGGGGGTTGTGTTGTTGTTTAGATGATTCTCCTCCCTATGTAAATCAGCACAAAAGAATAGTAAGGAAAAGGGTTCAAGAACCTGGAAAGGATCCATCTTTCTTGTTTATCAAGGCTGCTTCAGACTTTTTTCCTCTGGTGGCTGCTAAATCTTAATTAGGTTTGTTTTCCGTAACTCTTTGTCTTTCCTTTCAGCATCACCCCCCTCTTTCTCTCTTACTGTGTCAGACAGCTCTGAGTTTGCAAATGCAAGTACATCACTGAAGTTTGTTTGCATTGTTCTGGATTATTTACTGGATTTTAATTTCCAAGTCAGCATGAAGAAAGTTTTCTATTCTTTTCCTATGTATAAGCGACTGTTTTTTGGTTTTCATCTGTACTTTTCTGTGTGTAAACAACTTTCTTCTTTTAACTATCAATTAGCAGCAGCATTCATCTCCCTTCCTTCCCCTAATGAACTGCAACAAGTCTCTCAAATTTCCACTTACTGTAGTGTTGCTTTGTACACTGCATTTTGTGTTTATGAAATGGCTCTTTATTTAGAAACAAACTGCAGTTCAATTGAGGTACAAATAAGGAAGGTATTAGTGCCTGTTGCAGCGATGTCTTTAGATTTTCAGCTGCACAATTGATTGTACTACAAACTTGATTATGTTCTGAATCAGTGTCTGACTCTGGTTTCTTGGTTGGCTCTAGGACTCAGGCAACTTCAACTCCTCAGAAGTACCATAAATAAAAACGTACTTGAAACGATATACAATGATTGCAACTTACAGATGTGCATTGATTTGCTTGGGACTTTTCACAGTGGTTTTATTGAGGTATCCATTTTCTACTTCTAGTAATGCTAGGTCTATGCTCTGGTGTTGGGTGAAATCCAGCTTCCCTGAAATCAATAGGATTTTTGGCTTTTGCCTCCTGGTAGGATCAGAATTTCACATGAGTATGTTCACAGTACCCAAATTACATGCTTAGCAAAGAATCTGGTAGTGCTAATTTTCTGTAACTGAAGATAACAATACAGCTAAACAACTGAAACTTGTTCGTCTCCACAACTGGAACAAGTTAGTCTGTGCTCTTATGCAGTGCCTTTTTCTTTCCAAAGTCTACCAAATGCCACAAAAATGAGTCTTAATGTTAGTTGTCAAATGTTTCTCATGCTGAAAGAGATTTGTTTCTTCGCAATTGCATGTTGAGGGAGATGTATGTAGCATTCAGAAATAGCTCAAAATCAAACTGTAAGTAAGAATAACTTTAAAACTTACCAAGAAATAAAGTCTTCCAGCTGGTTTGCTTCTGTGGCAGATGGAAAATCCAGAGGCCAAGTTGCTTTTGCTTCCTATATTACTCGATGGTGTGGAGTGTTAATCTGCAGCTGGAGCTGAAAACTGCTTTTGTCTTTCTCTGTTAGATCCAAGCTGTATTGAGGAATTGGGTTTCTCCATACGATAACCAAGCTAACTAATCAGTTTAAAAAAAAAAAAAAAAAAAAAAAAAAAAAAAAAAGTAATGCTCCAGTATGTGTTATTCCAGGAGAGAAAGAGAAATGTTTTTTGAAACTGCAGTGTTTAATTCTCACATGCAGAAGTGCTCTAACCAGCTACAGCTGACCCAGATTCCATATACATCACTTTTGGACAGTGTTTTTTTAAACAAACACACACTCGGCTCAGCCGTTCAGCCCACCTATGATGTCACCGCGAGCACTCAGAGAGCAGGAGAAACTCCTCCTTCGGATTTCCTATCCATACCCTCCAGAAAAGGAGGGGGTAGGGAGGCTGAGAAGTTAGGAACAAGGAAAGATTGTTTGCCAGTAGAAGGGAGGTACCATATGGCAACGGACTGTGCAAGAGTTCAGCAGGCAATTACAAATCAAACATTTTTACTATGCTGCCTAAAGATGCCTTTCAAGTTATTACAGTACTGGGCTTCATTTAGAAGAAAGATTCTTTCAGGCTGATAAAACTCGATTTGTGTTCCTGGGAATAAAAGGGGCAGCCTGGCTGGATACAACAGGAAAAATGAACCATTTGTAGTCTAGAAGAATGTTCAACAGAATGTCGCATTCAATTCTTGACGTTCACTTAATATGAAACAGTTCCAGTTGTTAAAGGCAGGAATTCTCCAATACATGTGGAAAATGTTAAAACTCTGTGTGTGATGGTTTGGGGTAGGTATTAGAATATTTGATAACATCTGACTGGTGTTAAAAGTAGCAAAAGCCACAGAGATTATGCTCTACAAGAAATACAGGATCTGGGTTTGGTTCTGTCCATACTCAGCCAGCACTTGAGTGCATTCAATTTACTTGCCATTGATCTTTCTGGTTTCTTCACAAAGGCAGTGCCAATTGCATTTTAAAGAGAATTACTCTTGCATGCATTGAAAATTATTTTAGATTTTGCAGAAGTGCATCCAATAGGTTTAGAGAACTGTTCTTTATAGAAGGCTTGTTTTTGATTTAGTTTAAAGAAAAGATCATTACAAGTCATTCAGAGATAATTCTACAAATACAGTGGTTTATAAAATCCTGCATAATAGTGCAGGTGCCTGTTACAGGGAATTTCCCTATATGTAGTTAATAAGTATGATTTACTTCCTTCGGTGGAAGACTGAGTGGGTTTGGGATTTTTAAGGCTTGTTTGGACATGGTTAGTAAATTCAGGTTCAGGACAGCTTATGCACTCTAGGTAGCATAGCAGTTAAAGGCAACTACCTGATGTTTCTGATTATCCTTTCTGGTTTTTAGCAAACTGTTGCTAGCAGAACAGAAAATTGGGAGATTTAGTAGTATATCAGGTAATGTATAATACCTTTTTATTCACTTTTTTATATGTCACCTTTCAACCACAAGTATTTTAATTTGTTTTTGTGTGTGCACACACACGTGTGTGTGTGTATGTGTGTGTGTGTGTGTGTTGCTTTTGGAGTGATGCCCAGAGTTTCCCAGCTCACATTTGAGGACTGTACTTGTTAGGTGCTATACAAACACAACTGCTGTTCTTGTGAGGTTGTATTAATAGTCTTCCACCTGTAAAGCCAAAGTCCTTGTTATGATTTTGGTTGTACAAGAAGTGAAGTAAAATATAATTTAAAAATTTCCCTGTTACTGAAACAAGCTTCTTAAATGATGTTTTTTAAGTTTGTGTCATTTTTTAATTGAGCTATCTGTGAAAGATACAAGGGATGCAGACTGATTCCTTTGAGCAGCAGAGTTGGTCAGGATATGCTTTCCTTAGTAGGGACAAACAGGTGAAGTTCAAGAAATGGAGTTGTAGTTAGAAATAAAATAAACATTTTATCTATGTTAGGAGATAAATGCTAGTTATCTAGCATATATAATGAGGAGGATTTTCTTCTCTACATGATTAGGGGATTGAAGGACCAGTAAGGTTGCAAGCAGTGGGGGAAGAAGGCAGGTGAGGAATATGAAGTGACTTATGTAGAAGGCTGTAGGATCTTTGGAACTGTGATTATTACAAACTGCAGGATTCATTCATTGCAATCTGGGTGTCCATTTTCCACAGTTAATCTTTCCCATGTTGCTGCAAGTTGAGCTTGAGTTTTTATTCAGCTTGAAGAGTTATGGGTATGATTTATCTTCCTATTGTTTTTTAATTGCTGCATTGGAGGAATGAAGTAGTGGACTTCTTAAACAATTAATTTTGATGGTGTATTTTAGCACTGTGTGTTTAGTATGCTTCATATTTGTCAAGGGAGTAGTAAATTGGTACTGTGGATAAGATGAGGTTTATGAGTAGCTGTGCATGTCCTTGTAATTACTTTTAGCTTTCTAAAATGATTTCCTAGGTAAATCAAAAATCCTCTTCTGAGACAAGGCTTTTGTCAACCTGCTTTAATGTTAGTGCAAGCAAAAAATCTTCATTATATTCTTGATGAGGGTTTTTTTTTCTGCTCAATGAAAGACATTAAACAAAGAAACTTTTCATTCTAATCTCATTTCAGGTATTTATCTGTCAGACTTGACATATATTGACTCTGCCTACCCCTCAACAGCAAGCATTCTGGAAAGTGAGCAAAGAACAAATTTAATGAATAACATTCTTCGAATTATCTCAGATTTGCAGCAGTCCTGTGAATATGGTAAGCTAGTGTGTAAATATCACTGTGTTAAAGAGAAGAACTTGAGAAGCTTTAATTTTTGTCTGCTGTGGTGGGATTTAAGTAATGTGAATGCCATTAACACCCTCCATCATTCTCTCAGCCCAAGAGTCTGGGTTTGTTCTAGTATTGTTAGTTAAGACAGAGCATCATCAGGGTGAAGAGACAGAAACAAATTGCCTTTCTCTTATATCAAATAAACTGCAGTATATATTTTCTGATGATAAATGTGTAGTATTACATCATACTCAAGAGTAGTTTTGCTGGTATTTATAAGCTTCTATCCCTGTGTTCATAACTTTATGACTGAATTCTAAAAATAGGATTGCTTTTGGAATAGTCCTTATACTGGAGATAATAAAATACATTCAGCTTGTCTTTTGGCCATTTATAGTTCTGTCCATAGATCAAGTAATGTAGTTTTTTCTTCAGAGATGGTTTCCTTCAGAGTCCTCTTCCCATTCTAGTAAAGTCCTAATGCTGTGTTTGTGGTGGAATGTGAATTAGCACAGGATTGTGGCTTTCCTGAAAGCTCAGTGTGAAGAGAATGTGGGCTGTGAAGGAGTTCTCAGACAGCTGTCCATGTTCCAGTTCTGGGCCTTTGGTTTGGCCGAGGGTGTTGTCTCACTTTTTCCTTACATGTGATTTGATGAGCAACTCTGGGGTTTGTATGTGTGAGGATTGTCAACTCTGTGCATGAGAATTGCTGTGAAGTTCTAAAGTTTCAGTGTTATTAGGGCCTGTAGTTTGTACCTCCATCTCACATAAAGAGATCTGAATATGTTCAAATAGTTTCTGGGAAAAAAAATTTTGCTTACCAATAAGTGGCAGAGTGGCAATGAATGCTGTCTGTTTTCCAGATATTCCTATGTTGCCTCACGTCCAAAAATATCTAAACTCAGTTCAGTACATAGAAGAACTACAAAAGTTTGTAGAAGATGACAATTACAAGTAAGTACAAAATGCTATAAACTGACCATAACTTACTACAAAATTACTCCTGTAATTCAAAGTCTGACACTTGTGAGGTTGCACTTGCACTGGGGAATTGTATTACATTATGTGGGTGGCAGGGGTTTGGAACTAGATGAGATTTAGGGTTCCTTTTGACCCACACCATTCTGTGATTCTATGATTATGCACCATAGACACACCAGCTGTAAGCACCTGTGTTTCCAGCAGGATGTTGTGCTCAAGGCACTTCCCCACATGCTGAATAGCAGATCTGCTTCTTTTTCTGTGCCAGACTGCACCAAGCCCTTGCTTCAGTTTGGTTTGGTCTGCTGAGAAAGACTTTTACACGAGGCTCACAAGTAACACTGTTCTGTCATTAAGAGGGATCCTGTGATTGGAGATGGCTTAAGTCATTCTTCATCAGAATAAAACCATCTCTGCATCCAATCCTAAGTTTGTACTGAGGTGATTTAAAGCTTTCATTTGCAGATAATGCTTCATTTTATGCTTTTCTCTTTGATTAGGTTATAAAATGTGAGTAAAATGTAAGCACTTGATTTTTGAGAGGCAAGTTCCTGTCTCTGCCTATTCCTCCCAGCCTCCCACCCAAGGTTTCTATGTCTTTAATTAAAAGATTATTACTGTATTAAGTGATTTGGCATCCAGCAAAACTGGGGGATGGAAATCTCTGGCAAGAGACAGGAACTGAGGATAGGAAACACCCTAAGGCAAATCGGTTGCCTATGAAGGAAGGTTTTGTTCATTGGCTGATGTGCTCGAGGAGGTTCCCCACCTATTCCCATCCTGCCTGCCTGGGAAGTTTGTCACCTCAGAGGGCCTGAATTGGTTGCTTGTGCAGCTCCCTTGGAATGGCAGGAGGGGGATGCACACGTTAAGAACAGCTGTGCTTTGCCATTTAATAGCCCTAACTTGGATTTTCTGAAAGACAGCAAATGGGGACCCTTCAGTTTATGTCAGAGAGCAGATAAGGAGGACTCAGTTAACAAGAAGACCCTTGGCTTCTTTTCTGAGGTTTCTAAGTTATTCTCTGCATGTCCCTGAGGAAGCATCCAGCTTTACCTTTTTCCTGGGATGTTCTACATACAGCCTGATTTGGGAAGTGTCACTTGTCTATCACTGAGAGTCAAGCTCTGGTCAAATATTTGAAGGAAGAAAGAAAAAAAGCCAATCTAAACCCAAGCTTCTTACCTGCAGTGTCTCCTTAGTACATTGTATTCTGAATTCTGCTCTCCACCTTCCTTCACCTTCACTGGATAGCACTCACTAGCAGTGGGAATTTGATTGATGAAGGAGCTGCAGTCTTCATCCTGTACAATCCATGTTTTGGTAGCAGGGCAATGACTGGAGACAATGGCACATAAATCAGAAGCATGGCTGCTGTTCACAGGGTCTGGTTTTGCATTGATGGGTTTTGTACGTCTCCAAACTGAATGCTTTTATGGTCAAGGACTGTATTTGAAGAATTGGTCTTCCTTAAGAACAGTTGAGTCTTCTACTTTTCATCCCTAAGGTGTCAGCAAAAAGGTTGAAGTTAGAGAGCAGTGACTATGACTTGAATGCATGTTTTTTCTTCCTAAAAGATATAATTTTTAAAAATTAAATTATAAAATTGTAATGAATCATTGCTTTACTGTCTGGGAATGGGAGGGAGAGGACCTGTCAAACTTTAAACTTTTTCTCCCCAAAATTAAATAGTTAAATAGATGCTTTTTCAGTGTTAGTAGCTTCAAAGATTTTAATTCTGCAAACTGTGTGGACAAGATACACTAATCTTCCTGGAATTATGTATTCCTGTAGTCTGCCTTCTTTGTGGGCCTTCTGGAAATAGCATTAAAAGTTACAGAAAAAGCATGAATTATGTCTGAAATCAAGTTGATAATTTATTTTCCAAAACACAAAAGAGGATTTTGGCTTCTGGACCAGTAAAGATGAGAGGCTTGGTGCTTGGCACACTAGTGCACTTAATAGAAAAATTTTAAATATTAAGTATTCCAAGAATAAATATTTCAGCCAAGGTGTGGGGAGAGATTCTGTATTATTTTAATTTTTATTTTCCCAGATTTTAGCTGAAGTAGCAGTTTCATGTGTGTGCCAGCCACTCTGGGGCACTGGAGGTCTTGGTGATCTGTATGAACTAAAGCCATAGGCAGGAAAAATCAAGTTTGTATATAGAGTGTGCTAAAGATAATTCTGCTCTGTTTGTATTACCTTCATAGTATTTGTTGCAATCACAGAATCGGGCAGCTTGCAATCATAAATTTAAAAAATTCTTCTTCACAAACTTACATTTTTATTTCCTGATGAAGTAATTTTTAATGTTTCTTTAACGCAGACTTTCATTAAAGATAGAACCAGGGACCAGCACCCCCCACTCTACTGCTTCCAGAGAAGATTTAGTAGGTAAATGCTTAATAAATGTAAGAAGACTTGAGGTTGTCATGTGCATTATTTTAGAATTGCAGATGTGGAAAATATTTACCTGAGGCTATAAAGAAGTGTGAAGTTTAAACACTGCATGTTTGTAATAAAAACCCTAAAGGTGATCTGTAAAGAAGGAACTGAGTAATTTTTTTAGGTTCTTGTATGTATTGTGGCACTAAATTGTTAATGTCATTTGGGGTGAAGAGCTATTAAATATTCATTCTTTGTTGTGTCTAGACAGGAGGGCCTTCATCTAAACTTTTCATGGCATAATATGCTTCCAAAAATGAACATTCTTCTTGGTCCATGCCAAAAGTGGTTGAAGGCAGGAGTGTGAAAATGTAGAATCAGTGAGAAGTGCCCAGCATTGGTGTAGTGAATGCAGCCACCTTTAGGACTTGCAAAATATTTTCACTGGATGGTCTGTTTGAACTAAGTGAGTTTGGTTTTAACCCTGTGCGAAAACCCTGAAGTGCAGGGGGTTTAATTATCAATACAATGATTTGCATTGCAATTATCACTTATAAAGGAAGTTTAGACAGTTTTGTGCAACTTTTCCATGATTTTCTAGGAAGTGGCCTTGACAGTAATTCTGCAATTACTTGGGAGTAATGACTTTTTTCTTCCCAGGCTCTGAAGTTGGAGCATCTCCACAAAGTGGACGGAAAAATGTTGCAGCTGAAGGAGCTTTGCTACCACCAACACCCCCTTCACCTCGGAACCTGATACCCCATGGACATAGGAAATGTCACAGTCTGGGATACAAGTCAGCATTTTACTCAACCTCAAATTCTTTTGTTTTTTTTTTTTTTTTTTTTTTTTTTTTTTTTAAGTGATGTATCATCTTTCAATACAAAAGCTTTGCTTGTAATGAGTAGCATGACTTGTACACAGTGCTTCACTTACAGAGCAATTTGTGGCCAGGGAGCAAGCTCAGAACTATAATGCCAGTATCCCAACCAAAGAGAATTTAATCAAAATAAGAAGGGTGAAGTTTTGATCATAAGACTAGTCAGTGAGTTAACCAGAATGGCTCTTTCTGAATGACAAAACTCTCAGTTTTTAGTAACTCAATGCCACTGTAATTATTTCAATTTCAAAATTATATCACTGCTTTATTGGTATTTTTACAGGGAGACATCCTTTATAGACTTTCTTTGTAGACTAACTCTGTTTAGTAATGGCTTCAGGCTTTTTCCACATAAGTGTGCTTCTTATAATATCTTGATGATTATCTTGTCATTTCCCTTGTCATGTCTTCAAAATGCAAGATTGTAGCTACCCATTAAAGAATAACTTCTATTATGTAAATTTACATTTCATGAGCTAGAATGCAATGCTGTAATTCAGTTATGTGTTACGGAAGACAAAAATAGCATAAGATACTGAAAGTAATTTTTAATGTACTCCTGACTTCCTCTTCATTACACGAGTTCTGTGCAGTTTTAAAACTGGCAATTGCTATAGATAATTCATTTGTGCACAATTGCTTATGGCTTGGCCATGATTTAATCTGGCTTTAGCAGCTCAGTGCATGCAGTCCTTCAGGATGTTAAAGCAGCTCTTAAGACTGACCAAAGGCGAGGATGTAACAGTTGTGTCCTTGTTGGTTTCTAGTTTCATACACAAAATGAACACGACGGAATTCAAGAGTGCAACATTCCCCAACGCAGGACCGCGGCACCTGCTGGATGACAGCGTCATGGAGCCCCACGTCCCATCCCGAGGGCAGGCTGAGAGCTCCACCCTTTCCAGTGGAATTTCAATAGGTAGGAGCTGCAAACACACCCAAATACCTGGGCTTTAATAAAGATTTTAGCACAATTAAGTGGTGATTGTGCCTGCAGCAGTGTTGTTCTAAAATACTGCTTCTCTTGTAGAACGAAACTGAGAAATGTAGGGGAAGGAGGGTGGCTTCATTTATACAGCATGAACTGAGAAATTATGAAAAAGAAGATTTTTTTTTTTTTTTTTTTTTTTTTTTTAAAATCCCTGTTAATGATATAGTTTCTGCTACTCCTCTTCCTCAGTGGAGGTGGAAGGAAGTGCAGGACACAATTTTCTATTATCTTCCTCCCCCCTCAATCAATTCAAGTTTAAAAAGTTTTATAGTGGGATTTCTATTTAAAATGCCATATTGACTTGGTAGTGCTAATTGCTGACAGTTTTAAGAGATTTCTAAATGCTTCTGGCTTTGGCAGAAGATAGAAATCTAATTTTCAAATACCTGAAAATGTCAGAATCTACTAAATTTTGATTTTTATTTATCTTCATATATTTAGGGTGGGTTTTTTTTCTGAGAAGTTCTGCTTCCTGAGTTTCTTCTGTCACAAGAGGTGCACTTTTTTCCTGTTGCACATAAGTCTTAAATGGAGTCAGGACAGGACACAAGTGCCTCTCAAATCCACCTGTTTGCAGCCAGGGCTGACAAATGCTCTCACCACAGTTGCTTTTCTTGGAATTATTTGTTTGATAGAATTCAATGGTGTTCAATTTTTATGCATTTATGGTGATAAAGGACCCTTATACTGCTTCACATTTCATTGGAAAACTGAATTTTAAAAGCAGTTTTGGTTTTTAGCCTTTGTGGAAGGAAACAAGGTCACAGACTGTCAGATGATGCTGCTTTCAGGAGCTGTACATATATTTTCTTGAGGAGAAGACTATATGAAATTAGACCTAAGTAGTTGGTCTAAGTGAACCTGTTCACATTAGACAGCTTTCACTATTTAATGTGCATTGCCCGTCTCTGTTCCCTGTAGGTTCTTTGCTGTGGCAAAGTTTTCTTCTTCAAGGTCATCCATCAGGAATGATGCTACTCCTCAGCATGCAGGCAGTTCCATTCCCAGGGATTGCACAGTGCAGGAGAACCAAGCTGAGATGGAGCATTGTCCTTTTCTCAGGGCAATGTTTCATGGATGCTTTCTATCTAAATGCCTAAGGAATTCTCTGCAGTCGATCCTTTTTTTCCTGGATAAATTATTTCTGTACCTCCATTAGAGCCTGGCAGGGAAGGTTTGCCAGAGCTGACAGGCAGTTTTTCACAAGGTACAGTTGAGAACCAGTCACCATTTATGTATTTTGGAGGGTATAGGATTTTCCTACTTTGTCTCCTCTCTGAATTTTTCAATTCTGTTCTCTAGCTCAAGCATGACCCGACAAGCTGGAACAAAATTGCCACTTTAGAAGACTTGCATAAATGACTTGTAAAACAGCAGCCTTGGGCATTTTGTGCTAGATCAGCATTTGTGGTTACAAATTCCCCTCTCCCATTCTCTTTCACCTCCAGCCTCCCCATACTCAGTTATCACTGTTTTGACAATCCTACAATGTTGTTATTTTTGTTGCTTCTTGATGATGAAAATTTCAATGACACAAAAGGTTTAATAGAGGTTCTAGAAATACACATAGAAGAAGAGGGTAAGTTCTAGAGGTTTGCAGTATCTATTACTGAAGAATTCTTGGACATGTAAGTTGTCTGGCATTCTGTGCTGCTGCCTCGGCAGGATTTAAGGAAGTTGATTGAAGCTGCTGAGTTCCTCCATCGTGTTTGAAGTAGTCTGTTTACTCAGGACTTGGAATTAGTACAGTCACTGCAGCAGGGAGGAGGTTTATGGTATTCTACAACACAGCTTCAAAAGACAGTCAGGAAAATGTCTCCTGAATGTGTGCACTGAAAGGAGTGTTATTCCTCACCTTGCCCATAAATGTGGATTTAAACCTGTTGCTCTAGAAACAGGACTACCTTTTTTACATATAAGCCTATATAGGACTTAACTTTTTGGATAAATGATCCTTCTTCAAAACATGGACAGAGTTTCTGCTATGTCAGCACCTTGAATGTGCCTTTAAAGACAACTGTAATGCTGCTTTTAATCACTGTGTTTTGAGGGCTCAGAGGTGTTTAGACCTTTCCAGTCCTTTCATATTGGAGGATCTGATAGGATCTGCCTCTGTTAATTATCAAAACACCACCAGTGTAACAACACTGTCCATAGGAATCTGTCAGCAAGTCTGAGCTAAAACACACATTGAAGTGATGATGGACATTTTGGTTATGCCATGCTGGGAAAGGCTGGCAGTCTGTTTTGGGAATGGTGCAGAGCATGCCACTGTTTTTACATCAATGTCATTAATATTTTACATATGAAGAATATACTAACTGAGTGGTTTTCATTGCAATGAATGATTCCTAAAACAGCAGTAATGCAGAAAGTAAGACAGGTATGGGGTTTGCTCAAAATAGGCCAATCTGTGATGTGAGAGCCGTGGCCAAAGACCTTTATCAGATTATTTTCTTAACTTCAGCGATTGGAGGCTGATTACATTCAACTCATTCTGAAGACAAGCAAACAAAATATAAAAATACTAAATATTCAGCCTCTTTTATACTGATTTCTTGTGCTTGGGTCAAAACAGTTCTTGTTCCTAGTGCTGTGGGACAGTGTTCCATAGCTGATGGTCGTGTGTGCTGGAATCAGGAAGCTGTACCTCTGGTTCTGTTGCCTTCCTCCTATGTTATAAATAGGTGCTGTTTTCTGGACAGAAGATTTTAAAAAGGTGAGAAATCTTTTTCAAGCAGTGCCAGGGCTATCCTAGTAAGAAGGAAGAAACACTTGTCCAGTCCCATATACAGTGTCTTATGGGAAATGATCTCTTGAATTCAGGAATGTAGCAAAAGGAAATAATCCCTTGTAAGTTTTAGATATTTATAATGTAGATGGCTGCATTTGAGCTGATTACAGTAGGAGCTCTTTGTAATCACGTAGAGAATTGAAATCCTCATGTGTATGATTCATCTCATTCTTAGGTTGTTGTCTTAAAAGAGGTTACATGGCTTGAGCCCTTAAAACCCCACTTTATTTCTGTTGATTGCAGACACTTTTGAAAGACAGCACATGAAAATACAGGGAGATGAATAGCACTGAAAATGTCTGTTTTGTGTAGACAGTCTGGAATATCTGCTTTAGTAAATTGGGACAGATGCTGTTACTTGCAGTGGAAGTTCACTGAGAACCCCCACTCACTGCTATCAGCAGACCTAAAGCTACAATGTGGTTTTGTTCTTGGAGGGCTGTGTTTGGATGAGGTCACTGTTTTGGTGAGGTCACTGTGTACACTCTGCCCTGCTGAGGCGTGAGCACTGCTCTTGGCTGGGTCCAAGGAACCACCTGCACACTGGTACCACCTGTTCCCTGCCTGTGTTTGCCTACTGTCACCTCCTCAGCTAAAAGCAGGACAAATTAAGATGATTTTACAGTCAGAAATAGCATGACATTTCCTTTACTTTGTAAGATATTTTTCTAAAGAATATGTGATTCTCTATTCACTCCCAATTTTCTTACACTTAAAGAATTTATTGCTTAGGTATGCTCTTTGCAGGATGTTCAGCTTTTTTCATTAATGTTCTCAGAAGCTTTGGATTTCCACAATTTCTTACAATTTAGCTCTGCTACGTTGCTGAATTTCTTAAGCAGTTTGTTTACAATGACAAATTGTTCAAATAATTCTTAAGAAGTAAAGGGACAGTAAAAAATAGGCCCCTCTTTTATATATTGCTTCTGTGTGGCTTTTCTCCTTTTAGAGCATCTAACCTAGAGGATGGAAATTCATTTTGCTAAGGAAGTTATTCTTTGAGAGCACTGTCCCATGCATATTATTTAAAAATAGATGTCAAGGTATGAACACAGGAACACTGTTGAAATTGAGATTGTAACTTGAGGTGTTCAAAAATTCACAGGAAACAATTATGGATTGCATTTGTAACAGTTTTGGATGCAAATTCTTTTTAAGCTTTTTTTCCCCCCACTTATTTTTCCTAATCTACAATTATATCGATGAAAGCTCTGGAAAAACTGCTATTCGTGAACATTTGCCTTTGTTTGTGTGTTGCAATCACTGGAGAATAGCTTTAGCCTTTGTTCTAATGCAATTGGAGGAATTAATGCTGCAGAATCAAAGAAAGGTATTTTAAATCAGTGTGAATTAATGTAAGAAAGTGCCTTTGTAAGAACAGTACATTTCCAAACCTAAACTGCCATGAAATACATATGAGAATATCAGCATTTTGATGAATTCCTCTACTAAGTCACCACCTCAAAGTTACTGAATTCTACATGGGATTTTATTTCTCTTTAAATAAATGAAGCATAGGTGTGGGTATACAGTGTATTCATTTACTTTCAGGGGTCTTGGCAGCCTGTAGAGTAGAGAAGACCTTTACACAGCCAGTGTTTGTTTGATTCTTTAACCTGTACTGTGCTCTTAAGGTGTGTAGGACTCTGAGTCATCTAATCAGATTTCAGGTAGGGTTTCAGGCAGAAGAAATATTTATTTGTATTTCCTTTATATTACTATATGGATGGTGTATTTATAAATTTCCTTTATATGATACATGGATGCTTATCTCTTGTGTTAAAACCCGGTTTTGCTATTGTGAACTACTACACCTTTAGTGAGAAGATGAATTTAGTAACTGTGTAGTATTAGAAGTTTAAAATGCTCATGAAGGTGCCTGGATTTGAGAGGAGAAGATGCAGTCTAGCACTCTGATTCTTCCCCAGTTTTTCTTGGTATTGCTTGGTCCAAGGCTCATGCTTTGGATGTGTTGAAATCAATGTAGTTGTAAAAACTCCATTTCTGCCTCATCTTTATCCACTTGGTTATTTGCCTTTGCTGATTTTCACAATGAAACTCAGTGGTGGTATTAGAAGTTTCTATCAGTTCTCTGCCATGATATTGCTTGAGTCTTCTGCCAGAATTCCTGCCATCTGTATTTGCTTCACTGGGGAACCAGGGTTAAGCTGCTTAAACTTTTCAATAGTTAAATGGCCATGAGCTATATATGTAAGGATTTGTGGTGTGGTTGTGAATTCACCAAAGCTGAACAGGGCTTTCAGGGCATGAAGCCCATCTCTGTAGTGTTCTCTGGGCTGGGCTGTGCTGATATTCAGGCCTCTTGACCAGTTTTGTGTGTTTTCACAGTAGAATTTGAAGCTCTGTCGGGTCCGTCACCAGCTCTGGAAACACGGTGTAACCGGAGCCAAGAGAGTGTCGATGACAGATTTGGGAAGGGGAAAGAATTTTTAGCCTGAAAACTTTTTAAACTCTTTGGGGTTGGTTTGTTTATATTAACACCTGTTTAACTTTGGGGACTAACTTCTGGATAAAGAAAGCCTGTGTTAAGTGTACAGTATCCCCTGACTTGGGGCAGTGAGTGGGTGCTGTGACCTGGGGAGTGGATGTGGGATAGCATAGACATTCCCTATCCTGTAACTGAGAACCTCATGCTGTTTGTGTGGCTGGAACACAGACATCTCACAGACATATATCTGCGTGTGCATATCTGCAGATGTGAGCAGAAAATTCACATCTGAATGGAGCAGCAGTGCCAGGGCTCTGCAGACAATCCTGAGCCTTCTCAGATAATCACTGGCACAGTTAGCAAAAAAGCCATCTTGCCAAATGCTGCTTTTCCTAAGAAAGGAAAAAAACTTCATAATGATTTTATTTTATTCAATCCTGCACAAGAAATTTATTATCAACGAAGAAAACAAAGAAGATAGTGCCTTGTGATAAAGTGGCTTCTTACATAAAGCCAAAATTTGTTTAAAACTAACTAACAGAAAGGGCTTATACTACCTAGGATTTGTTATTAAGTTTAACCTGAAGAACTTAATTGAGGTTTTTGGAAAAACTCAAATATTGAGTATGTACTTGAGAAGAATTTAAGAAGGTGATATATTTTTAGAGTACTGAATGAATGAAATATTTCCAGTTGAGGTGACACTCAAATAGTGCACTTAATGCTTAAACAGAACTTGGCTAGACATCTAACTTTTATTAAGTTAAAAGCAGTCCCTTTTACCTCTGTTTTGTTTTGGAAGGAGAGATGTCACATATTTTCTTTTGCTTTTCAGGAAAGGGGTGTTTTTAACATCAGAACTTGTGTCTTGCAAAATATCTCCAGAGGCTTTTAGAAACTTAAGAATCCTGTTGGAGATGGTTTTTATATGGGTGTTAGAGGAATAGTCAAATGCTAAAATTCAACCTTTTCCAGGTTTTTGTTACAATTTTTACAACCCCTGTAGGCATCAGTGTAAATGGCAAATCAATTGTTATGATGTTTTGTCCAATGTTTTTTACAAATTGATGTTCCTTTTAAGTGTAATTGGCAATTTCTGTATAGGTTTAACTTTTCAAGTGAAACTTTTGGTTTACAAAGCCACCAAGTTCCTGTAGGTTTTCTCACAGTACTGATAATGTACCAAGGATTGTCATTTTGTGACAGGTGACATTTTAGCTCTTGCTCTAGATTGCTTTGCATTTTAACAAAGCAACACTAACTTTTAAATCTTTCTGTAGTGTAGTTAGCACTGTAGTTAAATACAACTTTATTAGCAAAGCTGATACAGTTACCATCAAAATGTCATTTCAGGTAGAATTTTAATGTATCAGCATTGCAAACAATGGCTTAATAATACTGTCTTAGCAGGGGGTTTTAATTGTGTGGATTTATCACATGGGCCTAAATTAAGCAGAGCTCTGGTCTGCAATTCATGCTAACATAAAGCTCTGGTCTGCAATTCATGCTAACATAAAGCTAAATCTAAGCTGTAGGAAGAAAATAAATAAGATTCTAAGAATCCCTGATGCTTTCAGTGCTGACTGGATGACTTGACACAAGTTGCTTCACCATTTTGCAGGACAGATTGTAACCACAAGGAAAACTTCAGTTATATGCAAGGAAAACTATTTCCATGTTGGGCTTGAACTCCACCATCATAATTGTTGTTCCAGCTGCTAAAAGGATTTCAGCACCTTAAGATCTAACTATAAAAGATTATACCACAAACAGCCTTCTTCAAAGACAGTCAGCTGGGAGGTCTTACCCAAACTTCCTGCTTGAAGTTGTCTCTGAATTGTTGCATCTGATTCTGTCTCTCATCCTCAAACCATGCTACTTACTAACTTGAAGAGACTTCATGTATTGCCTTACAGAGAATGCCACTGTGGTTTCATTAGGATGAAATAAATCACTGAGCTTTTCACTGTGATGTGGATTGTAGAATTTGCTGAAAGCTTTGAGTGACAGTCGTTTTTTCCAGGAAATGGTAAGGACTTTGCAAAGACTGCTCCTGTAACAGCAGGCTCCACCTGGATAGGTTACTCCACTTGTTACTCCTTTTTTTCCTGGGACATCTCATTATTTACCTGGTAGTCTTTCTGTATAGAAGTGCCTGGTATAATGTGGAGTTCAACACACACATTACCTTTTCTATGTTGAAGGTCAGGTGTAAACTGTGCTGAGCAGAACTTCTGATTGTTTTTATGGTCATTTCTTTGCTCACCTGCTCTGTGGCACCTGAACGTTTGCTGATAGATCAGTCTGGGAGGGTCACTTGAAGTGCAAGCACTTGCTTAGCTGTAGTAACTGAGTCTCTTTGGTCACTTGTCCCCACACTTTAGAGGAAGTGTTAAGTCAAAGGAGTAATTGAGCTACTCTTCTGTGGGCAGAGCTACCTGCTGCTGTAACCCTTCCAGCAGCTGGATGATTAAGGATCAATGGCCTGTAAATGGAAATACTAAAAACTTAAAAGAAAGTTCTAGAGAGCAGTGCAAGTTATCTGTTGAATATTTTGCCTCCCTGCTTGCATCCCTTTATGCCTCCACTGGAACATCACTTCTCTATCTCTTAGCTCCTTCCACTGCACAAAAAGCTCTTACTGTAGTGTTGGTGTGAACCAGATTAGGACTTTCCTTTAGGAAAAAATTAGAGTAAGCTGAGACCAAATTATCTAGTGTCCCATAGAGATCTGTTAATATGTCAATGTTGAGCTAATGTTTGCAAAAGAGGCATCTCAGTTGAATTGGCTGGCAGATAAAGGGATGTATTTTCTCTTAAATTTTACACAGAGGGAACTTCAGCACATGCTGAGATTTTCATGGCTCTTGGCTGGAATTGCCCATGCTGTGTGTATATCTTTATTGCCTCCATCTTTACTCTGTGTTTACTCAGTGAATATTCAGACCTACTTTGTACACATTATTTTTCAGGGCACCACTTTTCCCTGCTGAATTTTTGTGAAAATTACAGGGAGCTGGTTCCCATTTTCAGCCACTGTTTCTCTGAGGGAACTCTTAAGTAAGGAGCATCAATTCAGATTTTTTGTTTATTTGTTTTCTGGTTTGTTTCAAAATAATTATGAATAAATTCTTCATTTTATGTATGGGTGTTCAGGCAGCAGAGCAGACAAGAGCCAGCAGAGCAAGTTAGTGTGCCAAAAGGTGGCTTCAAGCATTGATTGACATTGAATTGCACTGATAGTTAGGCTTTGGGATTATCTGGAGCCAAAAATGTTGGTTTGAAGTGGTGAACAAGGATAATAGCTCAGGTGGGCAGCTGGGCTGGTCTGAAAAGTGAACAGCAGCAAGACAACAGCTTGGAATTGTGTACAGAGGCTGCTGACTTCTGTTATCAGCATCTCTGCTGATAATTGTTTACTGATTTAACATTACAGATAACACTCACCTTATATTTATATTTAAATACTCATTTTACAGACTGATGTGATTTTACTGGAATTGTAAAGTTACTATCTTATTTATGGAACTGCCATGAGTAGATGCATCAGACTTTTGGAATTAGGGATTTTCCTCTATTTTCAGTGTTGAAAATAAAGTGTTTGTGGATTAGTTTACAAGGCACAGAAGGAAATAATATTGTAGGGATCTGATCAAGTAAGTGGGAGATCACCTTAAAAAGTTGTTTAAGGCTTCTCAAATCATATATTGGAGATTCAGCAATGAATTTGCACCTCTGTGTCATGACTGTGTGTGACTTGATAAGATTATTTAAATAAGTGACCTGTTTTTCTAAATGCAGACAAATCTGTGTTTAGGATGTTCTTTATATTTTGAACATATGGTCCCCATTTATTAGTGCTTCTCTTCTTCACTTCTTGATGTGGAACCAGACCCTGTCCCTTCAATCTCCATCTCAGTTTATGTGAAATTCCTGAAGCAAATCACAAAGTGTTTTCCTTGTAGTATTTTACTGAAGTATTTTTGTGCATTTCATCTTAGATATTCTGATATTCAGAATCTCAGATATTCTCATTTATTCAGATGCAATTGACAGAGATAGATTGTAGATGAAGAAATAATGTATCAATTTTTTGTTGTATTTCTCTAGGTAGCAGTGATGGTTCTGAGCTCAGTGAAGAGACTTCCTGGCCAGCATTTGAAAGGTGAGGAAAACCTGTACTTCTCTATTCACATTGTTATTTAGAGTCTCTCACTTGGTGCTGAAAATGATGCTTTATTTTACTGCACTAGAGATCTTCTGTCTGTAAGAACACTAAAAAGCTGTAGTAAGTTCACTGGATCCATTAAAGCAGCATAGAAACACCTTCTGCTCACTAATGATTAGTAGGGCTTTTATCTAATTGGGTGCTTACTCAGTGCACACATCCTTTAAGGAACTGATCCAGAGAACCCTTAGACCTCAAAGGTTTTACATATGTGGATATCACATGTGCTGTTTGTGTTTGTCTGATTTTCATTTTCATTTTCCCTGAGAGACTTCATAGTCCCTTTTGTTCCCTTGTTATTGACATTGTCACCTCTTGTCTCTCTCATCCTCTTTTCCCTTCACTGTTACATGGGAAGACACAAGAATGGCTCTTGCTAATGTCTGACTTTGTGGTCCAGAATTAACAAGTTGTTTCTTATCCAGCACCTGTGAGTGCTCAGGTGGAACTGACCACTTCAACCCATTCTCATGTTGTATTTGAGAATGTGGAAAAAGACAAACAGCTGTACTGTTTACAGTTTAACTCAGAAAAAGGGAATATTCACCTTCCCACAGCTGAGTAAGATGCACAGTACAGTGCATTGCTTGCTTCTATAACACAATTTCAGGTAATCCAACAGCTTCAGAGTTGCCATGGATGACTTTTGCTACCATGCTTTTTTTCATTTTAAGGAGAAATTTTTGTCAAAAAGCTTTTTCTTTTTAGTTGGAAACTGTAACCACAAACATATTCTGATTGAACTCATCAAAGAAGTTAATTTTGGAAAAGGTCTTTGAAAATCTCTCTGTGCCAAAGGTGAACTCCTGGATGCCTCATGCCTTAAATATGAATACGTACATGAGGAAAGGCCCTTAACAGTTTCATTAGGTAACATTCCACATGAGCAGAGAACACAAGTGGGGTCAGAAAGACCATCACTTAACTTGCAGGCTGCATCCCAAACCACATACAGCATTCCAGAGGTTTTCTTTCTTTTCCTTCCCTGCTGCCTTATGGAATTGTGTATTGATATCAAGTTGTTTCTCAAAGATAAAAAGTCATTAAGTTAGAAAAAATGGTGAGCTGAGTGTTTTTACCCAGAGCACTATAGGAAACTTTAAAATTTAGGTTTAAACTTACGAAAACACTCTTCAGAATTCTTGTGTGGACTTCTGAGACAAAGCAGGGGCTTTTCATCCCAGTGTTAATGAGAACTGGCAGCCCCAGGCTTCCTCAGTTAAAGAGTTTGCTCCATGTCAAACAGAAGATTCCTTCTCCAAATTCCACTTGCCTTCTGTATTTCCCTCTCTCCTGAGAGAGCTTTTGGAAACCCTGTTGGAGGTTTCATGTGTTTCAGGGTGAGTTCTCTTGCCTGCTTCCAGAGAGAGGGACAGAGTTCCTTACAGACATCCCAACACCATGTGTGAAATTCCTAGAGATCTGTGGCATTTAAGTCTGTTTTTGGTTTATAAGATAATGAGGCATGTTTTAAAGTTTAATAAGTAATACACTGAGGTGCAATTATCAGAATTTGAGATAAGTAGAGAAGGTCTCTCTCTGGTTTTGGTCTGTACAGTGAAGCAGAGTGGTCTCCATTCTTTATAAAGATATTTAAGTGAGGGAGAGGCATTAGTTGCCTGGAATTATCAAGTCTGGAAAAACTGGGATCTAGTGTAAATTATTATTTTCTATGTAGTGCAAATAGGAATTCAGTATTTCTCAGTGGTTTAGGAACATCTTTGGGTAGAAAGGCTTAAATCTGCACCATAGCCTTAAGAGGAAGAAAACAATTCTTCCACACACAGATTCCCCAAGTAACAGAAAGAAATGTGAAATGTATTCTTGTTTTTCCTGGCATTTCTGCTTGTCACTGGGGAATGCAGAAGGGATGAGAACAAGAGCCACTGATGGTTTTTAAGAAACAGAACCTTAGTTTGAAACTTGACAGAGTTTTCAGCATTGAGGTGTACCTTCAGGCCAATCAAAATTGCTAAAGGAAGGACTAAAATTCCAAGTCCTTACAGTTATATCCTGTTAAGGGTAGTGTATTAAGTGACACTTCAGTCTCACTGGTTGTCATCCTGAGTGTCTCTGAATGGATTTCCCTGAAATAGCAGGATTCCAAGAGTGGTAGACTCCTTGTTATGCAAAAACCCCCAAGCTTAAAGGTAAGAAGAAAACATACTGGATTTGCATGCCAAAAATAAGTATACAAAAATAAACGGCTTATATTACTTTTTTCTTTATTGTTTTATATGCCTATATCTTAAGTGGGTTCTAAAAAATAATTCATAAGTTCAGATATATCTGTTGTGTTGAGAAGCAAATGATGGCAAATTGTGGAACAGGTTAGCAGATGGTAATTCATTAATGTCTTTTTCATAATAAGGCTTGTACTTAACTGCCTGCTCCCACAGCATTGCTGATCTTCAGTCTGTAAACAGAATACAAGCAACTAGAAAAATGGATAAAAAAATAGGATGTGAGGACCAGGTGCCTTATGTTGACTTAAATAAAATTCAGTTGATTAAGGGGATCTGATTCAGAAAAACAAGGTTCAGTGTAGCAAAGCAGTGTTCAAAAGGCAGGTCTGAGGCACAATTCCTGAACAGGGATAACAGTAAGGATCAGGTAGATGATTTTAAAATGTGGAGCTTAGAGGTAAAGTGCACAGCATAGATGAAACTGGAAAATTGAAATATTGCTGAGCTGGTTTCAATGTTACTTAGCTCAACAGGATTTTAAACAGTGTCAGGTGTATTTTGCCAGAGCTTGCAGTTCCTTTCAGCCCAACAGCTTGTGTGTTTTCATACTTGTAGAAGTTGAAGCTGATTTTGAGGTAACATCTAAAGTCAGATTTCAAGAGTTTTAGCAACACATTTATTTAGTCTAAGGTAAATGCAGACTTTACTCTAAAAATGTGTTTTTCTTCAGTGCCAATAAAACACTTTAGTATTGTGAGTTCTGACAAACAAGAACATCTGATGAAATGAAAAACCATACTATCTACTTCTGCATGTGTTTTTCTAAATAAAATTATTCACTTTTTCTTACATGGAAGAAGTGGCTTTCTGATATGCACACAAAAAAAGTTCTGTGCTGTTTTAGCAGTCGTGCTGTCTGTGTGAATGAAAGTATATGTAATGCATACAATTTATAATGGAATCCAACAGGAACAGGTTGTACCATTCTCTCGGCCCGGGGACAAGAGTGTCACGAAATGGCCATCGAGGCCACATGAAGGCCAGCAGGTACAATCCCACTGCACACAGAGGTGTCAAACCTTCCCTCTGCTGTTGGTGATTTGGTTTGGTTTCATAATTAAGTGGGTGTTTTCTGATGTTACCTTTCTAACTTACATGTCGAAATAAAGGTAGAGACCTTTTTCTTCAGACTTAAAACTTTTCCCTTCAATGACTTACTCTATATCAGCATAAGGACTGTTCATTCCAGTCTGCAAATCCAAATTCTGAAGCACTGGATCTTTCTACCAAGGCTTAAAGATGTTTTGCCAGGGTACTTTTGAACTGCCTGCCACTGTGGAGCAGTGCTAGTAGTTCTCATGGGGAAACAAAGCTGCTTCTGATGCTAATGGATGGCATTCCAGATGTTTTCTTTGCTGGCAGTTCTGTACTGAATTTCTTTGCTCCTCTTCCCTGAAATCAGAGAGATGCCTAAAACGAATCACACATTGAAATTGCCCCCAATTTAATATATGTAATATTTGCAAACTGACAGAGTAACATAATTCCTCATGGATACAGATTGTCTCCAGCTGTGTAACTGTAGTTGGGAAAGAAATTGCCATTAGCTGTGAAACCTCTGTCATGTTAAGAAGCAAGCATTGTCTCACTGAATTCTACCCATGTTCACAATTGTCAATGTCCAAAATTGTCTCCATATCATCATCAGTAGGTGCTGCAGTGAAAGTGTTTGCCACATTTTCAGTTTACTTGGGACATAGGATGGATGAAACAGCAAATCCTGGCTTCCTCCACAATGATTTTCCGGTGCTGTTCAATCTCTTGTCTTTTCTAGAAAGCTGCTGGGTTCAGCATTTTAGTTACATGCTCTGATTGACATTTACTGAAATGATTCCTGTTGTAACTTTTCTCTGATTGGAAATGTTTTTGAAGCCAGTCAGCTTTGTTATTTTAATCAAGCTCAGTTTTCTTTCCTCAGTCCTGTACCTGGCCTTTGTTTCAGCCCATTGCTCTCCAATCCTTCGTAGAGCAAATGGTCAGTAGAGCACTAGTTGCATTAAATCACCTTAAAGCTGTGGTTTGGGTTTCTACTCTTTATTGCTGCTCCTGCCCACTCTCCTTGCTTTCAGATATTATAAGGATTGTGCATGTTTGAGCTGTGCTTTGTTTTTGATGTGCTAATGGTTCTGGTGTTTCTAACCCAAAAATAGTCAAATGTTTCCTGCGAGGGCTGAAGGAGAGGTTTAACATGTACAGCAACTGTACCAATGTACTTCAGATGTTTGCTTTTTAAAATTAATTGTTCTTGTCTTTCAGTCGTGTTTTGAGTTTTAATTTTTTAATTAAGGATTACCTGCTTGGCTCTTAATTTTTCCGATCACTTTTGCTTGCGAGTGTTAATTCCACAACAGCAATTCCTTGTAACAGCCAAAGTCTTTTTCCACAATGAAGTCAAATAAATAAAAAGTTGACATTTTCAAATTACAATAAAGGTATTTGCATTAGTTTTTGGTAATCGTTGGAAAATTACTTTAGGAAAAATATTTTTTCACACAACTCTTCACATGCTCCTTTCAGCTCCCTAGAATCAGAAGATTTGGCTGTTCATTTGTATCCAGGAGCAGTTACTATTCAAGGTGTTCTGAGGAGGAAGACTTTGTTGAAAGAAGGCAAAAAACCTACAGTAAGATTTTTTTTTTGTTTGTTTTAATAGATTAATTTTCTCACATTCTTTCTTTGCCCAGTTATAAATACAGTAAAATGGCCATTGGGCAACTAGTTCAAGTGTCCTGTGCTTTGCTGATTAAGATTTAGAGTCATTGCCAGAGTTTCCATTCTTCCATTTGGTGCATTTATTCCATTTGTAAGGGTATACACATAATCTAGGAAGTAGAAGAGAAGAGGATGCTGCATAAAATTTTCTACAGTTACTGATGACTTTAAAATTTAGAGAATCATATTTTGTCTTCCTTAACAATAGGTAAATCCCAGCAATCTATCAATAGATTATAACCCATAGCATTTACATTGCAAATACTTGATGATAAATTACAAATCAAATACATATTCAGGACAATGGGTGATACCTTATGGCAGCACCTAAGATGGAAAAGGAAAGGGACAGAGGTACTCTGACTCCATGAAGTGTTGTGTAGGGATTGCAGGAAGTGTAGAGCAAGATGCAGAGCATTTTTCTCAGATTAGAGAGGAAAGGCACTAATTCTTTCTGCTTTCTGGAGTTTTCATGCATTCATAGGCCTGCATGAATAACAAACAGCAGCTTTGGAAACATGACTGATGCTTGGCTGGCCAGTCAGTGCTCTCATGTTCTTGCAGGATGGTGCCTTTTCTTTCATAGCTCAGTATTATGAACCATTTCACTTACCCATTGCACTTTTGGGTTTGTTTTTTTGGTTTTTTGTTTATTTTCTCTCCAGGTAGCATCTTGGACAAAATACTGGGTAGCACTGTGTGGAACCCAACTCTTCTACTACGCTGCAAAATCCCTGAAGGCTACAGAGAGAAAACATGTATGTAAACCAGTTATGTTCCAGTATCACCTGCCAAAACTAAAATGTGATTTCCTGGTGTAAATACTGAGAGTAGTTCAGGCCTTGCCTGATTTCCAGTCAGCACTATCCTCTCTCCCAGTCAGTCAGTCACCTCATACAGATATACCCCAGGGAAATATCATTTACATTTATATGCTACACCAAAAACATCTGCTTTACATCTGCCATGTGTCTCTGACTTTGCTGGTCTTTTAGGAAAGAAACTGTGTCATTGGTCTGTCCATTTTCAAAGGCAGAAGTTTTGTCTTTGGATGATGTGAGTCTGGCAGCAGTTTGTCATGGTTTGAAATCCAAACAAGCACTGATGGAGTCACAAGACACAATTAAATGTACTTATTTCATCTATGTTGTAAAATTAGGGCATTTGATTTTTTCTGTATAATCCTGCAATCATTAGCTGCAGTGGAGTAGCCAATATTCATCTGCTCAGCAGAGAGCTGTGATGTAAGATGATGCTGGGGGTCCTTTTATTTGCTGCAGCTTGATCTGAAAGAAGCTAAAACTGCTTATGTGGGGAAGGAGCAAGAGAATTTTCTGTGCCCATCCCACAGACGTTAGGATGTGCATTGCTCCTGTTTGATGTCCCTGATTAATTATAATGATTCTCTTAAGAAAATGGGTAAAAATTGAGATACTTGAATGAGAGTTCAGAATCATTACTTGGTTGCCTTGGCAGGTGTTTCAGGTTAATTTGTGACAGCTGTCACTGTAGAACATTTGCTTTGCATAGAGTTTATGGAATTTTGCAAACTGAGTTGTGCTTTTGGAATACTTTTAAGGGGGACAAGATACCTTTTTCTTATCCTAGCATTTTTATGTGCAGAGGGTAGAGATTTTGAAGCTTAGCATTTCTGGTTCACAGGCTTCTGGATATTTGAAGTTGCTGTGTGGACAGTTTGTGTATAAAGTTGTTTTAATCTAAGAGATTATTTCCCACTTTTATTAGATGTTCATTAGGAAACTGTATGCTAATGCTCAAAATAGCTAATAAAAGCTAGTTACTTTCAGAACTGTTGATGTGGTTTCATGGCCATCCACCCCTACTAGCTTTGCTGAGGTAAGATTGAAACTGATCCTACTTAATTTGTCTAGCCCAGGCTGAAGTTTCATTAGCCAGTCCTTCTGGCTTCTGGGTGTCTTGGGAGAAGTTGTGTGTGTTTGGATGCATTTGTTTCTGGCTTCAGTGAAAACTTTAGGGAAGGATTCCACCTCATTAAAAGGAAAGAGCAGATTTGCAAGCTATTATGAGTAGAAATGCAAAGTATTGAAGAAAGAAGAAACTGGGAGAGAACTTGTGCTGGCATTATGTCACTCACAGCTAGTTGCCTGTTTTTTCTGGAAATATTGAGAAATGGAAAAGAAATTTTTGTGGTAATGTCAGACTTTGTGTTCCTGTTACTGCTGTGATTCCTTTCGTTGACTTTGTGCCAAAATAGCATTTTGTTTTATTTCAGAAATAGAATATGTATTTGTAAATCTCTCTGGTTCACTGTTCTTTACAAAATTATGGAGGACTTTACCAGACTTGTATCTATTCATTCAGAAGTTTTTTCACCCTTTAGCATTAGCATTTTAAAACAATTTAAATAGTATGCAGGTTTAGAGAACATGAAAAAATTACTTAGCAAGGAATTGTATTGATTGGAAATTAAGTACATTGAGTTCACATTGTTTACATATTTCCTTCAGAATAACAATTTCAGTAATTTAAGTAGTCTTGTCCTTTGTTTTGTTGCAAAAGTAAATGAAGGATAAAGGTAAACAGTCTAGTACCTGATCCTTCTGGAGTCTTTGTTCCTGCAAAAGCCTTACTTTGCCTGGAAATGCAGTCACATCCATTTAGAATGCTCTTTCAGACATTATTTTTTAAACCTCCTGAATTGACTTCTGATATTCCCCAAGTCACTGATATGTTGTGACACCTACAAAATCTAAACTGCTTGTGAACAGAGGCTTAAGAAGCCAAAATCCATCTCACATGCTTGTGTGCTCGTGTTTCTTTGTCCAAGGATGTTCCAGTAAATCAATAAGGAAGTTTGCATAGAGAGGTGAGGAGGTGTTGGGAGTCCAAGGGGACTGCAGGATTTCCCATTAGGAGCCTTCCAGCCTCATGGCTTGCAGATACTGAGAGGAGTTTAAGAAGGCAATTCCCAGGAGAAGGAGGAAGAGGAGTGGTATTTAAAAGCAATGACTACTGGAGAACATTAATTTATTTAATAGTTGGCTTTATGAAGTTGGACTGAACTGTCCAGCACAACCTTAGGTTTGGCTGTACACAGCTCATGTCTTGCTTTCAGCTTTTTAGGGCAGCAAACAGGCTGTGTTCTGTTTGTGATTGCCAAGCCAGTCGTGGAGCTCAGTCTCTGATTTGGTTTCCCAGATGCTGTCCAGGTTAATATATTGTAATAAGTATTTACTACAGTTTGGGTTGTCTTTTATTTAAACAAATAGTTTGCAGTGAGTAGTCACAGTGAACCTCTGCTTCAGAGGTCATTATAACACAGAGCATGACCTTTATGGTGAAATTAGGGTGGGAAACCTTCTAAATGCTGTTGAGGTTGAGGGATTGGTTGAGGGATTCCAGTTTATTAAATGGGATAATAATAGGTGGTCAGTAACTTGTTCAGCTGCTCTGCCTGTGTTGTGCTTTGAGCCTGGCTATTGATGGTTTAGCTTTCCATCCATTTCATTACAGAATTACTGTACAGATCTTCAGCTTTGGTTCTGGATCCTGTGGAGATGACTTGTCAAGGGTCATGCTTCAGTACACGTTTGGTTGCATTTTCAGGAAAAGTTAATCAGGAGAGAATGAACTGCAGATGGTCAATCATCCCTAGATAGCTAGAGCATGAGTAAATGCTCCAAATACTGTCTAGTGATATTCCCAAGAGGTTCACTCTGCAAAATGAAGAGATCCAGGGCTAGATTGGGGTTTTTTCTTCCCAGATAAAAAGGATGATGCCATCTACTTTGAAGCAGATTTCTTTTTCAGAATTTGATATATTGGAGATTTACCTCAGCAAAATATTCCAAGCATCTTCTGGAGCCATTTAAACATCTGTCTTTTCTGCTTCCTTTCTCAAGCTCTCTGTGACATGGAAAGGAATGCTGGCAACAAAAGAGTCAGTCTGCTATATAAAGTTTCCTGGCTGGAGCTCTCATGGTAAACGTGTCTTGATTACAGGCATGCTTTTGACCATTCTGCTGCTGCAATTGCTCCAGGCAGTTTGGAATGCACCAACACTCAAAGCTCTTCCAGGCTTATAATAGCCAACCTCTTTGGAAAATTACCTCATAAAAATCCCAAAGTAATTTCAGCAAAAAGGGGCAAGAAATCCTCTCTGTTAGACACAGACAAGCCAGCTCTTCTCCTGCCTGTGGTTAAAGGCCAAGGAGTGCATCCAGTATTGTGTGCTGCATCTCCTAAGAGTAACAGCATAAAATTGGCATTGAGTTTAGTGAACAGGTTTCAATTATTACTACAGTAATGGAGAATTGTCTATAAATGAGCATGTGAACTTGAGAGCCCAGAGAGGTAGCACAGCACAATCTGAGAGGGATGTGTGGACGATGGTTTTATCTAGTATGCTAAAATGGAACTCATAGAGAAACCTCTGTGAAAAACTATAGCACTTGTGCACATTTAGAAAAGGGCAACAGTAAGAATAACCACTTGTACTTAGACTTAAAATAAGCACCCTGAAAAATGTGAATACACCTGTAAAATAACTGTTTATAGTGATTGGTCTGAAAGCCTTGCCAATTTCTGTGACAACATAGCATGCATGAGAGATTTTTACATGTTTATAGGTACTTGGAAAGCAACAGAGACTTTTTATGCTTCATGCTTGAGCACAAACCTTGGTTAGTTCTAAGCCTTCCATGGCATGCTATAATCAAAATTAGATCAATTTATTTGCAGTCTAGAAAACTTGGTACTTGTGGCTCAGGCACTTTCACTGAAACACCCTGATGAAGAATACTGTCATTCTGGTAAGGATGTTCAACCACTGAGAAAATTATTTGAATATTAGAAAGTTGTAGAATCTCAGCAGGAGATGTGTGCCAAAATGTTGGAGTGAAAAGTCTGTTCACAGATTAATTCAGAGTTTTTGATTCAAAGATTTATGTATAGAAGCCTTTGAGCTCAGAAAAACAGCAACAGTGAAAATCAATCAACCTAGTGCCAGAGCTGTACAGTTTTCCATGTGTATAATAAGAGTCATTCCAGTGGCCTGTATTACAAAAAGCAAATAGGAACCAGGAACATTAAATTACAATGAAGCTTTCATTCCCTTCATGTTAACAAAGCTGACTTGCTGTTAGCAAGGCTCTGTGCATCAGCAGAGAATGAGCTGCCCTGGGGGACTGTGTAAATATGGAATACAAATCCAGCTGAGCACAGAGATGGAAAGCTGACATGTGTTTCAAGCAATGACAGATTAATGCTGGCAGGAAACACTTTCCTTGTGTGGAGCCTTTCATTTTGCAGAGAAGCACCATGATTAACTGATGCTTTTGAGTGAAAAGGCAAGAAGCCTCTAGCATTTTGGATTTCATGGCAGTGTCATGTTGGAGTCAGGTCTGATATAACTGCAGACGACCTCAGCTTAAGGCCATGGGAAAACCTTTCAGTAGTGGTGATTAAAAAGCACCCCCAGAATCCTCCAGTTCTAGTATGTTCATAATTGCCAGAAAGTTCTCTGCTTCCCTTGTTATCATTGGTTCCTTTTTGCTGCAATAATTTTAATATTCCTAGTTGTCCTTCCCTATTGGATCTCTTCCCTGAACTTCACCCTAATTCAAGTTTATGCCATGCCCTAACACATGCATTTGTCCATTTGCCCTCATGGATGGAATTAGCCTCCCTGTACCATCTTTCCCAGTTTGTTCTCTACAAACTGTTGGGCTTGCTCTTTGAGTGTTTTCTAGTATTGAAGTTTTTTAGTTCCTGAACAACTGGGTCAGATTGTCTTTCTGCATAAAATCACCAAGTTCAGTGCAGCTTCCAGCCCTAATGCCAGGCTAGGTTGGAGGATGGGAGACTACAGTGTCACATACAGGATATACAGCTAAGATAGGAAGGCCCAATATGTTTTTTCCATCAAACTCTAGGAATAAGTGTTCTTCAAGAGGTATTTTGATCTGTAATCCATTAAAATTGCTTAGTGATTAAAATTTCCATATGTGTGAAAAGGACCTGTTAATACTTTAGGATACTTGGAAGTTTGCATTTTTCAGATACCTTTTAAGTGTTGTATCATCATACTTTTTGAGGCAGTGTTGCCAGTGAGTATAACAAATCCTTTATATACACTTCCTTTTTTTTAAATAACTCATGAGCTATATCCTTAACTTTATTCCCTTTTCTTGTCTTTATTACTTTTTTCAGATAAAATGCCTTCATTTTCATTACAGGCTAACATCGCTTACTGTCTTCTCAAAGTAATTTCAGTTTCTGTTTGAAAAGGAGTTACAGTCCTCACTGTAATGAAATCTTATCTGATAGAGCTTTATAATTTACCTCCTCTTTTGAGGCTTTACATCTGTCCACCTCTGTGAGTTACTTAACTTTAATGTGTGTGTACAAAGAGTGTGGGCTCTTAAACTATTTTGATCTTGGTTTAAATGCTTTTTCTTTCAACTGCTGGTCTAACATTTGTTCATTCCAAGTTCCAATGGATTTGAAATTAGGATTTAAAATGTAGCCAGTTGTGCAAGTCCTCAGACAGATAAACTTACCTGGACAATGGCCAGGGTTAGATGTGATATTAGGGAGAAATTCCTCCCTGTGAGAGTGGTAAAGCCCTGGCACAGGTTGCTCAGAGAAGCTGTGGCTGCCCCAGCCCTGGAAGTGTTCAAGGCCAGGTTGGGTGGGACTTGGAGCAGCCTGGGATAGTGGAAGGTGTCCCTGCCTGTGGGAGAGGGATTGAAGGAGATATCTTTAATGTCCCTTCCAACCCAAAATACTCTGTGATTTCGTGATAATTCTGTGACATAGATTAGAAAAACTGACATTAGACTTGCAGTGGAATTTTATTTATAAAGCAACTGTATTCCCATGCAGAGAATGTTCTTATAAACTCTTACTTTGCTTGTGATACCTTCAAATTTGTTACCAATAACTCTTTTCTTGGTTGAACCAGAGTTCCAGGATTGTAATACTAAAGCAATACTTCTAAAATGAAACAGTAGTAGCTTGATGCTTAATATTGTGCATCTGCTTTGTGGCATTATATTGTGGGTTGACATGACACATTAGCATGAAGAATAAAAGTATTTTAAAATTACAGATTAATTGTAATGACTTCAAGCCACAACAATCTCAAGGATGTTTTATTGTTTCTAGTAATGCAATTAAAGAGAGATCAACATTGTTGAGCTAATAAAGAGGTTGGAATGGGGATTCACAAGATAGGAGGAAGATGAATTTAATGAGGATGAGCATATACCAGAATTAGAATTTCTGGGCAGAGAAGTGAGGTAAAGCACTGCATAGGAGGGTGAGAGTGCAGGGATTCATGGAAAAGTCTCTGTTGGACCCAAGGAACTGTGAAGAGAAGACCTGGCAGCCAAAGACATGAGAGCAACTGAATGAATTAGGAGTTGGGGCATGCATGGGACTGCCTGAGCAAGCAAGGGGAAGTGAACTGCCTGGGTCTACTAACAGGTAAAAAAGAAGGCCAGGGAGAAAGGAAGCTTATCATTTGGAAATTGGTTGGATTGAATGGATGAGTAGAACCTGGAACTGAGAGAAGCATGAGAAGAAGAAAATAATACTGTGACCAGGTGAATGAAAAACTGTGGGGTCAAGGAGCTGCCAGGAGAGAGACTGGTGTAGCAAAGACAAGGTCTCTTAGGCCTAAGTTACCTGTCAATCTGTGAATAACACCTGAAACAGGAAACACCATAATTTTGAACGTCTTGTTGATAAATGAGCATGACTGCCCAGTTCTGGGCACTTGTTTATTGAATTTACATCCTCACTTGATCCACTTATTTCATCAGGTCATTGTATTTAATTACAGAGTTGTGTTATCTTGTCCCCAAGATTCATGTTATGTGTAATCACAGTGTGCTGTAATAATTACTGCTTGCTAACTGTGAATAGCACAGGCAAGTTCAGTTCTTCTATTTGTGAACAGAGGAGGGAATAATTTTGCATTTCTTAATAACTTTTGAACTGTGCTGTGCATTCAAATGTGCATTAATGTGGTGAGGAATGCTGATGGAATCATGCAGTGTGGATTAGATGTTTAACAAGCTTTTGGAGATTGATATTCCTTTTAATTTATCATTCTCTTAAGTTCTGTTTTCTCTAATTTCATACAGCCTTTGTTAATTGTCTTAATCTTGTGAAGTGCTCTACTTCATTTGAAGTTACCCAGTCTTTAACAGTGTCACTGAGAGAAGCTGCCCTGCTGGGCACTTCTTCTGTGCAGATCTCTTGTTTTAATTCCATTTTCATTCTCTGTTTGTGTTTCCAGTTCAAATCCACACCGAGTAAGAGTGTCTCAGTGGTGGGCTGGATGGTGATGATGGCAGATGATCCTGAGCATCCAGATCTCTTCTTATTGACTGATTCTGAGAAGGGTAAGCACTGCACTGATTCCCAGAATAAACATTTTCTTTGCTGAGGTCATTTGTCAGCAACTAAATGAGCAGTGGCAGGTGAAATCCTTCCAGTTTCAGCTGCTCTCCAGCATATCCTCTTTTTAGAATGGTATGGGAGCAATAACCCATGGAGAATCCTTAGAGTCTTCATTGAGTTGTAAGAATTCTCCAAACTCTTAACAACCCAGATGTGATTGTAATTGGAAGTATTCAACTGTATTTAGAACACTGAGGTATTTTCACATGTGTGAAAATGTAAATAACAGTAAAAAAAAGATTCAGCTAGCACTATGTGCTTGAACAGTCCCTTCTCTCCAAATGAAAACCAAAACCCAAACCATCTGTTCAAATGTAGTGTCATTACCAGGGAAAACTACTCAGATTTTAACTGTTATGTTAAGAAACCTGTGGATTTCCATTACTCCCAACACAGTGCCTGCTTTCAGCTAAACACTGAAGAAAATACTACTTTTCTATAGCACTTGTACAGAAAGAAAAATCTTATAAAGGAGCTTAAAATTATTTGCTGCTTTGTCTGCTTCAAGTCTTAATAAGTTTTATTTCCAAACATCTCTCCTAGCACCACTGCTATGAGGTATAAATTGTGAGTGCTTGTCAGCTTAAACTCTGCAACAGCAATCTGAAATATTTTTGTAACACTTGACCTTCCTGAACCCAAACAAGTAGTATGTAACTCCAGCCACTGAAAATACTGGTCTGAAATGTATCAATACATTTAGGAGTGATTTTCAGATACTTTCAAATGTAGCTTTCCAGAGTGTTTTTCAGTAATATCTTGCACTTCATTAAAAAAAATCATGATTCTACAAACAAATTGCAGTAATGGCAGGGAACAAAACCACTTTTGTTTTGAGGGATGTTTTGTTCTTTCCTAGTTGACACAGGCATTAGTTGAAATCTAGAATGTTTGAAAGGAAGAGAGGCAAGCTGAATCTTCAATAGGTCAAGTAATTTCAACTATTCCAGACAATGTGTAAAGTTATATGGACCATCTACTAATAAATCTTCTCATAATATTTCAATATAGAGGTACTTGAATATGGGTAAAATTTAAGTTTTTAAATAGGAGCACTGTTTATGTTTCTTCATCAGATTTTTTTTCTGTTTCTTAGGAAATTCATATAAATTTCAAGCTGGAAACAGAATGAATGCCATGCTCTGGTTTAAACACCTGAGTGCTGCCTGCCAAAGCAACAGACAACAGGTGAGAGCAAGACAATGAAAAGGAATGAGCTTTTAAGAGCTCAGAGCTGATGGATCTTCAAGCTGACCAAGCTGTCACTGAGGGCTTTGTGTGTTCCCTGAGCAGCCACTCCACCTGTTTCACATGACTAATTTGCCTTGGCTTTTCTGTTTGGCCCTTTGCAAACAAGTCCTCAGAGGTTCTGGGGTAATGAAGAAAGATTTGGGGCTACCATGAGACTAATTTAAAGCAATTGGGGTAATGCAAGAAATGCTCTAAAATATCTGTCTGAGTGGCAGTATTTTTGTTCTGCCCATTTAAAAAAGGCTATTTCACAATTATATAAAAAGCTGTAAACCACAGCATTCAATATAAATACCAGATAACTCTCCTCAAGTGCTTTTTTTCAGGTCATGGATATACATATTTTCTGCTGTGTATGTATTTTGTATTCCTAAAATGTGTGGGAAGTAGTTTAGCCCTTGGTACATTTTCCAGTCTTTGAAAGCAAAAGTAGCATTTTTCCATGAATCAAAAGGGAAGAGAAGACTGCTCCAGCCTGTATTAAATGCTATTCTGGTATAAATTCTTACTGACCTTTTCAATCAGCAAAATCCTTTTTAAGCTACTTTGTCTCCTTGAACTCTTCCTTTTCTTTACACATTTGTTTATGGAGTTCCCAGAGCAGAAATCCTACTGAATTTCAGGGGGAAACAAAAAGGCTTTTCCAGATCCTTCTGTGCTTTCTTGTTCAGTTCTGCCTCAGAGGGATCTTAAGAAGTTAGGAGGGTTGTAGAAGCTCATCTGAAGGTATTTGAGACAGTGCAAAGGATATAAATTGTGTTCCTGGCTGGAGAAATTGGAGATAGTAGCTAATAGTGGCAAACAGTTTGCAAGTAAGTGGTGAAAAACCATCCCCTGAAGACAGCTCTGGTTCAGGAAGGGTTGGCAATACTGTTTATTGCTGTTAACAGTGTAACTGCCTTACAAAAATTGGATGTTTAAATCTGTTTTCAATGGAATATGAACACGTAGTCTAATAGTAACAGCTGAATAATAGTAAGAACTGTTTTAATAGATAGTTTGTGACTTTAGTGGTACAGCTTTAGCCCAGTTGAGCATTCTTGCTTCTACAGGTAAATGATAAATGCAAAGCAAGAAATTATTGATTCATGCAGACCAAACTGACCATTTATTGACAGTCATCAGCTCTTTAATAACCTAACTAAAGAAGAGATGTTGCTGTCAGACAGATTTCTGATGGAGAGAAAACAGGGATATAAACCAATGTATTGCACACATTAGCTTTAGTCTTCATGAAAGGGAGTGATAGCTGCAACAGGCATTCAGGTTTGCTATGGGAAAAGCCCAAACAAGTGTTTATGCATAATTTTTTAAATTAGTTTTAAGAAGTCTTAAGAGCCTGCATCAATCACACAATTCTGTGTGTGAAGAATTTTCCAGCTGGGGCTCAGGTGAGAGGGCTCTCCTTGTCTAGCAGAGATGGGATTTGTCATGTTAAGGTTGTTTTGCTGACAGCTTAAATCTTAAAGCTCCATGCCTTACAAGAAAATTATAAACCTCATAGCACTTTAATATTTTTTTATTATACCTGGGGTTTCTACAGCTCTAGGTATACTGCTGGATGATGGATGCAGTCCTTCTCCCCTTTTTTGAAGACAGAATGATGTGCATTTCAACAAGGTGTCTAGTCTGTGAAATAGTTGAACACAAGTACTACTACCTGAAGTAAATTCTTCTATCATTTATATTTTTGTTTTCAGGTTCCTGCCAACTTGATGACTTTTGAATAGCAGGCAAATTCAAAACAATAAAAAAAGGACAATGTGAACCACCTCATAATTGAGAACAAGGTCCTGATGAAAAATGTGCCAGCTGCATTCTGTGCCAGAACAGAACTTATCAACACAATCTCTGAACTCTGGAGCCCTGAACAAAACCACTAATGGTTGGGGAGTGGAGTCCCCCAAATTAAAAATGGAGTTGCAACATGAATTGCCATGGACCATGCTTCGTTATGTTCTCAGAACTGACCTGTGGAAACCACTGCCTTAAAGAGTGAAAGGAAAAACAACATGAAACACCAAATAGTGTGTGTGAAACTTCTGGCGGTGCTGTGCTTGAGTTAAATAGATTTAGCTAGTTTTGAGTTTCTTTTAACTTTATACTAATTTTGAAAATAACTCACCTTTTTAGGCATTCTTAAGAAAACAGGTAAACTGGTATTTAAGAGTTGTATCAAGAGCTGTGTATGAACCAGGTAAAAGGTACTACATGTTCTGGAAGTGTTGTTTAGGCTGTACCAGGAGTCCTGGAGGGGAGTTTGTCCCAGGCACATGTAGCCTGGAGCAGTGTTATTTCTCTCAGACCTATAAGTGTAAGAAATGTACACAACTGCAATTTCAGAGAAGCACTGAGCTTGCAAACTTTGGTCCTGTATGGGAGCCAGACTCCGACAGTGGCACAGAGGCTGAGCCAAAAATCAGTTTGGTACGTTTTGTCCTAATTCCTGGTTATAAACACGTGTTTTGGGGAGGGGTGTGTGTATGAGACAAAACTAAAAGCACTGTTGGGTCAGAACTGAGTGTTTTGTCCCATTTGCTTCTATGCCTGTGACTCTCCTACACAGAAAAGCTGAATGACAAAACACCAACACCCGGGTACAGCTCACTGAGATGTTTGACTTGGGTATCTGCTAATTGTCAGTTAGGGACCACTGTTAGTGTGTGGTGTTTCATAATATCACTTCAGATGGACATTTTAAAAAGATAGAGGCACAATTTCAAGCTTTCATGTTCTCATTTGGCAATAACTGATTTTAGTATCTGTCTTGGTCAAAGTAGTTGACGTTGTGTGGTGTTGATAACATGCCTAAAGCAGACCTTACATACAGAAGCTCTTTTGATCTTCAGGCAATTAACTAATTTATTAGAAGGTAGGATAATCCAAGGAGAGAAAAGGTGTGGGGCCATCAAAATTCCATCCTTGACAGGAATCATTCTTGGTCACTGAAATTACTCACAGAGAAAACATAATGGTTGTAAAAAGGGAGCTGTGCTTTATGTGTGTGTTTGATGCTTAAGACTTTGATTCTTGCTTTTTTGGGGTTTCCTTGACATCACTTAGTTTCCTGGATGCTTTTCATTTCCTGGATGGTCTTACTTTAATCTTCAAAAATATGATCTTTGTAAAGCAAGGAAACATTGTCCAAAATATGACTCTGATATTGGAACTTTGAAGTCTGTGAAAAAGTAGTAACTGTTCCATTAACATTGTGGTTTAGTGACCATAAATATGCTTGCAGATTCCACCATGAATTCTCCTTTTTAAACAGGTACAAGCTACCTACCAGTCTGTTTCAGAGTTCTCTGACTATCTAATAAAGGTTTCTACTAGTAGTTGTTATTTTGAAAATGTATAGTTTGTTTCTTGCATCTGAGTAGAAGCCTATAAACTCACATTTGAGGGGTTTTTCTTTCCAGAGTCAAATTAATCACAGAGTGGAAGTTATTAATTTTTGATTTCTGGCTGGCAAGAAGGAGGATAATCCAGTCTCACAGTAAACAAAACACAAAAACCTCAACCACTTGGTGATGTAAAGGGTAATAGGGTAGTTTATGTTTCCAAGAATTGTTCTGAATTGGCTCTTGGTAGAAAGAAAAACAGTAGAATGATGCTTCTGTTAAAATTACACCACAAGGCCTATGAGAATTTGGCTCCCCTTGCAGTTCTTTTGTTGCTGTTTTTTATATAGGGAATGAATAGTCTGTTCTGAAGTAATGAATTTTGGGAAGGGTTGCTTGTGCTGAATCCCTCTGGAATTCACACATCTCCCAAGTTTACCCACGTTGGGTGTATAGTGAAGACAACATCCTCACAGCCAGCAGTGTTACTTAGTAGACTTTGCACAACTTGAGTTTGGTTTTTTTTTTCTGTTTTAAAACTTATTAATGTGTTTTCTTCTCAATGACTAAGTGTTTGTTTGGGTTTTTTTTAACAATTTGTGCCCTTTTTTTAAGCACTGTGGATAATAGCCTGTGGATTTTGAATTTTTAAATAAGCTATTCTAGTTTCATTGCAGCATAACTGTATTTGTTCTTTTGTTAATGAAAGGAAACATGCAACTGGGAGCCACAGCCTGACAGACCACAGCTTTGCAAAGGACAGAGCCAGGTCAGGACATGCCATTTACTACTGGGGTTTTGCATTTTTCCAGCTGTTTTGAGTTAGGTTTTTAGAGTAGTAGGATGGTGGGGAAAACAATTCACAAATCATCCTTTAATGAATTGTTGCTGTTACCCGCTTTCATTGTTCTTAGGCCTCCTACTCTTCCTTGTTTTCTGCCCTCAGATCTGCTTGGTTTTTATGGGAGAGATTGAATATTGTGGGAGGAGTTTCTTAAAATGTGTAGCCAGAATAACTGGAGTGAGTAATGACAACACAGGAAATATTTTTGGCACTTGTTACAGTGAGCAGTTCAATACTTTCCTGTTGTTCATGGCCACATAGTCCTGCAGGTCAACACAGATCCATTTCCAGAGCTTGAGATAAATGGTGCTCAGAAAGAGGTGCTGGGTTTGTTCCCTCAGGGAAAGCTGCCTCAGCTAAGCTGTGGAAAGACTCAGACAAGTCAAGTGACACACTGTAAAGAATGTACTGATGCTCTTTAAAAAGAAAATAATAATAATTAAGTAACTGAAACTATTGGTGAGAAAACAAGGAAAGCAGCAAGCTCATGGTATTCAGGTAAGACTGTCATCCAGACTGCTTCAGACAGTTGGCAGTTTCTCTTTGATTTTCATTTGTAATGTGTTTCTCTAATTGTTTATATTGTTAATAACTACTGAATCACTTCAGCTATTATTTGTCACTTTATCCTTTAATGTTTTGATTTTGAAACTAAAGATACCCCTTGCAATTCCTTGTTTTGGCTGCATTTGAGCAAAAATTATTTAGAGTAGCTCTTCTAGCAAGACTTCAAATGTGAATAATAATTATCTGTTGACTGATAACCAGTCTTTTAGCTAAACTAAAAGTTTTGGGAAAGATTTAGCAATGGGGAATGTCTGGTTTATGAAATATGTGCATTGCATTAAAAATATATAACATTGCAGTGCTTAATGCTAACTTTTATCTAATTAATCAGTGCTACTTTTGGCTAGGATTTTCAAACCTGAGTTCTACTCCAGTTTCCTTAGAAAGCAAATAATTTTATCACTTTTATTTTAAAAAGTTCTGGTAGTTTGAATAAACATTGCTCACCCCAGACACTTTTTCATTTTCAAATGTCTATTTCATGCCAGAGGAGTATTACTCAAGTTACTGTGATTCATTAAGTATTTAGGTGCACATTATAGGCATTAAAACTACAAATACTAAGTGAAGTCACACAAATACTTAATGAATGAGCTTTAGCACCCAGCTTTAAAATTGTGCTTAGAGAAATATGCACATTGGAAAACATTGAAAGCAAAAGGAAGCCTAAAAAAACACAGCAGGGTTTTATTAGTTATCTACTCACTAGAAGTAAATTCATCTAATGTAATGTTTCTTGCAACATCAGCCTCCTGTATTTGCATTTCTGTATTTTCAACACTAGTCCTCCTGTGCTAGTGTCAGACATAACACATGGTGGCAAGAGATCCTCTCTGTCCCAGCAGAAGCAGTCAGTTTTTTGTGCTGCTGAAGGCACATGAGAAGTAGAGGTCCCTTTTGACAAAGGGCAAGTTGATCTTACGGTTTTGATTAACTGTAACAAATCTTGTCCAAGTCAAAGTAAAACGTGGGATGCTTTTTCTGGCGCTGTCAGTGACCTTTTTCTTCATAACTTGTGCTTTTTAATTTTTTGGTGTTGTTACCAACACTAGTAGTTCATGGCCAGCTCTTAGTGCTGCCTGCTGCAGCATCAAAACCCCAAGGCTGATACTAAATCACTGAATCATTGAATTGTCTGTTCTTCCTACAAGAGACAGCTGTGAAAGTTTGGTTATTATTCTTTAATACTTGTTTTTTTCTTTAATTTTTCTCTAAAAGCAGCTTGTGGATAAGGTGGTTTGCCTTGGGAAAGTTGCCATCAAAAGGATCTGTGCAAGTGAACATGGAATTCTTTCCTGGGGGTTATCCCTTCTTTTAAAAACCTTCATTCTCATTTGTATTGCATGAAGAGGGTGAGTGCTTGGATTTAAGAACTTTTGTCAGTGCCTTATTATTAACTTGAAGACCAATTCCTTTATTTCAGTGGTGAGTCCCACCATGGCAGACTTGCAGGCTGTGTCTCAGTGTTCCAAGGGGTGACATTCCTGACAGCCTCTGCAGCAGTCACTTGTTTTGGTCAGCATAAAATAGCTGTGGCTTGAGTTGCTTTAGTATTATTTCTGTATTGGAATAGCCTCTTTTTAGGAAAAATGCAGAGGTTTTTGGTAGCTTGGGCTTGTTCAGCTTGTATCAGAAGTAGCTCAGACCTCTTAAAAATTAACTTATTTTTATTTTTTTTTTATTTTGATATGTGTCTTGAGTAGATTTAGTGGGGAGGGGAATGAAGAGCATCGTCCAAGTCATGATGTACATCACATGAGCTCAAGAGCTCACATTGTTAGAAAGGAGCTTGCTTTTGTCTGTCCTATTTTGCTGTAAACACTGAGGGGCATTCTTAGGAGACAATTACCTTGCAAGCTTTTTGTTAATGTAAAATTAACACCACAGTAAAAAAACTGGGAATGAGGAGGCTTGGATAAATCTTAGTCTTAATATCCCAAAAGCTCAGTTTTGTATATTGTATTTCTAGTGCCAACACTGTGTAGGGAGCACTGTCCTTCACTGAAATAACTGCTAGCAACTGTTTTAGCAGCAAAGGCTTCAGAAGCTTTGGAAGGGAAAATGAAAGAAAGAAAGAATATGTTGTTCTTAAGCAAGTAAATATTTGTTTTCCTGGAGTACATCCTTATAAAAACACAGCAGTTTTACTATAGTCTTTTTATAAATTCAGATGTTGGAAGGGTAATTTGAAAATTATTCTTAACTTTCTAAGAATATTCAAAGAGAACAGAAGGATCAAAGGAGAAAACACAGATTAATAGCTGTAGCTCTGGCTATTGCAGAACTGAGCTTTCTCCAAGTTACTAAGTTGCTAAGGAAAAGAAGGTGTATAAAATGTAATGAAATGCCAGTTCCTGCAGATCATGGCACAGTTCTGGCTGGTAGCCTGGTCTTGCTCTTGAGTGACTAAAACCACCATAAAGAGCCCGTTTCCTTTGTGTGTTTGAATATTATTATTTCTCTTTATTTGGGTGGGTTCTGGCCTTCATGTGTGTTTGCTGAAGTAATTTCTTAACCATTCCAAAGCTATTCACAGCTGAAACTGCAAAGCAGACAAGCAGTAAAAATCAATTAAATGCTGAAATAAAGAGTTCTGGGGTGCCTGGTTTACTGGCACTTCTGGCTCCCTGTGTGCAGGAGTGTATCCATTCAAGAACTACTGTCCTGGAGTGAGAAAAGCACTAGGAAACAGAGCTGTGTTTTACAATAATCCTGTAAGGACCAAGCATCACTGGAAGGGGGATCAAGGTGTCATGCAGTAAACACAAGCCATTTTTAATGTTCCCTGCTGGCATGAGGCATTCCAGGGCTGGAGGGATTGCACTATGATCTCGCTGAGGGAGGTGCAGTTTGGCTGTCCTTGAGCCTCTTCTTTCACCTTTTTTAATACTTTATTCTGTGTGTGCGTGTGAAAATTGTGTGTTTGCATAAGCTAGTTGAAACGAATTTAAGAACAGGTTTCAAAAATCTTTCCTACTGAAATAAATGATTTAAAAGATGACCTGTGTCTGAAGTTTTAATTTCTCACTTTAAAAGCTGTGTCCAAACCCCAGCTATGTTTTGCAACATAGAATATGACTGTCTTTTGGAGTGGTGCTGAGATTAGATGGAATTTTAGTGGCATTTTTCAGTGAACCTCTGAAATGAAGCATGTAAAGATACCGTTGTCTGCTGGTGCAAAAGGAATAAAAGACTAGCAGGGAAGTGCATTTCATTGAAGAGATATGTCTGGTCTCAGAGATTATTCTGTTAAATGATGTTTTACTCTCCTTGGTACTTTATCAGGTTTTTTTTCCTGTTGTCTCTATACTTAAAGCTGTGGTAAATTTAAACTCACTGAAAGCAGTCATCAGGCAGATTGGCTCTTAAGGAGCAGCTACATGGAAGATAAACTGAAAATGAAGAACAAATGAATAGCATGCAAAGCTTTGTATTTCCTTAGCTCTTTCTTTGATGTTGCTTCCCTGCTCTCTGTGCCTTTGTAATGCTGTGAAGCCTTACTGGTCATACAGCCCTGGGGGAAATGCTGTGGGCCAGGCTGTGAAATGCTTGTCAGAGTGTGAGCTCTGGGCTCCTTGCCTTTTCTCCTTAATGGAACCATTCCTTTCAAATGTATTTACAAAGAGAGAAGGAATAAAGTAGATTTTTGTAACCCCCTCCTTTTTTGTATTTCCAGATTACTGAGTTTGAGAAATGCTTTGTGCTCAGTAGTGTGAAAAGAAACACAAAATTAATGAGCTGGTGACTTCTCTTTTTCTCCTCTTTTTCTCCTCCTTTTCTCCTCCTTTTCTCCTCCTTTTCTCCTCCTTTTCTCCTCCTTTTCTCCTCCTTTTCTCCTCCTTTTCTCCTCCTTTTCTCCTCCTTTTCTCCTCCTTTCTCCTCCTTTTCTCCTCCTTTTCTCCTCCTTTTCTCCTCCTTTTCTCCTCCTTCTCCTCCTTTTCTCCTCCTTTTCTCCTCCTTTTCTCCTCCTTTCTCCTTCTTTTCTCCTCCTTTTCTCCTCCTTTTCTCCTCCTTTTCTCCTCCTTTTCTCCTCCTTTTCTCCTCCTTTTCTCCTCCTTTTCTCCTCCTTTTCTCCTCCTTTTCTCCTCCTTTTCTCCTCCTTTTCTCCTCCTTTTCTCCTCCTTTTCTCCTCCTTTTCTCCTCCTTTTCTCCTCCTTTTCTCCTCCTTTTCTCCTCCTTTTCTCCTCCTTTTCTCCTCCTTTTCTCCTCCTTTTCTCCTCCTTTTCCTCCTCCTTTTCTCCTCCTTTTCTCCTCCTTTTCTCCTCCTTTTCTCCTCCTTTTCTCCTCCTTTTCTCCTCCTTTTCTCCTCCTTTTCTCCTCATTTTCTCCTCATTTTCTCCTCATTTTCTTTAAATTTTTTTCTTCTTTTTGTGGCAAACGTTTTCAGATAAGCCACTTTATTAACTTGAAAGCTGACTCAACACTCTGCAAGGTGGCAAAGAGTGAAGAGCAGACAGAGCAAAGATATTCTTGCTTCAGATCCTTCTTGGAAAAGACTTTCTCTCCCCTGTTTAAACTGCATCTGTCTAGAGCAGAGATTCCAAATCTGGCTCTGTTTGCTCCATTGTTCCTCTTCTGTCAGTCAGGTTCTTTCTTGCCTTTAGATATTGAAAGGCTGTAGCATCTCTGCAGAGCCTGGTAGAAATGGCTGCAGCCAGTGTATTTTTTAATTTTGTTCTTTTTCCAAGGCAAGGAGCATGTCAAGGACTCCTTTTGTCCCTTTCTTTATGTTCATGTCTCTCAGGCTGCTGTTTGCAGGAGATGCCTCCAAATCCACAGAGTGAGAAGGGACATGTGGAGAAGGGAAGGCACCTGATCCCTTCCTTGCTTCCCAGCTGGAATGGTTTTCATTCTGGATATACTTCTGCTATCTTCCCCCAGGTGGATATGCTGAGTCCACCAACTGAATGCTCTTTTTGAAATTGTAAGATTTGAATGAACTGAGATTGCCTTGGGTTTGTAACTTCATCTTTAGTTTGCCTTTTTTTCCTTTTGCTTGGGAAAAAACCAGAGGGGGAGGGGGGGATTCACATCTGTGGGAAAAACAGAGAAACCAGATCACAGATGTATGAAATAACCCAGCTGAAAGAAGATGATTGTTTTTCCCTTTTTTTAATACTAGTTTTTGTAAGTGAGAATGTTGGGTAAAAAAAGTGGGAGCAGAAGACAGCCAGATGTAAACAGATGATACTGTTTTGGCATAACCTACATGCTTTGACAGAACAGAGCAGGGTTATGGTTTTTTATATCAACATAAATTGAATACAGAAGATTTGAGTCTGTGCTTCTAACTTGTGAGTAATATTTTTCTTAGTTTTATTAGTTTTTTGCTTTAATTGAGCATTAATACTGAAACATACATCCTTACATGGGTAATACTTTCTTTACCTCATTCAGTTTCCCAATTCTAATTCAATTTGGTGCTTAAGGACAGAATGCAGATCCAAAATAAAAGCTGCTTTTCTCCCTGAGGTGGTAGAAGAGACTGTCAGTTGCTGCTGTGCAAAACTTGCCTTTACTGGATATCTTCATCTTGCTCTTTTAAAAAATGGTTTTTTTTCTGTGATAGTGTGATAGAGCATATCAAGCACCTGATGAATAATTCCAGTGTATAAGATGATATTGATTTAATTCTAAAACATTGGAAAGGACCTGCTCAAAGGAGATCTGCAAAGGGCAAAATAAAAGCATATGTTTTTCAGGTTAAAAATGTGTGGGGTTTATGTGTATCAAAACACAAAGTGAATCCAAGCCATTTATTAAGCTAAAGAGAAACCTTGTACAAGAACACAGCCAGCAGCAAAGTGCTAATCTATCATTCATTTTCTTTTCAGGTAGGAAAATGTGCCACTTTCATCTGGAAAAGGGATAAGGAGCTAAATTGTTCTAAGGTCAAATAATACAGCAGCTAAACATTTAACCAAAGCATTGCTTGTTGGAGGTGGCATGAGATAGCCAAGGCTGAACTGTGGCCTGTGTTTCTCACTGCCTGACTCTGCAGATCTGCTGGAGTGTTCCAGAGTGACTGGAATACTGAAACTGCTCACGAGAAGAGGGAGCCATTCCCTCATACAGGAGCAGGCCCAAAGCAGTGGCTCAGAGGCAGACTGATGGTGGTGTGAGTAGTTCAGTAACATGTCATGATAGAACTGGGAAAAGCAAATGCAAACCCTGAGTTCTTGGTGCTGAACAGCAGGATTCTCTTTAATGATTATAAACATAAATCTAAGACTGACTCAAAGCAAGACAGTCAAAATGGGGTAATTATGATTATTATGATTTCCTGATTTGGGGATCCTTGGTGTTGGAAAGCTTTTTAAGAACTTCTGATTAGAATTTCATACCCAAAATATTGTGTATAGGAGTTACAAACCTGGGTCGCTCACCTCTGTAATCAGATTCCCCATCAGTATTAAATTCTATGATGTTACACCAGTGCTGCTTTTGTTCTAATTCCCTGTCTCTGACACCTGTATCAGGGGCTTCAGAGGAGAGTAAACATACAGTGAGTGAACTTTTAGCCAGGTAAGTAACTTCTGACTCCTAATGACTTATATGTATTGACAACTTTACAGTTTCATTTTCTCAATTTCATTCAATAGGATAATGGCTTAATAGTGAAAATGTTTCTGCTAATATTTTGTTTTCTTTGAAAAGAAGCTGTAAGATTATGAGAAGATACAAGATGAAAAAGAGCAGAGTGAATGTGGTATGAACACACCAACACAGAGCCAATCTCAAATATACCCCAGACTTTGGGTTAATTCTTGGTTCACATCCTGTCAGAGACATCTGTATATTATTACTTTTAGGAGTTAAAAAAAGTTTGTGTAATATCAACATAGGATTCTTGCACACAATTTTGGATCTAATTTCATAGAATCACAGAGTGGTTTGGATTGGATGGTATCTTAAAGGTCATTTCATTTCACTTCCTGACATGTGCAGGGACATCTTCCACTACCCCAGATTGTTCCAAGTCCTGTCCAGCCTGGTCTTGAACTCTTCCAGAGATTCAGAAGCAGCCACAGCTTCTCTGGGCACCCTGTGCCAGGGCCTCACCACCCTCACAGGGAACCATTTCCTCCCAATATCCCATATAACCCTGCCCCCTTAGCAGTTTGAAGCCATTCTCCCTTGTCCTGTCTCTCCACACCCTTGTTAATAGTCTCTCTCCATCTGTCTTGTGAGCTCCCTTCAGGTGCTGAAGGACATATGTGAGAGACCTTAATTGGAATGAGGTTTTGGTTATCTATCTCCTAGCCATTATACATAGATACATCATGCTTGCTATTCTGGTATCTAATGAATATTTACTAAACAGCATCTTGCTAAATCCTCTCTGTTGTGCTGCCCTTCTTCCAGTCACATTTGTCCAATGAGAGCTGAAAAAATCCAATACCTTATTGGATGAGATTCCAGGGGAAGCTGTTCCTCAGGAATGTGGTGGTGCCTTACTGCCCAGAGTATCAGTAAGCAGCTCCTATGATTGCTCTTCCCATGGGATTCATCCATCAGTTTGAGTGCCTTCCAGAGAGGGAACTGGTGTCATCCTGTCCTTGTGCTACAGGTGGAGAAACTGAGGCACATCAGAGAAGCAGTAAATGTTCTGTTCACTGTGCAGCACTAGCAGTGCCAGGCTGGAGAAGGTATCCAGTGCATTTTCTGATGGGTCAGAGGTGCATAAAATAATCAAGGAAGAACTTGTCAGAGCACGTCTGCTCTGGTGCTTCTAGCCAAAATCTGTCAGCTACCCTGATTTAAATCACTTTTTGACACTGATGATGTGTGGAGGTAGAGCCCATCAGTGACCTTGCTGTGTGTCTCAGGCAGTCAGCCCAAGAAAAATACAGGGCGAGGTAAATAATCTAAATTATTTAGAGCAAGGTAAATCACTTAAATCCTGGTAGAGCCAGGGCTGTAGGTGGGTGTCTGTGGACGTGGAACCTCAGGGATTTTGTGGGGCTCTGTGCTGACAGGACCATCTCTTGCACTCAAAGAAGCTTAAAATATTAAAAATAAAAACAAGTCTCTGGATAAAGCTCACTGAGCTGAAGGGTTTCCAATAGCTCATCACTAATGCTCCCAAGGTTAATGATGCATTTGGATGACTGAGCCCACTGCTCCTGCTCAGTCTCCTGCCAGCCTCAGAAGGGGTAGTGCTGTGTTCCTCTTGCCATTCTGTCCACATAAAAGTGGCCAGGGAAAATATGAGTAAAATAGTTTATTCAGATGAAATAGTAAGGAAAGATTATTTATTAGGTCAAAATCTGAAAGGGAAAGTATGAAAAACTCTCAATTCACCCCCATATTCTGATGATTTTCAAGAGTTAAAGGAGGTCACAAATCCTACAAGGCTTACACATTTATTATTTTCTCTAAGTGCTTTGTATTGCCATTTGATCCTTGAAGTGCTACTTTTTCAGTGCTGAATGTAAATGAGTAAATATGAGTGGGGGGAGTCCCTCCTATCACACATGTAGCAAGAACTTCCAAAGGAAGCTTTTGGGATGCATCAGACTGGTTCACCTTGAGCTCATCCAGTCCTTTAGTTAAGCAAGAGTTCTTTAATGTATTGTTCTGCCTGTCACTTCTGGTTAGATAATGATGCTGAATGCCCTGATAATACCAACCCAGCCTTTGTTCCTTCAGTGTCAAGGATATGCAATGAAAATGTAATAGGCAGTAAGATTAAAGTAAATACATGCTGCTGGCAAGGAAATAACAAATTGGATTAAGTCAATGCTGTTTTGAATGTTGGTAACTAGATGAATTTTAATTTCTCATGGTTCTTTCAAAGAGCAATTTAGGCACACAACACTTCATATTTTAAGGTTATGTTACTGTTTTAAACCTACTATCTAATTCACTTTAGTATTTCAAAAATATATTATTCCCACATTGTGAAACTTGAAGCTGCTCTTTACACATATCCTGGAAAAGAAAAATAGAAAATAAGAGAGTATTGTCACATGAGCAAATGTGTGTAATCTGGCTGTAGATAAAAGATAGGCTTCACACCATCAAGGAGGACAAGTTTCTGTTACAGCTCCTCAAAGGAACAGTGGGGAGCAAACCGTAAGTGTGGGGTTTTTGTGGGGCTTAATCAGGTCATGAAAGAAATGCCACTATCAGTTAGGTGTCTGCAATGCCATCAGGCATAGCTTGGCAATGTGAGAAGCCTTGTCTGGGCTCTGGTCTCTTATGAACAGTCTCAGACTGTTAAATATTGAAGCAAAATCAACCTTCTAAAGGTTCTTTTTTAAATAATGTATTAGTACAAAAAACTGAGTCCAGTTGTACTGCAGAGCCAAAATGGTGCAACTGTGAAACCTGCCACTTACTGAGAGCCCCAAGTTTCCTTTGGTTACACCTTCTATCACAACTTTAGTTTGCAAAATGAGAATTCACATTACAATATCTGAAAATCAAAGAATCTGAGGTTTCAAGTACTTCTGAGTTGTTTATCCTAATTTAAACCATGGGGGTCTCAGTTACTCTGAGAATAAACTTTAACTGATACACTTTCTCCAAAGCTGGACTCTGGTTCCTTTGTTGGTATTAAAGATTAATCAGAACAATGGAAAACAGATATTTGGAACTATTAACTTTGAATAATTAGTTACAAGCTACAGAAAAATGCTCTTTTAATTATCCCTGAAAGATCAGGCTGAGATTTTGAAGTCATAACACATTTCTTGTGGTAACCCAAATTGAAGTCATGTGAATCAAGAACTGTGAGGATTCCATTAGCACACATGGAAAGTGGGATTGGATCTGTAAAAGTATTGACAGTATGTCCTGTTCCTATATTATTTTTTAATTAAAAATTAAACCAAGCTTTCAAGTGGTTTACAGTTAGTTGACAGAGCCAACACACTTTAATTTCCATTTAACTGGAGCTGCCACGCTCTTTATTTTAAATGGAAATAGTATTTTGCTGGGGTGACTAGTGAGCTTTTTTCCCTTCTGCCACTAAAATATGTTTGTACTAGAGTGATTTTTGACAGGAAATCCCTGTGAATATGTTTGTCCTGGTAATCTGCTGCTGCTTTAGATGAAAATTGCTATACCAGTTAACTTGTGGGAGGATAAAACTTCTTTATTTCTGTCAACTTAAATCCAATGTATGCTGCTAGATATTGGAATAAATGTGGTTAGTTTCTGCTTGGAAGCCTGGTTTAGGAAGAGGTGTTTCATCCCAATGCACAAAGGCTGTTTCTCATTTTGTTGTGTTTTTTTTAAAGCAATATCTATCTTCTGAAATGTGTCCAATAACAGATGTGCATAAACACATTTGGGAAATCCTCACTACACCTCAGTCTTGTGCCTCTGTCTTTCTTTCCCCAGCCCTCAAAGAAGTTGCCTGGCTGTGCCAGGCTTCCCTCAGGGCTGCTTTTGGGGATCCTTCTGGTCATTGTCTTCCAGCCTGCTTCAAAACCTGCCCCCTTCCATCTGCTCCATAGCAGCTTTTTAGGCAGAACCTGTCCAGGCATCCAGGGAACAGAATCAAGTCTGTTTTTCTGTTGCCACAAGAATTAACAGCTTCATCAGCCTGCAGCAGTCCTCAGTAGGACCATTGTTACCTGTGTTTTCCAGCATTGTAAGAAATGTTGCTGATCCTAAATAAAATTTAAAAAATCAAGTTTAGCTAATGCAGAGCACTTAGTTGATCTTAGCAATCTCAGTCTTCTGAGAGTCTGATACTTGAGTACATAGTGATTTTTTTTTTCCTTGATACAGCTTTCATCCAAAAGAGATTGCCAAATGCTTTCTGGATCACACAGAAAAAGAGAAATTGTTTCTGGCACCTACTGGATCAGCCAACAATAAGCAACCTGTTTACCCAACTCACAAAATACAGAACCTTATTTTCTTATGACAACACCAAAAAAAATCCCTACTCAGTTTAACCTGCTACTTACCAAGTTTATTTCTCTTCTTACAAAAATGGCCAGTGGTTTTCTAGTTATTTCAGTGGGCATGACTTAATAATTTGTGTTTCTGGTGGAAGGTGGTGGTGCCTGTGTCAGTGATTCAGGAGGCACCTCACTAGCAAAGTGGAGAGGCAGGATGTCTGTGACAAAACCTTCCCTCACCCTGGAAAGGCTGGAAAGAACAAACTCCAGAAATGTATTTTCATAAAAGCTACTTGAGGTGTGTGTCTAAATAGGTGTAGGATTAAAACTCACACACAGTTTTTTCTAGAGCTGTGCTTCTGAGGCAGATGGCAAAATTACCTCCTCTCTTTTTAATTTGAACCCTAGGAAAAAGCAGTGATGTACTTCCAAGCTGTGCCAGTAAGGCACAGTTTCTGTGGGATCTGCTGGCTCTTCTCCAGGGGAGGTTTTCTTTTTGCCTTCTCTTTGAGCACCATTTCTCTCCCACTGGGAGCTCCTGGACTGAGCACAGTTGACCACGTGTAGGGAGCGTAGCTGGGGCAGGCAGTTGCAGTGGGTGGGCTGTGATGGTGAAGACCCTGAAAGTCCAGGCCAAACACACTTGTGTTTTGTTATCTTTTCCTTGCTTTCTTCCAAGCTCTTTCCCCTTTTTTTTTTTTTTTTTAGGGTTTTTTTTGTTTGTTTGTTTTTTGAGGCTGGTTTGATGTTGTAATCAGTTCAGATTGACACAAATTAAGCAAAATTCCACTTCAGATTGCTGGTGATCCCCCCTCTGTTTTATATTAACACTGAGAATTTGTCTGGCTCGTTTTTTTTTTCCCCTCCCCTGCCTGAGATTGTTCAAGAAATGTTGAACAGAGTGCTTAATGATTTCCAGGGCTTTCTCTTGACGTTTTAGTTTTGGAGAATGAGCAATGCCTCCGCTGGGGACTTCCCTGGCAGATCCATGTCTGAACAGCCAGGGCTGGCTTCCAAGAACATAAAATTCCAGCTGCTTTTCCATCCAAGGCAAGGTTAGTTTAGTATCCCCCTTCCTCTGTGTCTTTACAGCAGGAGATATTCTAGCCAAGGTATTCGTCATGTTTCTGAGCCTCCCTGCTGCTTGATTTATGCAGAGAGGACTGGGGAGAGAGATTGCAGAGCTGTGGGGTGAGCGTGGAGTCCCTGCAGGTGTGTGGTGGGCCAGGATGGCCAGCTGGGCTGGGCTACTCCTTCCCACACAGACAGAGCTGGGCTTGTGCCCTGCAAGCTCAGACCCACCAAACACAGCCCTGCCAGTTCCCTCCTGCTCTTGGGGGTGATGAGAGGTGCTGAGACAGGGCTGGTTCTCCCATCTGAGCTCACTCTTGGTTTATGAACAGCAGAATAGGGAGATACTGAGTTGCAGGTAGGCTTCAAGAAAATTCACATTTTCAGTTCTACAATGGACTGTTAAAGTCTCTCTTGTCAATTGGGAGCTTGAGTATGTGGCACGTTTGAAATTCCACCCATTCTGACCTAACAACTGACAAAGTTGAAATCCAAACTGAGCAGTTGCTGTTTACACCTGATATTTTTCTTGCCTTTGTCTCACCTGAGCAGGGTAAGGTGTGCCTCGTGTGATTTCTCAAAGTTGGTTTTACATGTACAGCTGCAGTGTTTCTGGAAAGCCTGAATGCAGGCAGTCTCCAGCTGGTAAAATTGTCATCATCCACAGCCCAAATGAGCTGGAAATTTCCCCAAGTGGAGGATCAGGTCCGGTGTACACAGCTGGGAACCAAGCTGAGCTCAGTAACTGTCTGTGCTCAGCCCTCAGCCCAAGCCAACTGGGCTGCACACAGTTATTTCTCCTGGGTAGCAGCACATGGATCAATGTCCTCTTGTTTGCTTCTATCCATGTTGTCCCCTGTTCTCCTCCTAACTCAGCATTCCTCACACCAAAATGAAAAGATCACCTTTTCCTGATGATTCAGAGGAAAACTTTACTGCCTTTACACATTAACTTCTCCAACAGTGATCATCATTTGCTGCAGACCTTTTCACAGAATCCCAGAATGGTTCGTGTTGGAAGGGACCTTAGAGCTCATCTCCTTCCAACCCCTTGCCATGGGCAGAGACACCTTCCACTAGACCAGGTTGCTCCAAGCCCCATCCAATATTTCCAGGGATGGGGCAGCCACAGCTCCTCTGGGCACCCTGTGCCAGGGCCTTACCACCCTCACAGGGAAGAATTTCTTCCCAATATCCCATCTAAACCTGCCTTCTGGCAGTGTGAAGCCATTCCCCCTTGTCCTGTCACTCCATGCTCCTGTAAATAGTCCCTCTTTTCCTTATTTCAGATAGAAGTATGAGTTAAACTTGATGTGAGTTTGGGAGAGAGCAGCAGTAGATATTAAAATTGCTTCATTGCTTCACAGATAGCTCCATTACAGGTCAGAGAACTTAAAGAGGGATTTGCTTAGCTCTGTTTTTTATCTGAGACTTTGTGGTCAAAAATTTTCCCCACACTTGTCTACAGATCTGTACTAGAACCTAGATCACTAAAATGCTTTCATTTTGGTCCTTTTCTGCCCCTGTGTATTCAGCTAGTATGGTAAAATGTTTTGGTTTTTCTTTTTTTTTTCTTTTTCCAGAGTCTATGAGATCATTCAAGTATGGAGACTTGGCAGCTTCTCCATATGTACAAAGACGGCTATTTGAATGTCTGAGTGTCTTTCTGGCTAAGGATAAATTATTTGGTGTGTTAAATTAGGATTTGTTGCTTTATCTGGCATGAATAAGGTTAGTTTATTATCAGTGTTCCATCATGATTTACACTGGACTGCATCTTTGGAGTTTTGCTTCTTCACATTTTTATTACATAAAAACTTAGATATTTCTTTTAAACAATTTGCTTATAGAAAGAACTGCAGGAGCAAGTTAATGTGGTTGTATGGCCAAGAAAAGGCATTGCAAGACAGCAGATAAACAGGAGTGAATGTAAAAGTAGTGGTGGGATTGGAAAAACAAGGTGGATGTTTGCTCAGGCTTAGCTGGTCATTTACATAGTGGTCTGTGTAGCATTTAATGGTCACTATAAACAGTGTAATCCATGGAAAAGATGTACAGGCAGTTTTATAAACAAAGAATTCTTGGTGAAGGTACAATTTACTAAGAGAAGAAAAAGGAAAAATGGTTAATACTTTTAAAATTCTGGTTTAGTTCCCATAATACCTTGTAACTGTTGAGAGGAAAAAAATTTATTTGATTCTAAAATTATGTGCCTAGATGGTCCATCATTTTTTGTGGCTGTTGTCAGTGTAGAAATTGGGTGCATTTTACACACACCAGTGACTCCTGGTCTGGAAGTCTCAGCCTTGGCTGGAGGAGCCATTTGCAGGGAGCCACTGCTGGAACTGTGTTCTCTTTGCAGAGTCAAGTTTGCCATGAGCAGTCCTTGCTCAGGGTGGGTGCTCTCCCCTCCTGAATTGCTTGAAATGCTGAAGGGTTGGAATAAATGCTTTTTTTGAAAATATCTTTAATGAGCATTACAGCTTGATTTACACCATCTGGGTTTAACTTGAAATAATGTTGCAAAAAGTAAAACATCTGTACATACAAGCTAGAAAAGATTAATAGAGCTTTATTTGCTTCTAAATCCTCCAGTATAGATTAACAGCATAGACCACCTCTCTCTCCCCATTTTTGTTTAAGTTACACAGGCAGCCAGTCCATCTCTGCTGATGCTGTAGCACATAACTGCCCTGGCCTGGGCCTCTTTATTTTCACACAGGGCAAACAAGTGTCAGTCAATATTGACTTACATTTCTTAATCTTTTTTCTCCCACAGCGATTGTGCACGTGCCAATCACAGTGCAAGTCTGAACTTCTATTTTGGGCAGTATTTGGAAAGTGCTAAAAGCAGAAGGATATAGTAAATATATACAATATATACACTTTCCAACACTGTTTGGTCTTCGTGTCAGAAGAATCAAGAAACCAAGATATTGCTGTTAATCACAAGGTGGGACGTGTCATTAAAGCCCTGTGCTTACCAAAGGAAAATCATCCATGTTCATCCTTTGGCCATGTTTCAAACCAGAAAATAGGAATGTCAAAATCTGTGCAAAAAAAGCTTTCTGCCTTTAGTGGTGACTCGTTTAAAAGAACTCAAGAACTCATCTTCTGTTTGCACAGTGTTGAAATAAAGGGCTGGAGTAGTATCTTGGCCTCTGTGTGTGTATACATTATTCTGGCCTCTGTGCCAGGTACTTGACCTGCTGCCTTTTTTCTTTTCTATTTTTCTTTTTTTAGCAGCTGAATTTCTTTAGCATTTGTGTGGATTAATTTCCAACATGAAATTGAGTTAATATTGGAGACTGGAAGATGAAAGATAAGCAAGTGGGAGGGGGAAAGAAAAATAGAGCAATAGCCTAGAGGGTTGCCAACAAGAACTAAAGGAGTAACACCAAACAGCTGGCAAAGAAGCCTGTGGCTTCTTTGATAGTCCCTCATCACAAGTAATAAAACACCTTTGGAGTTGTTCTTGACCTACTGGTTGTAAATCCTAGTGTAAAGCTGCCTGTGTTTCCCAGAGTCCTGGGGACCTCACAAAAGCTTCTGTTCTCCCAGAGTCCAACCTGCCCTGCACATGGAGAAGCAGAAATAGCAAGGTGGGAAAGGTGGGAGTCACTGAATTTCTCAGTCTCTCCTTCAGCTTTTGGTGTTGTAGAGATCTCTCTGAATGTGAAGCCCATATTTCATAACAAAACACTAGCACATTCAACCTTCCCTACTTTTGCTGCGAGTCACTGCAGCTGTGGTATGCATGAAGCTGGTACTGTCGTATCATTTTTAATGTGTTTTAAAATGTGCCTAGAGGCTTGGGGAATTTCTCATTTCTTTTATTTGTATTTTTTTAATTCCGGCTGAAATGCTCTGCTGTTTATGTTTAAGCAAAACCTCCAGCAGGAATGAATAAAATCAAAGAGCATCATAATGTTGAAAGGCAGGTCAGAGGCTGACAGATAGGTCTGGCTGAAGGGGCCTTTTCACAAGGGATGGGGCAGGCAGTGGCTCGGGAACAGAGCAGCCCCTTTCCCTCCTATCTCTCTCCGTGCTCTTTTTCCCTGTCATTTCTCCTGCCCCACATCTATCTCCTGGGCCTGAAGCTCGTGTCAAAGCCAGGGTTTCACCAGCAGTGGCAAGTTTCCAGCAGAGTGAGCCTTGTTGAGCCTGCTCAGCCCCTTGGCTGCCTCTCGCCTGGAGAAGCTGCTCCTTCCATTTTCCAGTGGAATATCTGATGAGATTTCAGTTTCCACACCACAATGCCCTTTAATTCGAGTGCAGTTTTTAGCAGCCTGTTTTCAGCCAAGAGCACGAGTAAGAGCTGAGGGCTTTTTCCCTTTGTTAAGCTCCCTGTGTCGAGTGACATGGTGTCACATCCTTGGCTGGGGGAGCCTCCTGGCCACAAACACCGGGGTTTGCTAGGAACTCCTGCCTTTGTCCAGGAAAGAATCCAACAAAGCAAGGCTCCCTTTTCACTGTGCCTTTCTGTGCTGCTCTCTTCCAAAAATATGCAAGCCATGATGGGCAGCAGTGCTGCAGCAGGCCAGTCTCACAACACATCTGTGATGGAAACATGATGGGAAAAGAGATTTCATTGCAAGGAAAAGCAGCTGGCAAAGGGGAAAAAACTAATTTGTGCTTTATTTTGCTTCTTGTGTTGTGCAACAAAGACCCATGAGAATTTTGCAGAGACTAGAATAAAGGTAATTATAAGGACTTTTTTTATGGTGTAAGATGCCAGGCTTCCCCACCTTTTTAATCCTGGAATACTAGACCCTTAGCTATTCAAGGGAATTTTGGAAAACTTTCCAGCCAATGTTACCCCAAGTTAGGGGTAGTACCAGCAGCAATGGAGAGTCTGTGTTTAGATGAGACCATCAGTTTCTGGCATGCATTTACCATCTTAACAAACAGTTTTAACTGATTGTAGAAAAACCTCCTGGGAGCTGCTGGGGCCTTGTTTAAGGTCATCTGCTGGTGCTGTCTACCAACTCATTTTTGCAATAGGTATTTTCTCAAACTGAGATCTATGGGTGATTTAATAACCTAGTATAGCATTCAGGGACTGGAAAGATGCCCCTTCACTTTTTCAATCTGCAAAGAAAAAAAAAAAAAAAGAAAAAGGAAGAGCCTTGCAAGGACAGTGGAGGAAAGAAGTCTTGATAATCCTGTGCCATGGGTTTGGACAGGGAGATGGGAAAATGGAACATGAGAGAAGTGAACATTTACCCAGCACACCCCCACAGACACTCTTTCTACCATCAGCCTGCTTGTGTTCCCTGCTCCTGTACCTGGCCAAGCTAAAAGAATCCATCTGAAATCCTTCCTGGAGGAGATTTTCATCCATGCCTCTTGGCCCAAGACCAAGCTGTTTCCCCAAAGCCTCTGTTCCAGGCATGGCTCAGTGTTGGCTTTCAGGCAGGTGTCCAGACAGCAGACACTGCTGATTGGCACCATCATTATGGCACATAAAACACTATTTAGTTGCATTTTGAGCATCTTTTGCTGCCAGCAGATGAACCATAGCTGGAGTTGGATCTTTGAGCCTTCTCTGTGGTCTTTACACCTGGTAATTTCAGCTGATGTAGTGCTGCTTATGAACTGCTGAGGATCTGTACAGAGATACTTCCTCACCTGCAGAGCTGCCTGCTGCTCTGGGTCCCAGCACAGGAAGGGCAAGGACCTGATGGAGGCACCCAGAGAAGGCACCAGGATGATCAGGGGGATGGGTGCTGTGAGGAAAGGCTGAGGGGATTGGGATTGTTCAGCCTGGAAAAAAGAAACATTTGAGGTGACCTCATTGTGGCCCTCCAGTACCTGAAGGGAACTTAAAGGAAAAGTGGAGAGAGACTATTTACAAGGGTGTGGAGTGACAGGATAAGGGGGGATGGATTCCACCTAACAGAGAGTAGATTTAAACTGGATATTAGGAAGAAATTCTTCCCTGTGAGGGTGGTGAGGCCCTGGCACAGATTGCCCAGAGAAACTGAGGATGCCCATGCATGGAAATGCTCAAGGCCAGGTTAGATGAGGTTTGGAGCACCCTGGTCTAGTGGAAGGTGTCCACTAGGCTTGGGATGACTTAGATTAGATCTTTAGGGTCTCTTCCAACCCAAACCTTTCCATGATTCTATGTCAGAATGCCTTTTCTCTGTGTTCTCTCTGCTCTCCATGTTTCTGGCCATCAGATCAAGCAAGACGTGTTCATTATGCTTCAAGTTTTTTCACTGATTTTGAAAGTTAAGTATTTATATGAACAGCTGGTTTTATTGGCCTGGAGTTCTGAGCCACTGAGGAGGTTTCCTACTGATTTTAACTCTTGTAAGCATTAGTTATTTCAGGTTATTTATGGCTGGGCTTCTGTGCTTGGCTTTGTTCAGATAAGAAAAAAAAAACAAAACCAAAAATAAAAGGAAAAAGCCTCCAAAACTGTGGGCCTACCATATCCCTTCTTGCTCAAGCAGCAAAACCAAGTGGGAATGTCTGGGTTGTTTCCAAACTCCACTGCTGTGTCCCTCCTCCATGAAAGCAGCAGGATGATGTCACATTGAGCAGCTCAGGAGGGGATCAGTGCTTGCTGCATCCAGCTCAGCACACCCCAGAGGTGACACCGTGGGCTGATGTCCCAGAATAAGGCAAAGAACTACCTGACATTTGATTTTTTACATATATAAAAATGTATGTATGCCTTTGAAGAGCTGCTTTTACAGGCTCTGAGAAGAAGAAAAATTTTGAAAGGAATTTTGGTTCCTTGGGAATTTCTGTTTTTAATATTTAATTATTTTTTCCTTCATGTTTTCCTGCAGAAGGTGAGGCTTTTGGCCACAGTCTTGTTCAGAAGCTTCATACTGTGCTTTACTTGATATTTCTACTGTTTCAGTAGATGAAAAAAAAAAAAAAAAAGCCAAAACTAATATTTGACCTTTCAAATCTGGTAATGTCTTTTTTTGTTGTTGTTTCTCCTTCCCTCTTACTCTTTTCATGGTGAAGAAATAGTGTCAAATGTTCAACATTTGTTTCCAGGTGATCTGTTCTTTTTCATCCTTCTCCTTCCCTCCCTGGAGATGGAGGCTCCTGCCATCCTTTGAGATGTCAGGAGTTTTAGGAATGATTTATGCAGCAGCATAAAATGGCATTGGACCATGTAGGGAGGGTCAGACATATGGTAGCAATGATCATATACAAAATATACATGCCCCAGTAAAGCAGCTTCCCTGCCTGTATTTGAACATGTTATCACAATCTTTCCTGGGCTGCAAAATGCTTAAAATTTCATTGTGTATTCTCATCTTATTCAGGTTTTTACCATGCAGAACAGGAACAAACAAATAACTATTTTCCTTGACCAAAATCAATTATGTACATTTTGGTGTGGAAATGAGATTACCGTCCTCATTTTCTTTTTTACTTGACTGTAGCAATAGCAGCCCCTCAGGCCTCTGGTAATGTAGTCTTCAGCTCAAAAATGGATTTTAAAATATTTAAGCCTCTCTCTCTCATGAGGCTTCTTGTTTCCTATTTGTTTTGTGTTGCTAAGCAATGCATTTAAACCCCCAAAGTTAAAATTTACAACTCTCAAATTGTCCCTCAGCCTTATTCTCCAAACCTCACATCTGTAATGGGTTTTCCATCTGCCAGTTTTCCCAGGTTGCCCCATCCATCCTCAAGTCTGCAAAGGAAAAAGCCTTGTGGTTGAGGGGAGGGGGGTGGGGAGAGTCTTTATTTTTTTTTTTTTTTTTTCAGCCTCCATCTGTAATTAATTTCTTGCAAAGTCACATCTGCCCATTTGGGGCAGGGGAAGTGGGGAAGGGGAGGTAAGGAGTGAAGTCACTGTCTCCCTGTCCCAGTAAAATGCAGGATTTGGCGTGTGTGGCTGCAGCTCCTGGGGCATTCCAGGCTGTGCCTCCCCCTGCAGCCCTGCCCAGCCCAGGGCAGGCACTGCCCAGGGCAGAGGGCTGCAATCCTGGCTCTGTGCAGCTTGCCTGTGCTGCTGCCCACATCTGACACCGCAGGCTTTCGACTGCTGGGGTTCCTGCAAACGCTGCTGGCATCCTCTGGAAAACTTCCTTCTGTCAATATTTGAATTTTCACAAGCCAGGCTAAATAGCTGCCATGATGTTTCGTTTTTAAAGACTTAAGAAACGGCCGCAGCGGTCCCAGTCAATATTCCTTCTCTGCCATCATCCAGTGCAGCTGTTCCAAAATATTTTTATGTTCTGCAGACCACCAGGTAGCTCTGAGCAGGAGCTGGGCTTGCTGTGAGGCTGGTCCCCTGCCTGTGGTGCAGGAAAGCAGAAAGGAGCAGCTGTCTTAGAATTGTGGAATTGCTAGGGTTGGAAAAGACCTCCAAGATCATCAAGTCCAACTGTTCCCCTGACACGACCACACTGTTCACCTCTGAACTGTGTCCTCAAGTGCCACATACAAGCTTTTTGAACTGTTTCAGGGATGGTGGTTCTACCACCTCCCTGGGTAGCCTGGTCCATGGCTTGACAACCCTTTCCATGAAGAAATTTTTCCTAATACCCAATGGAAACCTCTCCTAGTGCAACTTGAGGCTATTTCCTCTTGTCCCATCACTTATCAGCCTGGGAGAAGAGCTTGACCATGGCTATAGCTGCCTGTCAGGTGGTTGTAGGGAGTAATAGGGTGTCACCTGGGCCTCCTTTTCTCCAGACTTACAGCCCCAGCTCCTCCTGCTCCAGCCCCTGCCCCAGCTCTGTTGCCCTCCTCTGGACCTGTTGTTGTTGTTGACCTTCTTTGTTATGTAGGACATAAACAAGAAAACGTTAGAACATGAAAATCCTGAAATCTGAAAAAAAATTCTTCCCCATGAGGGTGGTGAGGCCCTGGCACAGGTGCCCAGAGAAGCTGTGGCTGCCCCTGAATCCATGGAAGTGTCCAAGGTCAGGCTGGACAGGGCTTGGAGCCACCTGGGATAGTGGAAGTTGTCCCTGCCCATGGCAGGGATAAGAGGATCTTTAAGGTCCCTTCAAACCCAAACCATTTTGTGGTCTATGGGAAGTGGAATTCTAAGGCATTTGTGGAGATCTGGGGTTTCATCTCTTTGTTACTTTAAGGCAAGTCAGACTCCAAGGGTATAAATTGAATTGCACTGATTCAAATGCCCAGCACCTCTCTCCCACCCAGTGCTCCTCCCTCACTTGGTCCTGGTGGCACAACTATTGGGAAGTTGGTGAACTGGATGAGATCATTAATCTTGGTTAAATATATACTGACTTATTTTGATGCCAGATTTTTTTTAGTTCAGGTCAGTTCTGCAATTCAACTTATTGCCCAGCCATGTTATTGGCACATCTGAAAGGCTGGCAGAGGGATGGGATGATAAAAAGTGAGGAGTATGGCAGGGGCAGCTTAAATTGATGGTCCTGCTGAGCAACACCCCCAGTTGCTGCCTGAGATCTGAGGCAGAACATGTTCTGCAGGGCTAACACAACGTGCTGCCTGTTTGCTGCCTGTTACAGGCACAGTCTTGAGCATTGCTTTCAGGAGAAGTTCTTAGGGATGATGTCCCTAACATTGATAAGAAATGGCACATTTTAGAATAATATGATAAAGAACTAAAGTGCTGAGCAGTAAATAGCTGTAGAAACTTCCTGACTCTGGGCTCATCCCAACATCCAACAGTGCTTCCAGGTTAGAAGGGGACTTGTTCTATGAGTGCTGCAGAAGGCTGGACCACTGGCAGATGAAGAAAGCTGCTGGGAAGAGGAGTGTTGGATCAGAAACAAGGCTCAGGGAGATGCCAGGGCATCCCAGCAGGGCTCTGCAGAGGCACTGGAGCTGGCTCATGCTCCTCAGGGCAGTGGGGATCTTGTGCCACAGCACACATCTGCCACAGCTCCTAGAGCACACTGGGACCTTGTTCAGCACAGCCATGGCAGTAACGTGTCTGGAAAATGATTTTTGGCAAGGAACAGCTTTGCTCTGCCTCAGAGCAGCTGTTGAGCAGCTCTCAAACCCTGAATGGGTCACAGCAGGCTCTTGACGTGCCAGAGGTGCCTGTGGTGGCCATGTCAGGGAAAGGACATGGAGCCCTGAGCCTCTGGAAGGGGTTGGATCATCTGCTGGAAAATCACTGCCCAGCAGCAACTGAGAATGCCACCACCAAACTGGGAGCAGATTTACAATGGTGATCCCATGGCAGATCCCTCTGAAATCCCCTGCTGTCCCCAGTCCACAAGGACTATGTGTTTCCATCTCCCCGTTTTAAGACATTTTGTCTTAATTAAATGGATTTAATTTAATTAGAATGAAAAATATGGGCAAAACTCTGTGGTGGCAGCTGCTCTCTGAGGAATGGACTCATAAAAATAATGTGGTGATAAATTAGTCTGATTCTAGCAAAAAATGACCCAAATTTGAAATAACACTGACACCCTGTGGAGATGTTTGGTGGGACCTTCTCCAGGTCGTGATGATCCTTGTTCCTGATACTATAGGCCAAAATGATTAGATTCATTCATGTCATCTTTTAGAGAATTTTTTTTTTCCAATGAAAGTTTTGTTGTCTTCAAAGTCATATTAAAACATAAAAACCCTTTATATCCTTTTTACTAGAAATATTTTTTAGTTCAGTGGGTAAATCACAAAAGCACATTTACCAAAAAGAGGATGATGAGGAATATTTAACCAGACCTGAGGAATGTGCCTGCAGTGGGTTGAGTTCCCTGAAGGACTTTCTTTTGCACAGCTGGAAGCATTGGAAGGAGCTGCTTCATGGCAAGGTGAAGTCAGAGTGCTAATCATTTCCTTTCCAGTCTGGACTCTTGTTTAAAAATGTAAGAGCTGCAAAGTTTAATGGTAAATGTGCATTGTGAATATTCAGAGCAGCAGCTTTGTGTTTGCTCTTGCTGCGAGTCATTCAGAGGATGGTCTGGCTCCTTGGAACATGCCCTGGATGCTTTCCTGTGCTTGTGCTCTGGGCTGACTCTGGGCAGAGAGCATCCCAGTTAAAAAGGGACCAGTTTCCCTTCTCACTCCAGACTGAGCACAGCATCCCTGCACATGCAGGGTTAAAGATCAGAAAGAAGAGGATGGTGTTTGATGAGGCTCCTGGTGAGGTGAGTGCAGCCAGGCACTGCAGGGCACTCAGGGAGCTGCTCCATTCCTCACTCACCTGGGTGCTGGAAATGCACTATTCACCTTGAGAGTTGCCTGGTCTGATTGATTTCCTCCAAGGGTGACAGGATGCTTAATTTTCAGATGTTTACATTGTCTGCAGAAGGGGAAACTGACACAAACTGAGCTGAGCAGAGTCAGAATGTGCAGTAGAAACTAGCTGTCATATAAACTCAGTTTGCTAGTGTTGATCTTTGTGGGTGAGTAAGGTGGAATATCAGTAGTTTTACAGTTCAGGAATCATTTTCCCACTGAAGGAGTGGGGCTGGTTGATGAGCCTCAGTTCCAGACCCTCACTCCATCCTAGAGGAAGTTCAAGCTCCAGTGCATCAGTGAATATAGACACCATCTCCCATCTCAAAATCACAGCAATTTCAGGGCTGTGGCCAGACTGTGGCATGGTTTTCCTCCACCTTCAGCCATGTCAGCCCTCCCTGGAGCTCTGTGCTCTCATCCTGCTGCTCTCAGTGAGCAGAGCTGCTCCCTGGCAGCAGTGAGCTGCCAAGCAGTGCCCCCATTTCCAGGTGAGATCCTGTCCCAGTGAGCAAGGAAGGGATTTCTGCACAGAGCCAGTGGGTCCATTCATAAAAACCTTTGAGATTAAAAGAATTCATAGACACTTGAAAAATTCTTGTGGACAGATCCAGCTTCCAAGACAGGAGATATTAATGGAAATAGAGTTAGACTTGACATGTGAATAGCTGAGCTCCAAAAAGACTGGGCTTGCTCTCTCCTTGTCCCTACCCCACTGAAAGCTCTCCTGGTTGTGCTCCAGATGCAAAATCCCAGTTTTACCAGCTGTGCATGAGGATCACACGAGCTGCCCCTCTGCCTAACCAGCTTTGGTCCTGAGGATTGCTGTTCCTTTCAGGAGTCTCTGGAATTTGCTGCCACTGAACAACACCACAACCTTCTGAACAAAAGGGAAATTCACAGCAGCTGCCTACAGCCCTGAAGGGAAACCATCAAGGGGGTTGTCTGTAAGGAAGTGTCAGCTGGTAGCCATGGAGGACACTCAGCATCAATTACTCCTTTAGTAAGGCTGGGTACATTTGAGTGATGTCCTGAATCACCAGGAGAGGAATTTTCATGAAAGCAGTTCTCATTCTGTAGCTGTTGCATTAGTGGCCAAGTTATGGTCAAGGTCAAACAACTTTGAAGTTCTCCAGGTCAGTTCTCAAGGCTGTTCAGGATCCTGACTGTGACCCCTCTCTTCCACAAGGCCCACATGAAGAAGGAAGTACTTTCAGAGCAGGAATCTGATAAAGGTCACACATTAAAAATAAATCCCCATGTTCTGATCACAGACTGAGAAAGTTGATAGAACCATAAGAGTCTCTGCACAGCTTACTTGGTTTGCTCTAAAGTCAGCTCCATTTGTGATTTAAATACCTTGAGTTATTTTGGGCTAACACCCATGTACAAGAGAAGATGCACAGCCTGGCTGGTGTGTTGTCACAGCACAGTGACTTGTTTTAACCCCTCAGCTGAACAGAGCTTGATTTGTTGTGAGAAGCTTGAGAATTGCTTTAATTCAGTATCTCCAACACTTCTATTATTTCTAGAGAAAAAGAGAGGTAAAACCTTAGTACTGTAGGTACTGCCCCTTTTCCTTGGCACCATCTGCCTCTGTGGAGTTTGTTTTCCAAACAAGGCAGTCTCTCTTCTCCCTTTCTTTTTCCCAGGCTCTGCTGAACCCTAATATTTTAGAGAAGGCTCAGAACAATGCCCACTGCTTTTGTTCATAGAATCTCAGAATGGTTTCAGTTGGAAAATCACCTTAAGGATCCTCCGGTTCCAACCCCTTGCCATGGGAAGGGATTCTACCTTCTAAAATATTGCTACTGTCAATTAGACTGAGAATAAACACTTTTTAATTTGTGGTGACATTTAAAAGCAATTAGGAAGTTTAAATGTTAAATGTGTGGTTTTATCTTTCCAGTTAAACAGAGTTTTGGAGGAAAAAAGATATCCCAAATATTTAATTACACACTTACAACTGTATAACAGTGTATGACAGTGCTACAAAAAGATTTTTTAATCCCTTGCATAAATGCTTTAATTTCATGTTCAGGGTGTGGTGCTCCTGAAACTACTGACACAGGTAGTTTCTTATTGTAACTCCTGTATCCAGCATTGTCTGGGAACAACAGGGGTGTGCATTTCTTTATCTGCTCCAGGCAAAATCACCCAGGTGGCTGAAAGCACCTATACAAACCAACCCTGATGATTTTTCCCTGGAACAGATTAATGAGGCAGATCTAGTCAGCTGCAGACTTCATCTGCTGGTGGTGAGCAGCAGTTGAGGCTGGATCTGCAAAGGGATGTCTCTGGACAGGTCCAGGAGAGAGGAGCCAGCCCCACCTGGCCTGTCTGCTCCCCAAAGCTGATTATAAACCTGAACTGACACCATGCTTGGGGCTGACTTTATTTTATACAGGTATCTTCTAGAAAGCAATGCTTAACATGCCTTGCTAGGTCTAAGTGGCATCCTTGACTCAGGAATTTCTTCTGTATTGTATAAATCTGATATCAGCCTGCAGCAAGGATCACACACTCTTTGAATGGGAAGATCTGTGCAGTGTCTGGTGACAGTGCAGGTGTTGATTTAAAGCTTTCTGCTTTTGAGCATACAGAGGTTTCCTGGAACAGATAGAATTATTTCACAGCCTCTATGGCTTCCTTCCCACACCAGCTCCAGATTTTGAGATGGGCCTTTGACTGCTGTTCTTCCCCAGCCAGACCTTGTTCTCCAGCCTGAGACAGTCCTTATTTCTATGACCTGTAGATTTTTATAGGCAGCCCCAGCTCCACCAGCTCTTTCTTTTGATCTTCTGGGGTCTGCTGTACTCTTGGCAAGGGATAACAAAGCTCTTCAGCCTGTCAGCTTTGGAAGATGATGGCCCTGTGTCCTGCTGTCCCCAGCTCCATGCCTTGTCTGTAACCTGATGCACTTGGCCACCTCTTAGCTCTCAGTGTTTCTATAGGTGGAGACAATTGCTTGGCACTTAAATATTAACGTGCTAATTAATAATGAAAGCTGAGATTGTAGTTAGGTTTAAAGATTTAATTGGGTGAGGAGCTGGCAGAGGAGCAGTCCATGACAATGAAACTGTGCTATTAATGTCTACATATCTATATATAACTATTTTTCCCCTCTAGCATGCACAATAGAAGTAGCCGGAGTGTGGATGTCTGCAAAGATGTTTGCTTGAGGCACTTGGAACCTTGCAGCAGGAAATCATAAAGCACTAGGTATAGGTTTTTTATTATTTTTTTTCAAAGGGGTTTTTAAAAGTCCCATTAAAAGTTTTCATTCCGAGTCCTAAAAACGGAACAGGAAAAAGGAAACTTCCTGGAGAGAAATACAGTCCTAATATATAGTGCAATAATGCTGTTTAAGAGGGCTGTAACTCCAATTTATAATTCTGTCATTTCAAAGTCCGAGGAGCCAAGCGCCTGTGACGGAGCGCGCGTGGTGACACGAGCCGTTGCCAGAGCACGCTGCTCCCGCGGAGCGCCGCTGCGCGCAGCACAGCTCAGTGTTTCCATTGGCGTTTGAAAAATGCCTGTGTCAAAAGTATTCGCTGGCTGCACTGTGCAGCCGGGCATCGCAACCCTAGAGCAGCGGCGCTGGCGGGCAGCGCGGGGTTAACCCGCTGCCGCCGCCCCATTGGCGGGAGCGCCCCCCCCGCCCCGCAGCTCCCATTGGAGGCGCCCGGCCGCGTCTCCCCGGCCGGGGCAGTGCTGGCCGCTGATTGGCGGGCGGGCGGCGCGCGGCGGGCGGGGCGGGCCCCCATTGGCTGGAGCGGGAGCGGGGCGCTGGGCGGCACCATGTTGTGGGTCTGGCGGGGGCCGGCGGCGGCCGGGCCATGGCGGGCGGGCGGCGGGTGCGGTGAGTGCGGCGGGCGCGGGCGGCGGGGCCGGGCCGGCGGCGCCTGAGGGACGGGACGGGAACGCGGCGCTGCCGTGGCTCCGGGCGGGCACAGCAGGGGCGCCCGGGGCTGGCGGCGGGAGGGAGGGGGCGGAGGGGCGGCTGCGCCCCGCGGAGTGCCGGAGGGGCCCCTGCGGCGGGAGAATCACAGGATCGGGGAGTCAGTGGGGCCGGGTAGGACCCCCGAGATGGTCGAGTCCGGCCGGTGACCCAGCAGCACCTTGTCACCAGACCATGGCACCGAGTGCCACGTCCAGGCTTTCCTTGCACACCTCCAGGGACAGTGACTCCGCCGCCTCCCTGGGCAGCCCATTCCAGTCACCCTTATCGTGAAAAAAAATCCTCCCTGTGTCCAACCCGAACCTCCACGGGCGCAGCTTGGGGCTCTGCATTCTTGTCCTGTCGCTTTTTACCTGAGAGAAGAACCCACCGTCACCTGGCCACCGCCTCCTCAGGGAGTTGTGGAGAGCGAGAAGGTTCCCCTGGGCTCCTTTTCTCCAGGCTGAGCCCCCTTAGCCGCCTCCCCAGGCTGGTGCTCCGGACCCTTCCCCAGCTCTGTTCCCGGTCTGGCCCCGCTCGGCACCTCCGTGTCCTTCCCGGCAGGTCCGGCCCCGGCACCCCGGCCGTGCTCGGCGGGGGCTGTACGGACGCAGCATTGGCAGGATGGGAATTTTTATCCGCACTCTTGCGGTTCATCCCTCTCCTGGGTGCTCGCTTTGAGCTGGGGATGGAGCCCGTACAACTGTGAAGCCTCTCGGCCGTCTCTTAACCCTTGGGCTCTCACCCAGTGCCAGTCGCAGCTTGGCAAAGGTCACTCCACTGGTGGAAAAGCACAATGTGTGTTCATAGAAGCGCTGACTGTGGTTGTCAAAGCCATGGGTTCAACCCTTTTTAAAGGATATCTCTCTTTGGATCCATTCTGGATACAGATGTGCATAAGCACTGCAGATGTTTCATTGTACCTTCTGAGGCCCTAAGACACAATAGTGCTTTAGGGGCTGAGCAAACAGTAGATCCTAGGTTTGCAGTGGATTCGTTGTGAGTGGATCCCACTGGTACTTATTAGAGACCAGCCTTTCCTGTGTCTTGTTCTACTTTGAAAACAGCTCCGTGTACCCCTCGTGTCCTTAAGTCTGACCTACACAGTCACTACAAGATTCGCCTCCATCTGAGGTACTTTGCTTTGAGGTACAAAGTTGTCAGCTTGGTTCTGACACCAGAATCCCACTGCCTCTCCTCAGGAGTGGGGGAATCTGATTGGCACCATCCTAGAGCAGAGACAGGCTCATTGCTGCTAAAAGCCAGATGGGTACATGGACCCTCATTAAATTTTTTATGCTGATCTTACATAGGAGCTGAATCAACATGTCACGTGAGGAAGGGAAACTGCGGAATTTTCTCACTGCCTTGGCTTCATTTCCAAGTGGAACAAGGCTCCCTAAAACATTTCCAGCTTTATTGACCTGTATGGTCAGGTGGAATGTCAGTAACTGGGATGGGGACAAGGGAGAGTTGTTCTGGCTGTCTTCTGACCAGGTCCAGCACCCTCTGTATCAGTGCCCTTGGCTCCTGCCCCTGTCCTGTTCCATTTCCCACTTTGGTGTTCCCAGTGCCTCCCTGCCCCCATGGCATTCCCAGCCCCCTGCCCGTACCAGCTGTGTGCACATGGGCTGTCCACATGGCCAAGGCAAGCAGACAGCTGTTGAGCCAGTGCCATGGCCCTTCCTGCAGCACCCTGGCTGCCAGCTTCCAATAAACACATAAAGCCTGTCTTCAAAACATCTACTGTCCTCTCAGATGGGTTTGGAATTAGCTGGTGGATCCAAGTGAAAAGTGTGATTATATAAACTTTGTTTCCATAGGAAACGGTGCTTGATGGAAAGTCATTCTGCGAGGAGGATTAAGGCAGCCTGGTTTCCTGAAGAGTTGTTTGCCACATCCTACCCCAGCAATTCCTGCCTGGCTCCCCCCAGCGTCAGTGCCTGGTAGCTTCTCCTTCCCCAGGGCTGTACCCGGGAGCTGCCTGTATCCCAGTCCACCCTGTCCTTATTTGTGCAGCCAGCTGAGTCAGGTGCTCCTGTTTGCTGTGCCGGCAGCTGGGAAAGATTCAGGATATTTACCCACTTGTCCTTGGCTTCTCAAGGCTTCTGTCCTTTATCTGGCCTGTGGTTTTTGTAAGGCTCATGCAGGTATTCCTCTGACAAATTTGGCAGAAATGCAGGCAGTAGATTCTAGAGTTACTAAGGGGCCAAGGTGGGCAGACAAAATTATGGACAAAATTATTTTGTTTCTTTCCAAGGCTGTGTGAGAATATTTCAGGCGGTTACTGATCGTTGCAGCTGCAGGCAGAGATATTGCAGTGGTTAAAATGCTTGTGGCTTTTCGTATTTATCAGTATTGTAGCTCTCAGCTGGGGGTATAGTTGTGTTTGTGGAAAGTTTGAGTGTAGACTGTCACAGATTTTGCCTGTAGATAACGAGGGTTTAACAGGAAAGGAGATGGAGAAACAGCAGACAAGCAAATATGTGGGAAGCCTTGAGCTCTAGATGACTAAACTTGTACACAAGGCAGGCAGCACGCAGAGAGTGGAAGTGACAGAATGAGTTTGAGAAATCCAAGGAAAGGTCTGTTGGAGCCTGCCTGTGGAAACTGGAATAACAAGGCTCACACAGAGAGAGGAGGCTTGAGCTACCAAGGAGCTGGCCAGAGAGGGAAGGATGGGATGGAAGATTGATCTGGTGAGACTGAAGGATGTTTTGGGAAGAGGAAAATGTCACTACTGTATACGATGTTTCTCCAAGGCATTTCCCAGGATTTACTGGAGAACTTCTAAAGGCCTTTTGATAGGTGATCCCAAAAGGTATAGTGTATATAAGAAAAGCCCCATGCATTAAACAGGAATTAGACTCTACTTCCACCATATCCATTTCAGATCAGTGTCTGTTTGAGCTATGATTTTTTGTGTGCTTCTGCTGCCAAACTAAACCTTTGCCTGCCCCCGGACCTGATTTGTGACTTGGAGCATAATGAAATCCTGGCAAATTGTACACACAAGTATTTTTGACATAGCAGCTAAAAAGCTTTATGATATAAAAATAAGATTGTGGTATAAGGCACGGCATTGATTTTGTGACTCCTGTAAGAAATGTCTTGTGGGATTTTTCTGCTGAATTTGTAGGCTGCTTGTAGGAGCTGCAAGTTTTGTAACAGGCAAATTGCATGCTGGTTTTTGAGCTGATGTTGGTATTTAATGCCAGAAGACAAGCTATAATTCATGTGTTTGTGTGCAGTGACCCCACCATGATGCTGAGGAGATGCTGCTATTTGTATATTGAGGTGGAAGACTCATACTTGCTGAGAATATAGACCTGGTGGTAATAAGAGAAAGAATTGATCAGGGAATTTCCTAAAGCAGTAGTGTGAAACAAAAAGCCTTTGTTATGCAGACCGTGCAGTTGACTACAGCATTAAGAAGCTGCTAGGGCTATTTATTTCTGGCTGTTTTCTCTTTTTTTCTGGGTTTACTTTTGTCCAAGACCCTTTTACTGTTCGTTCCACAGAGTTTTGCTCACGCTCACCTTATTTTTTCTTTTTTAAAATTTTGGTGGTGTATTGTTATTTCATTTTTCTCATCCATGACTTCATTGCAGGGCCAGCTTGACACTTCTGGAGCTCTCAATCTTCCTTTCCAATCCAAGACTTTGCCAAAGACTTGTCTTTCTCAAATTGATTTCTTCCAAAACTGCATAAATATTTTCTTAATGTCACCTCAACGCTGTTGCCATTGCCATCTTCAATTTTAAACAGCAAATTCAAGTTCTTGCTGTCTGTGGTAAACTTGTTTGTAAAAGGATTTAATTCCCTTGGCTTGTAGAGCAGAGAGTGTAATGTTGGCACCAAGGAGCAAAGTGCAGACTGTGCATGGAGCACTGGGAAATTGATTGCATGGCAACCTTGGGGTTGCTTTGGTGTTTGCTGGAGGAAAGCAGCTGATGACTCATGTCCTCAGAAGTCACTAAAAAGTGAGAGCCAGCTCACCAGCAAATAGTTAAATATTTAATTTTATTTATTTTTGTAAATTCGTGTTTATCTCATTGGAGGGTTTCAGCCAAAATTAGTTTCAAAGCCATCACAAAAGATAAACTATGTAAATTACTTTTAATTTAAGTGACTGTAGTTGTATTCTCCCTCCACGTCCCAGGAAGAATATCCCTAGAGGAACTCAGCATTCCTGGAAATCAGTCTAGAAAAGTGAGTGCTCATCCTGAGCTCCAGCAGTGTGGAACATCCTGCCCTGTGCTTTAATGCTTTAGTCAGCCAGCACTGGGCTGCAAGGCTTTCTTTAAATGTGTGTGTACACATACACATACCTCATAGCAAGGAGTAGCTGTTCTGAAATGACCTCTGTTCTTCTGCCTAACTCCTTACAAACTGGAATGGATTTTAAAAATGAGTGGAAGCAGATCTTGATAACAGCAATGTTCAAAATGATTCAGAATTAGTAGTTTAAAGAGGTGAATTATGCAGTTAAAATGAGAGGGTACAGGTGCAGCCAATATGCTTTGCTTGTCTGCTTAAGTTTAAGGATAATATGATTATTATTTAAAGATCTCTTCCTGGGTGAGTCTGTGTCTGCAGGAATGAGAGCTTTTGGGTCGGTTGTTTCTTCCTTGTCTGTGCTTCTCATTCTTGTGCTTGCAGTAGGTAATGTGCAGGTGGCAGTGCTGTCTGGAGAATGGGCTGCCAAAACAGAACTAGATGAAGAATGGTAATATGCTCTAATTTCCATATAAACATGTGATTTGTTCTCTTTCAGTATGAGCACAAGCACTTATTTTCCAACAGATTAAAATCAGTATTATACAGTTAACAGGGGACCACAGTTCTAGTTTGAAGCATCCCTGAGGCTTCTACCCTCTGTCCTTTCTGGGGTCTCTGTCCTGCTGTGAGTGCTAACAGGGATGTGGGGGAACCATGTAGCTGATGGATCTCCTCTAGACCTCACATAAATTTGTTTTGGGTGCTGTGAAGTCCTCTGTGGGTTTGCTTGTGCTTTCATACTAACACTCTTACACTGTGCCAGCCAGATCCTGCACTGATGGCTGTGACCTCTGTGTGCCTCTCCAGGCATGGCCCAGCTGTCCTGTGGTTGCTGCTGGTAAATGAGCTTGTGGCAGCTCATTTTTTTACAGTGCTGTGATTAATTATGGCCAATTTATACACTTATTGTTAAATCACATGGGAAGGCTTTTTTGTGTCAGTTCTCCCCCAGCTCAGGGTACTATTTGGGTTTGCATGATGAGTGTGGCTGGTGCAAAGAGAAATTCCTGCTGGCTCCCAGTGCCTCTCAGAGGTGTGCTTCATGTCCCTTTTCCATTTGGCCTTTGACTACGTTCAGCTAATGCTAGGAAGGTGATTCTGTCCTTAAAGCTGAATACAGGTGCATTCTCTGGTCCTTACATGGGAACACTGCCCTGGCCAAGGCTTATTGAGAGGCTGGACGTGTCTTGCAGCACACTGTAAATGTATGAAACAGGTGTGGCTTTAGCTGTTGTAGATGAGGTACTGAGAACAGGCAAGGGTTAGTGGTCCGGGATTTTTTTTTCTAGTTAATTTAAGATTGCAGACACTGTGTATTTTCTGTGGTTATGGGTTTTACAGTTGAATGCAGAAGGTACTTAGTTGACTGCAAGGAAGTGAAGATGTCATCCCCCACCCCAGCTCATTTCTTTTTAAGAATGGAAAAAGCTGAGTAAATTATAGTGGCAGCAAATGAAAGGCAATAAACAATTAAGTCTGTTCTGTCCTTATGTCTTGTACCTTCAGGAAAGTAGGTTGTGCAGCTGTTGTGAGCTGCCTTAAGATCTGCCTGGGAGCTTTTCTGAGGATAGGTCTTTAGGACACCAGCAATCATGGATCTCCCACTAGTGAAAGAGTGCACGTGGAGCTGGAGCAATCACGTTAAACTACACCTCCCTGCAAAAGTCTTGCCCGTGGTGGCTGCAGCTGCTATGATTTCAGCTGTGCAGAGATGCTATCTGCTAATTTCCCCTTCGGTGCAGATCACAGGAAGGCTGCAGGAAGGCAGCAAATCCAGTGTGTTTTAACAGAAGCGTTCGGGCTTTAAAGTACAACTTTCTGTGAATGCAGGCTTACGTTCCAAGCATAAACTTGATTTTGAGTTTGGCGGGATCTGCGGGATTGTAAGTTTGTGTTTTGTTTGTTTTTAGGGGTACCAAGAGATGCTTCAGTGCTGACACATCTTTTACAATGCAAGTTAGGCATGAAATTCATCAACTAACATCCCCTTCCTCACCCTGATCTCCAACAGACTTCCCGTGACGCTTGGAAGAAAGGGTCAGGGGAGAAGGGCAGACGGGCACCATGAAGCTGAAGCAGCGAGTCGTGCTGCTGGCCATCCTCCTCGTCATCTTCATTTTCACCAAGGTTTTCCTCATCGACAACCTGGACACGTCGGCCGCCAACCGGGAGGACCAGCGGGCGTTCCAGCGGATGCTGGCGGGGCTGCGGGTGGCGCTGGAGCCGCGGCTGGAGCACACGCTGCAGTCGCCCTGGGAGATCGCCGCGCAGTGGGTGGTGCCCCGCGAGGTGTACCCCGAGGACACCCCCGAGCTGGGCGCCGTCATGCACGCCATGAGCACCAAGAGGATCGTCAAAGCTGACGTGGGCTACAAAGGGACGCAGCTGAAAGCTTTGCTGATACTTGAAGGAGGGCAGAAGGTTGTTTTCAAGCCCAAGAGGTAAATGCTGCGTTCAGTGACTGCATTGATAGCTGCTTTATTTATTTTCCTCCATGTTGGCGTGTTAACATTTAAGTTACAAATTCTTCTGTAAGTGGAAAGACCATGCAGTTATTTTTGAGACTGAAGAGAGCCTTGCTGGTGCTCTAGTAACATCAGGTTGCTGTGCCAGCTGTCTCTCAGTCTGTACAGCCTTGTTGCAGCCTGACAATAGGTTAAAAGAATAATCACTGTGTTCAGCCCTGAGGGAATGTTGGTTACACCTGATGTTTCTGAGCTCTGTGTCTTCCTGACTGCGGAAGTGCAGCTTCTGGCAGGTTGGAGACAAGCTTTGCCTCCTTGTTGTGTCAGACTGCCAGGAGAGGGTGCAGTTCAAGAGCAGGGAAGAGAGGAAACTTCACCCTTCTGTGTGTCTGGTGTAGTTGAATGTAGACTGTGAAAATGGTTTGGGTAGGTCAGAGTGAGAGCCCCTGAGCCTCCTGTCTGCTGGCAGTGAGTACTGGAGAAGCAACATAAGAATGGAGGGTAGTGATACTTCCATAGTATGGCCTCAGTTTACAGTGATCCTCAGAAAAATTTGACATCATTGAATGTTTCTGAAGAGTCTTAGCTATAAAGCTTCTTGAACTGTTTGTCTTTGGGTAAAAGGAGAAGAAAGATATTAAAAAGTAAGGCCAGGTGTGTTTTAGGAGATTTCACTGCAATTGAGAAGTGTCATCACAGAAAAAGATTTTGGGTTAAGCAGGCATTAAGGTTTCCTGTCCTGTTAATGAGCGGGTGTAGAGGCCACAAAGATGCTCTGAGTGTTGGAGCACATCTGCTTGGAGATGGGCTGAGAGAGCTAGGTCTGTTCACCTGGAGAGAGAAGGCTCCAGGGAGACTTTAGAGCACCTTCCTTTGCCTAAAGGGGCTCAGCAGAGATGGAGAAGGACTTGGTACATGGGCCTGCAGTGACAGGATCAAGAGGAATGGCATCACAGTGATGGGGCAGGGATAGATGGGATATTGGGAAGAAATTCTTCCCTGTGAGGGTGGTGAGGCCTGGCACAGGTTGTCCAGAGAAGTTGTGACTGTCCTATCCCTGGGTGTGTTCAAAGGCCAGGTTGGACAGGGCTTGGAACAGTCTAGTCTAGTGAAAGATGTCCCTGCAATGTAATTGTAATTGCAGAATTGTAATGAAATGTTCATCCAATCCAAACCAGTCTATGATTCTCTGATTAGAAAATGAGGAAAAAAAATCTCTGTACAGCCAATTCCTACTCTGGCTGGAGCTACCCTGTGGGTCTAGGTAGCATGAGCCTTGCACACAAAGTCCTGGTGATGCAAGAGGCATCTCCTCCAGTGGGATTCACAGCATTCCCATAGAGCTTTCTGTGTCAGGGAGTGCAATCAAGCTTTTAACTGAGCAGTAAATTGCATTCTGCAATGCCCTGTCTGTGCATGCAGACATGGGCACTGTGTTCCAGTGAGGACATGTGCAGCTGGGAGAGTTTATGGGAGCACTAGAGAGGGTGCCTTGGCCATCCTGGTAGACTCATGTTGTTTGTGACTGCTGAATAGCCAGGCCTGTGGGCAGAGTCCTGTTCTGGCACTGCAAGAGAGTCTGTTTAACCAGCTTTGACATGAGAGCTCTGTCAAAGTTACTGCTAAAAACAGTTCTGAGCAAACTCACTAGCTGGGGAAGAAGGAATTCCCTCATTACTTTTGCTGTGGAAAAGACTAGATGCCTACTGTGCGTGGAAACAAGGAGTTTGGTCAGGATTTACTAAAAAAATACAGCTCTGCAGCTTTCAAAATGTGACCATGTTTCCAAAAGCCAGCTGTAAGTACATACCAAAGACCTGCCTTTGAGGACATGCTCTGAGGATTAGCTGTCTCACTTCAAATTCACTTGAAATCTGGCCTAATTTACTAACAAATAATACTTGCTATCATCACATCTGGTGGTATATGTGACAGAAGATGCTGATTTGGTGAAAGCTCCCATTTGGCAGGAATCCTACACTGGTGAATTCTCGTTTGAGCTGCCTTGCAGAGAAGCTGAAGCATTTGCTCAGGCTGGGGAAATGGGCTGTCTTCTCCCCCCACATCCTCCCTGAGCAAGGCTGAAACATTAAAATTGAGCTCTGTGCCTCCTCTTACACTGCTGTTGCTTCTGCTGGAAATAATCCAGTTTATACAATTGGATACATAGATGGAAATGAGAAAGTAGGTAACTTAATTTGGCCTTATTTTATTTGAAAATGTGGTGCATTTCACCCGTTTACTTGGTATTGATTGTGGTGTTTCACACTCAGCTGCAGTGTGGTGCTAGAGCAGTATCTGCACAGATCCAAATGTCAGCAAACTGGGAAATTAGTGTTTGCCTTGACTAAGTAACATCTACTAAAAGATAAAAAAGGAAGCAAAAAGCCTTACACTTCACCAAAATACACCATTATTGTTGCAATGAGTGCCTAATTTGTATTTGTTGCTGTTCATTATGTCTTTTCTCTGCCAGAATAAAGGCTCTGTTTATATCCAGTATTGTCCTCAGGTTCATGCTTGCTGATTTTATACTACTAATGATTGCATTTGCCATCTCTTCTACAATATAAGATGGTATTTGAGAACTGTTAATGTACAATTCTTTGTAACCCCAAAATCATCTGTAGAATTGCTGCTTTTCAGTATAAATAGCCTCCTCCCTGTTCCATAGCAGAGTCTGTGCTCTTTGTTCTAAGATGTGACTTGGCATGTGGTTGGATTAAAATTTATTAGTTGGAATGTGAACTGCTTCCCAAGCTCTGGAGACCACTGTGTATCACTGACCCTTCCTCCTTATTTACCACCTCAAGTCTGGTCACTTTAATCTGGTTGGTGTTTTTCCCCCCTCCCATTGGCAGTCACTTGGAAAATGACCCAGAGACTCTTTAACTGTTATTAAATTGTTATTAAATTGTTACTCTGAAGAGCAAAATTGACAGGAATTCTATACAGACTCACCTCATTTGATGTTTTTCAATTACAGATATGCCAGGGATTATATAGTGGAAGGAGAACCCTATGCTGGCTATGACAGACACAATGCAGAAGTGGCAGCCTTTCACTTGGATAGGTATGGAAATACTGCTTTATCTGGTTTTATTGTCTCTGGAAAATATCAGAAGAAAAGGGGTTCTTTGAAGAATGCACCACAGATGGGAGCTATCTCTGAACTGCCAATATACCACATTGAAGCTAAAATAAGAATTAACTTATTCTGTAAAATTTCATTTCTGAGATCTGTTCCAATATTTTAGATACTTGTAAAGTTTGGAAAGGAGAAGGAGTCCTGAAACCACTCTAGTTAATGTTACAGGGGAGAAAGAGCTTAGCCAAATGCTGTGGAGGAGTCTGAAATACTAAATGTATGATGTAAATTCATGTCCAGTCCACTAAAAAGTCAAGACTAATGTCTAGACTAACAATTTAGTCTAGATTAAATATGAATCAGTGCATTCTAGAGGAAAACCAGCTATTCATATATTAATTGTGCTTGGGGTACCCAGGTGGTTTTGTGGACCTGTGATGGAGGTGCAATTACAGGAAAGAATGAAAACTGTAGGATGTTCAAAGAATGGGACAGAAAACACCAGACACTGAATGTCAATAGTTATGAAATGCTGTTAGGGCTGCAATTTCACATAATATAAGTGAGCACAGTCTCTGTTTCCTCATAGGAAGGTTTGGAGGTGAAGACACATAAAGTGTTGAGAAAAGGAATAAGGAGGGACAAATATTACAAATGATAGAATGGTTGAAATTAAACTGAGGTTTCTCAGTACATAGATAAGAGCCTTATCACTGTGACTAAACTCATGGGTAGTGACAGAGATGTTTGTTAGTCCTGATTCACCTCTGGAACTCGTTGCACAGGCAGTAGAAATCAGTAATTCTAGGAAGAATTTAGGAGTATCTAGGATGATAACTAGTTGAGTAACACCCATTGCTGCTACAGCCAGTTTGTGCTGGTGGATCAAAATCAGGGTATATTAAGACCAACAAAAGATAATGTAGCCAGATATCAGTCCATTTGTGCTATCAAAAAGCATACAGGCTTCAGTTCCCCTGAAAATGTAGTGATTGAACATTTAATCAAAACCTCTTTTCAGTATCCAAATCCCACTTATATCTTCTTTGCAGTCCATTTGGTCATGGTTATGTGATTTTTTTTTTCTGGCCTTTCTCTAGAAAGTGGCTCTGCACCTCTTTATTCTTCAGGAATATCTTGTCCAAGGATGCCATTGTTTCAAGAAGGATCCTGAATCATTTTTTGTGTTTGTCACTGATGGGGAGACTGTGCCTGCCAGGACTGTGGCCTCTCAGCTGTGGTCTGAAAATACAGGGGCAGGTTTTCCACATCTAAGCTCTGTGCTTGTTTTCTTGGAACACCTGTTTTTGCTCAGGCTGTGTAGAGCAAGGCAGAGCTTGGTATCTGAGTTCTGTCCTTACGCACATGACTTTTTCAGACAGACATTTTGTGTTGCCCTCTCTTAAGTGACAGAAGGGGATTTACTCACTGAATATCTAAAACAAATCCTTTTCAGTTTTTGGAGTGACCCTTCTAATGCATTGGTGGAATGTCAATTATCCCTGTTCCAGAAGAGCCTTTTCAGGATCTTTTTCTCAGATGCAAAGACTATCAAAAGGGTGTCAAAAGTGCATTAGGAGAGTTGGGGCTTACACTCCTTTGATCTTTGCACTTCTTAAAGCACTTTTAAAATTCCATACAAATACCTGAGTCATTTGTGGTCACAGAGCAAAGGCTGTGGTAGGCATGGGAGTGGAATCTGGATCTTGTAACTGCTAGTTTTATAGTTATTATTCCCACCTCTGTTTTTCCAGCCACTTCCCAGGCATTCACTTTTGTTCTACCATTCTCTCTTCCCTTCTCCTTCCTCGTGCCAAACAAAACAACTCTTGGATTGGTTGCTTTCAAGTGTAATTGAATTGGGCTTAAGCATAATATTTTAATAGATAGTGGTTCCCACAAAGTAGAAATGATCTTTCCAGGTGACCAGCCCACGAACCATATGGTTTTACTGCTTCAGCCTGCTTCAGACACATGATGGATATTTCTGGTGTGAGGTCTGAGTTCTGAGAGTTGGAACATTGTACATCCTCTGTTGCTCTGCTGCAAATGCTTTAATAAAGGAGTGTCACTGATGGCTATAGAGCAAGCACATGAGAAAAATGAGTTTCTTTACTTTGCCTTGGCGAAGGGAGGAGATTGCTGCAGAGCTTCAGCTTTACTCTTTGGTCTCTGTCATCTCTGAAAAAGACTATGAGGGTTTTTTGTTTTAATTTTGAACTGCTGCCTATGTTGCAAATTCTCAGGATGTGTTTTTTCTCCCCAAATCAGAATCCTGGGTTTCCGCCGAGCCCCGCTGGTGGTTGGCAGATTTGTGAATCTGCGCACAGAAATCAAGCCAGTGGCCACAGAGCAGCTCCTGGGCACCTTCATGACTGTGGGTAAGTGGATTCCATGGACTGTGCTGCCCAGGAAAGGAAAAATGCCTAATGGGAAAAGAGCCATGGGAGCCTGACACAGCTATAGAACAGTTAACTGTGATGCAGGAAGCTCTTCCTGTGCCAGGACACATCTTGGATAACCCAGTTTGGCAGGGGAGGAGGACTTGATTTTCTTCAGGTAGTGTTCCCTCATGCCGCTGTTACAGATGTGATTTCAATTTTTTGAGTAAGAATTTTGTCTCTGCTGTCAGGGATGGTTAGAAAAGCCCGTGTCTAGACCTGAAAAGAATAAAGTTGTATTTAATGTGAAGAAGTGGTGATTTGGGATAATTTATAGAGCTGACACACTGGTTGATATTAGGTGTTGTTTGTGCTGCATCAGAGCTTGCAGAGCATTTACAACCAAACATGGCTAAACTTTCCTGTGTTGTTTACAGTAATATTACTGTGAAGGGCACACAATAGAAGCTATTAATGTGAACTCCTACCAGGTGGTCATTAAGCACCAAGAAATTACTTATGCTGCAGCCTCAACTCCCTCAGGCTTTCATAAACAATCCAGTTATTACTCTTTTGTTGGTTTGTTTCATTTCCTAATCAGAAGGCTCCAGAGATGATTGTTCCTTACCTCTGGTAACATTCCTGTTAGCAGCACTGCTGGCAGTCTCACCTGCTGCCTGACACTGCCACTTACGAGGTGCAACTTCCAGATGAAAGTGTCAGCTCAGCCTGGCCAGACTCTCCTGGCATTCACATGGGGCACCTGCCTCAGGCAGGCTTTATGTTTTCCAATTTCAGCCAAGGTAACCAAGTTCTTTGCTAGAAGCAGTGCTGACTTGAGAAGTAAAAATCCAGAAATTTTTATTGCTCTTCCTTAGATTCCTTTGAACTGCTCTTCTGCAAAGCAGGAACTAAAGAAATGGGTGGATCTATGGAGGAGGTTATGATTTGTCAGGCCAGATTTGACCAAGTTCCTGAGGTTTGAAGAAGAGAGAATTCATTCATACCCACTGCAGGTTTACTGGAGTTACAACTAGAATCTCAAAGAATTCTGTCTCTTGTTAGACCTGCTGCAGACCCTGGATGGGAAGAGAGATTTTTAGGCTTTCCATACAAACAGGAGATCTGGTCTGCAAGCTCTGTGTTAGTAATGATCTCTGACATCCTCAGGTTGTCTGACAGGATACTGGGAGCACAGGGTCTGGATGGAGGGCTCCAAAGGAGTGCTGGCTGAGAGGCAGGGATGTGTGAGGATGGAAAAGGAAGAACATGGCTTTTGGAGAGCTGGGCCTGCTTTGGGGAGGATATTGGATGCAGAATCAAAGCAAGAAAGGGAGCAATCACAACCAAGTGAGACACAGCTGAAGAATATTTTGGAAGAACGTCTGTGAGCATAGAACTGGATTTAGCATGGTGAGGATCAAACGAAGGTGGATTAAGAAGGGGAAAGTAGAAAATTTTAAAATAAAACTATTAATGTAGACTGCTCCAGATTACTTGATGCTACAGGATGCATCAGTGTTTGTGGACTAAAGGCTGCAGTGTTTTGTTGCACCTCTCCTGTCAGAAGACACTGATGAAGCTTTGACAGATCTGCATTCCTACATCATGGGAAAATGATGCTTGTTTCTGTCTCCTCTGCTGAATCAGCTCAAGTAGCTGAGACATGTGGCGGGTTTCAGGGCACCAAATTCTTTTGAGTTCTGCTGTGTCTCTTTTCACTTACCTCTTTTTGGTCTTCTTTTTCAAATAAGTGGGAAATCTGACACATGAAGTATGAAATGTGAAAAACAAGCATTCTTAACATTGCAAAGTCAAGGTCCTTGGAACTAGGAAAGGATCACAAAAACTTGATATTGTTGATATTGTAATGTATTAATTCTCGGAGTGATAAAGTAATTAGAAATTATAATTGCTCTCTCCTTTTAATATTATTCTTTAATTTCTGTGAATGAATGGATGTCTGTGTAATCTCTTTTGAACCTCTCCCTCAGAGACAGGAAGCAAGAAGACAAATGCAGTGAAATCCTGTTGTGGGGAAACCTCTGCTGCAACAACATACTCCCGAATTTCAGATGGATTCCTTGGATTAATACCTCTTAATGTTTCTTTTTAAGGCAATAATACTTGCTTCTATGGGAAGTGCTACTATTGTCGGGAAACAGAGCCAGCCTGTGCAGATGGGGACATCATGGAGGGCTCAGTGACCCTGTGGCTGCCAGATGTTTGGCCCCTGCAGAAGCACCGGCACCCCTGGGGCAGGACTTACCGGGAGGGAAAACTTGCCAGGTATGGGAACGTGGCAGGGTCACTCTTTAGAGATGATAATTTGCACTAAAATGGCCCTTGCAAATACAGTGGTTAATTAAAGAGCTCTAAGTGCTTTCAAAACCTACAGTTGTGTCAATAGCTTTCTTAGCACAACAGTAGAAGCCAATAAGTCCAGGATAAAAGACCTCTTTCATGATCCTTGTAATTTGTTTTCAGAGTTGTGGAACTGGTTTAACTTAAGCTAGGGCCCGTGTAGTGGTTTGACACTGGCCAAATGCCAGGCACTCATGCAAGTCATTCACTCACCCTCTTCTGTTACAGTTGGACAGAGGAGAGGGGAAAAAAAATTAAGGAAGCGCTCATGAGTTGAGATAAGGACTGTGAGGAAAAGAAAACACTCTCAGGGCAAATCAGGTCCAAAATTTATTATTAACAGAGTCAGAGGAGGATAGTGAGAAGTAAAATAAGCCTTTGAAACATATTTTTTTTTCCCCAGAGCCCCTCCCTCCTTCCCACTGACAGGGAAGACAGGTCATGGTCTTCCCACAGGGAGACAGGTCATGGTAGTCTTGGTCAGTTCATCTCTTGAGATCTTTTTCCACTTGCTCAGGGAGAGGAGTCTTTCCTCTGCTATGCTGTGGGGTCCCTCCCATGGGCAGTCATCCCAAAACTGTGGCATGGGTCACTTGTACATGGCGTGCAGTCTTTTAAGGATAGGCTTGTCTAGTTTGGAAGTAAGGTCCCTCTATCTCTGGAAGCAAGGGTCCTCTCTCTCTATTCGGGTCTCTCACTAGAACACAGCTTTCTCTGGCATCCACCCACTCTGGCATGAGCACTTGGATCTCTGCATCCCCCATGGACTTTATGTATTCCAACGGGACATTTTTTCACTGTGGTACTCACCATGGCTTGCATATGAATGAAACCACCCCTGTGGCCTTCCCCCATTGCCAAAAAATCAGCCGTGCCAAATCAACACACCCTGGACAGCTTTGAATTTGGTGATCATGCTCAGCATGTAAAGAATGCTATATCCCACATTTGTCTTTCTTAAAGAAGCATTCTACAATAGATGCAGCACATCTGAGTTCCTGAGGTGGAGATGTTTTTGTCATGACCAAAGCAAATGGGTTTGAGCTTAGTAATTTTTTCCAAATCTGTCTTGAACTTGAAAGTGATCAGAAGAGACTTTCAGTCCTTGATCTAAAGTATCCATTGATTTCCAATGATGTGATTGTTCTCAGAAAGAGCCTCATCCAAAGGCTCTGTTGAATTGGTTTAGAGTATAAAATGCACAGACCGAGTTTTGAGCAGCAGATGTTTTCTCTTTTCCATCAGGTCAAAACCAGCTGTGTGCAGTACATGGTACATTGCAGTAATTAACAGGATGAATTTCTTGGGAGGTGTTCCTCCTATTGAGAGGCTCCTTTTCATCACACCCTGCCTGTTTACACAGGGGTTTACCTTGATTCCTGTGCTGATTTGACATTAGGTGTATTTAAACTCACACTTGCCTCCTTCAGAGAAGGTTACAAGGTTCTGGTGGTTTTTACCTTGTCATTCTGCACATTTCACTTTGAGACATCAGAATTAAAGGTTCTTGGTGTCATGCTCTCCTTTTTCTGTGCCATGTAGTTGTGGAAAAATAACTCTGTAAGAAATTTTTCCTTGTCTAGCTGCTGGTCTGAGTTGACCTTTTGAACACAATTCACACAAGCACATTAATGTATGTAATTTTTAATGGAGTTGTAATGGACAAAATCCCTGACCTTCCAAGGCCTGTGCTAATATGATATAAATGATCAGAAATAATTAGTGTTGGATAAAAGTCTCTCTTGAAAGACTGCATTGAAAATGAAAAGAGAGAGCATAGTACATCTGAAAAATTGTGGCAAGGAGATTAAGCACTGCTCTGAAGTAAAACAAGAAAAAAAGAAACATTTGAGGGAGAGTGGGATGCAGCATAAGAAATGTATCCAGAACAAGGAAAAGTTGCTGTGTGGATTTGTGCTACAGGTTGAGTGTGAGTTGGACCCTGGTGCAAAGATCCATCTTCCTAGGGGGATTTAGGCACAGCATTTGAGGAATGTGTGTTTTATCAGAAGCATTGAGAAGATGATAAATTTTTAAGCTCTCTGATTTGGATACCTAGAGGAAAGTTGGGATATTGGGACCTCTGGCTCCAGACCACTAGAAGACAAGGGATGTGGTAGTTGTAGTATTTAAATTCTGATCTTCCTACTTTTTTACTATCTGTAGTTTTGAGCATGTCAGCAAGTCTCTCCAGGTTGTGTTTCCTCCATCTCGGTTTTGAAATCACAGATGGTTTAAGGCATTTCCAATTTAACTGCTGTTTTGTGAAGGATTGTTTCAGTCCTTACATGGAAGATGTCCTTGTTATTTGGATTGTCAGATGGAAAGGATATGCACCAGAGATTTAGCTGTTTTGGTGGTGGTGCTGAATAGCTTTAAAAGCAGTAAAGAAGAAAATGATAAAATTTAAAATCCTAGCTTTTGAGAATTAAGACAGGATGTTGGTGTTATGAGATTACATGTAGAAGGAGAAGGAGATCAGAGGGAAGAGTGAATTCTTGTCAGTGGAGAAGAAGGTGAGATACTTTGCAAAGAAAGTGGGGAGGAAGGAGACAGCTGGGAGTGAAGGAAAGTGAACGCTGTGAAGCCTTTCTCCTGGGGGCAGAGCCACGATTAGGATATTTACATTAGAAAGGAAAGAGGACTCGAGGCAGTGGAAACAGACACAGTACTGAAGTGTTCCTTGGGAAGCTGAGGGAGGCAAGGCATGGCAGTAATCTTCCCATAACATAGCCTGGCCACTGTAGAGTTGTGAGAAGCAAACTCTGACTCTGTTTTCCATCTGAGGTTAATCTTTGTGTGTCTTTGAACTGAAACTACAGCTTGCTCCATAGGCTGGGATGTTAATGCAGGGCTGACTCTGCTCATGAAACACTGTTGTCATACTCATCCTTCTTTGTCCAGCCCGGCTGCTCCTCTCTCGTGGTGCACTGCAGCTGCTGCTGTGCACTGCTGTTCCCTGAAGGGCTGCTTGCTTCCTGTGTGGCTGCAGGTGGGAGTACGACGAGAGCTACTGCGAGGCCGTGAAGAAAACGTCTCCGTACGACTCGGGCCCGCGGCTGCTGGACATCATCGACACGGCTGTGTTCGACTACCTGATCGGCAACGCCGACCGGCACCACTACGAGAGCTTCCAGGACGACGAGGGTGCCAGCATGCTCATCCTGCTGGACAATGCCAAAAGGTCTGCCCCTCTGGCCTTCTCCTCCACCCCATGGATTATCAAAATATGAGCGTTGGTCTAATACTGGTACTCAGCTGTGATGGACCAAAGGCTCTCTAACAGTTTAAAGTTAGGAAGTGCATGTTTATTCAGCGCTGGGCAGCAGCGGGAGGTAATCCTCTAATAGCACTGCAAAATCACAGGTGATCACAGAGTCTATTTATTAGGAAAGGATTTAAACAAATACATATTCATAATAACAGCCCCTCCCATCCCTGCTTCCTATGGTAATTAGCTTGAAGAGCTATTAAACATGCGTGATTGATTTCTTAAATTAAGTCTGGGGTCATTTTCATGGGGAGGGGTCTTAAAAGTAGGAAGTAAGGCGAGTCTTCCTCACCCTAAACTCTCAACCTTTTCTATCACTGACAATACAAATGATTTCTGGGGATAGTCTAATTTTCCAAAGAATGGGTTTCTGGTTGCATTGTCTATGTTCTTGTGGTTCTGCTCCCTAGTTTCATATTTTCCCATTGTAAGCGCAGCTGAGCAAACATGAAATGACAGACAATTGATTATTTAAGTTTCAGATAACTACTCCCTTCTAATTTTTTAATTGTTTTCAGCAAGGTCACTAAAATCCTAGTTTTCTAAGATTAGTGTTTCACCGAGATCACCCCAGAGGGACATGAGGTGGTTCAAACCCTGATTTTTTCTGAAGCAGCTGAAGAGAGATTGCAGGAGATGGTTTTTTCTTGTTCCAAGGATTGTTTATTATATCTTATCTCAGGGACTTTTTGCCTGGCCAGCAGTGGTCTGCTCAGCCTGGCATCCATGGTGGAATCTGCCTGGTGAAGGCAGGGCTGATCTTATATAGTTAGTACTACGTATTACATGTTTACAAAATTTTCCCAATACAGTACAATTTTATTAAATGGTCCAGCCCTGATCCCATCCAATCTAAAAGTGCCAATGTGTCACCCAACATGGATGACAGGGAGAAGAAGGAGGAAGAAGTATCCACCCCCCAAATTCTCCATCTTGGCTATGTGTCCCTTATCATAAACATTCCCAAAAGTCTGTTTATCTACGTTCTAACAATCTAATTTACACTTTACTAATTTTGGTAGCTTCTCTCTGGGTTTGTAATTTTGTAATTTCCCCCAGGGGTTAGAATTCAGTGCCTGAGACACCAGAGTCTCACTCAGGAGTCTTTGAGACCCTGGCCAGGGGGGTTTTGTGACCCCCAAGGAGGCCAGGGGTACACCCTGGGCTCCCACAGGGTGAGCCTGGGACAGCCCTGCTGGCCTGGCAGGCTGAGCACTGCTCAGCCTCCCTCTGTTTTCTCTCTCTCTCACTGATTTTTTCTTTGATATCTTTTGTAATAGTCTTTCCTTTTTATTGGAAATTACTCATCAAATCTTAGGGTCCTTCAAAGGCTGTGGTGCTGACAGGACAAGGGAGAATGAATTCAAACTGCAAGAAAGAGAGTTTAGATCAGATATTAGGAAGAAATTCTTCCCTCTGAGGGTGGTGAGGCCCTGGCACAGGTTGCTTAGAGAAGCTGTGGCTGCCCCAGACCTGGAAGTGTCCAAGGCCAGGCTGGATGGGGCTTGGAGCACCCTGGGATAATGGAAGGTGTCCCTCCCACGGCAGGGGGTAGAACAAGATCAGCTTTAACCCAGCTCTTCCAAACCAAATCATTCTAGGACTCTCTGATTCTGCTCTGTGCTCTAAATACTCTTCTGTCTTAGCAAAGTCCTAATCAAGCTACAGAAACTCCCCAATTAACACAGTATTTCCCAAAGCAGCTTTCAAAGGTTTGCTCAAATGTCTCCCTCTATCTCCAGAAAAGGCCTTTCCTTTTAGGCTTTTAATTAATGGAATATTGAAAACTTAGGTTTTTTTAATTTATCACCAGTCAGTATAAGTGAGTACTATAATAAAAACAGATCTTTCTAAAATGTGTTTCTGAATAATTTGGCATTCCCTGCCCTCTGGATATGCCTACTCTGGCTTTGGAAGGTTAAAAGTTTAAAATGGAGGCAGAAGTAATACCAAACACAAAAATGATGATGTTCTAAATGTGAATATTAACTCTTACCCAAACAAAAATGCTTTAAAAATATGTTTAGAATATGGGTTCTTCTTTCTTTGCTATGGTTTTTTGCATGTTGTCTGCTATAGTTTAGGTTAAAGATCATATTGAAGACACAGCCTTGTTTAAATAATAATGTTTAAACAATCTGATTAATTTTTCTTAGAAACATAAACATCATCTACTTGCCTTTCTCATAATTTAATCCAGCAATTCAGGATTATTTATTTTTCTAGTGGGCACTCCCATGTGCCATGGCAGTGAGTTTCCTTTTTGTGAAGGACCAGGCTTTGCTCTAGCTTTGCAAACCACTTGTACCAAGTGTACACAGCACTTGAGCCTTGGAAGGCTTGGAGTTCCCTTTCTTTTCCCATTTATCTTTTGTGTAGTGGATTCTGTCCTTTCTTCCATCTTTCCATCCATCCTTCCTGTCATCAGCCTGTTCAGTAATACTCCAGTATGACAGCAGGATGCATTCCACCCTGGGACTGCTTAATTACTGCTGCTTTAGGTGAATTTTGCAAAAATGCCCTTTCTGTTACTCACTGGCAATATCCTAAGAGGAAGGAAGGCAGTGGATTAGTAATTGAAGTGAATATGGGGTTTGAAGTCCTTTTGTTATGGTACTTACTTATGGCATTATGAGAATATTTCTGATGGGGCTTTGCAGGCTGACAGTAAATTGTTTTCTTGAAAATTTAAGTGATTTATTTATGATAAAATTTAAAATTGCTTTCAGCTCCTTTGAAATAATGGATGGGGACAGTTTTTCACAGAATCATGGTAGATCTCAGTTTGGAAGGGACCCATAAGGATGATTGACCCCAAATTCTTGTTTCTTACAAGGCTACCTAAATCTAAACCATGTAAGAACAGGTGCTCCTTGGTGCCATGACCACTTCCCTGGGAGCTTATTTAGTTTTAAAGCTACAAATAACAGAATTATTTGGGCAGTGTAATGCCAGGCCCTTTCAGCAACTTACCTTTATTGAAGGGAAAGTTCTTAGTTGAAAACAGTATTATGGGAAAGGTGAAACTATGAAAAATAAATCCAGCATGTGTTGAGATGAAGCTTGAAATACTATAGAAGCCTTCTGGCTTGAAATGTTCAAGTTGATCATCTTATCAATGAACTGTTGTTCTGATGGTTGCTGTTATTTGGTTCCTTCCCTGCCCAGCTGTGTCAGACAGACAAAGCTCCCATTCTGCATGCCCAAAATACCAGTTATTCCTTACCCCTGCATCATTTCTAAACTCCTTTGAAATGCCTTTCTAAGGTGCCTTGGTCTGATAAAGAATTGGGTATGCTTGGTGCTGCTTCTGCTTACCTGCTTAGCTGACATTGATGAGAGTTGTATCTGTGACTGGTCATGGCCTGTTTGCATTTTAATTTGAATTATTTGATCTCTTGGAGCATGAAATTGCCTAGTATTGATTTCTCTGAATTCTTTACAAAGCTCTTTATGTTGAGAACAACCTTAGGAGTTCAGCTGGTTCACTTGGTTTTAATTTTGCTTTTCAGCTTTGGAAACCCTGCCCTGGATGAAAGAAGCATCTTGGCTCCTCTCTATCAGTGCTGCATGTAAGTGAAACACAGAGATGCTCTTCACTTTACTTATGTAATTGCTGGCCCTAGGTTTGCAATATCATTAACTTGGGAGCCTTCTGGCAACCTGAAAAGGTCTGCTGGGGTCCACAGAGCTGTACTTTTTGGAGATACTGTCTGATGGATTGTCACAGCCCAAGAAGCTGAGGAATCCATTGTCATGGAGGCAGAAGGTCAGAGGGTTTGCTGCAGAGAGTGATCTCATCTCCAGGTCACTGGTTCAGATCTGTCCATAGTCAATCTGACAGGTTCTGTGCATCTGCAGCTGTCCCTGTGCAGCTCCTGACAAATCAAAGTTCCCATCCCAGCTTGAGTTCTCCCTGACAGAAGTGAAGGATCCAATGTGTCTGGCAATTTAATAATTTCAAACATGGTTTCTAAAGAAAACTGCAGCCCTTCTCAGGGGGCTCCTCTCAAGTAAAACTTGTAGTTTCTTTTCAGAGTTTTGTTTCTACTTTGGCCTTGTGAGCTGTGGTTTTGTTTTCAGAGGCTGTGACTTTTTGATTTCTGTTCTATGTCTACTCTCTTACCAGGCCATTGCTATTTCTCATTAGGAAATAGGTGCTCCAAGGGCTGGAGTACCTCTCCTCTGGAACAGCCTTAGAGAGCTGGGGTGTGCAACATGGAGAAGAGAAGGCCCTGGAGAGATCTCAGAGCACCTCCCAGTGTCTAAAGGGGTTCCAAGAGAGCTGGAGAGGGACTGGGGACAGGGGCCTGCAGTGACAGGACAAGAGGGAATGGCTTCACACTGAAAGAGGGCAGAATTAGATGGGATGTTGGGAAGAAACCTTCCCTGTGAGGAGGCCCTGGCACAGGTTGTCCAGAGAAGCTGTGGCTGTCCCATCCCTGGAGGTGTTCAAAGGCCAGGTTGAACAGGGCTTGGAACAACTTGGTCTGGTGGAGGGTATTCCTCCCATGGAAGAGGGGTGAGAATGAGATGCTCTTTAAGGTCCCTTCTAGTTCAAGTCATTCTGGGATTCTATGGAAATTTCCAGGAAGAAAAATACTGAGATATCAATTTCCTGACTCTGATCCTTCAACATTAACTCCTTCAAGCCTTCCAAATGGAACTTGTCCATGAAGCTTATCCTTGAAAGGTTCTGTCTTCCAAATTCTCTAGGACCTTTGAAACATGGGAACTTTGCAGAAAGCCTGAGCTTTCAACCTGCTTGCACTAAGCACATCTCCCTGCATGCTGCAGTACACCTGGCCTGTGTTCTGCAAGATCATTTTAAAAGTCATATGGAGAACAGTTAAAGAATTTTCAAATTCTTTTATTTTTCCTACGTTAATTTAAAATGTATGTTTAATTTTGTGCTTTATTGAGATTCTTCCAGAGTCTTTGTCATCTTGATCCCCCAAATGCAACCAGAGAAGCTTATCTCAGTCAGAGACTTTGCAATTCCCTGCTTTTCAGATATTCCTTCTTTATGGTACAGGCAAATACTATGTAAGAATGAATTTGCATAATTGTTTTAACTGTAGGTTTGTTACAACATTTGCTTATTTTGCTGGTTTTATTAGAGGCCATTGAACCCATGAGATAAGATCAGGGGTGCTAAAGATTTGTACCTGAAAGATTTCGGGGAGAATCCCACAAGACTTCACAGAGCATGAGAGTTAAGAGATGAGTTGACACAAACAAACTCAGTGGCCAGTCAAGAGGAAAGGTCTCTGCTGTGTTTTCTTTCTTGGAAGTTTGGTCAACTACCTTTTGTCCTTTGTGGTTCATTCAGTGATGCTCCTCCTGAGGTGACCTGACTTCTGTTTGAATTTGTTGATTCTCCTCCTTCTCCTCTTCCTGCTGTCCTTCTAGGAATCCTCAGGACTTTAGACCTTGTGTTCTCTCAGCCAGAAGTGTTCCTGTGTAACATCAGTTACATCACACATGGATTGATTCTACATCACCTTCAAGTTTCATTAGATCCTGTCTGATGCAGTTCCACCTGGACCCTGCCATCCCACACCCAATGAGTCTCCATTCCTGATGTGGCAGGCTCCCTCAGGAGCCTGGCTCCAGTATTCCCAGTGGGATGCAGCAGGACTATGGTGTGGTGACATGAGTTTGTTTCTTTTGCAGCATCCGGGTTTCTACCTGGAACAGGCTGAACTACCTGAAGAACGGAGTGCTGAAGTCTGCCTTAAAAACTGCCATGTCGCATGACCCCATCTCACCTGTGCTCTCTGAGCCTCACCTGGACGCCCTGGACCAGCGGCTCCTCAGCATCCTGGCTACAGTGAAGCAGTGCACAGACCAGTTTGGGCCAGATGTTGTGCTGGTGGAAGACAGGATGACTCTGTCTCACTTGTAATCATAGAGGAACACGAGACTAAACTCCTTTTTTTAAAAAACAAAACAAAAAAGTGATAGAAAAACAGCACAATCAGTTCAGAAAGGCTGTGGCCAAGATGGGCTGACATGAACAGGAAAGTTCCCGAGCCAGAGGAAGGGAGGTGACACTGGCTTTTTCCTTGGGGTGGGAAGGGGCTGGGATGGCTCAGCCCCTGTGGTGGCACCGTGGCCACTGTGGCGTGTCCATTGCCGGCAGTGGGCGTCACGCTGGATAAAAACGGCTCTCGGTGCTGGTGCACTGTGTGGGATACAGAAATCCTTTGTGGACTGGATCTGCAGGGGACAGACATGAACTGTTCAGTCCTCTCCCCTTGTCTTCCCCCTGTACTCTGGCAAGTTTGTGTGATTCAGGATTGTACACAATCAGCTCTGAGCTGGTTGGGCATTTTACTGCTTCTCTAGAGAACGAGCGGGGGGCGAATAAAATAACTGTTAGACTGAAGAGTTGTGCCACACCCCCAGGGTGGGAGAGGGGAACCTCTGCTGCTCACTTGGCTTTTCCTTGATAAAAGGCTGGGAAAGGGGGTTGCCTCATATGTGATAATGCTTCACTGATTTTGCTGAAGTCCTATCAGAGGTTTATCCACAGGGTCAGAGATTTAGGAGAGGACAGGGTGGTTATACAGCACTTGATATTTATGGAGTTATAGTAAGTTTTCCATGTTTCCTTGTTTTTTAAGGAATCTGGCAAGATCTGAGTAGAGAAAATATCCTTGCAGTCCTGTGTGTATTATAACCAAATTTTCATTCTCTCGTAGCTGAGGGGGACAGAATCTGTCCTTGGGAGCAGCTCTGTGTGACGAGGTTGGGCTGTGTTCCTGTCAGCCCTGAGTGCTGTGGAGCCTCTGGGCATATGGGACTGGGGGAAGAGTTGTTTGCTGGACATCCCCAGTCACCAGCAGTGACCTGAGGTGTGCAGACACCCCCAAGCTGTGGTTTGCCTTCTTCATCTCACCTGAGAGAGCTTTCTACTGCTCCCTGTGACCACAGCTCAGCACTGCTGCTCTTAGAACACCAGTGCTGGGGTCCCACATTCATCTGGTTTGCCTGTGGCTGAGCTCAGCAGCTGTGACCTTCCAGGAGGTTTTAATTTTCTGCCTTCCCCAGCTGCTTTCTGCAACCCCCACTGTGATGTTCTGCCTGGGGTGGTCATCCTGGAGTCCTCACTAATGGTTTTACCATAGACAAAAAAGTTGGCTTTTCAGGGCAGGCTTGCAGCATTCATCTTGTGCTAATCCTGCTGTCCTTCAGCACTGCAGCTTGTGCTGCCCATGAGTTTGTGTCATAAAACTTGGGACAGGTCTCAGTTTGTGTCTCCAGAAGAGAAGCAGCTTCATCACTATTTCCAAATTGAACAGCTTTGCATCAGTGTTCAGCTATATGGTCCTTCTTGTAAGGAAAGAGCTTCCTTCCCCAGGTGATTACAGGTTACTGGACTTGAGAGCAAGAGTACCAAAATGTCAGTTTGAGCCCTTTTCCTTAATTTTCCTGTCAGGATTTCTGTAACTGCAATGTGGCAAACAAGTAAAGAGCTGTTTCCTGTCCTTACACCTTGGGCACACCTGATCCAGGAGGTGTCAGGAGAGAGTTTATCTGAAAAATGCAGGTATCAGTTTATTTTGAGTCTTTTTCTCATCACATGAGCAGAGTTTCTTGAAAGTAGAATGTGACTGTTTACCTGAGATTGAATCTTATGTTATTCTTGCTCTCTTCTGGACTTGGCCACAGTCTCAGATGTGCCCCAGAGCAGTGAGATGCTGGGATGGGATCTGGAGTTCATAGTCAGTGTAGTGACACACAGCCAGCTTTGAGAACACTGTGGAGCTTGTGCTTCTATCACCTGATGGCAGAACACACTGTAGAAGCTCTGGGTGGTGCCTGTGGGGCAGGAGCAAGTGCTGATTTAAACTATTTCCCAGGAAATTTCAGATGATTTGCCCAAAGGGAAGATGGCAGAGCACATGGTTGGTGGCTTGTAGTGTTTCTAAAAGCATATTCTTCTCTTTGAGCTTAATCATGAGCTCTTAATATTTTGGGAGGGATCTACCAAAATTTAATTTTTCATTTCTATATGATTACTCTTGATATTTACATTTGATTTAAAAATGGGTTCAGAAAAAGGTCTTTCAGTCTTTGAAATTATATTAGTGTTGAGGACTTATATATTGCTCTAAGCTAAAGCTTTTGCTGTCAGATGGAACCTGGGGATAAGTTTATCCCCGGTATAAATGTCAAAAGATTTAAAGCAGGGTATTGGTTTATTTTGGTTTACTTGTGGACAAAGGGCATGAAGTCCAGCATTGTCAATAGAAGGAGGCAAGAAATGGTAATTTTTTTGGGGTTGGTTCTTTATTTGTGATATTGATGCTTCTGGTTGCTGTAAACACTACTGGTGTTTAGTGTTCTGCAGCAGGAAAGAAAAATAAATTCCTCTCGTAAACCAAAATCAGGAAGATCTGGTTTTGGCCTTGTGACAATTTCTGCCCTTTTGGCACTGGTGATCATTTTGCTTGAACACAGAACCCCAAGAGATTTTAAATAGTAACCATTGCAAAGGAAATGAGGAACTGCACCCATGTGCCAACAGGGTCTGCTGAATCTCTGAGGAATAACATTGTTTGCAAGGCAGGTGCTCTGTTGAGGTTTTTGGGACACCTGGTTCTTGTTCACTGTGCACCCGCTGGCCCCAGATGTTACCCACTGGTTGTGTCATGGTTATCAATGACATCAGAGTGCTGGAAGCACAGAAATCAAGAACTAATTAAAGAGCCTCATCAGCCATCTGCTGTTTGCCTGCTCCTTCCCAAGTCAGCCATCAGGGGGAGGAGACACTCGAGTCAGTTCCCTTTCCAGCAGCTGATGAACTGGAGTGTGTCTTGCCAAACAAACTTCAACTCAAAGTACTAATTTATTAAGAAGGTAATTTATTTACTGCAGCAGCTGGAGCAAGATGCTGGAAACAGACCCCCTCTCAGATGTGCCAGAGGATGCCCCTGGGAGCTGCTGCACAAATGGAGTTGCTAATAAGCAAACAGAAGGCAATCATGACTTTCTACTCCTATCCCCCAGGGTCAGATCCCACATAAAGCAACATTGTGTGAATAAAGATTTTAATAAAGCAACATTGATGGATTGCCTAAGTCTCTCTCCCCTTCCCCTGTCTGCCTCTTTTGAGTTCTAACATGTGGGGGGCTGAATGTGTGAAATGTTTTGCTGTAGCTGTCTCCCAGTTACTTCTCTGCTAATGGTTGTCAATGGCATTTACTCCAGTCATGTGGATCCAAAAAATGCAGCTTGTTTGCCAGAGCCTTGTGGGTGAGGAGAGTGTCGCCCAGGACACAGAAATAAAATGCACCAACTTTGAGGTGGTCTTCTGCCCATGCATCCCATGGCCTGCATCTGTCTGCTGAGCACATGGAGCTGGTTCCATGGAGCCAGGGATGGATACTGGGTTATGAGAGGGGTCTGTAGAGCTGGCAGGTGTTCGTGGCTGCCTTTGCTAAGCTTTTATTGGGTGGGGCAGGTCACTACTCCCACTGAGAGCAGAACTTTACTCAGTCTGCAGCTGAGATTTTCTTATTGCCCCAACAGTGAGTGCTTCAGAGGCAGGAGGTGAAGCTCTTATGAATTCAGGGGTCTTTGACTTGCCCTGTAACATCAACTGGTGGTGTGAAACCTGCTTTTATTTAAACTAGAGTTTCTCACTTGAAACTTTGGATTTCAGCATTGTTGAATTCTGTATGAACTGCTTTCTGGGATTTATTTTGAGGGTTTTGTGGGGGAGGATGTTCTGGGGTTCTTTGTTTCCTAGCATTGTGTGCTGACAGTAACTGTTCTTTTCCTCCATCTCTATTTTTGAGGTACCAATTTGCTCAGGAAGCAGGACAGGATTCTTGCTTGTGTATGAGCAGTTCAACAGCTACAGATGCATTTAAATTCTGACAGGCAGAAACTGGCAGTTTGGAGAGCTGTTGTTTCAAGCACTTTGTTGTGCTGCTGCTCTTTTTTTGGAGTGGTTGGCCATGGTAACAGAGTGAGAATTTGTATAACTGAGAGATTTTAGTGTTTCTGATTATGTAACAAACGTACTTTTACAAGAGGATGAACACAAACAACTTTGAGCCAATGGAGAGCCAAAGGGGATGGAAAAGAAGCACTTTCTTTGAAGTTCTCAAATCTTTTCCCTACATTTTTTTTATTGAATCTAAAAATTAGGAAGTCTTAAGTTCATATATCCCAAGTGTGGGACTGATTTGTTCTTTGTAGAATCTCAATATTTTTAAGAGACTGGGGATAGATAGGACTTTGTGGGGGAAAAAAGGAAGGACAGAGGAAGGAAAAAAACCCCTGTACTTCCTAACCCCCCTTCACAGAATCCCAGAATGACTGGGGTTGGAAAGGACCTTAAAGATCATCTTGTTCCAAGTCCTTGCCATGGGCAAGGACATCTTCCAGACCAGGCTGCTCCAAGCCCCATCCAATCTGGCCTTGGACATGGGGCAGCCACAGCTTCTCTGGGCAGCCTGTGCCCCCTAAAAAAGTTCTGGTTTTCCTTCCTGTTCTTACTGTGTGCTGCACTTGGGCAGGGCTGACATCCCAGGAATTATGCCATGAGCTGGTGCAGTGTTGGACAGTCAGTTCATCCTTCAGTGTTTTCTTTTTTTCCTTTGGAACATGTAAGCATCTATTTTTTTATGACATCTGCCCCTTTTAATAAGCTCTTTTCAGCTAGAGCAGTTACCCTGGCAGGCAAAGTTTGAATGTTCCAGCTATGAACTTTATGATTGAGGTGCCTCAGCTAGTTTTCGGAAAGGCTGACAGCAGTTTATTTTGCTATGGCTACAACAAGTTTGATTTTTAATTCATTTATTGAATGCAGTATTTTTAGTTCTGTTTAAGTTGTTGGGAGTGGTGTTCAGGTTGAAGCTCTCTGTTTTGTAGCTGGAAGGGGCGGGTTTGTCAGTCCCAGGATCTGAAACGCTGCTGTGTAATATCTGCAGGCACCTGCAGATGGGGATGCGCTCTGCTCCATGCCTGGGCTGCATCCCCCTGGACCAGGGAATCACCAGGCTGGATTCATTCTGTTTATTCCATCCTTCTTACTTTTTCTGAGCATGTGGGATAACCTTGAAATCCTTCCATTTCCAAAGCACTTGGGCCTTGTTCTCAGCTAGATGCCCAGGCAGCGGGCAGCAGCCCCAGCTGGAGAGCCGAGCTGACTCAGACTGGGCTGCTCCCTTGTTCCTGCCTCTGGTTTTGGTGTCCCCTTCAAAGGACACTGAAGAGCAGCTGCCATTTGCCCCGGCGCCTGTGGCTGCACAGCCGCAGCCGAACCGCCGGGCTGCGTTACAAACATGATAAATAATGATTTTCCTCCGTGGGGAGGCGGTGTCCGGGAGCTGCGGGCGCCTCTCCAGCTCCTTCCCCTCCCGGCGGGGCCCGGGGCGGGGCCGGAGCCTCTGCCGGGCCCGGGGTTCTGTGCTCGGTTCTGTCGGGCCCAGCCCCGCCCCGGGAAGTGAGATCAGCCCGGTTTGGGCCCGTCGCTGCCATGGGCCCGGCCCGGCTCCCGGCCCGCCGCGGGCTCGGCTGCTGCGCGCTGCTGCTGCTGCTGCTGCTGGGCGGCTCGGGCAGCCCCGGCACAGCCCCACGGCCCCGGGGGCCCTGGGCAGGGCAGCCGGCACCCGGCCCGCAGCGGTACGAGGCCCTGAGGAAGCATCTGGGAGCTGTGGGCGCTCTCTCCAAGCAGTACTGGCAGTACTTGGCGTGCAAGGTGTGGCAGGAGGGCTGCGAGGAGGAGGAGAAGCAGCGGAGGCGAGAAGGAGAGGCCGGTCCCGTCCCGGGTAAGCGCCGTGCTCTGTTCTCTCTGTCCCATCCCAGGGAGCAGCAGCAGGGCCGGGCGCTGCGATGTCCCTGAGGCTCTGCCCTTCCTCCCCAGGTTCTGCTCCGGGTGTCCCCCTGGGCCCGGGCTGAGGGCAGCGCTCTGGCGCTGTCCCGAACCAGCCGGTTCCGAGCTCACTGTCCCGAACCCGCCGCTGCCGGTTCCGAGCTCGCTGTCCCTGCCCGGAACAGGGTGTCTGCTCCCAGTGTAAAAAAGCCACTTTCCTGTGCCCTCTGCGCTCACACTGCTCCCGTTTCCAGGCTGGGGCTTTCCTCTGATCGGCCGGGATTACCTGGAGATCCTCTCGGGCTGGTACTGCAGCTTCGGCCAGTGCTGCGAGACAGGAGACTGCAGGATAATCAACAACATCACAGGTAGGGGCTGTGCTGCTCCTGTGGCTTGTTTGGAGGGGTTTTTTCCTGTTGTTCTAGAAAGTGTTGTTAGCAAAGGGCTTTCCTGAGTGGGGTGCTGAGCTGTGGGAGGGTGAGAGGCTGAGCTCAGTCCTGTGTCCCATTTGAATTTCTGAGACCAAAGAGAGTTTGTTCATTACTGCACAGATTATCTTCTCTAGCTTGCCACGAGCCCTGCCTGCATCCCTTAGCTTCCAGGCACGTGCACTGGCATCCAAACTGTCCCAGGACCCTGCCCTAGGTTGGGAGGGCACTCTGAGACCTGTGTGTAAGCCATGAGTAGGTATCGTTGTGTTTTGCTGTTGCTGAGACTCCTGGTGTGCAAAGCCTGTGCTGGGAGCTTGGGAGGGCCTTTGGGCATCAGTGTTCTCTGTAGCTGCCAAACATCTCCACCTCTTCCTAAAATAAAAAAGGAGTCAGTGGAAGATTTGTGTCTTTCTGTGGCAGGGCACAGGCAGCCTGTGATTTCAATGCCCCTTCTGAGTCCTCCCAGCCAGGCAGCCCTGGCACGTTTTCTCCTCCTGTTCCCACCTGCAGTAGTGTGCTGGCAGTTGCAGGCTGAGCTCGTGCTCTCTCTGTGCAGGGCTGGAGGCAGAGCTCAGTGGGCAGCTCCACGGGCAGCACCTGGCCAAGGAGGTGGTGGTGCGGGCGCTGCGGGGGTTCCTGCAGAGCCCCCAGCCCCACAGGGCTCTGGTGCTGTCCTTCCACGGCTGGTCTGGCACAGGGAAGAACTTTGTGGCTCGGATGGTGGCCAGTCACCTGTACCGGGATGGGCTGAAGAGTGATTGTGTCAGGGTGTTCGTCTCCCTCCTCCACTTCCCACATCACAACTACGTGGACTCCTACAAGGTGAGGGATGCTCCAGTGTGCTGGGCTGGGGCTCATGTCCTTCCCAGCAGCCATGTGGGGCAGGGCCTCGGGTTTGTGAGTGAAACTAGATCCCACAGCGCTGTCCTGGCTACTGCTGAGCACTGCTTGCATAGCTCCAAGGCTGCCCCTGTCCCACTCAGACCCTGAGGCCAGTAGGCTGAGGTGTACAAGAAGTTTGGGGGACCCCAAAGGCCTGAGCTTTAGTGCCAAAGGGATATTCCACATCATTTACTGTCATGCTCAGGAATAAAAGCTGCAGGGAGGGTGTTTGGGGGCAAGAAGCCATTGCTCAGAGACTGGCTGGGCATCAGTCTGTGGCAGGGTGGGTGGCTGCCTTTGAACCACTTGATTTCTTTCTTTCCTCTTTCACCTCACTCATTTTCCTGCCTTTGCCCTTCCCATTGTGTGCCCTGTCCTGCTGGGTGGGAGCAGGCAGAGCAGCTGTGGTGCTTGGCTGGGTTGCCCTGGGGCTGCTGACTGTGCTCCCTGCTGCCAGGCCCAGCTGCAGAGGCAGATCAGCGAGACCCTGCAGCGCTGCAGGCAGGCCCTGCTCATCTTCGACGAGGCCGAGAAGCTGCATTCCAGCCTCCTGGATGCCATCAGGCCCTTCATGGCTCAGCACCACAGCAAGGGCCAGGAGGATCAGCAGAGAGCCATCTTCATCTTCCTCAGGTGATTTCTGGTCCCCCAAAGGGATGGGGAGGAGCATAGTGCTGGTGTTTGTCCCCAGATGTGTGTGATACAAGGGGCTGAGGCTGCAGGGGAGGGCACAGATACCTTGTTCTCTCTTGGTGGTTTCCTCCATGTCCAGTTTTACCTGTGGGTGCAGGAGGAGCTGAGGTCCAGCTGAGTTGGGACCCCTGAGGCAGTGTCTAGACTTGGAGGCAAGGAAGCAGAGTCAGTTAACGTGGTGTCACCCTGCCTAGCTGAGCAGGAGATGTCACACTGCAGGGAGCAAAGCTGGGGCTGAAGGTCTTGGTGGGAAGTTCCTGTGCACTGGGAGCCAGGGAGTTCCCACTGCCTGGCTGTGGCTGCAGACTGAGGTGCTGTGAGGCTGATCCTAGCATCAGCACAGCCTGGTTCAGTTGGTTCCTTTCCCAGGAGCTGGGCACAGTGCGCCCCAGCACTGTCTCTGGGTGAGATGCTGCTGGAGGGAGAAAAGGGACATCTCAAAATCAGGATGTGAGGCAGGCACCTGACACAAGTGCCCCTGAAGTGTGAGAGGTTAGCATCTTGGGCCCCCTTCAGTTTAAGAATTGCAGCCTTGAGCTTGGTTCTGGCAGGAGCTGTTCCTGCTGATTGGAGGTAAGCAAAACATTCCTCCTCCACCTCCCACCATCCAGGCAAGTGTTCCAACCTCCAAATTTGGGGTTCCCTTGGTGAGGTTTCCCTGCCTGTGGAGGAGCTGTTTGTGTGCCCAGTGCCTGTAGAACTGACCACACTTCAGTTCCACCTGTGTGGAAGGAGCTGTGGTGGAAGGGCAGCCCCTGCCCTATGCTCAGCACAGGGTGGACATGCTGCCAGCTGCACTGGGCTGACGTGTCCTACCTGGTGACCTGTGAAGGGCAGGAGTGGACACTGTGCCACCCTCCTCTGCAAGCAGAGGGGAGCAGGGTGCCTTGAACTGCAGCAGTGTGTAATCCCAGGGGTTTCATCATCCCTGGTGGCAGTGTCACACTGACCTGCTTTAGGAGGATGGCTCTGCCCCAGGGCTCTGTGGACACTGGCACAGTCCTGCAGCTTGGCCCAGGTGTGGGAGCTGGGGGTGGGGTGGGACTGGCTGCCAGTCAAAAGGGGCTGTTTCTGCTGAGTTTGGGTTGGGAGCAGGATCAGTACAAGCTGCTTTCTCCCTGACGAGGGGTGGGGGCATGGTGGGAAACCATGGTGGCTTTTTCAATTCCCCTGCATTCCATTTGGGTTCCAGAGCCTCTGACATGAGGATGGGGTGCAAGATCTGTGCCTCCCACCCACACAAGCTCTGCATCCAGCTGGTTCCCACTTCGCTGGGGCATTCAGGGCTGGGAGCAAAACCCTCACTAGCATTTGGAGAGGGACACCTTTTCTGGACCTGCTTTCCAGGGTGAAGAGCTATTCTGTGACTCTCAACAGCTGCCAGGACCTTGCAAATCCCACCACAGAGCTGTTCCCATGGGTGTCCAGGGGAGTCCTTAGGTGGGAGCTGTGCTGCTGTTTTGTCCCCTGGGCAGAGGATGCTTTGCCAAGTCCTGGGCTGCCACTTGAATCCCTGCCCTGGACCTTCCAGTGAGACTCCTGCCACGTGCTCTGCCCTTTAACCTGGACTTTGTGGTGGCTTGTTCAGCGTTTGGTGTGGAGCCAGGTGTCACCTGCGAGGTCGAGAGCTTTCCAAGCCAGGACAGGGGACAGAGGGAGGTGGAGGGCTCTGCTGCCCCTGGGTCTGAGCTGGCAGGATGGCAGACAGCTCCATCAATGCCCGTGAAAAGGGGCTCTTTGGGAAGAAGGCTGGCTCTCCATGTGCTGATCCTAGACAGCAAATGCCAACAGAACTGTTGGGGCCTGTCTGCTGAAAAGGTGCTGGCAGCTCTCAGCAGTTCAGCTCTGTGGGAAATCTTGAGTGACTTCCCTCTGTGCCCACAGCAATCTTGGTGGCAACACCATCAATGAGGTGGCCCTGGACTTCTGGCGGGCGGGCCGGGCACGGGAGGAGATCTCCTTGGAGCTCCTGGAGCAGAGGCTGCGGCTGGAGCTGCAGGAGGCTGCAGGTGAGAGCTGGGCTTGCTCAGGGGGTGCTGGGCCTGCAAAGCTGTCCTTCTGCACTGTCACATCCACCTGTGTCACAGGGCTGTGTGTGGGGGAACAAGCCTTCACTTTGGGGTTGTTGACAGTGAGAGCCCCTGACTTGGTCCCTGTGAACCAAGGCACATGGGGAGGGAGAGGGCCCCTTTCAGCCCTGAAAATGGCTGGGGGCAAGAGGCAGCTCAGTGTCACAGGGCAGTACCAAGGCTGCTCTGGGCTCCAGGCTTCTCTTGGCGTGATTCCTAGAGATGCTCTGTACTCAGAGTGCTGAGCAGCTCTGCACAAGTGGGTCCCACCACCCACGGCTGGCTGAGCCCCTCAGAGCCAAGCCTGGCCTCACAGAGGGATGATGCTCTCAGGTGAAGCTTATGAGTTTGCCTGGTCTTGTGTTCTGCTTCAGAGGACAGTTATGCCCACAGCCACCTCCTCAGAGAGAACCTGATCGATTTTGTGGTGCCATTCCTGCCTCTGGAGTACCAGCACGTGAAGCTGTGCGCGCGGGACGCCTTCCTGGCCCGGGGGCTGCCCTACACCGAGGCAACGCTCCACGAGGTGGCCCAGATGATGGTGTTTGTCCCCAAGGAGGAGAAGCTCTTCTCTGCACAGGGCTGCAAATCCGTGCCCCAGCGCATCAATTATTTCCTTCCCTGAACAGCAGGTGGGACCATGCACTGCTGGAGGTGGTTCTGCACCCGGGGAGCTGCTCTGCTCACACAGGGTCAGAAGCAGATGACCCAGCCAGGCACTTGCAGCACGACTTGAGACTTAAACCCCCTGTTACTCCCAGAGCTATTGCAGGGAAGGAGGTGCATCCCTTACTCCTGGGATGTGGGCACAGCTGTGCTTGGCTGTGTTTGGAGTCTGTCTGGTGTTTTAAGTCCCTCCTTTTAGCTGACAGTAGCCTGAAGGGGTGACGTGGTTCTGCTGGCAGATGCTATTCCATATGAGTGGGGGCTGGGAATGCCCAAGTCCTTGGTCTGTTGCTGTGTGGTGAAGGGAGGCTTTGGACAGGCTGGTCCTGTTGAGACAACATGGCTGAAGCCATATTCCTGTCCCCAGTTTTCTCAGTCATTTTATAAGATCACCCAGAACTGTTTTGCTGGAGTTTTTTCCCTTTGTTGCTCTCATGCCTTTCTAAGGTGCCTGCTGCTGAGGGGCACACAGGCCAGGATCATAGTCTGGGCAGGGAGAAAAGGACTGAATAATCTCCTCTGGAGATGCCAAATCCATAGCTCACCTTGGAGTGCCCACCTCTCGCTGGAGTCTTCCGTTGTATGGAAGCAGCTGGGGTCAGGGGAACTTCTGCTGCAGGTATTTTTCTGAGTGGGTTGGTGAAGAGCCCATTTCCTTCACTACAAAACCAAAAGGGGAGAGAACTCCCCTGCCAAGGGCAAAGGGCAGATGAGGAGGATGGCTGAAGCATCAGGCTGCAGTCAAATGAGTTTTCATGGATGCAGTAAAAGCTTGGATTTTTTTCCTTCCTTTTTTGGTTTTTGTCTTCATGCTGTGTTTTTTTGGCTGGTATCAGCATTATTATTATTACTATTACAAGGGGCTGTTTGCTGTCTGGGTAGTCACCAGGAGATAAGTGCAGCAGCTCCAAAAAATTTCATCAGTGTTACAGGAATCACTCTGTGACCTCTGGGTCAAAACTCCCTTCCAACAGGGCTGTGCTGGCCAGGAGTGAACAGCACCTGCCAAGGACAGGGCTTGGCTTCCCAGCCACCCCACAGGGAGACCTTTGATCTATTTTAAGCTTTGACCCATTTTGCAGTGCCAGTGATGAGCAGCACGACCTCTGGGAAAGATTGACCAGCCAGCCACGTCCGAGCCCTGCAGACTCTGAGTCCCTGCTTCCCCCAGGGCACTCTGCCTCTGTTATCTAACAAGGCTCAATAGTTCAAGGCAGAGATGAGCCAGCTCACTCCCACTGCTCAGCCAGTGCAGGCAGCTTAACCCAGCTGTGTGGAATGGACCTTCAGGCTGTGCCAGCATGTGTGACCAGGCATTTCTGAGACTTGGTTTATGGTTAATTTCCAGTGTCAGAAACCTAGGAAGCACTGGGGGCAATGCCTCCAGCTGGGGCAGGCAGGCTGCTGCCTCCCAGGACACAACTGGGGTTGTTTGGTCACCTGGGCAGAAAGTTTGGCAAGATGTTTGTTGAAGGTTAGTTACCAAAAGGTCGTGTGTAAGCCAGGATAACATGGGATTTTTCCTAAATGTTGAGAAGTGTTCAGCTGGGCTAGGCTGCCACAGGTGGGGTGGCTGGTGGTGGGTGGGGGACTGGTTTGAGGTGGGCAGGGGAGCAGCTCTGGCTGTGGCTGCTGAGGGAGGTGGTGACAATGATGGGGCGAGGCCAGAGCTGCACTCTGCTGGTCACGAGTGTGTGTCTCACCTGGGTGAGCTCTGATCAGCCCTACAGCAGCAAGAGCTGCTCTCTGACCACACCAGGGCAACAGTTTGCTTCTAAACACATACTGCATAAATAAAGATACTGCTGCTTTTGCAACCTGCTGGAATTAAATTATTTCTCTTTTTAACATTTTTCTTCTACCCAAATGCACGAGCTTCTGGTCAGGATTGAACAGCTTCAAACATTCATTGAGGGGAAAAAAAAAAACAAAAAACCACTCAAATGGTTTTTGCCAATAAAATATTGCAACCTTTATTTAAAACAAAATGCAAATTGGCAAAACTTTGTGGAACGACAGGCAAAGAGGCCCTTCCAAGGGCCTTATTTACATCAAGTTTAACACTGTTCGCAGTTCACAGTCAGACGATAGTGAGAGAATTAAATTAGAAAAACAACCAAAATATATTACAATAACAATTAAAAAACAAAAACAGTTGACAACACTGCTAAGAGTGATTGGTGATTAACGTGTTTCATTTCAATCCATTCCTGCCCTCAACGATTTCACTACCAATACAAACAGTGCCATGTGAGCCCAGCAGGCTCCACCTCCTGTGCACAACAGACAGTGGGGAAGAACAACCTCCTTTGGTACAGACATTGATTGCTGAGCGTGGAGCTGTGAGAAACAAACCAGTGTCCCAGAGCCTCCTGCTACCTGCCACCAGAGAATGGGCTGAGGGCTTTGTTCTGCCCTCCAGGGATCTGCAGCACAAGCCCAGCTCCCCCTGTGCTGACAGTGCCCTGGCAGGTTTCCACCTGCTGCAGTCTCTGATGAGCAGCAGGGCTGAGCTGAGTGTGTCACAAGGAAGGCAGCAGCCTGCTGGCTCTGTAACCACCACCCTCTGGAGTCTCTGGTGCCCAGAGGAAAAGCCTGCCTCAGGTAGGTGGTAGGACAGGAGGGCTGGGATTACTGTGTGGCTGCACAGTGTAACACACCCCACTCCTCTGCCTGGTGGGGAGGGCCTGCTCTGTGTGCACTGCAGGGTTTGTTCCCTGTGCCCCACAACCCCTGCAAAAGCACCCTGACAGATGTCAACATTGTGTTTGGCTGTCTCAGGGACACAAAGCCAGTGGCATCCAGGAGAAATGTGCTGAGGAGGACAAGCACAGCCCTCCTCTCCCTGCTGTGCTCTGCATCAGCAACACTGCTCCCTTCAATTCCCCTTTCCCACTGGCTAAATTTGAGACTCAGACTTAGCTCAGCTGCACCCCTGCCCACACTAATGAAGGACATGACTAAATCTAGGGCCCACTTTGGGATAAAGAAGGGTGTACAGTGCAGGAAGAAGAGAGAATTGCACCAGTGAGTCAGCTAATTCCCACAAGTGGTAGGAAGAGAAAGTGCCCCCCCGAGCTCACGCTGTGTTTTGTGCTTGGCAGCCCCTGGGTGCCATCCCCATGGCAAGGATGGCTGCTTTAAATTCTGGCCCATAGCAGTGCAAGTGAGAGAGCCCAGCTCCAGCAGTGCCCCTCCATGGCTGCCTGACAGTGCTGAGGAGAAAAACCAACAGGATTTATGCCTTCTCCCCTGCCCCAAACCATGGAACATGAAGTGCTCTTCACTGGGACAAACAATGGGGTGTCAGCACCCACACATTCCTTTGCACATGTGGTGCCAGGCTGAAAACAGAGAATTGGCCACAGTGGAGACCCTTAAGGCTGAAGAGAAAGCCAGACCTAGCTAAAGGGAGAGGGAATGGTCAAAGTTTTAGAAGTAGCTGTGGAAGGAAGAATAACTGGATGGTGATTTACAGCAGAACCAGCTTTCCCAGATAGCATCCTCATGATGGTAGGGGAACATTGCAGTTTGGGAATAAAACAATCTAGGGCAGCAGAAGTCCCAGCAATTCTGCAGCCTTCACTTTAAGAGGAAAAAAACCTCATCATGTCAGCACTACCTCTGCCACAATCTGCCTCCCTGATGTTAGATGATAGGTAAGAGCAGAGAAAACACTTTCCATGAGAGTGACAACAGGTGAATCCCCAGATTCCACTGGCCTTTGTTTCTGCGCCACAAGAGGGGTCAGAACCAAAGAGGCTCCTGTGTTGGGCACAGAGGGTGTAGAGTCTCTGTGCTTGCAGACACCCAGAAGCTGCCTGGACATGGTCCTGCCAGGGGGCCCTGCTTGGGTAGAGTCTTTGGACCAGGTGACCTCCAAAGGGCCCTCCAACCTCAGCCATTCTGTGACTCTGGAAAAGCACTGGATGCTCCCCTGTCCCCTGCACATCTCTACTGTGAGGGCAAGAAGACAATGGGGCATCTGGAAGGAAGGGGGGATGGCCAGTGTTCAATGGGACACAGCTGCTTTCTTCAGAAAGGGCTGCAAGAGGGGAGTTCTAGCAGTCAGGAATTCCATATTGCTATGCTATCACTTTTGCTGTAGTTTTTCTGGAAGACTGGCATTTAGGGAAAAAAAATAAAAAGGCTTCTTTCAAAATACTGATCAATACTCACATCAGAATTGGGCTAAGCTTTAAGATGTCCTGGTTAAAATTCCTTTCCCCTGGAATCCCTTCAGTTCCAGCCCATTTGTCCCAGGCTGAGCAGCAGTACAATAATGGAACCATGGGATGATCTGCCAGGGTAAGCAAGACCTGCCCTTCTGCCCCAAAGAAAAGAAAGCCCCCCCACCTTCTAAATCCTTCTGATTGTTTGACAGGCCATGTGAAGCAATGCCACAAGCCACCTTCCCTTTGCAGGTCACCTTTCCAAAGGCAGTTAGTGTGGATGCACACCTTTCAAGAAGATGACTGAAAGAGATAAGGTAAACCACCAAAGCCCTCAGTAAAGTCTAGGAGATAAGGGGTTGGTACTCTGGCTGGAGAAGAGCCTTGGGACAGCCTCGAGGGCTGCAGGGGATCAGGACTTGCCAGCACAAGGGGTTGCTTGGTTCTTTTTCCCCCAGCACTTCATTTACTGAGCCACAGAAACTCACTGGCACATTGTACCTCCCATGCTGCTCCTCTACTGTGTCTCCATGCACCCTGAAACAACTTTGCTTAGCTCAGACCAGCAATGAAATGAGGATTCTCAGACACCAGCCCATTTCTGATGATTTTTCCAGGCCTGTCTCACTATGCTCTGTGGAAAAAACAGAGACACTTGCTGAGACACCCAGCCTGCTTCCAAGCACCAACATGTGCTCCTAGACAGAGAGGGAAGTGCCCATCTTCTGAAGTCACACCAATGCCACAGCTCCACTCTAAATGCTCAGACTAAAAGCAGCACAGCCACACTTGAAAAACAAGTTTAAAAAGTGTTTTAGGCAAAAAAACCCAGAGACTTAAGGTGCAAAGCAAGTGAGATCCTCTGTCACCAGCAGTGTGAAGTGAGCAGCAGCATGCAGGTAAGGTGTATTTGGAGCCAGGTTTCAGGCCTGTTTTCTTTCCTCTTACAAACCAGCAACTGAGCTCCTCTTACTTGCCAGTACATTCACCCCTTGGGGTGTGCTTAGACACAGACCAGCTTTGTGAGGACACAACAGTCTCCAAACAGCACCAGGAACAAGGATGACAATGCCAACCACTCAGCTGCTCTCATTATGGGGTGCTTAGAAGGCATTGGAGACCCAGTGGGAGCCCTTCAGGGTAGAGCCACAGCTTTTGTAGCCACGCCTGAGGCAGAGGAGTGCACAGGTTATGTGCACATTCCCTACCCCACAGCACAGGATTCTGGTCTAGCCTTTAGAATATGGGAATAAATACATGGAGATGCCTGTGGTGTTTCCCTGTGTGCTGCCATACCTTATCACTCAGGATGCAGGGAAGCTGGAAGCCTGTGAGACAGGTAAGCATCAGAATAAATCCCAGGAATCTGGCAGTGTGAAGGGTTAGGGACAGGTCCAGGGAACCCTGCAGCAGTAAGGATATGTGGTGGGCAGGCTGGGCTGTACTTCTGGTGCTCCAGCTGGCCCTGCAATGCTGTGACTGCTAAAGGAATGTGGAAAACAGCCAGGGGGCCAGAAGCTCTGCCTTACCATGGGTCCTCAGGTGATCAAACTGAACTGGGGAGTCAACCCGGTAACAAGCTAAAAACAATCTAGAGCTTAAAAAAAGAAATAACCCACCCACCCCAACAACAACATTGGCAAGTTGTGCAAGAGCCCCAAACTACTCAAAAATGACCATCAAGCAGCACCTGTGCTAGACCACTAGAAATAGGTATCAGCTGAGTGAAGGCTGTGTGGTGGGAAGGGGGAATTCCAGTGGTAAGTCTGCCCAGCATCCCTGATGCTTCCAATACAATGATGATGAGAACGTGGTGGATGAGGTGGATGGAGGGGAAAAGGGACAGTTTCATATATTAACTAATCTTGCAGTTCTCATTACAGCAGCAACAGTGCTGTGGAAGTCAAGCCATCCAGACCAGTGCATCCACCTCCAGCAGCTCTGAATACTGTCAGTGCATTAGACCTTTCCCCCAGCTGCACACGACTGCCCCTGGAGCCGCTCTGGCTGCTCTGCCCTCGGTACCAGCAGAGCCCCAGTGCCTTTCCTTGGCCTTGTCAGGACAGCAAAGCACAGTGAGTGCAGTCAGGGCAGGATTTGTGCAGCCAGGCAGCTGCAGCCACCCTAGGACTCTAGCTGTCACCACCATCCTGCCCAGAGGGAGAACCTGCCATCGGTCCTCCTGCCTCTCCAGGGGAGGAGAAGGAACTTTCTTTCCCTTGCCATACCAAGCAGATCAACCTGACTAGGTAGGGACAGATCCTTGATGTTCTGGCCCTTACAGCTTTCATCTACCCTCTCCATCCCCAATTTTTTGAGATGAACCTGTAAACGTGAGGAGAACTCAGTGATCTGAGGTACTTCACATACTCAAGTATCAGTCTTTCCTTTTGAAAGCATCAGTACAGAAAAACAGTCCCGCCCTCCCCGTGCATGTTTCTCTTACCCAGATTGACAGTAGCTACCTTTGCACCACATCACTGATTTCTTGGACACATGACAATAAGTTATTAAGGACGGGGTTCGCCCCATGGATGCCAGCAGCCGTGGAGGACACCTGCAGCTCCTGCAGGCTGAGTTCCAGTTTGCTCACGGCCTCCCGGAAGGCGAACTTGTTGCGCGTGTGCGGGATGCAGTCCACGTAGCCTGAGCAGTAATCCAGCAGCTGGTGGCCCGTGTCCACCAGCTGGCTGTTGGGCGTGGGCTCGGCGATGGCGCTGGAGAGCAGATCCGCGCACTCCAGCAGCGCCTCCTTGCTGATCTTGTCCGCGGGGATCCTCTCGGCCGCCTGTTTGGTCTTTCTCAGCGCGACCTTGGCGCCGGCCGTGCCGTTGGCCATTTTCACCGGGGAGGTGGAAGACGATGACAGAGGCACTTGAGGCGGAGGCATCACGGGCCTCCCAGATTTTCCACCGACAGGTGCTGCTGCTGCTGCTGCCGCCTTCTTGCTGCCTTCGTTGGATTCCAGTCCGTGCTGCCCTCCCGCCACGCTGCTCAGCTCTTCTGCCGCATCCGAGCAGGCGGCCGGCTGCTGGAGGAGCCGCATCACCGGGGGTGGAGGTGGAGCACACTTTGGTTTTACCCGTCTGGGCCGGTCCCTGTCGCCGGAAGAAGTGACCTGATGCTCAGATAAGAGCTTAAATTTATTACCCTGAGAGTCTGTGCCAATGAGCTGCACATCTGCTGGAGTGTGTTTTAGAGTGGGTGAGATTAGGACTGGCACTTTGTGGTTATGAGTGGTTGGAAGTATTGCTGCAGCCTTTACTGGAGATGACCACCCTGGCCTCTCGCCATCCTCAAGGGCCCCTTGCCGTGGGCCACTGTTTTTTTCTTTGCCCTTAGGAGCTGCCACTAGCCCCGGACCCTCCTTTTCTTCTGACGCGGAGGGAGTTCGGAAAGGGAGTGCTGTGGCACCCCTTGGCAAGAGTTTTGCTTTTGGTCTCTCTCTGGTCAAAGCAGGGCCTTCTTCAAACCTTTTGGGAATCAGGTCACTGGCCCTCCCTGTGCTCTCATCGGGCTGGGAGGAGGTGGACACAGTCCGTTCCAGCTGAATTTTTGACCTCTGGGAGTTTCTGGGAAGGGTCATTGCCATCCTATCCTGCTCTGGAAGCCCTGAGGACATGGAAGATGTAGAGTTTGACCTTGGAAAAGGTTTTGAAGCTTCTTCATTGCCAGTGGGTTTTCCTGCTCGTAAACCCAGCGTCTTTTTAATCAAGCGTGGCGTGAAGAAGCCAGTGATGCCCGACCACCCTCCACCAGTGCTCACACCCCCAGCACTGCTGGGCCCAGTGCCCTCCTCACTGCAGAAGGTCCTCTGCACAAAGCCCCCTCCATAGCACTTGGGGGGTGCCAGGCTCGTGTCCTGCTGCGCTGGAGCAAAGGAGAACCCATCCACGTGCTGCAAGGAAGCAACAGAGGAGAAGTTACCCGTCAGCTCGTATTTCTTATGGGGCTGGTTCTCCATCTCCCGGAAGGAGCTGCTGCGCTTGGGAGGCGTGGGAGCGTTCCTCTTCTTCATGAAGGAGCTGAAGAAGCCTCCTTTCCTGTCCCTGGTGAACGTGGTCTCTTTGGCATCCTCCAGGAGGCTGCTGGGGGACTTGTCCCTCTGCTTGCGGGGCAGCGCGGGGGACCCGCCTGCTGGCTGTGTGCTTCTGATGAAACCTGGGCAGGAGAAACAGGTGTTAATCTGTCCATCCATTTCCATTTCCACCTCCCTGTCCTGCACTGGGTTTTACAGGCCTGGTGTATTTACCTGCCCAGGTGCTGCAGAGATAGAGTGAGGGAAGAAGCAAGCACTTGTGTTCTACTTTTTCTTTACTTTTTTCCATTTCTGCATGTGACTTGTCTGTTGTCTATACTGAGGAGGTCTCTTTGGAGAGAGATGAGAAAAGAGATGCTCTTCTCTTTCAGTTTATTGCTCCCTTCCTGTAACTTTCTGCTCCTTTCCAAATACCCTAATATAGGAGAAAATCTCTTGCTGCATTGTTAACTTTAATTTTGAAGCTGCCATTTAAAAAAGAGCAGCAAAACTGAATTTTGAAGAAAAAATAAAATGGGATTTACTAAAAGAACATTGAAAAAACTACAGTGTTTTCTATGTGCTAGTAAATAGTTGACATAGCAGCACAAAGCATGCCTATGCCATGTTGTTCTCTGTTTTTCTTGGAATTTACACCCAGACCAATGGCCCCACTGCTTCCCTGTGCCCACACCTGGTGCTGAGCTGGATGCTGAGTGCTCCACAGTGTCCTGTGCTCCTTCAATGTTCTCCTTGTTCTCTGCCTGTTTCTTGAGTGTTCTTGTCTTGGAGGGAAGCATGGGTAGGCGGGGCAGGTAAGGAACTATGGTTGAGGAGGAGGCTGTTCTCCCAAGCTCCTCTGCTACCTCTGTAAGGAAAGAAAGGGAATAGTCAAAACAGAGACCAGCAAAGGAAGAGGGAAAAACAACCCCCTGGGACATTACTACAAACACAGACTGGCAGGAAGAGATCCATGACTGAGAAATAAATAATTTATGGATTTAGTCTTTGTTCAGGTCTAGAGGTATTCAAGGTCAGATATTTTGCATAACGATTTCAAACTCTTTATAAATTCACACTAAAAAAAAAAGCAGGAGGTAGGAAGTGTACAGTGGGTCTGTTTAGGGCTACTCAAGAGCTAAAGGCAGCACTGGACACATTTGCCTGTTTTTAATAAAGGTGCCTCCCACTGAAACATCCCCCTGTGCTCTCCCTGGATCTGGATCTAAACTGCTTTGCTTAAGGCAAAGCACTGGATCCCCCTAGATGAAGAAATGAGGATTGCATGTCAACAATAGATCAACAAAAAGAAAAAGCAAACAAACACAGAAAAAAACCCACAACTCCTGGCCACACCCAGCTTGGCATTTGGGTGGTCACTGGATGTGTCTATTATAGACCCCCACTGTTAAAATTCCACCTGCTGTGTTTTCTCTGTACTAGGGAAGTTGATGGATCAGTTGCATACTTAATTTAAAAATTGAGCAGAATGCTCTGACATTTCTGCTTTTCTGCTGAATAGTATCACATTCCTCACCAGTATTTACCTCTTGGTAGATTTTATTTCAGACTTGAGCTGCACAGATTTGCTCCTAGAAGTAGCTAAGCAGAAAATCCAGAGATTAAAGCACATTTTTTTAGAAGTGGAGGCTGGTAGAATAATATTTCATGACCTAGTTGCTGCAGTCAGCAAGGGACTGTGATATGCATGCATCTTTCTCTCTCTCCATCACTTACTATTCCTCACTCCTCAGTCTGGAAAACAAGAGATTTCCTCTGATAGAGGAGACAATATTCTTCAGATCAGCTCTTTGGCATCTTTGTGCTCAAATGAAATGAGACTGTTCCCTTGCACTGGAATGTGTCTGAAGTTTATTCAGTATTTGTGAAACAAGTGTTTATCCCAATTATGGCTAAAAGAATAAGGGATGGAGCTCCATTTCAACCCCACTGCCAGCAGATGAGCCTTAAGGGCCCATCCATGAGACACAGCACTCTGGAGATAACCTCCAGTGCTGTTTCAGGAACAAAGCAGCAGCAGCTCTCACCCTCGGAGATGCTCGAGTCGTGGAACATGGTTTCAAAAGCCTGGTGGGTTTCAGCAAAGGAAGGTCGGTCTGGTGGGTTCCACTTCCAGCCTGCAATGCCAGAAACCAGAGTAAGTCTCAGTGTTGAAACAGGGAGATGAATTTTTCTTCTGTCCAAGGAGACTGAAAGTAGTCTACAGAATTTTCAGATCTCCCTATCCCCCTTTCTGAATTTTCTGGGCAAAGAACAATTCCATATTTGCTACCCTGGCTGCTTGAACTGAACACATCTAGCCCAGTCATGCATAACTGAGTGTGTAAATCCCCAGGCACCATCCTGCTCACATGCTCTTAATACTTAAATACAGGCAGACCCTTCCAAAAGAAGGATGTGTGCACCCTGTGTGGGAAAGAGGAGGAGAGAGCCTTGATCCTAGATGGAGCTTGGAAAGTTACAGAAGAGTATCATGATGAAAAGTGTAATTTCTGTAGTTAGAAATCTGCACTAGAGGAACATATTCTGGAAGCACTGTCTGCTGGTATCACCAGAGGGTCTGGAAAGTGACTGGCATTCTGCTTGTTGTGCATTAGGATCATGTGAGTACCCAGCTTTTGGGCTTTTGTCACTTACTTAAGGATTTTTAACCAGCAATATCCTTCACTCTTCTTTGTTTCATAAGTGAAGCCCACTGTGACTTTGACATGCTGAGGATCAGGTATTGCTGGAGAACAGGCTGTTAATTACAGATTCCTCCCACCTTCCCAGGCTTTGTCCCCCAAACTGGAAGAAGATACTCACATGCCCTCATCAGCTCATACACCTTGGGAGGGCACCCCTCTGGCTGCTCCATCCGATAGCCCTTTTCCAGCAGATCATACACCTGAGACAGGTCAATGCCTGGGTACGGTGACATCCCATAGGTAGCAATTTCCCACAACAGCACCCCAAAGGCTGCAAAAGGAGGAAAACAAAATTCCTGGTCATGAGTTTGCCCTTGTGTTGTTCATTACTCTGTGGCCTTCACTGCAGCTTGAGACAGCATTGTTTCCTTGCAGGTATTTCAGGTCAGACTAGGTGGAGACACCACATGCCAAAAATGTTGTTGATTCATGAAGTTCTGGCCTGGCATGTGACCATCTTCACAAAGGTTTCTGCCCAGGCCAGAAAGCAAGTTATTGTCTGGGCTAGCAGAAAAAAACCAAAATGAACAACAAAAGGCCACTGAAGGTGAGTTTTCTTACCCCACACATCTGATTTGATTGAAAAAGTGTTGTAGGCCAGGCTCTCAGGAGCTGTCCATTTGATTGGGAACTTGGCCCCAGCATGGGCTGTGTAGGTATCACCAGTCATGAGTCGACTTAAGCCAAAGTCAGCCACCTTCACCACGTGGTTTTCTCCAACTAAGCAGTTCCGTGCTGCCAGGTCCCTGTACAAAGGAACAAAAGACACTACTGCAGCAGGAGAAGGGCTTTTGAATTTTGGGGCCCTGAAAATGTTTGCTCTCTGTATACAGCAGGTAGAGGTAAGGTGAGCTTTGCCCCGAACAGTGTCAGAAACTGAGTGGATTTATTCTTAGGAGCAACGAAGTAAATCAGGATTAGGATTAATTCTTTAAATTCCATTAGGTTTTCAGTAATGATGGCTGTTAAGGCGCCAAGTTTGTGTTTCCTGAGGACAGATGGGATGGGATCAGCAGCTCATCACACACACTGGTAACAGGTTTATGGCACAGCTTTATCTGCATTTAAACAGGACTTTGGGTGGAAAGATTGCTATGAAAGTCCTAGTGAGAAGGTAATGCAAGACAGTACTGAAGCCAACGGATAAGCAATGTGAATCCCAACTATGGAAGAAACCTCCCCAAAAGCTGGAATTCCTGGCCCATCGTTCTGGTGACCTGTTTATCATTGCAATCTGAAACTGTACCTGTGGATGAAGTTCTTCTTCTCCAGGTACTCCATGGCAGAGGAGATCTGGGTGGCCATGTAGAGCAGCACCACGGCGCTGACCTCCTCGCGGTTGCACTCCCGCAGGTAGTCCAGCAGGTTCCCGTAGGGCATGTACTCTGTCACAATGTAAAAGGGGGGCTCCAGGGTGCACACACCTGCCAGGGAGAGCAGGCAGCATGTGAATAAAGCTCCCCTTTCCCAGCCCTGTTCCTGATTTAACAGCCATTTACTGCATTTTGTACCGCTGAGTGCTTCTCTGGGAAAGTGAAGGCTTCCATGTACAAGACCCAGGTCAGTGCAGCCCAAACTCGGGGCTTCTGCCTGTTTTTCACTTTATGGATAGGGAGAAACATGTCTATGAAAGCACCACTATGCCTATCTAATACACATGAAGCAGTAGTTCTGTTCTTTGAAAGGTTACAGAATGAAAAAGGAGAATTATGAACACATAGTTTACATTTCTTTCCCTCTCCACCTTCATAAAGCTGAAGAGTAGCCAACTGGAAGCAGGTACCTGTCAGCTGGCAAGATTTCCAGACTGAAATGTCACTACAGAGTAATGTGAAGCACTCCCATGTGCTGGGTAAGGAATCAGCATGGTGGGACCTGCTCCTAGAGCAGCATTCTCACACATTCCTGGGATGACTCCTTGCTACAGTCACTGTACAAAGCATGTAAAAGCGGAGGAGGAAGGCAACAGGATACTCTTGTCACAGATCTGGGATCCCCCTACAGCTTTTGGCACATTCAGGAGTAAAGCACAACTGCACTGTGCATCAGAAAGAGCAAAATGCAGCTCTCTGATGACAAATCTCTGAGTTGTTGCTCCTGGAACCAGACAGGGCTAGCACACACTTCATCTGTGCCCTTTTCTTAAAAATGGGTACAGAACAGTTGCCATTAGCAAAAGCCTTAAAATTTTTCATATTTCTCCTTTCATCCTAGGTTTGGCTTGACAGCTCTGCTCCTGAAAGCACCAGAAATCCAGAGGCAATTACACACTAGGAAAGGTTTAGGGTGTCTCCTTAAGAATCTTTGTGCATGTAGATTTAACAGCTATGCAAACTATTTAATAATGCTTATCATATCATGCATCTGCCAGTGAGACACCAGGGCAGAGCCAAGATGTAAAGCCTGTGGATTTTTTCCAGTCCTGAGTTGTTTGATCTCATGTACTTATTTGGTGATACAAATCACAGCAGCAGCAATCTGGTGTCCTCTACCTAATTATAGACTAATTTCTTCTCTTCAATTCAGCCTTTTCTGTAAAAGTCTCTGATTTGAGAAGTATGGAGAACAATATTTGTTGTGCTTACAACAGAATTTTTCCTTTCACTTTGAATTTTCTTACAACTTTTTCCTGTTCTCTCAGAAGAATAAGTCACAGAAAATTATTTTGTAAATCTGATTTAACAGAGAAGAGAAGGAATCTGAACCTGATCACTGAACCCTGAAGCCTGTTTAAGGTCGAGGACAAAACCAGCAGGAGGATGATATTGCAAACTTTTATGTAACAGTCATGCCTCAACAGCAAAGTTGTCTACTGATGTAAGTGACTGTATTTGATGTTTTATTTAAAATTAGTGCCTCTTAGCTCCAATATTACATAAAACTTTCAAAAATACCACCCCTGACCTGATTCATAAAGTTATATAAATATAGAAGAGCTGCCACTGCATTTAAACCAGGCTAGTCTCTACCAAAATAAAGACTAGGTAAGAATACAAAGAGCAAGGCATTTCACTGACCTAACAACTGCACTAGATTTGGGTGCTTGATCTCCTTCATCACAGCAGCTTCTTTCAAGAACTCTTCCACCTCCATGGTATCTTCCTAGACAGAGAGAGAAGCAAAAGAAGAGAACACTTATTCTCATGACCAAGGTCTGGTTAACACCACACATCCAGGTTGAATATAAATGGTGACATCTTTGTCTCTGCTGTTTTGGCTTTTACCAAAGCAAACTGTAACAGCCCTGAACAGCTGCCTGGTTGTCCTGTAGACCAATCTGCAAAACTCTGGCAGGGCCAGGCTTGCTCATTTGGTAGCTGTTGTGGCTGGTGAGAGGAGGACTCTCAGGATGACTGATTCAGTTCCCCTGTATAGCTAAAAAAAATTAAGTTGCTCAGGGGGCACTTAGAATTGCAGTTGTTAAAGTTGAAACAAACACAAGGTTTTGAAAAGGAAGATAAATGGAGAGGCTGAATTTTTTCAGGAGTGGAGGACAGCTTATTGAAGGTATTTTCTATACCTTTGATTTCTTAAAGCCTCCACAGCTCCTCTGGAGAAAGGGAAGTTGGGTTTGTGAGCATTTCTACTGGTCTGATTTGGACATGCAGCTCCTGCTGGGCCAAAATTCCTATGTGTTTCTAAGCCACGTGGACTGGTGTAAGTTTGACAGGGTCACTTTGATCTGCACAGCTACTCTGAGGCATGGATTTTACGCAGATCAGCACACTTCTGATGATTGTATCATGAGGTGTAGTTGACAACATCACAATTTCCTTACTCATGTCATAAATAGTGACCAAATGAGCAGTGCCTGAAATCTGAAAACTCACCTTTAGTGTTTTCACAGCCACTGTGAGATTGTATTTCTTCCAGACCCCCACGTAGACCTCTCCATACTGCCCTCCCCCCAGCTTGTGCTTCATGGTGATGTCGGTGCGCTCCATCTCCCACTTGTCATGGATGGGGGACACCCCATACACGGTGGGCTTATTGCACTTGGGGGCTGGGTAATGTAGGGTTGTCACCAGGCCATCTGCCACCGTCGAGTGATGGTGCACCAGCTCTGCCAGGGTGCTGAAACGACTTTCTGCTGTCACATAGACCTGGGAAGCAAGGAACAGGAAGCTGCTTAAATGAAGGCAGCCGGAAGTTTTCAGCAATGTTGGAAGATAGGTATAAACATTCTAATATTTTCTTTAAAAATCAGAAAACCAGGATTTTAGAATATTTATTCTCTTCTTGTTGGGCAAATAACTATTAATCTGTGGGATTTTTACCTGCAGAAGGCAACTACATATAAGTCACTTAAGAGCTGTGCTATCTCCTGCCTTTTACAGGACTAGAAATTGGAATTCTCAGGTCTCTCAACACAACATGCCACTGCTTCTTGGTTAAATATGCCGACTTACCAAAGCTCTGCTGCTTCTAAGGGGATCAGTGGAAGGCCATCACCACCTCCAACCACAGCTGCCTTGCTACCCAGCTAGTTACAACCCAGACAAGAACTGCATGCACTTCTTTCGAAGCGCTGCTGGGGGAGTTACCACCAAACCCTCTGCTATACACGTGTTCTTTTATGCTAATACCGAATCTGCATCTTGAGATTCTGCACCACCTCTCAGCTGCCATCTCATCTGCTCTCCCCAGAGAGAGCAGGCATTCCCTCGTCCTCACCTTGCCGTCGGAGGTGGTGTTGATCCTGTAGTGGTAGACGCGCCCCTCGTACCTGAGCGAGATGGACAGCTGCCCGGGGCTGCTCTCGCTCTCGCGCACCAGGAAGCTGCCGTTGATCAGGCTGCTCAGCAGGTACTCGGCGGCGCTGCGCGACACCGGCCCGTGGTACCACGAGTGCTTCTCCAGGCTGTTCACCGGGGTGATGTAGTTGCTGGGCACCCAGCCCTGCCCGTTCTTGGAACGCACCTCGCTCCATTCGCCGTTCTGGTTGTAACCCAGGACTCGCAACTTCTCACCTGTCACCAGAAAGGAAAAACTAAATAAGCACAGGGCAAGTGCTGTGTCTCTGAGGGAGAAACTCAGCAGCAGTTTGTAGCTTAACAAGAGAAACCATCTTACAACTAAACTGCTACATATGAAGTATTTATGAAGCAAAGACTCTGACAGAATACCTAGGATACTGTTCAGTGATTTAGTGCACTTAAAAAGCTTCTTGTACCACAGTTCCTAAGACTAGGAAGATTTTATTTTCTTGGAGGGGTGACATTTGTTTCCTTGAAGCTTTAAATGACATATGATTAAACAGTTCTGACACATGTACTGACCAGAATCAGAAAGTGTCTGTGCAAGCTTAATTCTTGACTGTCTTGACAAGCTTAATTCTTAGCTGTCCCTTCCCACAGGGACAGTTATGTGGGGAGCGTGGCACAGGAATGGGCTGGACTGTGACTGTCCCAGCAGAACTGCCCAGCAGGTGTCCCTCTAACACCATGAGGTGTCAGAGACTCTGCTTCCCAGCACCACTTCTCTAAGTATTCTCACTCTCTAAGTTCACTACTCCCATTCCTATCCAGGCAAGGATTCCATCTCCTGATTTCTGCTGCTAAGTTTCCAAGCCCCACAGCTGCTCTGTGCTCCCGGCCTTACCTTTGGTGATGCTGAGTGTGTTGTCACCACTTGCTACAAAATCGTAAAGTGCAACAAAGAGATTGGGGTCGCTCTCAGTGGCTCCAAGCAGGTTCTCCTTGGAGCTCCACCTGATGGCTTCATTCAGTGCCTGGGGCTCGACGTCGCAGCCGTAGGGGCGGTGCAGGGCCTCTGGGGAAAGCACAGCAGAGGCAATCACTTTGTGTGCAATTCTCATTATGGAAGTAGGGAATATCCTGAGTTGGAACCACATCAAGTCCAACTCCTGGAGAAGGTGATTTCACTGCTGTAAGCACCATAAGCTAAGTAGCAAGCTGTGTATATAAAATTTCTATTTAGTATTTATTATATTATATATACTTTTATCTGTCCACAACTCTATTTGAAATTATTTAAGCATTCATAGATTAAAAATAGGTGCACAATTAAAAGCTCTTTTTAAAATTACATGAAGTAGGGAAGGAAACCTTTCAATCACAAAATGTTAAGTTTTGTCCTTATTGTTTCTGGGGTGGACATAGCCTGGATCTGCAACCAACATTACAAATACAGGTAAGACTGAATTATGACACAAATGAGATGTTGGGATAGTAACTGGTTCAATCTTAACAGGAATGAGAGTCATTTGTAATACATTTCAAGACTGTGTAAACAGAGGTGGAAAACTGACAGGGACAGAGGGATTTACAAGTAATGCTGGGTATTTAGCAGCAGTATTTCTGTTCTGCTGTTTCAATGGACAACTGATGCAAACTTATCACTACAAGGGAGTGGGGGGAGAGATAAGACATGTTTTAGCAACCAAAGAAAAAAGTCCCATCACAGTTCCTGTGATGATTATAACTAATCTAAATCCAAGGTGCTTTATGAAGAATGGTTGTAAGAAGCAAAACTGGGAACACTTCATGCTAGTGCTATGTCAAGACCATCACTGGATTTCTAGTTCATGGAGAGTTTTTCCAGGAATACATAGTAGAATAAGTGTCAATATTAAGACAAGAAAAGGAGAGATGGTGTGGTTTCATACATGGGGGCTGCTCAAGGTAACAAAAATATATAAAGGTGTAAAGTTATATACTTCTTCTCTGATGGCACAAATCTAAGCTCCTGTCACAATATCTATTTCTGAATTCTCTGGTTGAACTTAGAGAAATGCATATTGCAAAGAGATGTCATTAAATGCACTAAACATAAAAAGTTCTCTCTAAAAAAATCTGAGGCTTTCTTTGCATTACAGTCATTGGTTTGGCACATTTCTGAGGGGCTGAGAAGTCAGGCTTGGGACACTTTTAAGCAGACACTGCCAGAAAATTTGTGTGTGGCTACACTCACCCCTTCCCCACAGGCCCCTGAGATTTACACCCACGAGAAAGAGCTGGTCTATAAGGCACTTGAAAAAGGAACAAAGAGCTCAAAAGCAGCACAGGACAGGAAAACTGGGAAGTCAGTGAGACACAAAACATGAAAAGTCAAAAGGCACATAACATGTCAAATCTGTGTCACAGGACAGAGCTCAAGCCTGGAAAATAAGGACTGTTGGGATGAGCAATTTTTTAACTGTATTGTAGGTATATGAGAAAGTAAGTGGTTGAGTTTTGTTCTGCTTCCATCTTAAATGTAGCTAAGTGGCTTCTGATTATACTTCTGGTAATTATGCAGAGTTCTACCACCTGCATAACCTGTCCATCTTGCAATTGCTTAATAACCTAAAAGTAGCCTTCTGTTGAGGTTCTCCTAGCACAAAAAGAAGAGACTACAGACTAAGGAACCAAATTGTCAGTTCCTTGATTGCATTGCCTGCAGATGCAATATTTACATACACTTCTTATTCCTGACTCTCAACTGCAATTATTTTTACAAGCTATTAATCCATCAGACTGGATGCTGCCATGGGAAACAAGAAATCCCAATGCTCAGACACCTACATTACAGCATGACTGCCAACATCCCACTGTATTTTCTTGGGGCTGGATGTGTGCATACTAAGCTCCATGAAAGAACACCTATTCTTAAATCCAGCTCTCTTTATGGAGTAAAAATACATATTTAATTAAATAATGCATTCTTTATGCTCCTACAGTGACTACTGCCATGAGTGATTCAGCACTTCAAGCAAAGTCAAGAAGTGCTGTATGAGAACCCTGACTTACACATCTCTGCTAGACAGCAAACACAAAAAGGCAGTTTCCAAAAAAATGACCAACCTTTCAGCTCCAAAATACCTTAATGGTGTTAATTACCTTCTTACTTTCAATTATGCATCTGCCAACTAGTGAAAGGCTTTAAACAAAAATATTACATTTATTCTAAGTCAAAGCATACTTCCAGTTTCTTTCTCCAGCCAGAAAAGCTCATGCACTGAGAACCCAAGCCCTGCTCCACAGACAGCATGAAGTTAAGTGTTTATCCATGCACCCATGGATAGCCTGAAGCAGCCCAGGGTCAGCCCAGGTCCAGAGCAAGCCCTGTGCCCAGATGAGCCCACTGCAGGAGTGGCAAAGCCAGCAGAAATGCCACCTCTCAGCACCAAGATTTCTGCCCATGGAAACATGCAGGGCTGTGCTGGACTGGCAGCAGGGAGTCCAAGCCAATGTGAGACTCCTACCGCTTTCCTGGGAATGCCTGGGAGGCTGGCACATGTTCTTAACACCCACTTGATGTACAAAAAGCCAGCAGAAGTTAATGTTTGATGAGAAGCTTCAATCACTTAGCTATAGCGCTTACCTAAAAATCACATTACCTAAAAACAGATGCTTTTAAGAGTTCACATCCCACTAACTTCCTCCACTTTCATGTTAAAGTGACTTGAATGCTTAAATAACTGTAAGGGTTACCCAGCACCTAAAAGGGTTTCTACCAGGATACAAAAGTATTTCTTGTAGGTTATAATTCCATAATAGCCTGCACTGCTCCATGAGGTGTGGGAGCTACACTATCCATCACAGACGTGAAACATGACCAGAACAGGGATAACCAAAGTATGTCACCAACGGTGCCCCTCCAGATGAATAGTTTGCAAGCTCTGTCTGCACCAAAAGTCAGGAAATGAGCTGAGAAATACAGTTTTATATCAGCTCCTTTTCAAGGCTAACCATAAATCTTACATTATCAATTTCATTTCCTATGCAATGGAAAACTTACATCATCACTTAGTGAACAAGTAATACACAGCCACACAAGGAGGTTACACTTCATCCATCTCCTTCCTTTTCTTTATTCCCACAATACAATTTGCTTCTCTCCGGATATGAATGCTTTCCTATCCAGCCACCACGTAAGGGGTGTTTTGTCCCCCACCCTTGCTGCCAACACTCCAATTACCAATCCCTTTGGTCTCAGAGGAGGAGGCAGAGTATGCTAAATTTTAAATTTCAGAGTCACATTAAGTGCTGAAGTGGTCTCTATTTCTGAAATACTGCATAACTGCTCAAAGAAAAGAAGCATTTCACTACTCCTAAAATCCTGATAAAAGCTGGCAATCTCACACCTGCTTATGGCTGGTCTCCTACTACAAGACAAAGACAAATTTGAAAGGACCTGATCCTCCTTGAAGCACTTGGAAAAGCAGAGGAAAGGGACAGGAGAGGATTTCTCCCCGAGCATCCTACCTGCACGGCGCACAGCGGGCTGGGAGGAGCAGAGCAGCCTGCCCTCCTTGCCATAGCTGCTGGACTGGAACAGGACTGTCCCCACACTCATGCTGTGCTCCCCAGACTGCAGAGAGGCTGCTTGGCACCACAAGGTCCCGAGCACAGAGGCTCCAGCACAGCAATCGCCAGGGGCTAAGGGCAAAGGAAGCGCTGCCGGGCAGCAAAGCCAAGACTGGGAAAGCCCGGCCCTGGGCAAACTGGTTATTAACTGGATGGGAGGGAGGAGCTTCCCAGGGACTGCTGAACACACAGAGGATGTGGGGACCGGACTGCAAGTTGAAACAACTTCGAGATGAGCTGTAGAGACAGTTTTGTTCCACTGTGAGTTAGGTAACAAAGTGTTTGGGAAGAAAGCAAACAGTTTCCTTGGAGAAATTCCTTTGCACAAATTACAAAACAGATCACCCATTAAGGGGACCGCCCAGATTGATTCACTTCTCCACTCCACATACCACTGCTGGAGCACTGCTTATGGAAAACAACAGGAAAAGATGTTAGTGAAAATCCACATCTCAGAGAGGTACAAACACTGAGCACATGAATACTCTTAGACATGTCAGGAATTCAGAAGGACACAGAAAGCAAGGCCAGGATCGTGCACCCAGTCTGAGCTGCACATTTGCTGATTTAGTAACACTCAGGACAGTTTTCCACAAGGGCCCATCAAATTACCTCTCAAAACCCTCAGATTTGTTGATGGATTCTTTAAAAGCTCTAGTTTTCTAGTAGAGCTGCCAGGTGGCCATGCAGGGGTTAACAAACCAGCACTCACAATGGCAGAGTCACACCTGGGAGGGTGGTGGGCCTGCAGAGGGTATAAAAAGGAGCAGAAAAGGGAAGTCTGTGGTTTTGGCCTTTGCAGGGGAAGAGGAGTTGCTGCAGTCCAGTGAGGCAGGAAAGCATCATTTCCATAACCTGTGAAGTTTTGTTCAGAGTTCTGTGAGAGGGCAACTGCACTGTATGATGATTACTCAAACTAGACCAAAGGTAAGCAACCAGCCTTATTCCAAATGTTAGTGTTTTGTAAGGCTATGAATGCAGAAAAAGAGTATGTAGAGCTGTGGAGATGCTGTGATGATGAGGAGTTGCCTTTGCCATATGGCTTCTGACATGAGTCATTTCCCCTGCAACCAACACCTGACATTTGTGGAAAACTAACTAGGCAAAGAATTATCTCAGGACACCTGAATACTGTTGTTCCTAAAGTTCTGAAAGAGGGGTGACCTCTTTTCCTCCTCTTCCAAATCCAAGCTCAGTGAATCCTGCTACTCAGTGGTCAGAGATTTACTTTAGAGCTCCTGGGCTCTCTCTTTTTCCCTCTTCATTTTGCTTCTTGCAATTTACTGTTTTCTCAGCTTGCATTTGCTCCAGGTACTCTGAATTACACTGCCATTTGTACTGAACTTAGCATGTCAGCTAAAACATAAAGAATAATCAGAATGTGTGGAGAAAGCCAACACAGCTTCAGAAAGATATGGACAAGTTTTGTGACAATCACCCTTACCTAGAATGGTACCAGGAAAGGGCAAGTTATGTACAGATTTGTGGCTAGATTAGTCTCAGCTGTGACTGTAACTAACCTTAGCTAAAATAACAATTTACCTTCTTAGTTAAAGTACAACAGATGAGTAATTGGTATTTTGAACAAAGAAGGATTAGCAGGAATTTAAGTTGGATTAATAATGTATTGTGCACATATCCCTACTTACCCCATCAATTTTAGCCTCTGTCAGAAGAGTCTGTAGCCAAAGCCTAATGGCTGGCTGGTGTATTAAGAGCTCCTGATGGGAATCATATAGTTGCCAGCACTGGGAGAAACATTTTGGCTGTAAGTCTCCTGCAACAGAGTAATTTGTGCCTACACTCTTTCAGGCACCCTCCCGAAGGTGCTCTCCAGCAGAAAGGATACGGAATACAGAGCAGTTCATAAGATCCTGTCAAGTGCACCCAGCCAGAATAAAATCAAACATCTTTCTGGCTTCTAGATGGGCATTATCTCTCTTAAAACTGATTTTCCTAGATAGTTATTTCACACTGCAGGCCATCACTTTGACATCTGCATCCACCACACCTGCATCCTGTTCCTATGCTCTTCACAGTAAGTGTATGACATAAAATCTTAATTCTGGTACACTCAACTTCCTCAGTGGAAGAATCCACCTTTCAGGCACAGCAGTTCTTCTGAGCTCTCTACCCTATTCCCTGTGGTGCCCTTCAAAGCTGTTTCCTGAGAGTGGTTACCCTTCCTGTAAAACTTCCTGTACAACAAGTCATCCATTTAGAAGCATTTTTCCAATTCTTCCAGCAGTGGGGGAAAGTTGAATAAAAGGAGATCTTGCTGACTATGCTACTTTGTAATGTATAGTTCAGTGAGCTTCTAAAAAACTTGCTATACTCTGAATTTCCATGTCTCTTAATCAAAGAAAAGAATGTGTTAATGAAAATACAGACCTGAAATTGGTTTGGTGTAATTTTTATACCACAGGCCAAAATGACTGTTTTCTCAATGGAAGGAGAGAGACAAGGAGGTTTATAGGGTAAATACTGGTTATTGCATACTGTCTTAATCTGATATATTGGTGTTTCACAGCCAAACCCACAGGGTGTAGACTTGTGTGTATTTTTTCACAGAGACAACTCAAATACAAAGCCACTGAGATCCCTGCTTATGCCACTATCTCACTTTATTTTCACTCTTGAGTCCTTAAATTAAACACCAATAAATTACCCATGATGCTGTTTTAAGACAGACTCATTTTATTTGCTTGTTTTTAAGACTACCAAAGAACAGGCACTGGCCATCAACTCATGGAAAGTAGACCATCAAGTACCTAATGAGCACTGGTATAATTGGTATTTTCCACTGCACCTTCAAAACATCCATCACATTATACCACTGGACCTTCAGATCTTTAACTGGCTCCTTAGTGGGAGGATTTCTGCCTTAATGAATACAAGGAAACAAAACTGATAACACAGCAGCAAGTGGGTTTCCCATTTTGCTGACACAATTGGAACAGTATCAAGTTCTACAGCAGCTTTGTTTCTGAAGCCAAGTCTCATTGCTTCCTGCTAACCAAAAATACTCAGGACAAGCTACATGCTGAAAAGCAACCAGTGCTGAACAGGCCAAGTTTCTGCTATCTAATAATGTGGTAGTACTGAGGCAGACCTATGAACTTCCTTTACCCTGTAACAGACTGCAGCCTTTACCTAAATGGACCACCTAGTCTTTCTGCTGCCATCCATGTGGCCATGGAAAACACCAGTTTAAAGGGGCCAGACAGCTCACATATGGCTTTGGTAAAATGTAGGCACTAACTAAATGCCATTCCTAGGTGTTCCTCTCCTGCAAGCAACCAGACTCTTAATGAGGTGGTTTGCTAGTGCCAAGCACAGACCCATAGTTAGTCCTTGGGCCTCCCACAGAGTGGGGCAAGGTTTAAGTATTGTAAACAACCCACTGAGGAAAGCTAAGAAATACAGCTCCAAGCCAAGAACTTGGGATGGGCAAGGAGTATGTTTCTATTTATGGTACCAGGCTGGGAGAGACAGAAAGGGAGGAGACTTCAGAGTCAGTGACAAAATTGCATCACGAACAGCTCACATCATATAAAAGGAAATACTTCAAGCTGGCAGCATCACCATGCTTCAATTATCAAAATACATCTGACATAGATAAAAGTGATCTTTGGTTTCAGAGTGAAAAATCCATGGAGAAAGAGCTCTCTATATGCTTCATCTCTTGCACACAGATTAATTTTCCAACATGATGAAGTGCTGACATGAAACAGGGGTTAAAGTTGTGGGTCTTTGCCTAGGAGAGGGGCCTCTTGGCTAGCTTGATACAAAAAACCAAAGGAAGAGAAGAGTTTGGTGTTACCAAAAGGAGAGACACAAATTGATCTCCACTGATTTGGTTCCACTCAATATATGAGGAATTCAAGACAGTGTCTGTCTACCTGAACATTAAAAGGGGTTACTGTGTTAAGATTTTAGACAAACTGCCTGTCTTCTGTTTCCCTGGTACCAGCTATTCTGTATCACTGTAATTAATGCAATCAGAGGTATCCCTCAGCCCATTTCTTTGCCCAAGTATCATTGACAAGTATCATTCTCCCATTACCAACATAATGCAGTTCTTCCCTATTTCTTCCTATAATAAATTCTGGTGAAGTAGCTTTTTGTTGCAGAATCCAGTATGAAATAAATAAAGTTTAAACTCCCAAGCCTTCATTTGAAAGTCTTCATTCCTTGAAACCAAGATGCGTCAATTTCTTCACAGATCAAAGTATGGGCTGTGACTGAACTATCTACAGAAGCATTTGGTAGCTCTGCTGTTTTAAGAGAGAATTTTGAAGTACATGAAGTATTGATCATGTTCTGTACAGTACTGTTAACCAAACAGTCTGGCTGTCATCACCTCTAAGATTTTCACAGAACCCTGCCAGGACAGCAATTCTGTAAGTGCAGCCAGCAAAATGATGCAGGGGTTTAGATGCATTTAAAAAACACTTCAGGGTGAGGAATCCATGTGAGCACAAGAGAGCTGGACCTAACAGCTGTTAAAAGGTACAACAGATGTATCTTGCCACAGGTACTGGGAATGGTCAGAAGCACAGGACCAGACACAGTTCAAGCCTGACTTCTTTAAATGGGCCTCTGGGTGAGGAACCAAAACCCAACAGCACCACAGATAAGGAAAGAAACCCTTTCCTTTCCTGAAGAGAGATTTTAATGTAATGAAAATTAAATACAAAGAGGTTCTTAGAACAAAAAACTCCAAATGTAACCCCATCACAAAATCCCAAATACTGTATCAAAGTGCTTGTTCCTTTCATTCCCAAAGATTTGCTCAGCTTCTATAGAGTTTAGAAACAAGCAGAGACCATCAACTGTAAATGCTCTGTATCACATACCTCCTTCCATTGAGTACTGAAGCTCCAACCTCTCTTCCTCTGAATGCTGCCCGCAGTGGACAACAACTACTCCCACAATGTCAGCTTTAGGGAAAAGAGTGCTATGAAGGGACACAGATTTCAAAGGTGACTGGGAAACTGTAGATCAAAAGTCTGTTTGACATTCTTCCTCTGTCCTGGTAAGTTCCAGTAAACCTCTCCAGTGTGAAGGGTGAGGAGGATTAGGTCACCCAGCCCTGCTCCAGGAAAGGTGGGATGGCCAAATACATGACAGCTTACAGCAAGACATTTAGTGCTTTTTTAAATCAGTACCTTGGGAGAGAAGTTGCTTAATGGGGATTATACCTCACTGCAACAGAATTCCTGGGGAGTTGCTATTAGTGGCCACATCAAAGCCAGATATTATCTACTTCTAAGCAAATCAAATGGGTACTTAATTTCTTGCAGTGTAACACAAACATTTGAGTAAGAGCTCTTCTGCAAAAAGGAAACTTGAGAAATCACAGTCCAGCTGATCCCTGGAGAAGCCAGAAATACCCACACTCGCAAAGTCTTGCTGGAGAGAGATTTATTTTGCAGATGTAAAGCACTAACTGGTCAGATATTGGAGCTAACATGATATAAATGTCCAAGCTGCTTTCCCAGTGACATAATTACATCTTACTAGAAGCCTTACATTATTAAGTACTTTCCTTAGACTCAGCACTTGGATCAACAACCACATTAAACTGTTCCTCAGCTGCCTTTTTGAATTTTATTTTTAGCCCTTTTAGTTAGAGGGAAAACTTGGAGGGAGAGGGTAGAGATTAATTCATTGACTTGTCATCTCAGGAGAGAAAGAAAATGTCCATCTAATAGCCCAAATTTGAGTTGATGTCACATCTTGAGGCCCAAATATTTTTGCAAGTGCCTTGGACAGGCAGCACTGCTTACCTTGTGGAGGATATGCAGAGGGCAGAGCTCCCCAGGTGAGCTGGTACAGCTTCAGTTTCCAGTACATGAGTTTAATTTTTTAATGGAATCCCAAAACGCTTGTTTAGCACAGATGCGATTTCTCAGTTCCATCCACCCACACCGAATATGCAGCAACTGCCAAGGCTACACAGTACTTCTGTTTAAAAAAAATTCTCCAGCTAAAAATAAATCACAAAACTGTCAACCTCATTTGTCAGCAACCAATATGCTGTTCAAACCATCGTCCACAGGCATTTTCTTCTCTTGAACAAAGAACGGGGTTCCTTTTTAGAATATCTACTTCATTTGACTAAAACACCCTGGTCATCTTGCCTCCTTTGAAACAAACAAACAAACAAACGTTTCCTTTCCTCCAAGAAAAGCCGAGCTTTAGCGTGAATACTTGCCCAAAAATTGCATGCTGTGTTGTGAACTTCAGAACCAGGGAAAACTCTAAAGGTGGAAAGCGCCTGACATTCAGCTGAGGCAGGTTTGGCTGTCCAGCTCCTTTCAGCCCCCTGGGCTGATTCCCTTTGGGAATGTGAAGTCAGAGGAACAAATCCATGGCACTAAACTTAGCTCTGGCTGCAGAACCGCTTCCTGCTGGCAAGCCAGAGCCTTGTCATTGGCTCCAGCAGGCAGACAAGGGGCTCCATTCAGCAGGGCTGGCCCAGCAGCTGCTCTGTGAGCAGGAAACACGAGCCCCAGCCTCTCCAGAGGGAGAATTCAGACTCTGTCACCCCATTCGCTTCTCCAAATCCAACTGCAGGGCCTGGCCCTCACATATCTGAATGCAGGATTAAGTCAAGAATGTAATCACTGAAATAATGTCTTTGGGAAATCCTTTCTGGGTTATGGCAGAATTAATACAGCTTTGAAGGGAAAGAAGCCACTGTAAGGCTGAGCAGCTTCAGTACGACTAAAAGTATAGCTACAAAAAAAGTCTCTGTTTGACTGGCTGATGTTGAAATAAAAATCAGTCTTATTACAAAGAAAGGTAACAGCAAGTGATTTTTAAAAATTGTGAATAAATTAAGTGGAGCTGGATTGAAAGTGTTTATAATTATAATTTAGTACATTTGTAATGGATATTATTCAGTAGTTCAGATATTTTAAGACAGAATAATAAAAGAAACAATATTTTTGTTAAATTACATCAAGGGAGCTAAGACTAGCCAATGTATTAAACTTGATGGAATTTTATGTAGCTAAGATATAAACACACATTTTATCTGTCTGCTACTAAGGATGCTTTACATCTACAGCTAAGTTGTGGATTATCTTTTAGAAAGCACAGCACTTTTTGACTGTTAACATCTAAACTATAGACCATTTAAAGGAAACATGATAGGAAAAACAAGTCCTGCCCCTGAGATTTAGTAGAACACTTAAGAATTTCAAAAACAAGTCAGCCAGCTGACAACTGGGATTCTTCAGGCACACAACAACCACCATCCTGGGTCACTTACAGCCCAGCATCCTGCCTGGGAAAAGGAGAATCATATTATTCCAGAACATTTTCCAAGCCTCCAACATGTTAGAGCTTGAGGTGTTTCTGAGCCAGAGCTTGTTATGTTGCTGACAGTCTTCCTGACAGTCCTTATTTTGTCCAGTTGCTGTCTGAAGTATTGCAAACTAACTTCACACACAAACAAAATCCTGCTGCCACAGTACCAAGAGCTCACAGCACATGATAGAACAAAGAACAGGCTCTGCCTGGTTCTGGACAGGACACCTCAATTTCATTAGATGATCCTCAGTCTCTACAAGGCAAATCCCAAATGATCAGTACCTGTCAGTGCTTTCTCTGCTACTTGTGATTTTTTTAAGCCCTTATCTCATTCTACCTCAGTCACCTCTCCTCCAGGCTGAAGAGTTTCTCTCAGGTCTGATGTTGCTGCCTCTGGGCACCTTTAAACATTCCTCCTTTGGGTTTTTCTAGCTCTACCACACACCTCTCCAAACAACCTGATCAGAATTACGTGCAGGATTCAAACCATAGCTTAGTACAGTAGCAGAACTAGATGTCCTTCTATTCCTAATGCTCTGCTTTTTGGATTATAATTCTTAATGTTGTCAGGATATGTCTTATTACAGCTCAGAGATTGATTCCTGTTGTTACAGGAGGCAGCTCAGAACTTAATACCTCACACACAAAGGCAAAATCATTTTTCTCTGTGTCCCACCTTCTACATGTTCACATTGAATCCTGTTCTGCTTCATCAACCTGCAACCTCCTGAAAGCAAGTTTACAATTTGCCATTTGCTCTCTTTTTCACATAATTTGTCATTGCTGCTTTAAATAAAAAAAAAAAAAAACAAAAAACAACTAAACCAAAAACCAGTTGAATTTAAGAAAAGTTAGAAAGCTGAGTAAAAGACTTTGCTTCTGTTTGAGAGCTGCTTCATTTATAGACCCTATTCACTAAAAACAGTTGAGGTCTTCTAACAAGCTATATACTACAAGCAGTGGTTAATAGTGTATGATCTGGTTAAGTCAGTAGATATAGCTATCCTAAGGTGAGGAGCATCTGAAAAAAAAAAAAAAAAGATAAAAATTACCTTGCAAAGGAAACTAGAAAACTGCTGAACTAGAAGACTGGTTAAAGACAGGATAATTTGATCTAGGGAGAAATAACCCAGGAGGAGGAAAATTTGACAGTGCCTGGATGACAACAGAGCAAAAACATCCTGCAGATGATGATTTTTCTACTAATTTGTTTTCAGAGAAGTAAAGAAAAGCAAACAAAGTACAACAGTGTGGAAATGAGTGGTGTAATTCCCCAGACACATTAGGCCACATCTTTTGCCTAGGTTCAGGATTGCCATTTCCAAAAGCAGAAATTGCATGGAAAATGCTTAAACTAACCTTCAATTTGGCTAGCAAGATCAGACTAGCAAGGTCAGAATCTGGTCTACAGACAAACAAACATCTTAAAGAAACTAGCTACAATTTCAGATTTATCTAACAATTTGTCAAAAGACAAATCCCCAAAAGAGCTGAGATGTTGCCAATTTACAGTGCTAACCTGAACACTAATGGTTTGCTTTTTTATACCACTGCCAATATCCCCTCCTTGTGCTGGGGAAATATGAAAGAACAAAACAGTTGTTTGGATTTATCTAGGATCATAATGGGCTGTGAGACAATGCTAATTAAATGAAATTCAATTTTATTGATTTGGCACCACAATAACATCTGCTATTCACCTGGAATAAGAAGAGGAAGACAGTGTAAGGTGTATTAAGAGTAAGGCTTTTCAAGACTGGATTATTAACTGTAGTTTAACCACATGCAAAGATTAACAGTGATGGTGAAGGGACCAATGCTGCCTTACCCCCTCAAAATGCAGGTACTCCAAACCTAAAACCTAAACAAGTGTTCTTTTAGAGCTGTGTGTGATGAGGTTCAATACAATGCTACTCCCCTGATTTTAGCCAAATCTATTCCTCTTTTGTTCTGGTTTTCATCCTCTGCTTGGAGGTTTTTGAAAAGAAATGCAAAATGACAAGGAAAGTATCTGCCGTGTGCTAAAACAGATCCAGCAATCAGAAAAAGAAAAAAAGCATGATTTCATTTCTGTCACTTGCTTGCCACACAATTCCTTGACTAATTTTTCCTGTTCAGGGAATAAAACAACAACTCAGTGTTGACACACTCAGGGAACAGGACCCACCAGTGGCTATTTAAGGAGCTTTCCTCCCACTCAGTGCCAGCAGAGCTGTCTGAGACATCTCCCCATGTGCCAGTAGGGTGGTATGACTGGGATGCACTGAGGATTGGGCAGGGTATTGTCAGCTACTTTTAACTGGGGCCACTCAGCCTCTGCTACAGCTCCTTTGGGTGCCACCTCCCCCAGTGCTTAATTTAGTGTATTTTCTATATATATTCTGAGGGAGGAAGGAAGAGGGAAAGGGCTGGAAATTCCCAGTGGGAGGTGTAACATTGCAGCTCACTCAGCAGCTTGTTTCCTCTCGCTCTGGAGAGCACTGGTTAGTTCCTAAATTGCATCCATCCACAACATCAGGCTGTGTGGATTTTACTGGGCACTGTAAGATGCTTTTCCACAGAGCCAAAGGCTCTGACAAAAGGACATTGCCACAGTTTCATGGCAAGCCTTTTGGCAGTTGTGCCATACAGCAGGCTCCAGGGAGCTATGTAAGACTGCTTCATTTAGGAGTGTTGTTATCTGAAATGTGAATTTTGAACTGAAATTGAGACCAATGTCTGGCTTTGCCAACCTGCAGTATCCCCACATTTTCTGGTTTGAAAGGCCAAGAAAGCTCCCTTTCTCTAGTTCAATTAAGATATTTTCTTTTTTTCTAATTTGACAGAGTTCCACCTCATTCCTTCTTCCTCCCACTCCACAGAAAAACATTCCCAGTTGTTGCTGGCCTGTATTGGCTGTCAGACAGCTGACCTCTTGGATTACACAGGGCTGGATTGTATCCCTGCAGGAACCAGCCACACAAAGTGCTTCCTTTGGGATCAGGGCTCTCTACAGGGCTAGACCAGCACACCAGGTGCTGTCTTGAACTTGGAAATCCCAAGACAACAGACAGTTCTCCACATGCTTCTCTCAAAATATTCTCTTGAGCCTCTCAAAGTACAAACCTACTCCAAATCAGCTACCCAAGCAACCAAAACTCATGGTGAACTTGTACTCACTCTGACTCAGCCTCTCACAGCAAAGGGATCCTGTCCTTTGTCTTTTATCCAGGAAATTAAAGCCACTCTAAAGTTTTTTGGCAGCTTGGGAATCTTTCAGTTTCATTTCCACTATTAACAGCAGTTACCTATGGCAATCCATGTATTTTGAGGACATTTTAATGACCATAGCTCTCCTCAGTACAGTAGTTAGCAAGCAGAACATTTACCATCCCATGCAGATCCTGTTTCCAACCAAGGGCTCCTCTATCCCATCCTTACGGACACCCCTTATTTACTACAACACAGCCATTCACTACCAGCTTCTGGAGATGCTTCTAAACCTGCCTTTCAGGGCATTTCTCTTTCAGAATTCCAACCTGTGTTAATTAACTTGCAAATTTCTTTGCAAGAAGTACCCTTGAGGCAAACTACAAGACCAGAAGCTGCTCCTCAAGAAGCCATGGAGCATCCAGAGGTAGATCCTGTTAACTCCTGACTGAAAGCTGCTGTGCTTGAGGTTTAGAATGGGTTTTCAGCTTAGAAGGACTTTACAGAATCAGGAGCTAATTAATATTTGAAGGGTCTTTAGAATTAATGACATGTTTCTTGCTCATCTACATCACTGCCAGAAACTGTCTTCTCACTACTTTCAAGCTACTTTAAGCACTTAAAAGTCTGTATAAGAGAGCTGCTGCTTAGAAGTAAACTAGATAGGTTATAGAGCTGAGCAAGTGCCAAAGCATTCAAAAACATGAGGTAAGGAAATATGGACTTATGATTGTTTTGAGATCAAAGTCTCTTTAAGTCTAAAATAAACCACACATGTATAACCATGTTTAACTTTTCTAAAGCCTGTATGGTGAATCCCTGAAAAGCTGACCCAGGAGCTGAAATCTGGAAGCACCCAGCACACTAAGTTCCTCCAGCAAAGATGCTGAAGTTCCAGCACAATGCATCAGCAGAGGCTGTGGGAACAACACTCCTTAAGGTCATGCTTTCATCATGAATAGTGCCCCAAAAAGGAAAAGCCTCTGAACAGCACACACATCAATGACTGATATACAAAAAATGAGAGCCTGGAGAACAGCCAGCAGGGACCTGTACAGAGCAAGATTTTAATTTTTTTTCCCTCTACAAAGATCAGTACATTAAACATACATGGTCACACCTTGGGTTCTGACGCCAGAGACTGAGTAATGGCAAACATCAAATAATTGTGATCAAATACAGCAAGTGGAACCAGCCCTCAGAAGGACTGACTAATCTGAGATGGTGTGTCCTCTTGCCAGCAACGCCAAACGTGACTGTTCAGTAAATCATCTGAATTGGGTCTAATGAAAATGCAGTAAAAGACTGCCAGGGTAAGAATTTCATTCCTAATTTCTACAAAACTAGACTAACAGATTGATTGGCAGAACTAGACTCTTAGGGCAGAAATATTGGTCTCTTTTGACAAGTTTCCATCCATTCAGTCTTACCACACCGCCATTCAGATGACCAGGATACAAGCAGGCTATATCCTGTAAAACTTTACTTCAAGATCAGGTACTTCCTACATCAACTTAAAACTCCCCCACCATCATAGGAAAAAAGCAAAAAAAAACCTACTACTCTTATTTCCAAAATTCCTGGTGAATCTTCTGGAAATTATGTATTGTGAATATTGCAGGCAGATTATTTATAACAGATTTTATATTACTGGTATTGCTACTGCTTGCCTCATTAAGGGGAAATCACTTTAGACACAAGAGATACATGCTGCAGAAGCAGGGTTGAAACTAAATGACTCAAAATATATGGACGATTCTGTCTCTAAAGCATCCTACATAATAACAGGTAAAATAGAGTAATAGGGAAACTGACAGTCTTGGCTTTCTTTTTAGTGCATGAGGGTGGCTGCTGTAATCTAAGACAAATACATAAAATACAGGTTGCTCCTTTAAATTGGTGAGGAAAAATAACCATGTCTGGGTGTGGAGGTCTCAAACCAGTTTTAGTGGGAGCTTTGCCAATGTCGTAAGAGCTCCTCTCAAAGCAAAAATACAACTGGAAAAATTAGCCTGTGCAAAAACATGTGTAACGTGGGCAGGGGAAAAGATGAAGGAGAACTAAGAGCACCCTGGTAGGGCACAGAAAAACACTATGGTCTATATAAGCATTATTTATTTTTAGAGGGATGCGGCACTCACACAGGCTCAGACCACCAGAACTCCTCCCCTATAAAGACATTAGCATTACCCTGATTCCCCAAACTGGGATATACAGCCCTTACACCCACCACTAGGCAATTATGAAAAGAAACACCTCCAACAACTCCTAACCCTAACTGAGATTCATAAACTGAACCTTCTGCAGCTGTTGAGATTCATCTCCTGGTTTTGTCTGGAGCTTTGGGGTGGGCAGCATTGTGCAGACACATGTGCTAACAGTGCAGCTGTCTCTGGCTCCAAGGACTGGGCATTCCTCCTTGGAATGAGGTGTGCAGGCACTTTCTTTTTCAGACTTAAAGCAGTATGAAGGCTGCCATACAAAGTTGAGAAGGCTTACCTGCCACCTGCTGATGTGCCTGCTCTTTTTGTCAAGAGGCAGTCAGGAAACAGCAGCATGAACATTTCATCCCAAACTGTGAGGTTTTTCTAAATCTGGATCATTGCTTTCTAGATTTGCAACAAGAGGCAATGATGTTTTTCTATTGAGGATACAAATTTCTCAACCCTCTGGTAGGTAACCATCCCCTGCTCAGGTAATAAGATTGACAATTTTTGCTGAAAAGTTTTATTAACAGTTAAAGGATGGAAGAGCAAGAGGATTTATTAAACCCCAGACTTCTGCTGAAGTTGTACCTGCTTTGTGGGTGACTCCTCTCACTGCTGCTAACCATGATCTACCCAGCAGTAAATGCCTATTCTCAGACACATTAAATTCACAGCCTACACAACATTCTCAGTCAGTGCATGCTAATATTATGACTTGATACTACACAGGATATTTTTGTAACACTTGATATATCGAGTGTCTTGCAGTTTTGGTATTTTATTCTTTTGACAGTCCTACAGAGTAGTAGGATAAATTTGTGCTACGAAGAAGGTCTAAAGCAAAGCTAAAGTCATTTCCTAAATATCTGGAAGCTATGGCAGAGCAGGACTCAAGCTGGTGTTGATTAGTGATCCTTCAAAACTCAGAGCTTTCATTACAAAACCCTCACACTATCTAAAAAAATCACATTTTCAATCAAAGTCATAAAAGATCCTGAAAACAGCCATTGTCCCAACTACTGATGTTGCCTAAACAAAAACTCCAACTCTTACTCACACTAATGAAGTAGGATTAAAATAAATAGCTTTGAATTCAGGCATAAAAAAAGGTAAACAAATCTGTCATAGGGCAAAGTATAATAGAAAGCCTCTACAGTCAAACTTGGAAAAAAGAGCATGGGCCTGTAAAAGGGTGTTGTATCCATAGGCCTGCTAGAGATGTGCTGCACAAACCATCCTGTGTGCTCATGCCTCACTTATCTGTGTGACAAAAGCCTTCTTTTGATTAACTTACTGCTCTGCCAGTGCAGGAAAAAAAAAATAGCTAACTACTATGGAACGCAGTTTTCCTAACTGCAGGGATTTTTACTCATGCCAGTATCTCTCTCTATGTATATATATAAAGATGGTACCTTCACAGGGAGAAGGTATTCTCTCCAGTTCCTGCACATATGTATTCCTGGTTCTAGAGCTGATACCCATTGTCAGCAAAGGCAAAGAATTTGTGAACAAACTAGGAGCACACAGAGAGAAAGACATTGTGCATCACCTGTCTCATTTTCAGGACAGGTATGGCTCCAAGTAAGACACCAGCTGAGTAAGGATGCAAAACACTGAGGAAAGGGAATTGTTCTTCCTAGTCACCAGGATCAATTTCTGGACATTCAATTTTGTTTCCCCTTAACCTCAGACACCCTCATCTCACACAGTATTGTCCATGGAATGACATTTGTTCCCAACACAAGGCCACTAGCTAATTTCCAAAAGCACAAGAGCAGTCCTTGGAGTTGCAGCCTTCAGTATACAAGAACAGTTAATTCTATGTACTAAAGCCTACTTCTCCACTAACAGAGGTGCTTGTGTAAAAGCTTTTATTAAGTTTCAAAAATTACAAGCCCACCTGCCTGCCGCTCAGTGGATAACCATGTGATGAGGAAGAGGAAGAACAGGTGGGGGATGTAACAAACCAGATGCCAAAGCCTGAAATGCACACAAGATCTCAAAGTTAGGAGAGTCTGTGGGAAAACAAAAGGGCATCTACAGCATACCAGAAGTCATGCCTTTGCTTTTGCATGACAGCATGCAACACAGGATGTCTGCCTTGGTTGTATTTCAAACAGGTTTTCAGATTTCCTTTCTAGGAGTCTGTTCTAGGACTGATTAATGTGTTTCTTTCAACATGGCCTTTCACTGGCTTGTATTAAAGGGAATGATAAGTGACTTTGAGAAAAACACAAATGCTTCCCAATTTAGTGCAACAACTACCCCACAGCTCAGCAGTCAATGGTTAACACCACTGTGGTGTCAGGCGATCTTTTTTTTTTTTTTTTTTTTTTTTTTTTTTTAAATTACATGCCTATAACACCAGGTTTGGGATGTCTTTGCAGAGATCCTGTTTCCCAGCCACCAGCCCAAGTGCAGGAATCCTTACTGCAATCCCCTTTGTATTGCTCTGTTAAACAGCCAAAGACATTACTCTACACTTTTCTCTCTGTTTTAATTCACTGTAGCTTTGGTCTCTTAATGGATTTTAGAGAGATAACACTGAACAAAGCACAGTGCTTTGAGCTTCATTTTCAAGTCCAACAATTAACACAAACATACCCTTCCCTTGGACCTATTACCATGCCACAAATGTTTTGAAATGCAGACTAGAGCCACAACAAACACATTTCTCCAAAGCCTACAGGATGAGACAAGAGTGTATGACTGAACATTTAATTTAGCCTGCAGACAGCTTTCCTGTGTTTGTTTATGCCAAAATTAAGTCTAAATAGCTCCATAAACCAAGCAAGAGTTATTGCAATTTTACAGATGAGAAGTGCACAGAAGCAATGAGAAGTGACTCTTAATTTGAGTGCTGAGATTACCAAGCAGAAGTATCAGATTTAATGCCCTTCCATGCACGAAAGCTGTCTGCATACTTGCACATAAACAAGTTGGGAAACTTCCCTTGGCTGGAAGAAGTTAACTTAGGATAAAGCCCAACAGAAACAAAACAACTAAAAGGGAAGCAGTCCAGCTCTTAATGGCAAAAGCAAAATAAACATGTATTGTTACATCTTAATACAGCCACATCTGCCTTTTGCTATGTGGATCCTGCCTGCTTTCATAACCCAACACTTACTTAAAACACTACACTGTAACACAGAAATGTTAAATAGCTCACCCCACTTTTCTTAGTGGAAAAAAACCTTTTAGCAATGGATAAATGAAGGCATTGGAGCACCCTCTCGTGGCAGGCTGGAAATAGCTTCAGAAGGAGCAGCTGCAATCGATCCTTTTAACTTGCTGAAAATTTAAAAGTTTAAACTTTTTTTTAAACTACCCACCTGGGTACCAAGAGCCCAGCTGAGCATTATTCCAGAGCCAGGCTGCAGCTAGGAGCAGTTCCAGGCTTTGCCACTGACCATGAAACGAGAAGAAAGGTGTTTTATTTAGCAGAAATGCTTAGCTGGCACACAGAAAAGTCCCTGTGCTTCTGCTGTCACAGTGCAAGCTTGTGTGTGGATGGAAAGACACGTGAACAAGTGTCTCCTTCAAATTTAGCTCAGCCCTTTGACAACAAAGTAGATGGAAGATATACCAGGCATATTCAAAATAAGAATTCAAATTTCTACAGAAGACTACAGCCAACCTTAGCTTTCATACACACAAGCCCTGTGGTCTATTTCAACTATTTCTGTATTTCTAAGTGCAAGAATTACCACACAAACAATGGGTCTGATTTAGAGGACAGTGCCTTCTTTATCTACATTTTACACCTAAGGAACTCAAATATATTTATTTATGATGATCTAAAAGTGAAAACATTTTCCAACAAAGTGGATGTAACAAGGGTTCAACCTGCTGGACTGCTGTCTCACAGCAGCTATGCCAGGCCAGGCCACTCCAACCATCACTGGAGCACCTACTGAGCTGGGAAATCAATCCTAAGGCATGTAATGCACCTCTAGAAGACAAAAAAAAAAAAAAAAAGAAAAATGGGCTTGTTGTCCTTCTGTAGTTCATATCAGACTCAAATTTTCTAGTTTAGTAAAAAAAGAAAAAAATCTAGTTTCTTCTAACATGAAAAATCAGTTCATCCCCCACATTTATGTTGCAAACCTTATATCCACAGGGTTAAGATCCTGAATTTAAAAAACAGACTAAATATAACTTGAAACACCAGCACTACAAAACACTACCATTTTCCTATTTATTCTAAAGATCTTCTGTAGATGAAGCCTTTTTAATCTCATAAAGTACCTCTGCTTTCTCTGTTTACTCCAACATAAATCCAAATTATGCAAATCTAACAAGCATAACTCCCAACAATGAGGTTACAATTGATGACTAGTGAGAAAGTATTTTGCTGTGCTTCACTGAGTAATTGGGCCAGAGCACAGGTTTCACAGTGGTATTGATCACACAGCCTTTGTTCACCCACCCCCAAGCCAAAATCCCCAAACCCTACTCATCTTCTGAGGCAAGCACAGGAACTCTCTGGGGCTCTCACTGTTTTATTTATTATTTATATTTATTTATAATATTTATTATTATTTATATTTTACTGCCACAAATGAGTTAGTGACCAAGCTGCCACTGTGAGAGCAACTTTATCAAGAGTGCAGTTATTAAAATCAACAATATCCCAAAGAGCACACAAAGGACACAGCAATTTACAGTTCAAGTTTTGAAAACTTGCTATTTTAACTTTGTATCTAGGAACTGAGCCTGAGAGTTGCCACCTATTAGACCAAATTTTTTTATTTGTCAGTTTATACAGGAAAAAACTTGATTTATGGGAGAAAATGAATCACAAATCAGCTCTCAGACAATCGATGCTGTTTCTTTATCACTTGTAGTGAAGAGAACAGTGAACATAGAAAAAGCCTTATAATTCAAACTTGCATTTTAAGAAAAATACTGCATTAAACACAAGCATTAAGTCCATGTTTATGCAAACCAGCTCATGCCTGTATAACCTTGAGTTCTACAGCACCTACTGACCTAATGGAGGAAGTTATGTCACTATTCAAAACATCCTCAAGGTTTTTCAGATTTCTTAGAGTGCATTTCCTTCTTCCTAGATGACCCAATTTGTATCAATTTTAAAAAGATTTGCATAAACAGGTTTTTTTTACTGCTAAACAGTAACTACACTTTGAATAATTGGCCAGTTTTGACAGTTTCTGGCTGGGAAGTAACACTTGAAAATTATTTTTTTTTAAACCCTTCAAAGCTAATCTAAATAATCATTCCAGTTTCCTTCCATTATTAAGTAATTTTCTGAAATACCATTATAGCTGTACCTTCCCTCTATGTCTGCTCTTGGCTTTCCTAAGCAACAAGACAAAATTGATATTCTCATCAGTCGTGCAGCCTCCCACAGGTTTTTGAATAGCAGCAGTAAAACTGAACAGTCTTGTTAACTCTGTGACACTGCTGGTTAGCAAAACCAATCCTGAGCAGCAAAGGCTTGGAAATAATCTTGAGAAACTGAGATGACCTTGCAAGCTAAGGAAAGGCCCCATTATAATTAATTTACACTCCAGCTTGGGTTTAAGGGTTATCTTCACAATCCAGGGGGGAAATTGGACTGTACAAATATTTTGGGGTTTTGTCTAGAAAACAAAAAATGTAATCTGAAAAACAGGAACACTTCATGATCTATGCTACACGCTCCAAAATGTATAATATTCATATAATTTAACCAATATTCACACAACTTCTTTCAACTAGAAGCAAGCCTGAAACCTGTTTCAAAATTAGCTATGGTGCTGATCCTAGCTGAGATGACAATAAATAGGAATAGCCAAGATTATACTTGAAGCTTTGCTGTTGGGACTATCATGAGAGAAACAAGGCGAAATGGACATGGAGGTGCACAGGGTCACAAATCCAGAATGTTCTCATCCTCTTATTCTATAATTAATGACTAATTTGACCCAAAAGCAGCAGGAGATGCAAAGGTATGTGCCTTTGCCATATATAGCTTGTAACAAGAAGAAACTACTTTCATTTCACTTCAATAGTAAATAATAAAACCAAGAAAACACCAAACAAACCAGGAAAGAGACAAAATCCAACACAGTAGCATTATAAATTAAAAGATGAGGCATGCTGTCTTATAGGAAAATGAGTGTTCCTTCATTTCAGAGCCACTTTTCTTACATAACTGTAGCCTGAATTCTTGCATCACTATTATCACAGAAAACTTTCAAATTAATGTAAGAGAAGCTCCAGGTTTATTAACACATGTAGATTTTTAATTGAAGTATCTTAGTAATACTAAGATTCTAAGGACAATGTTTGGCTAGGAAGTATAGAGAAGAGGAGGGGGATTTCTTGAAAAAGAAGTTTAGCTGACCTCTAAAGAGCACCAGAAGATTGAAATAAAACTAATTTAATTTTTAGTGAAGCATTTCTGTACATCTCTGTCTCCCCTTCATAAAAGGCAAAGTTATTTTAGACTTTTTTTTAATTCCTCTGCTGAATTAGCTGGTATTGAAAGCCATGTTAATTTACACCCAGTTACAGACAAGCAATCATACAGGGAGATGCATGTCTCTATAAGAGCCCACAAAGCACAGGCAACTTCCTAAACAGATATGGGTAATATAACTAAGCTTTGTTGTTGTGGTTTGCAGCGTTACCAACAGGAAGCCTCAATGGTTTTGTAAGTGTCACTTACTCCAGAGAGAATAATCTCTATGGGTAATACCAAGATCAGCCTTTAAAATAAAGCATTTCACAACCACAAAGCCAGAGCAATGTGAAGGGTGGTGCAGTAACAGTGAGCAAACCATGACCTCAGACCCAGCAAGTCAATGCTGTTACCCCTCAGCACAAGCTTCTCTTTCCTGCTGTGTGCAGGGAAAAAGGGTGTAGTGGCCCCAACAAGCAGAAGAATTTCTTCAGCAGTAAATACTGTCCTGGAGGCTGTTAAGATTCACCTGCAACTGCAAGCCTTGTGTCACTGCAATGACAGGCTGCTGAAAGCACTGCTACCTTGGGGATTTGGGAGATCAGGCTGGGAACAGGCTGTACCTGAAGCTTTGGGCAGTGCTCACCCACCCACTCCTTTCTGAAATGCAACCAGGTGAAAACCTGGTCAAGCCACCACACAAAACCCAGCTGTACCATTTTTAACAACTTCCACGTGCATCTGTACTGGAGTAAGTAGGAACTGCTGTTTCTTGGTTTGTACTAGTTGGATTTTGATAGTTTCTTATGACTGTAAATTAGTCAACTGCCAGCAATACTTAGAAGGCAGTTTATGGATAGCAAGTATCCTGGAAACATTAAGTTGTGACAACTAAGAGAAATGATCTAGAATAAATCATGCCAATGTTTTAGCTATAAAACAAAGATCTACAAAGTACAGTTTGACTTCAGCAAGGACTGGCCTGCTGGAGGAACAAACAAATATGGTATATGCTGAAGTGGGTCACAGAGCAGGTCACTCCTCCTGAGCACCAGAGAAAACATGATTTCAGGGTAACTGTCCCAGAATCTGTAATAAGAATCAGTACCAGCCATAAAATGTTCCTGAAGCCAACCCTGCTAGAGCATCTCCAGGAGGTAGTCCAACTCTCCCCACTCTAATTATGTGAGCTGGCGACCCCACTAGATTAAAAAAAGATGGTTTAAGCCACTTGTAACAATTTGCTTGTGTGTCCATGCTCATTTCCCACCAATTTGTTCACTTGGCCATGTCCTTAATTTTAAAAAAAACCCACAATTTTTTTTTTTTTTTTTTTTGCAAAACACTGTGCTTGCAAGCAATAGCAAGTTTGTGAAATATTGCTAGAACAACTTGTACCACACCATCTGCTACATGGGGAGAACTGAGAAGTTGGAGATATGTCTGGGCTTTGAAATTTGATTTTTCAGTTGATTCTGAGTAAAACCTTTTGAAGTAACTTCATTTCAGTCTCACCTTCTTCAGACTGTATTCCCTGTCTATGTGAAAAGAATTAGATCAATAGTCAGTATTATATTGTCCCCTTCCATTCAGTTGGTAGTTTCCTCTCATTTGCAAAATTCATTATGCAAAAATCTCACCTTAACACAAGGTATAAAAATCAATATTTAATGCAATGGATCTGCAGAAATAATTTAGATATCATGGAGAAGGATGCAATAGAGAATATGCCTATAAATTCATGTTCTACAAGGGATGTGCCTCTAGACACTCAGTTGAACTATCCTTTATTCCCCAAATAATTAGTTAAGAGTTATTTATACATCACTGGTCCCACAAGATTTCTGATTTACAGTACAAAAAGCCAGGCACTGAATACAGTGATTATATTCCATCTGCACGGGGCATTTACTGACAGGAAAGTCTGTGGGCAAGTAGCTCTGGCCCAAGCTTGCTGCATTTCACTGGGATGAAAAATAAAGAACATTTTAGGCAGCCCATAAAGTGCAGTTGTTAAACTGACCCTATTTTTTCTCCTTCTTTCCATTTTCCTGTATCCAGCCCTTCAGTTTCACTGAATTTCAAAGGGACAGTGTTATTTATGCTTCTTCCTATTTTAGAATGTTTTTATCATGTGTCATAGCACTCTGACTGCCTTAGGGGAGCTTTAATGATAATTTTATTTTTAAAAGTATAGGCTTATCTAGCCTGACCTTGATGCACATAGTAAAAGGTTGATAAACCCCTCCTCTAGAAAACAAAACAGGGAACAAATGTCCTGCGCCTGCTGGATCAAAACCTCAAGTGTGGCAGAGCCTTCCACTACCCCAAAATATATCACCAAGGCAACAGCAGCAGTATTGCAAGCAGGTATTGCAAAGGCTTCCCAGTCAGGATTTAAATAATCTGATTTTTCTGCAGTATGTGCTCTACAACACTCAGCAAGTCTTTTTGGAGATGAAAAGCATGCTAACACCATTCCAAAGAGTATCTTGGTACTTGGTAGGCTGTTATCAGTGCTCTTCTGAAAGAAAATGATGAGTGTCACTGTTCAAAGGTCACAGGAGGAGCCAAGCAGAGTTGCTGCAGCTTGGGAGTTGTTGGTTGTTGTTGCTTGTGCCCCTTTCCTCAAACAAATTTCTGAAAGGATAAGGAGATAACTCACTTCCCTCTCTCTCCCCTGTTCCTTCCCTGGAAGGGAAAGCTCATCCTGTAATGGCACCAAGTGCTTCTTGTCTTTTCTGGTTGCACTGACCTGTAACAATTTGACTGTAACTCTCTGCAGCTCTTCCCCCCTGAGTTGTCCCTGTGATACTCCTGAATTCCATTGGAGCACATGGGAACACCAGGGTTTAACAATCCTCGTGTTTACACTCATCCTTTTTACTACACTAACAGCAACCAACATGCTTATGATCCACAGCCTTTTATAAGTAACTGCCAACATGCCAGGAATGAGATTTCCATTATTATCTCCTTGCATCCTGGGGAACTCTGCTCCATAACTAATGGAAACACACGACTGTATCAGCTTGCTTAGCACTCTTCTGCTCAATGTCACACACAGAACTCAATACACAGTGAGCTGAAAGCCCCAGCAGCCCAGGCATCTGTTCTCATGATGGAATAGTGGGGTGGCACGATACATATCCCCTTGCTCTTTCCATAAAAGAGAAAACATCTTTAAATCCCTTATTTGTCCCAAAAGTACCTCTGAAGTAGGTAGTGCCTGTAGGGCCTTCCCTGTAGAGCTTCTGCCACACAGACTGTAACCCAGTAAATAACCATGGGACAAACTGGCTCTACTCAATCTCTTGATTTTCAAGGACATCTATGGTTCAAGTTAGCTGGGTGAAAATGTTTGTCTCAGATATCCAGCAGCTTAGTGGAAAGGGTTTTACATTTCATTGATTTGACTCAAACTGCTCTTCAAAACCCTGTAGCAAAATGGGTCTGAGGCTGAAAACATTGTTTATTTCCACCCTTTTCATAATCCAGAAGAAGCAACCCCTCAAAATGAACCTTGCCAGGAGGACTCAGCAAGGTTTGCTGCTGGAAAAATGTGGTAGGAAAGTTGCCAACACGAGGTAGGGATTTATAAACAGGTTGTCTTCCTCACATCCATGACTGCACCAAGCAAAGCCCATAAGGGAGATAATCCAGCCCCATCCTGTGACTGGCTGGTTTAGCCACTGGTCCAAGGGTGCCAACCCACAATCCTGTGCTTTTGCCATCACTTTTCATACACTCTGAATACATGTCCCAGAAACAGGATGGAAGGTCAAACTCAGAAAGAAATCACTAGAAAAGAAGAATCTGGATCAAGTAATAACAACAGCAATGAGAGCATCTCAGCAGCAGAAGCAGATGATTCACCTAAAGAAAACCTGGCTTGCTGCTGGCTAAGTAAAACAAGATAGCAAGGTCATTAAATGAAAAATAAGAATACAAGTTGATGGCAAAAATCCCCTTGGACAAGGATCCAGGATCACAGGAAAGAGTTTCTCTGACGAAGTGAACTCTAGATTCAGGAACACTACATACATTTTAGTTTTTGCCCAAGTATTTAAAAATGTACCCAACTTTTACTCACATTTGCTACAGATTATTAATACTGACTTGTTAACTTATTCCTAATAAAATGTGAATGGAATCAGGGAACAATTTAACACAGCTGAGGCATTCACCGAGATGGAAGAAGAGTTTGAAGCCTGCTCTGAAACCCTCTAAACCTGGGTTGCCAAAAAGTCCCACCCCCCCTACATAATATAACAGAATAAAAAGCTGTATCTTGTTTTTAAGACACACCTTCCTTTACAGTCTGCAAAGAAAATAACAGAGAGAATCCTAAGTAAAGACCCTAAGTAAAGCTACATCCATTACCTTACCATAGAAGCAGATAACCTAAGCAATATAAATAGTAGAGAAATTATTTTGAAAGACACCACCGCTCTTATCTCAGAGCAATGTTCTTTTTATGTGGCACTGAACAATTTTATTCAGTGCATTGGCCTTCCAGACTCATTCTTGTTTCTTATTCTGTCAAAGACAGAGCAGAAGGGTTGGCAGAGTACATAATTTGTCTTCTTGGTGTGCATGCAGGCTTCAGAAAGCTTTTCCTCCCCATTTCCCTGCCACTACATGTAAACAATTCTCCCTACCATCCACCCTTGAAATTTAGTAGGGTGTGGGGAGGAGCTAGAAGGATTTGTTCAGGATGCTGAACTAAATTACTACCAAAACATGCAGCAATAAAGAAAAGCTCTTCAGTCAGTGTCAGTGGTGTTATTGGGAAGTCACTATACATCCCCACACTGTCCTGCCCTTCCCACAAACATCCTTTCTGTCCTTGCCTTGTAAGAGCACGAACCAAAGGGTCATCTTGGTACCAAAGCATGAAAAGACAGTTTGACATTAGCAGGAGTGTACACAGCAGTCTCTACAGCATTCTTGCTCTGCTACTAGACTTAAACACACCCCACTGAAAGAAATGGGTTATGTGCATAACTTCTGAGATGTCTTTAACACTGTGTGTAAGTGTGCTGTCTATGAGAGGAATGTTTTAGCCAAAGGGCCTTTTAAGGTATTTCTAAGGTACAAAGAGTAAAATGTGAAGTTGCAATAAAATAACAACTCTTAGTTTAACTGTGGGTCAGGCACTCAGCAAGCATGTTCTCTTTTGGTTTTAAAGCTGATACTGCTCCCTGAACTCAAAAGCTGTGATAACACCGAGATTTTTAACCAGATTTAGTGCTGTGCTCTTGCTTTGACAGATACTTTGATAGATACATGTCAGCAGTCACACAAGATGATATTTACTTTCAGACTGCTGGCTGCATGTTCCTTAATCTTTTTGCCTAAGCTCATTCTACTGAGCAAAAGAAAATGTATATTGTCAGAAGCAGCCATGCTTTATAAACACTGACAACTCTCTCTCCACTTAAAGCCAAGCCAGCCAAGCTCTTCAGAGCTGATCCAGGTTTTTAGGATTTGAGATGCATCCACACATCTACCCTCAACATGCTTGTCAAAGTAGATAGGTTTCAGTCGATCTTACCTTCCCAAACCTGTCAACATCTTAACACAATGCACAAGTAAGTATTAAAAATATATATAAATAAATAAAAAGAAACATGGTTACTAGGGGAGATTTGACGTTGTGTGGGTCCTCCTAAGAGAGGTTACAGAAACGTGTACATGAAACATTTCCGGTCTCGGTTTACAGCAATAAGAATAGAAGTGGACAGGCAAAAACTTCAACCGAGAATCAGATGGCAGCTATAACAGCCCAGTCAAAACGAAACTGTAGGCTCCATCAGCAGCTATACAGTCTCACAGATCTACAGCAGCAAGTCACAAACGCCTCGGCAAACAGCGGGACAAGGCACATGTTACCTTCACCTTAGTAAACAAAACCACAGCTCGGACCCGCCGCGGTGACAGCGACCGAACCCCGCAAGTGCCGATGCCCGGCGGTGCCAGCCCGCTCCCGCTGCGGCTGCGGGCAGCCCCGAGCCCCGGCTCCAGCGGGGGAGGGGGGAGGCTCCTCCGAAGGCGAGCACCCCCGGGACGCGGCGGCCGGGGCGAGCACCCCCGGGACGCGGCCGCCCCGCTCCCCCCGCTGCCGCTCCCCTCCCCCAGTAAACCCACCACAACAAAAGAGGGAGGGGAGGAAGGCCGATCGCGCCCCTTTCCCCCTGGCCCCGGCCGCTCACCGTGCTGGGTGAAGACGTTGAATCCTCCCTCCGCGGAGCGCCCGGCCGCCTCCCGCCGGCGGCCCGCCGGCCTGGCCGCGCTGCTCCCCCGCAGTCCCCGCGGCTGCTGCTGCGGCGGCGGCTGCTGCTGGAGCCCCGCGCCCGGCTCCCCGACGCGGCCCACCTGCTGCCCCATGGCGGGCCGCGCTCACATCCCGCCGCTGCCGCCGCTCCTGGCCCGGCAGGCGCGTCCCGGTCCTCCCGCGGCCGGTGCCGGCGGCTCCCGCGGAGCTCCGGGCTGCGGCTCACGGGCTCGCCCCCGCAGCCCCCGCCGCCATCTTAAACCACAGAGCGCCGGCAGAGCGGGGACGGAGCGGCTCCCGCAGCCGCCTCCGGTCCGCCCAGGGAGGGGAGGGAGCGGGGGAGGGAGGAAGGGAGGCTGGGATAGAGGGAGGGAGGGCGGCCGCCCCCCAGCCCAGACCGCCCCGCCGCGCCACGCAGAATCCCAGAATTGTGTGGGTTGCAAGGCACGTCTGTGGACCACCCGAGCCCAAGGCAGGGTCACCTGGAGCAGGTGACAGGAACGCGTTCAGGCGGGTTTTGAATTTCTCCAGAGAGGGAGACTCCACGGCCTCCCTGCGTAGCCTGTTCCAGTGCTCTGCCACCTTAACCTAAAGGAGTTCTTACTCGTGATGAGGTGGAATTTTCTGTGCTTTAGTTTATGGCTATTTGTCCTCCTCCTGTCTCTGGGCACCTCTGAAAAGTCTGGCCCCATCCTCTTGGCAATGCCGTAGGCAGGCACATCAGTGGGGACAGGCACAAGGGGGAATGACATGGACATGGGCTGAGGAGCAAGAGCCCACCCGGGAGACCCGGCAGATCACACCCCAGGAGAGGCCTCCCATCCTGGCCGTGAGTGGCAGCCCAGGAGAATCACAGAATCACAGGGTTGGAAGGGACCCATCAAGTCCATCTCTCAGCCCTGCACAGGACAGCCTCAAGAACCCCACTGTATGCCTGTCATGCAAATACTTCTCAAACTCTGTCAAGCGATGGCTGTGGCCATGGCCTCAAGGCTGCCCCAGACCAAGCAACAGTCTCCCTGTGGGCTACAGCAGGGCTGGTTTGCTTTCAAACCTGAGCAGGCATGAGGGTAAAGCCAGGGACACGTGCCCAGCTGCAGAAGGGAGCAGAAAGGGCTCGTCCTAAGCTGTGCACAAGGAGGTTGTAGCCAGGTGAGGGTCAGCCTCTTCCTCCCAGCAACCGGGGACAGGGCAAGAAGACACGGCCTTAAAGCTGTGCTAGGGAAAGGTCATTAGGATGAATGTCCAGGTTGGACATTAGGACAAATTTCTTCTCAGAAAGGATAACTAGACATTGGAACAGACTGGCCAGGGTGGAGTCACTTTCTGGAGGTGTTTATGGAAAGATTGGATGTGGCACTCACTGCTCACTGGTTGACATGGTAGTGCCAGGTCATAGCTTGAAATTGATCTCAGGGGTCTTTTCCCACCTAATTGATTCTGTGATCTCCGTGGGTTACCAGGCTCCAGGTTAATTCCTTGGGCTCCCGCCAGGTTCTGTTGTCCTGGCCGAGGGCATGGAGGAGGAGGAGGAAAGCTCTGCTGTGTGAATAATACCAGGAGTGGTTGGCAGCAGCATTTCCTTGTTGGGTGGTTGAACATACACTCAATTCTGTAACTAATTAGTAAATCAACTTCTTTCACCTTTTGTAATATTAGCATATACGGCGCTCTGATTCCAAGCAGAAGGCAGGAAGTTTTGTCCCAAAACATAATGGTGCTTTATCGCAGTTTAGAGGACCTGGGCAGTAGGAATTATTTCTGCCTCTATGCTAGCAACTATTTCAGCAATGTCTTGGTAATGTTGTTTCATCCTGGATGAACCACAGTGCTGTTCCCCTCAGATGCCTTTACCACTGAGAACTGATGTGACAGTGACAAATGGGCTTGGTGACGCTCAGAGCCAGCCAGCTTCCAACCTCTGTGTCACTATCCTGGCGGGGGAAGGTGAGGAGACATTCCTCTCAGAGCTTTGTGAAAGCCAGCTTTCAGTGACTGGAATTCTAAGCTCATGTTCTACCTTTCCAGGGTCACAAGGCACTGTCCATATTGGTGCATGTACTCAAACTGAGCCCTGCTGCAATAATAATTCTGCCTAAATTAGGGGTGGCTCACCCCACTGGGCTGATGTGTACTCTGACACAGGCTGGATGGAGTAAACGGGAATGAGGAGCACGTGGAGCCAGAAATGCCTTAACTCACTAAATTAATGGACTAAGGACATTTAGGAGATCAGGAATTACAAACAGACCTGCTAATAACACACAACAAAACAGTTCTTAAAATAGTGCTGGGAACATCCAGGGTGCAGCATGGGGTACGTGGTGCCAAGTCCGGGACCTTGTACGGTCATGGTTATGTGGATATGAGCAGAGGATGTTCCTGCAGAATGGACAGTCTCAGGCAGAACCAGCCCATGGTAAAATCTGCAGTGGAGCTATTTCCTGGTCTTGTTCCAGCTAGAATTTGCAGGATTTGGCATTTATAAATGGTTTGCCTTGTAAACAAAATATATGTTCTCTGGAGACTGTAGAGACAACAAACACAGAACTCCCTCGTGCCATTTGCAGTTGCCACGTAGCATAGAGCCACTCTTTAAAAATAACAGAAATACTGCTTTTCTTTTCTAATCCTTTTTACTTGCTGATCATGAAGAACTATTAGCATTTTAACAGAAGAAACAAGTGTCAAGAGACTGTTATATTCAAGTGCACCAAGGAGAATTGGATTTAAACACTGTTCTTATTCCTCAGACCTCATGGTGTCTCCCAGTTTCTCTCCCAGCACCTTCTTCACATAGCAGAGCTCCCTGTGGGTTACATTAATGTCCAACTGCAAGAAACTTGTCTGACACACAAAACCATCTTTTCTTGGGATGGGGTCAGGCAGGGGCTTTCCAAGAAGACCTGTTGCAAGGAGAAGAGGGCAGCAGCATGGGGTTTTTGCTGTTGTATAATAGTTTTTAAGGATCATGCTGTACCCTGTTAAAAAAGCAAACCCAGAGCCCCAGCCATGGCTTGATGTGTTTTAAACAAGCCAGACCTTCAGATCGTGTCCCACTTGGTCCCCTCAGCAACATCATTTTTGTGATGTCATATAAGCAGGGGATGTCCTGGTTGGCAACAGCTCTTCTAGTCTCTGCTAGAACAGCAATGAGGATATAAACAAGAAACCCCCCAAACTGAAAAGGACTCTGTACTGCTGAGTTAGCGATGGCACTGAGCCACACCGTTCCTTGTTGTTAAAATGGAGCCTAATAAGTATTTACTTCGCAGAGTGTGATGGTTATTAACCATGCAAAGCCAAGAAGTAAAACCTGCACCAATGCTATCTGTTTTTATCAGCTTCTTCATGAAGCATCAGGAACAGGTTGTTTTTCAAGGGTAATTTATTGTGAAGAGATCTGGCACCATGTGTTAATGAGGCATCAGTAATAGTTACTGTCCTGGCGATTTTGGATTTCCAGTCAATCTGCCATTCATGAGCTGTTCAAGTAAGGGATAAAAAAGACCAAGGCAGCATTGAGGTTACAGTCATGTGCCTGACAAGAAATGTGGTATTTCTAGAAACACTTCAGAACTGACTTTAAATATTAATGGTGTATCAATTTCTTGAAGCTTCTTATAAGCACTGGCAATGCATTTGCTTCCCATCCACAGTGTGCTCCAAAAATCACACACTCAAAAAATTGCTGGCTGAGCAGTCTTACATCATACTGTGCATGACAGTCTCACTGTCATCACTGTACCAGAAGGAGCCTGTGGACAAATTGGAGACTCCTGAGCCTGAGTATTGAGTTAACTGAGCAATTTCTATTTGTAACTTAGGAAAAATTAACTAGCAGGATGCTGGTGGCAGCTTAAAAATTAATTCTAGCAATATTCTTTGCTCTTCTTCCAGATCATATACCTTCTGTATACCAAAGCTGTACAGAGAAGCAGATGTGTGTGAAATATTTGACTGGTATTTAGGATGCAGATATATTAGTTAAGGTATTTGCTAAGTGTGCAAACAGCAGAGGCCTGACTGAGGGATACCTGTCTACAGGATTTTTGTGCCTTTATTGCAGTGCCAGAACAAGTTGTGGAGCTCAGGACACTGCAGCTGCCCTGGGATGTCTGCAAGGCAGTGGGTACTGCCACATGAGCTGGGGCAGTGCTGCTCTGTGTCCCTCTACCACTTCAGGCAGCATCTGCCTGACACCAGGCAGCCACCTGGCTTCTGGGATTCAGCCACCATGAGGTTCTGGGGAAAAGCTTTAAAACAAAAAAGAAAGGTTTAAGAATCTGATAAAGGTTAGTTACTCTGCAGTAAATGTTTAAAGCTTGTAAGTGCTGAGCTGTATCAAAGGAGGATATTGTTTCTTGGTGTAACATGTTCAAACATTCACCCTTTCATCTCTGACTGACAGCTCTTAAAATGTCTGCACAAATCTGTCCTGGCACAATAGATGGGGGTTCAGTGTTGTCTTAAAAGTTACTTTGAATCATTAGTATGATTTAAATTAGAATTTATGTACAGTGCATGCAGGATAGCTTGGGGTACTCTCATGCCAGTTCAGTGAGAGTCTATGAGGATAAAAGCTTTCTGGGGAAGTAACAGTTTTTGCCTAACAGCACAGAAAGGTTCACATGCAGCCCTTGGCAGATGAAATTTCCTCTGTTGATAACTCTTTTTTCTTCCACCATAGGTAAAAATAAAACTACACATACACACTCCCAGAGATGTTGCATCCCACCATCCAAATCATCCACCTCCTCGGTGCAAGCAGCCTTTTGTTCTGTCTTTTCTGCTGCTTCAGCATTGCCCTCATTCAAACCACTCTCCTGACACTGTCACAAGTCTAAACATTGACACTGGCCAGGAGAGCCAGCAAAGAAAGGGCTCCATGCATAGAGGGGACAGGGACTGGGCACACAGTGTTGTAGTGGAAAAGATGAGTGTGTAGAGACAGCCAGCTCACCACAGCATCTCAGGCATCCCCATTCTTTTTTTATTTGGCCCTGTGTTTTGGGGTTAGCTATGCTGGGTAACTAAGCACCCTCACGGATCAGAACTGTGTAGCTTGTGCATGTATCTGTCAACTGTCAACAGCAGCACATTAACCATGCTGAGGTTTTGCAGGAGCTGTACCCATCAGAGTGTAACACATAACCTCACACAGCCTCCAGCAGAGTGGAGCCAGAGGTGGGGAGAGATGGAATTAAGGAGATTGTAGGACTTCTTTGGCAATTTCTTTCCTGTCCACTGTACTTTTCTAAGTATTACAGCTGCACCACCCTTCCCAAGCATCTGTTCCAGGCACCAAAGGCTGTAGAAGGGTATGCTAATAAGAACATTAAGAATGTTGTTTGTTTCCCTTTTTCTGTGGAAAATGTTGCCTCTACCAAACAAAAATGATGACAAGTCTCTGCATCTGCAGGGAGTTGCAAATTAGCACTAAGCTTGCACAATGATCACTGATAAAGTACATTTGCTGAGGTAATATGAGGTCCCTCGACAGCAATGTTGATGATTCAGGCTTTTAGGCATTCAGCTGCAGGTGGGTCAATAGAAATGTTTTGCCACCAGAGTTCTAGGGTTGCCTTAATTTATGTTTGGGAGCCTAATTTTTATGATTCCTAATTTAAAATCTTAGTACCTCATTGGACAGTGAGGGGGTTCTGTTTATTTGCAGATGGAAGCTTTTTTTCATGTGTTTTCTGTTTCCTCTTGCTGAGAGGCTTGTATCCAGAGAGCTGACATTTAGTTAAGTGCTGGCAAATGCTTCAGAACACAATGCTGTGCTGCAGCTCCTCCACCAGTGCCTCAGAGAGCAGCCTTGTCCCAGTGTAGATTACTCTGATGACTGCTGTGCTGTGTTTGGATTAGCATAACCTCTGTGATAGTCCAAAACAAAATAAAGATACATTAGAAACAAGAGGTGAAGCTAAAATAAGATGGAATTAGAATCATAGAGCCATTTAGGCAGGAAAAATCATTAGACTACAGAATCAGCAGTGCTTCCTCTCCATGTTCTTTGCTTCTTGTTTATCCCCTAATATCTTCTTCCCTTCCATCTTCCCCAGCACCTTCACTTCCCTTTTCTAAGTCATGCTGAAAAACACATCTTCAGAAGATGCCTTTGTTGCAATGATGAATCCCACAGTGACTGCACTCCTAGTATTGTTTCCAGTTGCACACACTTCTGAATATAACCTTTGATCTCATAAGAAAGCCTGAGGATACAGCTTCTTGCAGGATTGCTGCTCTGTGTTACATGTTTAGGATGGTAGGGATCCAGCTTTGCTCTGGAACACTTGTGCCCTGGCCATGGATTGTGCCATGCTATGTGCAATGTTCCTAAACAGTTAAATCACTTTGAAAGTCAGAGTTTACTCTAAAGTATTGTTGTTACTTCATTCCACAAAGTCTGGAGAGATTCTTCCTTGACAGGCTTTTTCATTTGATTATGCAAGAATTGTAAGTGCTTACTTTATCTTTCAAATGACACTGTGTTCCTTCCTCAAACAGTTATTAAATAGCCATGCTTTGCAGTTTCCAACTTCAATGTTAATCCTGTAAAAAATGCTTACTAGTGTGAAATCTAAAAAAAAAAAATGTTATAGTAACAACTGAAGCAGGAGAAAGCACCAGAGTTTTGTAAGATATTTCTGTGAATGTTTGTGTATGTGTGTACAGAATAGACTGGTACTCAAGAAAGCAGCATTTACATTTATAATCAAATCTCTCTTAAATCTAAAACTTGTTCCTTCTGTTAAACATGCAAATATTTCCATTCTCTTTGCAAATTCTGCCTCTGCTCATTACCAAACCTTTCAGTAAAGACATAGGCCTAAAACTTCCTCTGATCAGGCTCTTAATGTGTTCTGTGTGGTCTTTATTTAGACTGTAAACTTGCTGAAATAGGAAATGTCTTATAAAAAACCCAACTACACTGTCTCATTTCACATCCAAATTCTTCTCCCATACCAGCTGCGTGTGTTTGCCTAGCAGCAAGTCTCCTGTTAATGAATGACTTGTTCTCATTAGCTTGTCAGGCTCTATGTGTAGCTTGCAGTTCCCACTCATACAGAGCAGCACTCCTTCCCTTGTAGCTTCTGGTAAATCAAACAATGGGATACACAAAGCCTTGTGTCTTTGAGTCTGACCTTTGTACTTGGAATCATTAACTACCACAGAATGCCAAAATAAAGTAACTAGCTGCTGGTTAAATATATTTAACATAAGCAGAGCCTTATGGACTGCCTGGTGTGGGGATTGTCACAGGCTTTACCATGGGCTGCTGCTTCTATACCTCCTTTAAAAGAGAGGGAAATTAATTCTCTGATCAGCAGAGCCAAAGGTGTTGCACTTGGTGTATTTGCTTTGTGAAACTGAGGTCCAGAGTAGATTCCTGACACCTTAGAGGTTTTCAAAATGAGGTCCTGAGCAGCCTCATCTGACTTTGAAGCTGGCTGTGCTTTCAGCAGGAGACTGGACTAGTGATTGCTGCCAACTTAAATTCTTATTCCAAAAAAAGTTTCTTCCATTCTAAGCATTAATTAAGACTCTGTCCTCTAACTAGACTGAATTTTTTATAAAAGCCATTGGAACTGATTATTTCTTAAACCTTGATCTCTCCATCTGATTTGCATAAAACTGGCCAAGAAGTTCAAAAGTTACTGGGAGAAAAAACGACAGCTGGGGCAGAGAGACAGACGCCCTTCCTCATGCACATAGGACAACTGTATAAGCCTTGTTTTGATAAGAAAACCTTTCTTCCCTTTATGTAAGTGCAGAAAACTTGTCAAGTGTGCATCTAATGAGGCCTGAAGTCATGCTACATACTCCCAGCTGCAGCCGACCTGAAATAATGCCTCCCCAGAGCCACCCGCACATCTCATGCAGCCGAGGCATTTACTGTGCAATCTGAACTATGCAGAGAAGTTGAGACATTCAGGAGCATCCCTAAAACCCAGGCATCATCTTTCTGATGGCAGAGATTGCATGGTTGTGCTCACAGGAGCGTGTGTCTCAGTCTGCCTGAGGCCTCACCCATCTCTGCCAGCAGACACGGGAGTGTCTGGTACCTCTCTGTCATCCTCAGCTTTCCCATAGCCCCGAGTGGCAGAAAGGGGAATTTGACCTCAGCGTGCTAGAGACCGCCTGGCTGTCTGCCTTTCCCTTTTTGTCTGCTCTTTCTGAGGATATAGTCACACTACCAAATTACCTTGAGTCATCTGTCCTGGAAGTTGTTCCCATGGGTTGTCTGTGCTAAAGTGTGAATGTGCTAGGAGCATTTTAATCTGTGCTGCAAGGGGAGGCACTGGTGTGGTCTGAACCCACTTGTGGACCCTGTGTGCTTCTAAGATATCCATCTACCTGAACCAACATCACATGCCTCCCCAGAATCTTTTCTGCAAGGGACCAGTTCCCTGGGTTCAGTCCACACAGCTTGCTGATCAGCCAAGAGCCTCTTTTAGCTGCCACAGCAGCAGATAATTCTGTTTCCCTTTCTCCCAGATTGCAGAGAATATGCCTATCTTCCTCTGCTTTTGATGGCTTTGGAAAACGTTACTTCTGTGTTCCTGGGAAAGAGCTTCAGAGCACTTCTATTTTCTGCCTCACAGGGAAGCAGAAACTGTGAAATTATCAGCATCCTCTGGTTGTACGTTCCCTGGAGCTGTTACACTGTGCAGTCTGAAATAGACATCCGGCCCCAGGGAATTGCTAATGATGCATTCAGTCTCAGCATGGCACATGCTCATTCCTGGGGAGTTACTGAGTTAGCATTTATAGTTCTACTCTCTTCTTCTGAGTAGATGAAACCCTCTGATTTTCCCTAAGCACTGAGGTCTTGGGTGTTGGATTCTCTTCTCATGACAGCTTACTTGGAATGTCACCAGAAAGCTTTCAGCCTGGATCATTCCTCCTAAAATCATAGACTTACAGTAGCATCATGCCACAGATTCTTCCATAACTTGGTGTCTGATCAGCAGGCAACAGGAAACTGAGGTCTTGCTAGACACAGTTGCAGAATAATAAACCAAAAACTTCTGTGCTGAAGATGGGTGATTGATACTGGGGGCACTGGAAGCCTTTTGCAGCTGGGGGAGTAAGCTCACAAATAGAAAGCAGAGTTAGCAGTCACTAAGGAAAGCACAAATGGAAAAACTGTGGGGAGTGAGCACTGCTGGATGTTTTGATGGTGGTCCTTAGTGTGGGTGCCTACTGTAGAGAAACAGCAGATGGTAAAGGAGGAAGTGATTTCACTCAAGGTTTACCTTGTTCTCTGGTTGCTTTGTCAATTTATATTTCTTCAGCCACTTTTTGCGATGAGGGATTTTTTTGTATGGGCAAGGTTGAACTAACACGAACACTTTTACTATATTTCACATTTACTTGCTGGTGAAGACAAGACCTCTCTTGCATGACCTACATGCTTGAACTCAGAATCCCTCTCCTGGGCCTGCCATCTTCAGATTTAAATCCTTTAAACAAGCTCAAGTTTTCATCTCCTCATCCATATTTCCAAAGCATGTAAGCCTCAAGGCACTAGGCCAACAACGAAATAGTGCTGAGCACAAAGATGTTTTTGTAACCACATCAATTCAGCCCAAGGCAGATCAACTGCAGCAAACCCTCCAGATTGCTTCACTTCCCAGTGTAGTTCCATTAGAACCTCCCATTTCTGCCAGCTGATTATCCTCAGCTGATAGCAAAAATGCCTCTTTCAGCTTTGTAACTCCTATTTTCTCCACTTCCAGCGAAATGCTGTTGAGAGTTGCCAGAGACTCAGCTGTGACACAGATCTATCTGAATTCAGAGGTTTGGAAGTGTTCCTTCATGCTTGTTGTCTCCTTCAATAAGCACTGAATTGTACCAAGTCTGTACATTCTTTACTGCTCTATTTGTTGCTATGGCCAGTGGTGCCAAGTTTCAGTGCAATTCTTTTGGGAGACTAGACAGAATTCTGGATTTTCCTTCCTTCCGCTTTGTTTATGCTCCTGGCCTCTGCAGTGTTCTGTGTTACCATCTTCCAAAACTTCTTCCCAAACAGGAAAACACTGCCTTCTCCAGTCCCTCCACTTGTACACCCAGCAGCAGTCCCTCATGGGCCTGAATCATTTCAGCAGAGAAACAATGGATGGATTCCCACTCTAGCCAGGTGATTCTAAAATCAGGGAGAAGCAGGAAGGAGCACATGGGACTGGCCTTGAGCAGAGAAAAGGGAGGTTTTTAGCAGGGGAGCTACAAAGGCACAGCATTGTCAGTCTGTGTCAAACTTGGGAAAGGCACTCATGGAAAAGAGAGCAGCCTCATTGCCATGGAGACAGCCAAAGAGCTGGCTGAGCAGATTTAGAAATGCCTCCTTCTTGGGACGACTTTTGGTACTTGTCATCTATTTTTGCAGAGATTAAAACAAAGTGGAAAAGAGGAAATGTCTGACACCGAGAGTAAGAACCTGTTTTCTTTCTTAGATTACAGCAGAGTCAATCTTTTGTGTCTTAATGGAGACATTTGTTCTCCTCTGAGAAATATATCCTGGTATTGATGTGGATTATTTTCCCCCCTGTCCTCATACTTTTTTGGGTCTTTCCTCAATCACTTTTGGCATTATGACTCTAGCTGCCATTTCAATGTTCTTGGACTTTTCCATGGTGTTCCCCATGTGCCCTTTGTGACATTTCTCTGCAGGGTCTCTCCTTGATGACCCCAAGGATCTCATACTCCTCCCAAAGAGAGGATCTGGTCTCACCATAGCACCTCAGTGTTTTTTGTCTCATGTCTTTCCCACTTAATTACTGCAAATATAAATTTATTAGTCCCCAGAAACTGCACTTCACAAAGTACAGAACAGGTAGAACTACATGATTACCTACAAACAGCTTGGGAATCATCCTGGATCTGTCATTTCATAAGCACTGATTCTCTTCCATGTCCATCAGCAGTCCACCTCACCAGCTGTGGGGAGAGTAATAGCAAATAGGTTTGTATTTATTTAGGAAAAAATAGAAAGTATGCACATGCTTATGAAAAATTGAGAGGCAGGGATTACCACAAAAGTAGTAAGCCATAATTAAATAAGGTATGAAATGTCTGCCCTTCCACCTGCTGTGTCACACAAAAAGGTCCCAGGTGTGTAACACAGCTGGCAATCTGTGGAGTCACAAGGAGCACATACAGTTGCTACTGTAAGAGTAGGAAGGAGATGCTGGCCAAGTTCAGTGCTCTGTTTCCACAAAAATATTTAGAAAGTCATTATATGCAGAAGAGTCAACACTGGTAACTAGATCTGTTTGTTTTGGAATGCATCTCTCTGAAGTCACCCTTCCAGGGTTGACTGCACATTTAATTCCATGTATTTCTGCTGAAACAACTTCAGAGATCCTCTCATTGAGGCAGTTCAATATTTTCATACATTTTTAATGAGCAAAGTATGCTGTAGAATAAATCTGAGGTTGGTTTGAGCTGGTGTCACAATGGAGAACAATGATATTATATAATGTGGTTGGGACCCAGGTGAAATTGTTTCCAAGCCCAAGAGAAAGCTGGTGTGGCAGAGAGGGTAAAGAACAGCTTCAGAAGACACAGTTTAGCTTAGTGGGGTGAGACAGTATTTACACAGGGTCAATACCTCTCATGATTTGATGTTTAGACAGACTACAAGGATCTCCTCCTTTTAAAACATACTGAAGAAATAACCTCCTCAACTTAAACAAATAAAACCCCAACTATTACACCATCCCAGCTGGCAAGATTCATTCTATTACCTAAAATGGCAGGGAAAGGCAAAATTAATTGCTCCTCAAAAAAAAATAAAAGATAAAAAATGCAAGTTTTCCTTTCAGCAATGGAATCACAGAAATTAAATTGGCTGTTGCACCTCCTGCTTGGTCATGGCAAGTTCATCAGAACTCACTGGTTTCAGTAGGGCTTCTTTTTTTTTTTTTTTTTTTTTTTTTTTTTTTTTTTTTTTTTGGGATGATTTCAGTTCAGTAGCAAAAAGCAATGTGATTCTGAGTAAGGTTACTACTGCCCTCTGCCGAGAGGGATGGAGCCATTTCCTTCTAACTCACCTGCAACAAAACCAGCAGCTTCATGGCTTGGAAAGTAACTGCTGCTGCTTCTGCAGTAACTGCTGCTGCTTCTGCTTCTGCTTTTTCTCCAAAGTTTGATGATCTGAATCTCTTGCACCAAATATTTTAAAAACTCTGTGCCTCACACAGAGTAAAAAGGAACAAGGGTATTTATGCACAAAATCTTGACATGATGATAGCAGAAATTGTGAAAGTTTGAGCCAGAGTTTTTAAAAACAAACTTTATGATTTATAAACACTTCAGGCATCCTAAACAATGTGATATTTGCTGGAGCTAGTTTTTTGTTTTCCTGCCAAAATTCAGTCATGCATTATCAGATCAGGCTTAAGTCCTCCACAGTTTCTTAAATTATTTCCTTTTTAACTGTAGCAGTTGCCTGCCTGAGTTCTGTCCTCAGTCTTACATGCACACCATTATTTCTGGTTATGTAAAAATGGAAGTTTATTCAATGCTACGTTAACTGGCTTTGAATTCCAAATCTGACATCGCTGTCCTTTTCTTAATGTTTTTAAAAGGAAAATGTTTAAGTGGAACAGGTAATAATATTTTTCACCACTTGAGGGAGCTCCTTCCTTTATCCATCAGGATGTTCCCATTGCACCTGCACGTTGGAAAACTAAACCACACTTTTAAACAGTTAATTGTAGGATCTGCTGGCATATGTGAAAGCCATTGAGGCTCTCAAGTGACTAAAGCTAAGATAGAAATTTTAAAGGAATTAATCATCCTGGCCAATAAATGTGGGCATTAGAAAGAGCCACAGCTGCTCACTCCCTAGGCTGACTGATATCAAAATTCTTCAAATAGAAAATAAATTACACATAATTAAAAGTAGGCAGCATTAATCACATCTATTTTACAGCAGTGCAAAAAATGGCAGGAAGTAGCAGCACAGAAATAAAGAGAAGGAAAGAAGGAAACACAGAATATCCTGAGTTAGAAGGGACCCTTGAGGATCCAGCTCCTGCCCTGCACAGAAGACCCCCAAAAATCACACCTTGTGCCTGAGAGCATTGTCCAAACAAAGAAAGAAAGAAAGAAAGAGAAAGGAGGGAAACAAGCAGTGCTGCTAAAGTCAAGTTGCTGCCTGGTGCTGGGAGGTGAAAGCTGAGGCAAGAAATTGGGGTATGAGGGCCAAGGTTCCCACGTCAACAATGGGAACGACCACGCGGTGATTCAGCCAGGAGTGCTCAGGAACAACTGTGGTTGGGCAATCATTGAGCAATGCGACCGGAGGATTAATGTACAACACTCCAGAAAATCAGGATTACAAGCACCGTGGTGACAAGCGGGGTAAGTGATGCCGCTGATGAAACAAGGCAGCAATTTCGAGTGGGAAAGACAATAGCAGATGATGGGCGTGAGTGGCAGGAAGCAGAGGCGGCAGTGCCTTCTCCCAATAGCTTGTAAATAATGGGGAGGGATAAGGAGAGCAGCCACTTTGTTTTTTGGTGAGCTGCCGGTAAACAGCCTCTAAAGAGAAGGGAAAGACGGGTGTGAAAAAGTAGGGAAAAACCCGGAGCCCAGGGAGAGAGCTCAGTGCTTGTCACACTGCACTGCTGAGGCCCGAGAGATTTGTCAATAAAATCTGGTGGCACCTCTGTACAGCCTCTTTAGGGCAAAATAAGCAAAGCAAATTTGTTCTGGAGATTAGCTGTACTTTTCTTTCTATTAAAGGAATCTCATTTTACTACCAGCCAGAGTCAGGCTTTTAGTAATTGGATAAAACGGTTTCCACAAGAAGTTGTTGAACTTTATATTTTTGTACATTGAGTATTTTGTTGGGTTTTGGTCTTTACTTGCTTGTCCAGCCAATGCTGGCCCCACAACTTCATTGTAAATAGCTGGCACAGCATTTTTGGCATGAGGGCACCACAGATCACATACAGCCTGACCTAAAAGTATTCTGAGCAGCACTGTGTTAAAGTAGACTTCTTAAGAACAGGGATGAGTTTATGTGAAAATTCTATTGCATTTCAGCACTGATAAGGCTCTTAGTTTTTTCTTTACATTTTTACAAGTTTTCTTATTAAACAGCATGAAATATGGGTGATGGGATAGTAGTGTGATCACACATTGCAAAATAAATAATTTTTGGACTTTTTCACTCTGTGGCTCTGCTCAAGAGTCCCTACAGATATTTAAAACAATTTCTGATAGTTTCAGTTTAAATGTGTGCCTGGGGTGTGTCTTGGTCAAAATAAATTTTAGTAACAGGCCTGATAGCTGAAAAGTGACAGAAATGTTTTATTACCCCATTGTAACTTTGTACCTTTTTTTGAGGTGACCTTTCAAGGTGCACCTGGGGACATATCATGCATTGCACAGCCCTGATGTCGTGAGGAGGAAAGACATGTACTTGCCAGTAAGAGATTAGTGGATAAGTTCTCCTGGCTTGGGGAAAACTTTCCCATTTGCAGTGTGAAATGCAGCTCTCAGGAGGTTACTAGAGTTTGTTTGCTGGTGACGTGTTCTGTGACTCACTCTCCATCACGAGCCTGTGTCTGTCTGGGAGAGAGAGAAAGCAAGGTACAAACCCCAGCCTTTGTCCCATTTTTGGCCCTCTGGAGCAGCCTTTGTCCTGGTTTTTGTCCCTGGGGAGCACAGCTGGGACTTAAAGAAGTGCTCTCCAGCCAGGCCCATTCTCAGCTCCCCCAAAGTGATGAGCTGAGCTCCCACTTTCTCCCACATCTGTGAGGGAGAACACCCCATTGACACAAAACACCTCTACTTGGGACTCAAACTGGGGGACACTCCATTTTCACTTCCCTGTAGAAATACCTTCCCTGGCTACTGTTTGGAAGAACCTGGGCGGGTATGACACACATTTGTGCTGAGCCTGGGTGCAGGGGAAGCACTTGTTGAGCAATCCGTGTGTTCCCACTGAAGGACGGGGACAGATAACACCACTGGGCCCTCCCAGCCTTGACTTCCGTGTCCTCCCGGTGCCTTTAAATAAGTTTTCCTTGTGCTGGGGTGTGGAGAGGGGCCCTCGGGGCGAGGACAGTCCTTGCCCGTGGGGGTGGCAGAATCCACCTGGGCTGAGTGCTCACAGCTGGAATCGACACCCTGGAGCCGGGACTGGCATTCCCACCGCTGGATTTTGGCCAGAACCAGAAACAGTGATGCCTTTTTCTTTCTTTTTTATTCCCCTCTCTTTCTTTCTTTCTCTCTCCCTCTCCCTCTTTAATCTCTTCCTCTCCCTCTTCCCTTTTCCCAAAACCCATTGCCTACTGCTTTACCCAGTACCCACTGTTCTTATTGTAAGTCAGGGATCAGCACACCAATTTCCATGCCAAGCATGTAGCTTACTGATAAAACTTTGATTGCTCGCGGCCCCCCTCTGACTTCCGAGCATTTAACAACCTTGGGTGTTCCCTCACACTTAACGGAGGGTCACCGCATTTTTGGCGCCTCTCTTCCCTCACTTGACTTTCCGCCTCAGGAGCGCCTGGAGGAGCCGGCGATGCCTGAGGGGGTGTGGAGGGGGATGGGGGGAAACTGAGGGGAAAAGGGGGGGCGCCCCCCACGTGCGCCTCACGTGCCGCACCCCCCCTGGCGCGCGCCTCCCGCCCCGCCCCCGTGGCCACTGGGCGGTGCCGCCGCAAGCCCCGCCCCCTGCGCCGTGACGTGCGCGAGCCCCGGGAAGAGGAGGCGGCGGCGCGCGCGGCGGGAGGAGCGGAGCGGCGGCGCGCGGAGGAGGCAGCGGCTCGGCCGCCCCTGAGGTGACGTTCCGCGGGCTGACGGCCGCCCCGGCCGCGGCACCGGCACCAGGAACGGGAACGTGTCCGCGCCGCCCCGCCCCGCCCGCGGGGGAAGCGGCTCCCGCAGCCGCCCGGGGCTGGGGCTCGGCGGAGGCGCGGGGTGTGCGGGGAGGTAGCGGGGCAGGGGCTGGCTCGGAGCCCCGGCAGCGCTTTGGGCAGCTCCCAGGGATATCCTCAGGCTTCCGATAAAAAACATTTTCCTGCCGCGTGTTGTGCGCGTTGCGGATGAGCTGTCGAATGACCTTAACGCTGGTTTGTGGAGTGACCTTAACTTTGTTCTGGTCCCTGTCTGGTTCGCTCTGCAGGTACCGAGGGTGCGGGTCTGCGAGTTGGTGCTATGCCCGAGGGCCGAGAGTCGGAGAACTGTAGACAGCTGAAAGTTTTTGGGATAAAGCTGTTATCTAGTATGATTAGTATTGGAGGCAGGGGATTGGAATTAGGTGATCTTTAAGGTCCCTTCCAGCCTGAACCGTTCCATGATTCTTAGCTGTTCCTCACCCAGCCTTTTGAAATGCACAGATGAACTTCCTGTAAAGTGTCGCTTTTCTCCCAAGGCATCTTCTAATTAATTACCAGCTTGTCCTAAGGGAAGACGAAGAAGCTCGAGGTCTCTGAGCCCTTTACGAGTACCGTAAATCAGGTAGCAGTGCAATCAGGGAGTTTCTGCTAGGTAATCTTTTCAATGGGTTTGTAGCTCTCCAAACTTCATCTGCAATTGTGGATGTCCTCAGAGTGGGGTGAAAGGAAGGAGTGACTGTTTACTAATTGTGAGGAGCGATTTCCTCTTGTTGGGGGAGTGGTGAACATCTTGGAGTTATCCTGGCGTTGTGTCATTAATGGTTCAAGCAGAGATGGGAGGGAAGGGCAGATGCCCTCTTTAGGCTCTGATAATAAGCTGATAATTGCTTAGGTACTGTAGTATGTGCCTCTGTTCATACGGGAACCAGACTAGGAAAATGTTTGTTTTCATAGATTTCCCCCTGCAGGCTTCGTGTTTTGGTGTGGAAAAGGCTGCGCTGTGGTAACTTAGCCTATCTGAACTATTAACTCTTTAAGTTAATTGTGTTATTTCACGTCGCACATGACTTTCTCTCACCCCACCCCAAGATCGGTTATTTTTTAACTCCTTTCTGTTAACCTCTCAGTGAGATACTGTAACCACTCTGCTCGGGTGAGGAAGGAAAGCCTTCCTAACCTCTTGAAGAAAAGTGTCCTGAGACAAAAATTAAACATCTGGTCCTCTGCTTGAGCTGGAAAACTCATCCAGTTGCTGATTTGCTGTTTGGTAGTGGCTGGTGTTTCTAACTCTGTATGTTGTGTAGCCTGAAAGGAGAAGAGGAGATTCCTACTAGAGGGACAAACACAGGAAGCTGAGTTCTGAAAGCCTCTGGTCATAGTTCTATTTCCCTTTTGCAGATGTGCCAGCCCCTTATTCTGAGGAAATCTATCCTTAGTTAGTTTTTTTCACCAGTTCCTGAGTTTTCCTGGCCTGTCTATAACAGCTCATCTGTGCTGTGCACGTATGCTGTTCACTAGCAGCTAAACACATCTGCTCTAGAGTGTGTGCCAAGACGAAAAAATATATCAAGCCTGAAAATGTGGTTACATAGATGCCTGTGAGGTTTTCTGGAAAAAATCTGCGAATTGTCCCTGGTTGTAGCTACATCTCCAATAGATTCTTGAGTTGAGTTTTATGGAGAGTGCTCTGGGACTAGCACTTTGTGACCAAATCAAAGTATCCTTGTTTCCTTCTCATTAGCTGAGAATTTTGTTTTCATCCTGCATGTGGTGCTTCAGGTGTTCCCTGCTGGCAGCTCTGTCCCCAGCAGTGACCTTTGTCATTGAAAATGGTGTCATTCAAACTTGATTCTCTTCCTGTTTTTCTATGGTTTGCAATGCAACCATTGCCTGGCTGAGCAGAATGCAAGGATCCATTGAGGAAGCTGCTCCTGCAGCAACAGCTGAGAACTTGATAAGGAAGGGACTTGGGTCAGGTCAAATACTGCTGCTGATTCCACAAAATAGACCTGCCACATCTCATGGAAGACAAGTCTTGATGTCCACCTGGCTGTCAGAAAGAATTGCAAGGGTTTTTTGTAATTTTGAAGATTTTGCAAACACTTAAGCTATTTTAAGTAGTTATAAAGTCTGTAGGGGAAAGAGGGGATGTGGGGAGAGGTTTTGGTTGTGGTAGGCGAACTTACTTGGTTATTGTGCTCCTCTACTGCTTGTAGTAAGGGAAGGGAGGTATGATCAACAGTAAATGACTAATTCAAGTGTGTGCTGAATTTCCTCTAACCTCCCTCTGAATTAATAATGAAGGAAAATAAGTCTAACTTCAATATAAAAAAAAGGCTATATAAATATATTATTGAACAATAGATGAGGTTTTTATCATTAATTATTTCCCTCCTTTTGTGATCTAGCTAGGTAACCATGGCAGGTGATGACTGTGTAAGGAAACGCCAGTCTGGCTCCACTGCAACGTGCAAGACCCCTGAGAATGAAGAAACACAGAGGAGACCTGAGAGTGAGAGGTCCTTCCAAAACTCAAGCAATGGTGAGTCTCAGTGGTTCAGCACTGGCTGCATCTCTGGCATGTGATCTCCTTCAAGGTGCCCTTTCTACTCATGGCTCTGCCTCTTTGCTCCTTCATTTCTGTTTTTCTGTCCTTGTGAGGGCTGAAGGTAGAGCTGCCTGTGTCCCAGCTGCACTCCTTCCAGTCCAGGTATTGGTTGTTTGGGGTGCTGTTCTGCAGAGCTTTCCCTCAGGAGCTGTGCACTGCAGTGCTTGAAGGCATCTAAAAACAGTGATTAATTGTCACTGGAGGAAGAGATTCATTAATGCTGTAAACTGTTCAAATGCCTCCTGGCAACACTTTTGAGTAATCCTGGTAAATGCTTTTTCTAGAACTTCATCTCACTTCCTTTACAACCTTTAAGAGTGTGACTTCTCAAGATGTAAGAAAATGGTCTTTAACACACCAGACTAATGTGGTGTGTCCACCTGACAGGTGGAGGTAGGATGCTGCAGAGAATGATTCTCTGCTCCTCTGGGATTCTGTTCATGTCAGGACAGCTCCATTCTATTCAAAGTCGATCTTGGCTACCAGAAAACTGAACAATAAACAATTGTGTCTGTTCATTTGGCTTGTGATCACCTTAAAAGTTATGTGGCTTAAAGCTGGCTTTGTGGAAGGATCACTCCTGCCATACCCTGTCCCTTGGGTTGCAGAGACAGTTGTGTGGCACTATGAGTGGTTTTGCCTGTGGACTCTGTGACCCTCTGTAATTCCTGGTTTATGCTGTACCACATTCCAGCTCATTGATAGGGAGGCTAGAGATGAAACTGCAGCTTGTTTTCTTTCTCTTTGTGAGCTAGATTAAGCAAAAAACTAAAGTAGGTTATCACAATGTGCCATGTGAGTAGGAGATCCAAAACCCTGGTGCCAGTGACTCAGGAGATAATTCTCACTGATATGCTTTTGGATATCATCACTATTTCAATAGTACTTCTTTCAACTGAAATGGAAGTTGGAGCAAGTTTAAGTTTAGGAAAAGTCAGATTTCTTATTGAAAATAAAATGCACTGGAGAGCAAGTCATCCCACAAACTGCTTAGAGAACTGGGATTTTAAGATGCTAGTGGCACAATCATTTTAATTGGATCAAATGGGACTGTATTAGAAAATTGCAGGGAGTTGGTTCTACTGGAATCCAGTGATGCTGGGCTTGGGAGCAGAGTTCTACCACTTTAACCTTTTTGTGTGTGGAAATTTCTTAGCTGTAATGAATGACGGGTAAGTTATGAATAGAGCAGTGATAATTAGGACTTGATGGGTGGGTGTGTCTCTTTTTACAGGCCGTTCATTTTAACACCTCTAGATGTGGCAAAACCACACTGCAGTGTGATATTGTGAGTGTGTAACAAATAAACATCTTGGGGCAGATCTCTTGGAAGTGTCCATGTGCCAGAAGTGTTGGCTTGGAACAGTGCAGTGTGTTTTAATCCCTTACAAACTTCAGTGAAGGACAGCAGGGAGGAATCCTGGTTAGTCAAGACTTGGGTGCATCCTGCCTGCCAAGGTTGCTGTCAATTAGGCAGAGGTGTCACAAAGTGTTACTTAGCTCAGTGTTGGTGACAAGAATGACACAGGGAGGTAGGAGGCACGAATCTGATGCCTTGAGGCATGGGAGAGAGATGCATCCCTCTGGTCAGGAATTCCTCTGTACAGGGGAGTTAAATCAGCAGCTCTGAGACCCAAAGGTTGATGATTTATGAAGCTGAAGTGTTTGTGAGTTGCAGACAGTGGCCTCTTCATGTAGTCCAGGGTGCCTGTGTAACTAGGTAGGACTTTCGTGGCTGAGGTGGGAAAATTTCTCAGAAGAAGTAGGCATAGATGATTTTTGTTTCTTTTGTTCTGGCCATTCTCTCTGAATAGCTGTTTCTAAGGCTTTAGTGCTGATGTGCACAAAGGCAGTGTGAGGCTAATGATCTGCTGTCTGGCAACTGCTTTTTTTTTTTTTTTTTTTTTTTTTGTGTTGTAACAACTTAATGCTGGGTGTTGCAAAGACTTTAGACAAAATGCATGTTTGTTGCAGTCAAGGGATTCTAGCCGGGCCAAGAATGCACGGGAGTAAATATTGTAGCATGTTTGGGGTAGTTATTGTCATAGAAAAACTAAATCATTAACGTGGTTACTTACCAATCCTCTCTGATTGATTATTGCAAACACAGGTTGCTCTCTACACTAAGTTGAGGTGTTGAGGGCTAACTGACTTGTTTCCAGAAGTGTATGAACTTTCTACAGAAACTTTTGGGCCCTTAATAATTTCTTGGTTAAAACTTAAATCCATTGGCTGATCTGAAAATACTGTAGAGGAATAATTTTAATACATGTATTGGCTTTTGAGATACAGTAGGTCTGACTCTTTTATTTGTACAGTTGAAGTTATTCTTTTTTTCTTGGTTCTTCAGTGCTTCTGAAGACTGTCTTATTGTCTGGGTTCTTAGATCAAATAGTTTTTTCTCAGGTACACCTAATTTTATAGAAGTGTGGAAGTACTCATAACTTGGAAATTGCCAGAAGATTTCTTCTGTGCCTTGATTTGTTTCTATTTTGTTTCTATTCAGCCTGCAATTTCACTTTGACAAAGTAGCTGAACTTCATCTTATACATAATTTCTCTTCCTTGAATTAGCTCTGGTGTTGTAATCAAACAACTAATTTGGTCCTGGCTTAGAGTCAGCAGATGATCTAGGTGGCAATAATCCCCTGTCAAAAGCCAGGCTTCCTTAATAAGATTAGTCTTACATTTAGTCTTACATTAGTTTTCAGCAGGAGATACATAGAGAAACATAAAACTGTTCTGTCTAATGGGATATTGGTATTGGACTGTACCAGTCACCTGGGATGAGCATAACAGGAAATGCATGGACAGATCTCTAAAGGCTGGAGAGGACATGGATCATGAGTGTGCCCATGAATGCCTTTAAAATGCTCAGATAGTCCATCCACAGCAGTACAATGATGAGTTTGGGGTCTGTTCTTGTTTGCTGAGAAATCAGGGAAGGACTGGAAGTGTCTCTGGAGGCTGATCTGCTAGCAAGCTGTGTGGCATATCTGTTTGGTGTGAGTAAGCCTGATTGGTAATCTTAGAAAGGGGCTGTTATCTTCCAGTGGGGAGGTTACTATCGATCATCCCTGGTGCAAAAGTTCATGGTGATGCACAAACTGTGTGTGCCTGCTGAGAGATGGAGGAGGAGAGAGCTCTCCAAGGGGAGCAATTTGGAAAGATTTAGCCTTTGCTGTATGACTCACAGCCATGATGTTCACTATTTCAACAGGCTGCTGCTTGTGGATTAAGCTGCTTGAATTGAGTATCTGGGATGTGTTTCTGAGAGACAGATCAAAAAGCTGTTTTCTCTAGGTGGATTCTGGTAATTCTAGGGGCTGTCATGTTTTGGAATCTGTGGGTTAGGTGAAGGTTCAGCCTGTGGACATGGTAGCATAATGTAGAGAATGCTGGTGTTCCTTCCTGGTGGTGAAGAGGCTGTTTGGGTTCCATGTCCCTGCAGAATTGACTCTTTAAGCTAAATACTTGCCCAGCTGCAGTGCAGTGACCTATGGCCTGTGAATTCTTTAAACAGATCAGCTGAGTCTAATCATAATTTGCCTGTACTTGCTGAGTGGCCAAATAGATTGCCATAAGTAAGAATAAGGGCTCATTAGCATCAAATTATTGTGTGTTGTATTGTAGCAATATGGAACTCCTCCCCTCTTTACAGTAGCCCTGCACTAGATTGGCTTTAATATTGCTTTGCTTCTGATAGCATCTCCAGTGTTTTTGGAGAGGGAGCCTTTAAATCCAGGTGACTGACAATAAGTCCTTCTGCTTATGTTGCTTTAACCTCTTGAATGGGAAGTTGTCTTATCAAGAAATAACAAAGCTGGGGATTTTTTTTGGATCCCAAGCTGCAGCCCCAACATCATGGGAGTGATTCTCTGCTCTACCCATTTCAAACGTCACTGATCTGTAACACGTGGAAGAGTGGGTTGAAAAAGGGATATCATCCTTTAGAAGAGGTACTTTGTCTGTCTTGTGAAACTTCAGTTGCTCAACTTCTCAACAATTAAGAAGCTTTCTCAATCTTCAGGTGATTTTTTTTATTGGCTTGGTTTTCAGAAGGAAACAAAGCTTACAATTAAATTGTTCATTATTTTTTTTCTTCTGACTTTTGAACCTGCTTGGAATTCTGTCTGTACAGAGGAGTCACATTCTAGAAGGATCAAGCCCAAGACCAGTGGTCCTCTAAAGATCTTGTTAGTCATTGCTGATGGGAAGGGAACCTGATGCCATTAAATAAAAATTTTTCCCTGTGAAAAAAGCTCTTCCAAAGCAAGCCCCACTTAAGCCTCCTCTGAAATGGGCACTACTTCATACTAGTCTTCAAGACAATTTTCTCATGACTTCAGATATCTTTTCTGTCTTCTTAAGGCATAACTCAGCTTCTTTTAAATGCAAAGATGTGCCTCCTTGTATAGTGCAGCCTTTAGTCCATTTTTCTGTAATGCTGTTGCAATCCCAAATTGATAGAGGGATCCAGGCTTCATTTGCAGGGTCAAAGAAAAGTGAAGATTTGGACTTCTCAGCAGTGCACATTTCATTTTAGGCTCAAAATCATGTGATGAATCTCTTCTCCAGTGACCTGACAGAACATAAGTGGTGTCTTGTGCAAGGGAAGATGAGTGATTAAAGATGATGTGCTTTTTCTCTGGTATCTGCCTTGTGACACAGCTGGATTTATGGGCTGATGCAATATAGCAGAATGGGTTGGTTTGGGGGTAGTTTTCTTCAGCAGAAGATTTTGTGTTGAGAAAGACAAGCTCACAGGTGAGTTTACTTTGTCACATGAGTTGCTTAGACTGAAGCCATGGAGATCTTGATTTTAAAACCTATTGAAAGATACTGTTTCTAATCTTTTATGTGCATGCATGCTAGTATGGGGGCAAATAAAGTGACAGGAGGACACTTCAAATTCCAATTTAGCAGTTGCAGCATCAGCAGGTCAGAGACTGTTGTCATTTCTTGTACAACTGTTAAAGCTGGACATTTGGTATATGTAAAGCTATACCAAATTTTATGGCCTTATAGTCTACAAGGATATTTTATTTCCAAAGTGAGCCATGCCTGGGTAGTTCTTAATGCGTTTTTAATGACTGAAACTTCAAAGACAAGATTGGACAGGAAATACACGGTCAAATAAATGGGATATAATCTTGGAAGATTGGCAGCTGGGTAAGGGACACAAATTCTTAGTTTTTTTGAAGGGAAGGCTAGTTGTTCCTTGAGCTCAGCAGCTCTGTTCTGCTTTCTAGCAGGCCAGGAAGGGGTGGTTCTTCCCATAGTAGTAGTAGAAGGAGTGGGCCATGAATACAATTGTGGAGTGGCACGGTGAAGGAGTAGAGCCACTGAGAACATCTGAAGGGGATACAGTTCTGCTGCTTGTGGAACAACTTGATTTATTTTTATGTGTTGGGGAAGAATCTTTTTGAGACCACCAAAGTGCATGAGCTGAGTGGGTCAAGGGTATCTTACATTCTTCTCAAGCTGTTTTCCAAGCTGCTGTTCTGCAAATGTAACAGCACAATGAGCTTAAATGATGAGGTGTTTGGGCTTTTTTCGTCTTGGAGGTGAGATGCTTAGCAACCAGGAGTTCTATTTTTGTAAAAATGGGTCTTGGATGAAGCCAAAATCAATGGTGTTAAGCAGTTTCCTTGTTTTCTGTTACAGTAGAAGTATGCTAAGTAATAGGCTTGTCTATAGCTTGTGTAGCAGTTAAAAAAAAAACCACAAAATTCCTGCTTGATCAATGGGAAGGGGAATTAATGTTAACAACTGAGCACTGAAGATAATGTTTTTTGTGTTGCACTCTTTTCCAGTAGTGGAATTGGAGTCACTTCTAAAGCAGGTCTACTTAAAATACTTAAAACCAGTTGCTCAAACAGATTGACTGAGACTCCTGAGTGTCACAGGGCATCACAGAAGCACTTCTTGCACTGAAAATGAAACTGCATTTTGTGTAAGGCTATCCTGATGCAAGGAGGCCACGTTATGCACTGTGATAGTGCTATCAGTCTGTTTTCTTGTCTCACAGCAGCACAACTTTGGCACCTCTACAGCAAATCTGTTAGCTCATGCTTCCCTGGAATCTTAATAGGGAATCAATTCAGTACCTTATTTTTCTAAAAGTAGTAGTGTTGTCTTAGAAACCAAACATGCAAGTTGTAATGCTGACTCTGTGTTGGTGTGTAAGGTGGTGCTGTAGCTGTAAATGCCAAAGGATATGAACAGGGCAAGGTTTGCTGCCAGCTTTTTACTCTGACTGCTGTTTTAGGGGGATGGATGCTGCTGCTTCAATCTTGATTTTCCTTCATGTGCAAGACTCTGTTTTAAGTAACTTTATCTTTTGTGTTGTTGTTATTGGAGAAGTGAAACACCAGCTGGTGCTTGTCCTAAAACTCTGCTAGTCCAAAATGTCTGACCCGTGGGTGTTGTTCCTCTTGATGTCACAGAGGCATCTCAGATGTGTAGTTTTTAATGTGAAGGAAATGTAGCATTTGAGGCTTTTCCTATTGGCCAATGGTGTTAGTAATGACAAAAGACAGATTATATTGGTGTCATGTTAGACCTGACTGTTTACTTAAACAATGACACATATTGAGGAATACATTCACATTAATATCTGGCACTTCTGGAGGATAAAAGGAATGGGAATAGCTGGGTTTGAACACAGGACAACTGTTCAACTTGCCATTCAGCCTGTCTTAGAGCTGATCATGGTATCTTACTAATAGCAGTGACTGACTGCCTTGTCTGTTGGCAGTGTAGAGGCCCCCACACAAACTAACCTTATGTCTGGTAAAGATAAAACTGATAAAAAATCAGCACATTTGGAAATGACCTTCTAAGGGTCGTTCTGATTGCTGCTTCAAGGCTTAATATGTTTAGGGACCTTGGAAAGATTTGCAGAGTTGCTGAGGAAAAATAAAATCCAGCATGTTCTCAGCTGTTGACTGCCTTACAGTGCTGTGATCCTAAAATACATGGTCATAGTTGAACTTCCTGCAGCTTTGATTTGACTTTAGTGGGACCCTCTGAGCAGTCAGAAATGCTATTTAAAAATTTGTGTCTGAACTATTGTATGCTATGCTATTTTGTGTTTTCAGACATGCAACTAAAAATATTGAATATTTGCTTTCCTTCCTTAGGCTGGGTTGATGTTGACCACGTGGTAACAAGGAAAATGCAGCTCATAGCAGAAGCTGAGGTAAGCACAATACTTGCTTGTGGTGGGGAGCAGGACAACTGACCCTGGAAGTCTTTTGAGTCACTAACCCTGGAACACAAATAGCCCTATTCAGTCCTAGCTTGAGTGCAGTGACTTTTCCACAGCCCTCTTTTTCTCTCCCACTTTGCACAAGAGGGGTAGTGTTCTGTATTACTTGACCCCAATAGGTTGAAGTCCAAAGATAAGAATGAACTTTGAGACCTGTAAATAAAATGAAAATTGCCTTAGCGCTAACTTTTGGCAGTGTGATGATTAGCCAGCCTCCTGTGTCCTGCTATCCATTGAGTAAAGGGCAGCATGGAGCCTGCATCCCAGTTTCTGCTGCCCTGGTTGTGGAGATGACCTCCCTGAGCTTTGCTCTCATTCTTTTTGTCACTGAACAATATCCTCAAAGAAAGTAGCACTGGGTGTTTCTGGCACTATCTGCATCTGTGTGGGCTGCCACTGTTTTAGATTATATTAAGGTGATTTATACCCAAATTAAATGAAATGGGCTGAGGATGAACTGCACCCTCCTTGTTAACCATTGTTTTGTGGCACCCCTGTCCTTCAGGGCGAATTGCCCTGCACTCTTGCATAATTTTATTGCAGAAAATTCCGTGGTAAATCTGAAGTAATCTGAACATGCCAGCTTGACATGAATAGCAGGGAGTGGATACTTAGAGAAAAATACCTTGTACCTTAGAAATATTTTCCTGTTTCACTTTTTTTTTCTTCCTTTTTCTCCTTACCTCTGTAGGTGGTGTGTCATTTATAACACGTATAACTAAAGTGTATTTAAATGGTCTTCTGCAAAGGGTGTGCTGCTTTTTTTTTCCTGAAATTCCTAAAATTCTGCCCTTTAGAGGGGTAGTCAGCTCAGAATTTTATTTTGGGTGTTGCCTTATCCTGTTTATCCTTACTGAGAAGAGGAGATCAAGCCTGGTAACTTCTCTGCAGACAAAACAGTCGTTGTTAATCACTGTTGGCAGTGTGTGTTTGCAGGAAAAAGCTTTCACTGTCAAGCACAAGTAGCTTTGAAAGTTCCAGGGAACATTAGCTGGTTGCAAGGGGACAACTTGACCTTGGACTTCTTTCTTCAGGAGTGTCTCTTGTTCCTTTTTTTTTTTTATGGTCAGTCACCAGCTTTGAGACACAGTTCATAGAAAAAGTGATTTCTTACCCACAAAGAGACTCCTAGAAAACCAGTAGTGTTTTAATTGCTGAACTTTCTCCCAAAACACAGGGAGTTCTGATTTTAAGCTTTGAATTATGCAGCTTGTGGGTTTGTTTCAGGTGCCTCAAGGCTGAGGGGGAAAAAAACCACCCTAGCGCAAAATACCTGAGAATTCCTGGAGTTCTGGGCCCTTTTGTTGTGGGAAGCACTGAACAGAGGCTTGGATTGCAGTTTACCTTTTCTGTGCTAAGTATCTAAATTCTAGGCAGGTGCTTGACTTGTGAAAACCCTGGCCAAGGTGTAAATGGGATTTGTAGGAGCTGGGTGTTACTCAGGCACAGGAGGTCTTCAAGCATCTGCAGTCTGGAATTCCAATATTTTATTCATTTTAAATGCGTTGAGAGTTGTGTGCTGTGTCACTAGCTCAGGGCTGGATGTTGTCATGTGTCAGTAACAAAAATTACCAAACCTGTTAAAATGAGTGAAGTTCTGGGGAACTGTTGCAACTTCGAGTAAGGGTTACTTCCCTTAACTTTCTCTGACATGTCATCAATTTTTTATTTTTGGCTAGTTTCTGCTTTTGATGACATAGCATTCTTTTAAGGGTTTTTGGTTTGTAGTTACAGTTAGTTACAGCTACTGTAGGGTCTGTACTCTGGTTTATATTTTATTTAATCTATTAAGAACTCATGCCATGCTCTCCCAATCCAAACACGTTGGTATCAGCCCCAGAGAGCTGTGTTAGCAGTCTGCAATCTCAGCAGAGTGCCAGCCAAAGGGAAGAGGTACTTTAAGGAAATATCACCTGTTAAACTCCTACTTGAGGAGAGAGTAGGCTAAAAAAGGGGAGACACCATTAAAAAAAAAAAAAAAAAGGCATTTTTATGGGAATGAATAATGCTTTGTTTAGCATGGAAATTTGAGCATTCCAACAGAAGTAGGAATTTCTTTTATACTTTTTTGTAGGGATATGTGCATGCATGCTGTAAAATTAGGCTGTACCAGAGAGCACCAGTGTCTTCTGTTACAGGTTATATTCACAAATACTCAATATTTCTTGTTTTGTTTGGCTTTTTTTTCATCCTGCTTTTAAAGGAACAAGTTCTTGCAGAGACAATCCTCTGCCTCCCAGGAAAGCAATATCTAAAAGTAGCCAGATCCTAAGAATTTTGTTAAGCACTGGTGATGCTTGTTTAGTCTGTTCTGGAACCTGCCAACTAGGAGAAAGATGTTTTTTAAAGTTAAATACTAATCTGCTCTTTCTCCTGCTGCAGCTTTTGTTTCAAGAGATCTCTCTGGATTTGACCACTATAGAATGGAAGGAATGTAGAGTTCTGATCATTGTTACTTTAGGGTCTGTCTTCAGCAGGAAGAGCAGATGAAATGATGACATGTAATTACCATGTTAAAAGACTTGCACCTTGAATCTGGAGGCAAACTGGAAAAATTCCAGGCAAAGGATGGTCAGACAAACATGGCTAGTAAACACTTGCATTAAGAAAACAAAATATAATGTGCAATTAGACTTTAAATAATTTTTTGAAACTTGCCTTTTGCCTGTGCTGAAGGTGGTGGCTGCCTGGCAGTGTTCAGGAGCTTAGGGGTGGCTCTCAGCTGTGCTTCATCACTAGGCTCATCACATTTGGTGTTTGAGGACTAAACATTAAGGAACCAAAGTCTCAGAACTCTAAGTCTTCTAAAAGGCCAGAGCAATTCTGTGTGGAATCTGATGGAGAAGATAAATGTGATTCAAAGTCCTCTGGCCTGAGGTGTGTGAACAAGCCAGGATAAGCCCAGTCTTTATCCATGTTGGCACATGGTACAGAAATGTTTTCTTGATGCCCTGCTCTGTCCTTCTCCAGGATAAAAAGGCATATAAATATTTTTTGAAAATGTATCCAGCAAATTAAGCAGTTTGCTGCTGTGTTTTTACTCTGTCAGCAACTGAAGCCAGCTTTCATGAAGGAGGTGGACAGTCACTTCACAGAGTTTGTGAACAGCTTGGTGGCAAAATCAGCACTCCTGGATTCCTCATCTCCAGCCTCCCTTTTCCCAGCTTCCTGTGCAGAGAAGGAACTGCACAAAGCCAAGTAAGTACCTTTAAAGCAGTTACTATAGCAAGGTTGTATTTCCTTGAAGTTTTATTTCCTTTTTTGTCTCAAATGTTGTTTTCTTTGTTTGCAGGACTTCGAGGGCCCCTCCAGAACATGGGAAAATCTTTACTGCCAGGAGGTCCCTCTTGGAGTGAGTAACTTAACTTCATCAAAGTAATTTCATCACATTCACTGAAAATGCCCTTGATAGCAAACTAATGAGCCTTTGCTTTGTGGTACTTTCCCTGCCACCACCCACAATCTTATGTTCAAATCCATGGGGATTAATCTGTTCAAATTTCTCTTTCTAAAATATCTGTACTACATCTTGCAAATGCAAACATTAATTACAATTCTTTCAGTACCACTGAGGTCATGGCTGATTACCCTTTGTCTGAGGATAAGCTGAGGAAGTGTCTGTGCCCCCCAATTGTACCTTAACTCTGGTCTCTCCCTTAGTGAGCTGTTTGAAGTGAGTCACATCAGGACAATCTACCACATGTTCATCGCTCTTCTCATTGTCTTCATCCTCAGTACACTTCTAGTAGACTTCATTGATGAAGGAAGGTAAGAATGCCATGGAAAGACAGGGATAAGGGCTGGGAATAGCTCTTCCAGAGTGCCAGATGCATATAAAACTGCAGAATGGTGCAGAAAGAAGGGGGAATCCTTCGTGGGGTGTTGTTGGAAGTATGGGTTTCAACTTAGCATACTTAGGACACATCCTGGAATTCCTGTTGAGAGGGTATGACCACTTCAAATTGGAAAGCTGGATATTAGGAAAATACTGCTAACTGCCATGTTATGTGAGAGTTGTGGCCACACAATTCAGCCTAACATCCTTAGCTCTTCACAAGGCTGGCAAAAGGAATGTGGAATACTTTAGTTTGAGTATATTTAATGAGACAGCAGCTTTCAGCTGCTTGTGTTTCTTGAAGAAGGACTGTGCTTAGAACAACTTTAAATACTTCAGCGGTCCTTCCTCTGTTTAAAAATGCCAGTTCTGGAACATTGTACTTGTACTTAACTTAAAATAGTACTTTGTTTTTCCTAGGGAAAAATCTCAAGGATGTTGGCAGAGCCTCTGCTAAGATAGTGCTTTTCAGGTAGCCAGTTGTGAACAAGATTGTGAAAGGCTGCTTTCCTCACTCTTACTTGTTGCTTAAATAGTATTTTGGCAAGCTGGATCTCATGTACACAAGTAGGATTACATGTTTATCTTGCTGATTATCTTGCTCTTCAGTTTACAAAACCAGAACTGTATCTTGATTATAACCACTGTTCCTTTAGTCTGGGTATAAGAGCAGGCTCATGTGTTATTGAATGTTGTTTAGCTGATCCTAACTTACTAGTTTATGGACCTTGGGGGTGAATGGGGATTTACCTTAAAAACAACTAGGGCTGGATACCCTGATTGCTTTAAAAATAATCTATTATTTTATTTTGGATCCAGTTTGCAATTAAACCTTCACCTGAGAAGGAATAACTTTTGCTACTGTATTCTGTACTGTCATCTTCTCTGGTCTTAGTTGTGAAGAGCTACTTATTGTAGGAGTAAGCTCTGAGTATGAGAAGCAGTAAAGTTGATCAGCCTTTTGTTTATGTCCTCATGTTTTAAGCTTGATTAGTGGACTAAAGCACCAGGTGCTCACCAGTTGGTCATGTTTGGACTGACCTTCTAATGACCCTGAGTCTTACGGGTGACTTCTAAACTGAATCCATGTGGAATCCCCACAAAAAAAAGGATTAAACTAGGCTTGAGTGCTGGATGTTGAAATACCCCATGCCTGTAGAGGCAGGGAAAGAGCTTCTTTATGTTTAAGCCCCTGAGAAGAACTGAGTTTCAGTGGACTAGTGATGATGTCTTGGGAGTGTTCCCCAAAAGGTGTCATGGACCCTGTTTCAGGAGTGGATCTTTCAGTCATGTGCTTGTTCTTAGGAGGGATGAGCTTGAGCCTACTCTTAAAGCACATGCTGATCTTAGAGATGTGCTAAGTCCTTTGGGATTTGAAAGTAAGCTGTGCCTGACAGCACAGTCCTTCTCTTATGTTCTGGGTTGCTTGAGGGTGGCCACTTGAAACTGCAACAGTCACTTCTATCCAGACTGTCAAACAGTTATGATCTGGAAGCTTTGTGTTTTGTAGCCACTGAGTGGAGTAGAAGTATTTGTAATCAAAGAATGGATGCTCAAAAATTCTTTTTTCTTTTGTCTTCTAGGCTGGTCCTTGGATTTGATCTCCTGGTCTTTGTTTTTGGAAAGTTCCCAGTTGTCTTCTGTACTTGGCTGTGCATGTTCAGTGCCACAGTAATTGTTCCATACAACCTTTTTGTCTGGTGGGCCCAAGGCTATTCCAGTTCCTCCCATCGTGCAATCCACTCTTTTTTCTATGGCATGCTGTTCACACTCTTCCAAATAGCTGGGCTTGGCTTTGGACCAACCTATGTTGCTGTATCCTATGCCCTGCCTCCAGCTTCCCGCTTCATTGTAATACTGGAGCAGGTAAGTCCCTACCCTGTATCTCTGTATGCTAGGACTCATTGTATTTTATTTTCAAAGTGGAAAGGGTCCTTTTTCCTAAAGGAGTCAAATGTTGCTTTTGTTCATTACATTAAGCTAAGGCCATGGATGCAGTGTCTCTGAGACTTCAGGGCAGTTATATGCAGTAAATCTAATAAGAAAGAGTGGAGAATAAACTTCATTTTGACCAGGAAACTACTTGTGGCTTTTTACACAGTATTTAAGATTTTTACTGAAATTCCATTTTTTTTTTCTGGTTGTCTTGTGGATACTAAGTGCTTAAAACCAATTTTAAGAACATGCTGTGCCAGAGTACACAAGGAAGCTGTAATGTTCCTCTTTAAGAAAGAAAACCCAAAAAAAGCAAGTACATGGTCAAGAAGTGGTTCTTATTGGCATTTCTGCTCTCAAGAAACAAGTGTCTTGGCTCTGTAATCAGAACTTGTTTGGAAGAAGAATTTTTTTTTTTTTGTGGCAGGGAGCAGAGGAAGAGTGCAAGAGTGGAGGTCTTGTCAGACCATCAGATTAAAATAAGGATGGTCAGGGATGAGTTTTAAGAATTAACTTTGGACTGGCCCTACTTTTGGTTCTTCAGTATTAAAACTAAAAGAAAAACCTGCTCAAAGCTGCAGACTATTTATGTGGGACACCACCTTATACCAAGGCAGTGCTAATTGCTGTATAACACATGTGACTTCAAGGAGTCATGTAGACTTTGAAACAACCTGGCCTGCTGAAATGGAGAGGGGGTTTCCCTTCAGTTTTAAGTTAATGCTAGCTGATTAGTGACTTGCTGGTGTTATGCAGAGTCCTTGTGTATGTGATGGTCCTGCAAGTGTAGATGAGATGTGTTTTGACTCTCCTGAGCCATGGTTGCTCCTGCGTGTTTCCCCTTGCAGAGTTTGGTATTCATGTCAGTCAAGCAGGCTTGTGGGCAGAAGAAGCAGCTCTTTTCTTGTCAAGTGGCTAAACAGGAAAGAAACCAAGATGCTGAAGGTGTTGTAAAATGTTTGATCCAGTCTTCACTGGAAAGTTGTGAAAATGAGAGCTGCCCTTCTCTTGGCCTTACAGGTTCGTCTTGTTATGAAGGCTCATTCCTTCATCCGGGAGAATGTACCCAGAGTCCTGTCCTCAGTGAAGGACAAGTCTGGTGAGTCACTTGCCCTGCTTCATTTTATATAGCTCTAACTTTCCCTCCATTGCTGTGAGCTGCCATCCTGATCTGGAGAAGTGGAATTTGAATAGGTGATTTTGGATGTCATAATTTCAGCCTGAATCTTTTCATTTGTATTCAGTTGTATTAGACAACAAGCTAGACTGTCTAAGTCTTTGTTCTCTACAATTCCCTATTTCTGTTTTTAGGAGTAAAAGGTGTCTAGATGTTGCCTGCAGATCTCCAGCTCAGTGCTCTAGTTGAAGTGACAGCAGTCATAGAACAAAAAGTCTTTTAAGCAAGGCATGCTAGAGCTAGCATGCTCATGTGTTGATAGGAAAGGAAATGTGATACCAAGGTGTTAGCAGATAGTTGGTTACCCTCACTTGTTAACTGTCTTTCATGCACACCATCCCAAAGGTCAAGTTTGTTTTATTCTCTGCAAATCCCACACCTTTAGTTCCAGGCTGAGGTTTCTGAGGTGAGAAGGGGTCTGTTTTCTGAAAGGGTACTGGAGAAACTGAACTACCAGTAAAAAGTTTGCAGCTGATCTTTTGTTTTTTTATTTCTCCCTCTTCCCAGGGACATTACATATTCCCAGAATTTCTCAGTACCTGTACTTCCTCTTTGCTCCCACCCTCATCTACAGAGACAACTACCCCAGGTAATGTGAGCAACAATAGAACACCAAAGTAGTCTGAAAGCTGAACAACATTAAACACCCTGGGTGTGATCAATTTATGAGTTGGAGCTTTCATAAAGATGTGGTTAAGCTGGCAAGGGCAGCTCACAGAGTCCTGCTTTTATTTCTTTGGGAAGCTCACTTGAAGTTTTACAAATTAAGAACTTGCTACAGAGTATGTAGTGATAGACAGTTCCTGCCATAGGAACCTGTGTTTTTTATGAGCTGCTAATAAGCAGCCCTGTCTCTGAGTTTGAAGCTAAAGCCATTAAAAGTGGCAACTCCCAAACTCTCCTGTGCATTGCTGGGTTGCACTTTGGTGGTGTGATGTCAGCTGTCCTTCACACAACTGTCCCACCTCCTAAGGAACCTACAGTGCTGCCCTCCAAATACCTTTCCATTTATGGAATTACTGGAGTTCTGCTGTAGTTGAAAGTGAGGAACCAGCAATTTGGGCAGGCATCCTTGGATGTCAGGAGACTAAGAATTCTGGAATTCAAAAGCCTTTTTTTTTTGTTTGTTTGTTTGTTTTTTCAGAGAATACATTAGTGAAGTAGTAAAATCCTTCAAGTAATTGAAGGGAGGAGTTTGCTGCTTTGAGGTCCAATTTAGCTGTATCCTGTTCTTTTTCCTAGGAATCCCACAATAAGATGGGGCTATGTAGCTACCAAGTTTGCACAGGTGAGTGGTGCAGAATACACTCTTGGAGATCATCTAAGATGTGTTTTCAGCAGCTCTCTCTTTGGCATTAAATCACTTACCAATAAAGATTATTTCTCAATGACTAACAAATAAACTGCAATCTTGCTGTACTAGCATTGTGCCAAAGAAAGAAAAAAAATTTAAAATCTTTGCTTAAACAAGCTTCCAGATAAAATTAAAACTGTGTGTGTGTATAGAGCAACATCCATGTTCTCTTTCTTCACCCTGATTTTAGTGCACTGGCACAGCTTCTGCTCTGCAGATATTCAGAGCAATTTTGAAGTAGTGAGGCCTGGAGTCCAAATCCTCAGTGTTTATTTAAGTTCAAGGTTGACTCCTTATTCACATATGTAGCTGTGAGTTTCAGTAGCTTCTTGTGGATGTGTTTTCAAGTAATGGATTTCTGTGACTGAAACCTTTGCTGTCACACAATGCATTTATGGTTTAAAGAGCAGAACAAAAAAAAAAAAAACAAACAAAAAAGGCAACATGAACAGGCCTTTGACTGCTTGCTGTTGGACAGAGAGGATATCAGAGCACACACCTGCCTTCAACAGTTACTGGCATTTTTGACCTCAACATTCACAGCATCAGTTCATGAGCCAGAGAAAGCCTGAGATGCTTTGGCTGTAAACATCTCCTTTGGAATAAAATGAGTTTAAGGTTTAATATTAGATTTAACTACAGTAAGTATTTTGCAATTATTTCTGCACTTATCTTCGATGTAGATCAAGAGTACTTTCCCCACATTGGCAGTGGCATAGATTTGTGTCAATATGTGTGAGTTGATAGGACTGGGAAAAACTGACAGCTGTTGTAGCAGAAAAGAGAAGTTGATTTTGCTGCTGGCTGTCAGCATGCTCCAGGAATTGCTGTGGTTTTCTTTGTGCCTGGATATTTAGGGAGGTTTATTGGCAGCAATGTAAAATAAATTATTTTGGTTTTGTTGGCAGCTGCTTTTCTCTCCTAGAGCTGGCAAGTGGTGATGTGTTAATTGTATGTTCCTGTTATGAAGTCAGGTTTTGGGGTATTTTTGTTCCAGGTGCTTGGTTCACTTTTCTATGCCTACTACATCTTTGTGAGACTCTGCATTCCTCAGTTTCGCAACAGTAGTCAGGAAACCTTCAACCTTAGAGGGCTGGTGCTCTGCATCTTCAACTCCATCCTGCCAGGTAAGGCCCAGATCCATGGGTGACTTTCATCTTTGTGAAAGAGGTGGAAGGGAGAAGTGCATAATTTAAGATGCATTCATGACAGGAAGAGATCAACAATCTTGTGGGCAGACTGGGGCCTTAAGGGGTAAAACTTCAAAATCAGCATACAAAATAAAAGCTGGGTTTGAATTTAACTGTCTTTAAGTCAAGTTGCAGGCTCTGGGGCAGCCTTGCTGTTGCCCTCTGGGGCAGGCAAAGCCTGGTGTGGTGAGAAACTGAAATACTGTTGTATTGAAATACCTGTACAAAACAGTAGAGCTCCTCTGTGTCAGCACCTATAAGAACAGTTTTTGGCTGTGTCAGGTGCTCTTGCTTGTGGCTGAGAGGCCACTACAGAACTGGTGTGGATGTCCCTTGTTTCCAGGTGTGCTGATTCTCTTCCTGGTGTTCTTTGCCTTCCTCCACTGTTGGCTCAACGCGTTCGCTGAGATGCTGCGCTTTGCAGACAGGATGTTCTACAAGGTGAGAAGCAGGATCTGCAGTTTATAAAGCTTCTGAAAGTCATTGTCATAATGAAAAAATAAAGAGGAAACTGAAGGTAAATTTGTTGCTGTGCTGTAGAACAGATTTGATTTACCCTGATACTCCAAGGAGAATGTTGAAAGTGTGATGGAAAGCTTGGTCAAATTGTTATGTTAACTTGGTATTATTTCATTCAATATTTTTTCAATTTGATATCCTAGAAAAGCCCTCTGGAATGTTTATATAGTTAATTAGATTTATAGTCTTTCAATTGTGCTTTCAGGACTGGTGGAATTCCACATCCTATGCAAACTACTACAGAACCTGGAATGTGGTAGTACATGACTGGCTCTATTACTATGCCTACAGGGATTTTCTTTGGGTGAGTAACAAGCAGATGTATTCTTTGGTTAATTAAATATTCAACTACTGGGCAAAATGGTACATTTGTCAAGATGCAACATCCCTGTCTGTTTAGAAGCACAAAAATGTTTCATGTCAGCTGTTGTGGGGAGCCACTGTGTGTTTTAGAGAAGTCCTTAATGTGTGCAAAACATAGGGCTGAGATGCAGGAATGCAGGGACTGCCTCAGCAGTCAGAACTCATGTTGCACTGTTTCCATGAGCTGTGGTAGGTATTTAATGAGTGGGCTCAGCACAAATACTAATGCAGGAAACCAGAAATACACCTGGAGAGGAACACCTAAACCCCAAGGTGCTCTGTAAGGCACTTAGCATTTCACATGTGCCTCTTGGCTGGTGGAGAACTTTCTTAGCTCAGGGAAGAAAATCCTGTGTGTTGCAACAACCAAACAAAACCCACAGCAGAGTAAGTCCTAATACTTGGCATTCTTCTCTCTCTCAGTTTTTTGGTAAGAAGTTCAGAGCAGCAGCCATGCTGTCTGTCTTCACTGTGTCAGCTGCTGTGCACGAGTATGTCCTCAGCATCTGCTTTGGCTTCTTCTATCCAGTTCTCTTCTGCCTCTTTTCATGCTTTGGAGGTAAGTTCCAAGGAAGAGTGTGGGAATGGCTGTGGGGTTTGTGGCTTTTTTTTGAGAAGTATGCTTTGTTTATTTGGTGATGATGCCAGCTGTTCCTTCAGCACTATCAGTACTGCTGCCCAAAGGTTGCAATTGTGAGACCAAGCTTTGTGACTGGATTTTTGCAGCTCAGTAGGTACACACCTGTATACACACAGAGGATTTGAAAGCTTGGGGCTTAGATGGTCAAGGTCTTGGTGGTGAGGAAGGGAGATTTGTGATATACTGCTGTTCCTGTGACTGCACAGAGTTTAACAGCACTGCTTCCTCTTTGCTAAGCTGTAGTTGAATTGCTGTGTGTCAGCAGCTTGTCAGTCTTCCTCTATAAAGTCACAGTATAAGGCAATTATTACTTCACTACTGCAGTGAGGAAGAGCCCATTTATAGTCAGAGCTCTTGCATTTCTTTTTGTGTTTTGAGTTGGAAGGCTCTAATAAACTCTAGGCTACCCCTACCACAACTTGGTGACCAGTGTAGCAACAATAATGTTGATCCCCAGAGGCACACAGCTTGTTTTGGCAAACTTACTGGGAGTAAATGTCAGAATCAGCTCAGAGTATTTGCTCTATTGCCAAGCACAATCAAATTTTCATGCTGTAGCCTTGTTCCAGAGATGAAGTGAAAGGAGCAGAAGATCCAGTAAAATCAGTTCATCTTTGATTCTTGAATCTTAGGTTTGTTTCTGAATAATGCTTCTCATTTCTCCCTTTTCCAGTGGTCTTCAACTTCACCCTGAATGACCGTCGGAAAGGGCCCTTCTGGAATGTGATCATGTGGACTTCCCTCTTCCTGGGCCAAGGTGTCATCATCTGCCTCTACAGCCAGGAGTGGTATGCACGCCAGTACTGCCCCACAGACAATGTGAGTGCCTGGCCCTTCCCAGGGCATAACTGAGTGTCCTGCCTTGCTGTGCAGAAAGAGTGGAAGTTAAATGGCATGAGTGTTTCTGGCAGTGTGCTGCATCCATTCCTCAGGAGTTATTTGGCTTAGAGGCTGCCTAACAAAAGTGCTTTCACTTCTGTGCTGGTAGTATTTCACTGCTTGAAGCTGAGGGTGGTGTTACCCATTTCTGAGAATATGCTAGACCTCATTTAGGCTGTGGCAATGGAACCACAGCACTCAGCCAATGAAGTCAGAAGAAACTTTTGTAGAAGGCCCACAAAAACTGTGCCTGTTGTGCCTCTCTCAGGCTAGAGTGGGTGGTGGTGAAAAGTGGTCACCTGTAGGTGGTTTGGGGTTTTGGTGGTGTTTTGTCTAACTCATTTTCTTGGTAGCAGATTCTGTTCTAGATAAAACTTCCTACTGTCCCAGTTGATTCCAGTTTTAACCAAAGGTACCTTTTGGCAGCCTCTATTTTAAATTTGATTCTTCTCAATTAAGAGTTTGGCATGATAAACTATTTGGCTTCTTGATACAACAGGCTACTAGACACAGTGTTTAGCTGATGTAACTGAACGTGTTGCTGTACTTAAAATTCCAGGCACTGCTTAGTGAGGGCAAGAGCAGGTTTGTAGGGTGCAGAAATATGGTTTAATCTTTCCTCTTAGAGAAGTTTGACTTCAGCAGCTTGTACCACAGCTGGTGCTGTTGGCCTGTGACTAATTGACTGCCTCTCCATGTTTTGCAGCCCACATTCCTGGACTATTTAAAGCCACGCTCGTGGTCGTGTCATATGAAGATGTGAAAATGGGGTGCTCTCTTCACAGACAAACAGAGGTGTCCTCCAAGTATTTGGACCAATGATCTCACTCACTACAGACTTTTTCTAAGGGAAGTTGTGCCTCCTGATTATTGGGGAGAAACTGTACTTTTTTTAAACATTGCTGGAGCAAACCAGTTGACCTGGATTGCCACAGACTTCAAAGGCAGCATCTATTACATGCTGTCCCACTTTGAGCCATTTTCCATGCCAGTAAAACATTGAAGGTGGAGTCTACTGGAATCCTACTCATCCAGGGGTCCCCCCAAATGCTGCTTTTCTGGACAAGAGGCAAGCTAGTCAGATTTGCTGGTAGCTCATTGTTGGTATCCGTCCATCTTTTTTAGCCATTCCTTTGCAATTATTTTCTCCTTTTTGGTAATGGGATGTCTACAAACTTCTGTTCTTCATGATCCTGCCTGCCACTGTGACACAGACAAGTGGCAGAACAACAGGGTGTTTGCCTCCTTGCTCTGAAGATGGCCTAAGTTTTCCTGGCTGGCTTCAGACTGCATCCTCTGTATGTTGGCTGCCAACACATATGAAATGGGCAGAGGAAGAGGGACTGTCACTGTGCTGAGTCAGGTTCAGAAGCAGGGCATGGTGTGTGCAGTCTTTATATGACTTTTTACACCAAAAATTTGTTTCTCTGTGTTCATTTAGTTCCCAATTGCCTTACAGCATTCTTGTTCTCTGAAGGCCCTTGTGATTTGAGGGGTACTTTTTCTTCTTGCTCTTCCTTTCTCCTGCTCTAAGTAATCAGTTCTTTTAACATGATTAACTTGTAAAAGAGCTTTTGCTTTAATTTGGCTGGTGCTTTAAGGCATACAGGTTGTTAAGGGTTTCTTTACTAAGAAAAACTTGAAATACTATGACCCAACTGTAAGAAAATGGGATCAACTTTACAAGTACAGAGCATGATCTTGTTAGAAATGGCCACATGCAGTTCAATGTGCCAGCATTGCCCATGTGTATTGGAGAAGTTTCTAGTGCTGCTGGGGAATGAGGATTGGCCCAGAGCTGCTTTGTCACCTGCCTGTGTCTGCCCTGACATCAGAGGGGGCTTCAGGTGGAGATCAGCTTCCTGGTACTGCCCTCTTGGTGAAGAGATAGGACACCCTCCCACACACACACACACACACCTCAATAAAGGTGTTTGGTGATTTTGGTGTTTCCATAGCAATTAATCAGTCAGAGTTCCTTCAGCTCCCTTGTTCTGTCAGGTGCTAAATGGAATTCCAGAGTGTCTGGGTGCAGATCATTCCAGTCTTACTGGAACTGTAGCTCCCATTATTGGAGCCAGGGTCACCTGATAGACATACCTTAACTTTGGTGAAAAGGCCACCTGATAGAGATACCACAACTTTGGTGACAAATAGTTTAGAATTACTCAAATGTTATCAGGAACTGCCAATAGAGAACAGCATTTCCTTACTACCTACAGCCCTGGGTATTTCATGCCAGCAGTATTGGGACCATTGATGGACTTGTCTCCCAAGCCATTCAGATTCTGCTTTGGGCTTCTGCTTTCACTAATCTCAGTCAAATAATTTCATGAGAGCTAAGGAATACTTCAACTCTTCCAAGTCTTCAGTTAGAAGGAATCACGCTCTTGATAAAGGACATTGTAACAGGTCAAATTTGCCAAACAGTGTTTCTGTGTCAGGTTCTCCTCTGACAACACCTCCTGCTAAAAATTGTTTGATGAAACCGTTGCAGTAATTTCAGAGGAACTATATGCTCAAATTTGGCAGTATTCATGTATAAATTCCTGAGAATTAAATGGATTACTTTATCATCAGTCAGATTGAGTAATCTGAAATATTTCACCATACCTTTTGTGGGAGGAAAGAACAGAAGTTCTGGAACAACTAAGCCTCCTTATTGAAAATACAGTCAAATATAGAAAAAAGCACCCTTTGGCCAAACAGCTTTGTCACCTCCTTGGTATAAGATGAGATTCAGTCAAATTCTTTTTTGTTTGGTGCTCGAAACACAGATGCAACTGCACTCAGAGGGTGAGATGGATTGAGGACTTGGTTTGCCATCTTGATACAGTTTCAGTGTTTACAAAAAGAGGCCAAAGGATGGCACTTTGTGCCCTGTTTTGGCGTTCCCCTCACACCTGGCACTGTCTATGCCCAGGAATATCAGCATTTACTGTGTCAGCATCATCACAGTTTGAAGCCTGAGGGCTTCAGCATCTGGCAAGCCAAGGCAACCAGAAAGGGATGCTCAGCTGTTGGAACTAGTCTTTGTTTTTGACAAGTTGAGGTTTTCAGCCTTGTAGATCAAGGCATCTGGCAACCGTGCTGTCAGGGCATTAACAATTTGGATTACTTTCAGTTTTGTGGGTTTTTAAAATTGCTTTTTAATGTGGGCTTATTTTCATTTTTCTCAAGAGTGCTGGAGGGGAAATACTAAGTCTTTTTCACGTTGCTTATTGAATTAAAAGTCAGTTATGCCACATTTGGGTTTCTTAAACTGCAAGTGCCAAAGCACTTGACCAGAGCAGTGAAATGTCCTGGTCAGTGGTGAGGATGTGAAGGTTCCCAACCTGCCCATTACAAGCTCTTAATATAATGTAATATAATATAATCTGTTTTCTGTGGTTCTTTCCAACACAAACTCCCTCTGTTGTGAGGTGGGAAGCCTCCAGCTTTGGAATGGCAGCCAGTGCAGCTGAAGCCACTTGTTCAATAACCTCACAAAAATCAGTGTTACTACAGCAAAATTCATCCTGGTTTTCATGCAGAAAATAATTTGTTCCTTGGAACACCAAAGCTCTTTGGAGTCTTCATGCCTGGTTTGTCCTTTCTGTTGGGGTGTGTGGCTGCCAGCCTTGGGGGTGAAGCAGTCCTGGGTCTGGTCTGAGCTCTCCTGTGACACTGTCCAAGTGCAGCCTGTGCTGTGCTGGGAACTGGGGCAATTCCTGCTGGATGGGTTTCATGTGGTACTACATGGATTGCACCCAGCCTGCCTGATGAAGGCAAACTCAACTGCTTCAGCTCCTGCTTCCAAATGCAGATGTGCCAGAGGAACAGCAGATTCCAAGAGTTCCTGTGCTCCACAGCATCAGAACCAGCTCCCCACAGACCTTGGAGCCAGCCTCAGCTCATCCCTGTCCTGGTGGCTCTTCCCTGGCTGTGGCAGGGGACACCCCAGCATTGCTCCTGGCACTGGCACCAGCCATTCCACCATGCAACCTGTACATGTTCTGTCACATACAAGAGCTGTTTATAATCTACTGTATGGTAGCAGTCAAAATATATTTTGCTATTAGGGGTGGAAAAGAAATTGCCTTGGCCTGTTTTTTCTCTGAGGTTCCTGGTTTGGCAGGAGTTATAAGAGGGCACAGAGGATGGGATTGGGAGCAGAATAAGATATGTGGGGTTTCCTGGGAAAAGTGGCTGCTGGGGAGAGATGTTGGGAAGAGCCTCGTGAAGGGAGGATGAGGAGGAAAGGAAGCCTGGAGCTGCCTGTGCCCACAGCTGTGTCCTGGGTGGGGCTGCAGGTGTCTTCTTGCTTTTCAAGGACAGGGAGGGAAGAGGGATGGAGACATTCATGCCATTATCAGACCCAGGATCATGAGATGATAGAGGAGAGATCTTGGCTGGGTTTGTGGGGAGACACTTTTACACAAGCCCTTCTTCAGGTCCTGGAAACCAGCATGAAATGTCCAAGGTAAAATGCCAGGTGAGAAGGGAAGTTGGGATTTTCTAAACTTTGTACCAGCCATTGCATTGCTGAGAAGGGAAGGGATATCCTTGAGGTGTGGGACAGGAGCACAGGGTGACAATAGCTCTGGAAACAGACCAGAGTTTCTCCCCTCTCCTGATTTAATACACATCAAATTGGAGCAGCTGCCAAATGTATAGTGATTGTCTGCCTTAACTTTGGGCCTGAAAAGGGTTTGTGAGCCAAGAACTTAATGTGATATTTTCCCAGCTGTGCACCACATACTCCAAAGTCCTGTCTGTGTCCTTAAGCTGTAACAGCTACAGAACAAGGCCATTAATTTTCCCATTTTTCTGGTGGGAAAGAGGCATGAGATGGAAAACAAAAGTTGTGTCAAGATTTTTTTGCAATTTTTTGTATTTCTTTCCAAGAAACCATTTGCACAGCAAGGCAAGAAACTACCTGTCAGATCCTAGGTTATACCTACACCCACCAATGTGTATCTGAAGGCAAAGAAATGTAGTTAACAAAATTAAAACCTACAGTATGAGGATAGAGCTGATAAGGAGGTCAAAAACTCCTTATAGCAGAAGTATTTATAAATACTTACACATTTGGCAAGGTTGATGGAGGAGAAAGGCTTCAGAAGAGAATTTATGGGGACTGTGAGACTAATGGAAATATTTTTTTAACATCAGTAAGATACCTCCGAGAAGAAAAAGCAGTAAGATTTTTAATTGGTGACAAATACCATTAAATCAATTAAATCTCTTGCCCAATAAGATCTGTGAAAGAAGCAGTTGAGCTTTAGGCAGTTTGTCAGTGGAAACCAAGCAAGTGCTTCTTTGGTGGGTGCAGCAAAACACTGGGGTCTCCTGAATAGATGCAGAGTATCAGTGTAAGGGGGGGTTCCACAACAAATAATACCAACAAAACACCCTAACCTTATGAAGCACAAATGTGGATGTAATTATGCTACTGGACCATTCATTACTGTGAATTTTCTTGATTAAACATTAAAAAAATCCCGCTTGTGATGTGTACAAGTGGAGTGCCTGTTCCTGGACCAAAAGCCAATGGCAGGAAGCTGAGAGGAGCCATTTGGTGAGGTCTTGTCATGTAGGTCTGGGCTGGAGGCTGTGGGGTTCTACATCTGGCTCTCCTTCCTTCCACCTTCCCTTTCATAACAGGATCTTTCCCTACATTACATTTTGCCTTTATTTATGCAATTGCTGGTGTTTTGGGGCACTCCCAGCTCTGCAGGGTGTTGACTGCTAGCAGTCCACCAGAAGGAAAATGGCTTTACAGACACACAGACTGAAGTTGATTTAGAGCATCCATTTGTGTCCATGCACCTGGAGCTTGATCTCCTGCAGGTAGCAGGTAAGTTGTCCTAGGCTTCACCAAAGATGTAACTACCACTAAACATGGGATTAGCTACCCATGATTTAGATCCTGCTTTGGGGTAAGGGATCAGGAATTCTTTCACAGATTTTCTCAGTCCTGTATTTTATCATCAGTTTCACTTTCACCAGCAGTCAATGCTGTTGAAGTAGTTCTGATGTGTTATTTTCCAGAAATCCCAAAGCTGTGGGATACCTCCAGAGTACTTGACCACATCAGGCTTTTTCTTTGTCCCTGGAGAGTAGGTTTGTTCCAGAGGAGGTTTCCAAAGCTTGACCTGTGCCAGTGCTTCTCTCCACAGCCCAGGGTACTTACAGTCCCCATAAACCACCAGAGCCCCAGGAGGTTTTGGGGGAGTATTTCCAGCTCCTGGCTTTTTCTATGTAGAATAGTCTTCTCTAGGTCATGTGCTTGTTCCCTGGGCAAAAACTTTGCTGACCTCCTAAGATAAATTTATCCTATATTGCATCACTTTGCTGACCACACCATTTGACTCAGGTTTGAAATGCCAGCCACCTTCCAGTCCCTGCAAACATGCTCAGAAATGCCCTGTGCTGGTGTCAATCCCTTGCTGAGGCTGTTTTGTCCCCACTGGTTTCTTTAGCCTCAAGAAATAACACACAGAGCTTGTTTAGATAGTCACCCTGACCTCTCCCATTCCCTGACACATTTCTTGCTCAATAGTGGCAGCCACGTGTGCCCTGTCTGCAGACCTGCCTGCAAATGCAAAATCAGCTTTGGCATTATCCTAATCACTTGAGCAAACTCAGATACCTTACAGACCACCCTGTCAATTTGATGGGCTCTGGAAGGTAGGCAAAGAAGGGATAAGGAGCCCAGGGCAATGGAAAGACAGAGCTGGGAGCACACAGCAAGGTCTCTCCCTTGCTCTCTTTGGGATGTGGCTGGATGAACACTCTGTCCTGTCGGAGTGTGGGCCAAGAGCCTGAGGGAAATATGTTTTGGGATTAATAAAGAAGAGATTTGCTAAATGAGAACTTCTTAGAACCATCCTTCCAAAGGATGCCAGGCTGGCAGGGATGCTCTGTGATCCATGATTAAGAAAAGAAGCTCTCCTGGCTTTAATTGACTTAGCAGGGAATAGCTTTACACTTCTTTGTACATAAGCAACACTTAACAGCACTTGGAAGGGAAGAATGTTTTGGTTTGTAGGCAAAAGGACATTGGCAGCAGACTGGAAAATGGTCTTTGGCAAACCACAAGCAATGCAAGCTTAATCTGCCTAAAAATCATAATCTCATCCATCTTTCTTGACCCAAGGGAGGGAGCCTTGGCTGTAAGGCTCAGGCTGAGCAGAACACAGACACAGTGTTTGCAGTAAGGGAGTGGTGGGCTGCTGTGGGGTGGGCCAGAGAATAAGGTCTTACCCTGCCTTTCAGGGTGTCTCTTATCTGTGTGACACTGCAGCTTATCAAGAATCTAAGGAAGCAGTGACTGGCAGAAGCTCTTTTTCATTGGAACCATGGTAGAGTCACACTTACTCCCATCAGTGCTGTCATTCAGCTGTTTCTCTGGGTGTATCACTCCCTGGGAGAAGGGGCATCCTCAATTTTACCCTGATCCCAAAACTCATCAGCTTCCCTGGCACAGTTCAGGGTTGGCTGTTTCCATCTGCTTTCAGATGCAGAGGGTTTCTGTTGAGTTCTGAATCATGTCGTGGGAAAGGTAAAAGCAGTGTGAAAAAACACTATATGAGCTTCCCTCTCCAGCTGCCAAACCTGTGTCCTCTTTGGGAGGGAACCAGGAGTATGTGCACATCTTTCATGTCTTTATGAGGGCATGTAGTGACAGGACAAGGGGGAATGGCTTCAAACTCATAGAGAGTAAGGTTCTGGTTATATATTGGAAAGAAATTCTCCCCTGTGAGGATGGTGAGGCACTGGCACAGGTTGCCCAGAGAAGCTGTGGTTGCCCCATCCTTGGACAAGAGTCCTTTGCTACTGAGGAGTTTTTCCTCAGCTCTCATCCCTTCTTTGCCTCTTCTTTACCTACTCTCTGATGATGAAAAGGCACTGGATGAAATCCTACAAGACATCAAGGAGTTGATAAATGCAAAATTTTTGTGATGAAGCTCAAGAGTCTGCACATGGGAAGTTGTGACTGACCATAGTCCAGGCAGTGCATTAAACTCAGTCCCATGGAACACTATCTGATCAACAGCTCTGGTGACTGACACATTACATTAATCTGTAGAAATGCTCAGAACTATCAGAACCTGCAGATTTTCAGTTTATTGTACTACTCACTCACTCTTTATGCTCATGAGTTCCTCATACTTCTCTTACCTGATTTCCATCACCTTTCTCTCACAGCCAAAGGCTGGTCCAGCTTTTGGGGGCAAGACCAGCTTGTGCTTTTCTTTCATATGCTAAAAGCAGAAATAGGGCAGTAGGGAGGCATTGTCTCCATAGCAGAAAGAAGAAATAAACCAGAGGGCATGTAAACTACCGGGATTCTAATAGAAGGAAAAGTGGGGAGAATGGTAAGGCATAACATATTTTGCAGTTCAGTCTTAACCTGGGGATGTCAGGAAAGTAGAAAGTAATAAAAGACCAGTTGACATAATGTGTACTGGTCTTTTCCAAAGTTAAAGTATGACGCCCAGATATGTGCTGGGAATCAAGAGCATTCAAGGGATAAACTCCAAGAAACTTGATTTGCAGTCACAGGTGAAAAGAATTTCTGTAATTTTAAATGTGAGTGCAAAGAACATGCACTGCAGATATGACATAGGGAAGTCATATGTTCAGTGGGAGAGTGGGTGGTTTGTGATTGTGTGGATGATTTATGGAAAAGAAAATAAAAGGAAATGGTGGATATTTAAAATGTAGAGTAAAATATCACTTTGAAGATCATTAAACAGATAGCACTCTCTAAGAGTAATACTTTTTTTTTTTCCTTATCAGTAATGCAAGTTATCTTCATCTAGATACTGAATTATCCTGATAATAAAGTATGTAAATAAATGTTTTCTTTGTTGATATAAATTTATCATCTCCTGTGTAAGATAAGAAACAATTATTGAGTAATTTGCAACTAACCTTTTCAACCTTTGCCTCTGCAAGACCTTGACTCTGCTGATTTCCAAAATGTTTAATCTCTGCTGGTTTTTTTATCATCTTCTTTCCTTTATTCAGACTAAAACTAAACTGCACGTGTGTTACACAGGTTTGCTGAGCTGCTTCTCATATTGTCATCTTATTATTTGACTCAAGGAGCTGAGACAGCTAAAAGAAAGAAATAAGTAGTTGTCCTAAGAGAGGAAGAGCAAGATGGAGGAAAAAGGTTAACATAGCAAAAGGTTAAGAGCAGACTGTCATAGTAAGGTGGTCTGAGCACAGGCACAGCATGGATATCTGATCCAAAATTGCTTCAGCCACTAGAGCCCAGAAAAAGAAATCTTAGCTCATTTTCACAAAGACTTTGGGAATGGGCCACAGGAAAGGTATTCTCTTGATCCATACAAGGCAACTTTGAACAGCTTGGATTCATTTTTGCATTGTAATGTAATGAATGGCCTTTCAGCAGAAAACACAAGGTATCCTTTCTTTTTACACTGGCTCTTTGGTAAGAAACAGTGAAAATGAGAGAGATTATAAAGAATAGGGAAGAGACAATGCTGAGAACATGATAATTTTGTCCTGTAAGGCAAGGGCACTTCAGTTACCTGAAGTATTTATTATCTTCTATGATTCAATTACCTGGTCTCAAGCAGCATGTAACAGAAATACAAATGTTTTGATGATGAGGATGAGAGAGGGAGAGAGAACAATAATAGATGAGATTGTTTTAGAAAGGACATGTAAAAAGGTACTTACAGGTAATTTGTAAGGTTTGGCTTGAGGTCTTCTTTGATCAGTTCTTAAAGCCTCCACAGAGTACCTTCATTGTGAGAACAAGGTGTGCTTTTACTCTGAAATTTGCACTTGGGATTAGAGTGACCTCTCCAGTGAGCTTCATTTAGGTCTCTCTTTTGCTGGGCTTTACTTAAGTGCTAAAGTCAATGCAATGACACAGACAGCCCTCCCAAAGCAAGATGTAAGAAGTAAGGATAATAAAATACTTGTAAGAGCAACAAAATACTTGTAAGGGCTAATATGGCCAAACCCCATGAAAATGTTCCCAAGTGACTGCTCTCCCTCATCTCATGCCCTTATGGAATCTACCTTTTCTTTCCCCTTAAACTGATGCTGCACAGCAGGAAAACTTAAACAATAATCATTCCTACTGCTTCTCTTTGGCTTCTTGATAATTCAAAATCAATGCCTGGTTTGTGTGTATTCTAAAATGTTCCATCCTACAGAGGGTAAATGACTCAATTTCTTACCCATCTGGATATTCCCAACTCTGCTTCATTACACTTCTCCCAAACCAGAGAAGTTAACCAGCCCTACCACACAGCTGTGCAGAGAGGAAACCAAGCTATGCATCAAAATCATTGAAATATAAAAGAATTATCATTGCCATCATGTGCTTAACGTGCCATCTTTGCTATAAGATGTCATGGAGATAAGACCTCCTCAGGCTTTTAATTAAGCTTAAACATTGGCTATCAAGAGCAAGCATTGTTACATCTCAAGTATATTCCCCAAGAAACAGGGAATATCCATCAGCATGTTCCAGATAAGTGAATGAACAAGTAATTTACTGCCTTGTCTCCAGGCATGTTGCACATCTCCATCACCTGCATCTTTGAAGAATATGATTGTAACTGCAAAGCTCTTTTAAAAAGAATTATATTGAGCCTTTATGCAATGAGGGAGCCAAATCTGCCAAGACAAGAAGTCAGGGTTTTACATCAAGCCTATTTGCTTTCAGCTTGCTTTGTATTCAGTGTTTATTAAACAGCTAATTCTTAATCCTCAGTGTAGCCAGTTCCCACACAGGCTCTTCATCCCTCTTGGCATCCTTTACAGAATCCAGTTTTATTTTTGTTGGCTGAAGGCATTATAATTAAAGGTTGTATTTTCTTTCCCTGCAGGCACAGCTAGGTTTTTGACAGCACTGGGGAGAAGTCTTTCACACAAGGTGTGAAAGTTGAAGTGAGGTCCTGGCATGCACAAAGCCAAGCTCCCAGCATTTTATCACAAGATTCCTGCTTGACTGGCCCAGGTGGATGCAGTGAGGAGCTGTACATGCTCCAGCCCCATTGCATGAAGCTGGGAGTGATGATAAACCACACTTCCTGTAAGACAGAGGTGTTAATTGAATCTGGGCTGGCCTTGTACAGAAAACTGTACTTTACAAATGCCCTTTTGTGAAGCTCCTGGTGCAGTGGGACAAACGTGATCAGCTAAAGTGTTAAAGTGATTGGTGGCTGCCTTTTATTTACTTCAGTTTGGCAATAGCTGTGGAAACAGTTGGAGATTTCAATATCCTTCCTGGAACACCCCCATCTCCCTCAGAACTGCCACCTGCTTTGGAAATCTTGACATTTGAAAAAAAAAACAAAAACACCAAAATGAGTGATTCATATAGACTCAGATATGTGGGGGCATATTCTTCTCCATGGTGCTCCATTGTCTTTAGCAAATATCAATAAATAAATAATTTCCAGAACACATTCATAATGTGCATGTGTAAGATTCTTTGAGAATGCCAGGTTTGCCCACAATTAGAGCATTAACCTAAGAGCCTGTGTCAGGTTTCCAGCATATAATGTATTTAAATGTACTGGGGCTTTTTGAGCTGGGAAGCAAAAGATATCTTTGAGACAGGAGATCCTTAGGGTCTGGTACTCTAGATGTCACTTTGCTTCTGGATTCGGGGCTTTCTTTGGTGGGACCTGGGGATTTTTTTTTTTTTTTCGGCTGATTCAACAATGAATTCCATCCTTGAATTAATTATGTTCTTATTGCAAAATGAAGAGCAATACTCCAGTTGCTAGGGATAAGAGCATTCTATCTAGTGTCCAGTCTCCCTCTGGCCACAGCAGAGTTGTGAGGGATATTTGTTTCTCTTTCAGCACTTTCTTTCCTCTTTGAGTTGTGATTTTTGTCTCTCGGCCAAAGGGGCAGAGAAGAACTCCTCTAAAAATAGCTGCAAGGTCTCTTGTACAGTGTATGAGCACAAGTAAGCATTTCCTCTGGAATAACACTGATGTTTCCCGTTCAGAGAGCAGATGTGCCTGCTGCCTCTCTGTGCCTTTACTTCCTTTTAGGGCTGTAGATTCCTAGGGTTGCAGTGTAGTGGGTGATTTTTGGTTTGTAACTGAATTCTGGACATGAGAATGCACCATGAGCAGCATATGATCCTAAACAAGAACTGGGAGAAGGATATATCCATAGTAGGAAAATGTGTGTTTGTAAAGAATATGGAAGGGAAAAAAAAGGTAAAAATAAATGTTTCTGTCATTAGATCAGTTTGCAAATTGAATGAGATAGGACATTGACTTATGTGAAAGGCACCAACTTCAGATTACTTGGTAAGATCAGTCATTAGTGGTTTAGGCTTTGCTCTGATGCTTTGTGCAGGTGACAGAACTACACAGAAAACTGTTTTTGTGGCTGGTGGACTTCCTGTGATGTGACAGCTGACTGCTTGTCCTACGAGTGTCTCAGTTTTAGCCCCTGGTAGATCAGTTCATCATGGTGCATGATGGCTTTTGCTTCACCCATTGAGGTGGATTTTGTGGCTATCCTGGTGGGTGCCTTGCCCAGGAGATCAGGCTGAGCTTCTGATTTAATTCCTTATGTGGAAAGCTGTTTGACACTGCCTGTGACAATGAGCTGCATTGTATAGATGGCTGGCCTGGCATTAGTCTGCTTTCATGAAAACGCAGGTTACATTCAAATGACAAGGAAATGGATTTAGATTTATTGTCTAGGGTTCTGAACTCAATCCCAAGGCAGGGTGATGTTGTTCATAACTCCAGTGTACAGCCAGTGCTGCAGCTCTCATGCTGCCTTTTCTTCCTGCTGATGTAATATTAAGTAATTAGCATATTAATTTTTGTTAGAAATATCTATACTCAGGATTCCCTTGGTGGCTGGAGTTTAAGGCTAGATAGGTGCAAGAGAAAGTCAGAGACCAGCTGACTTTGCCTAAGTTATTTGGATGGACAAATGGAGCACATTACTAATCTCATCCTGATGGTGTGTTACAGAAATTGCAACTAAAGATTAAGTTTAGGGGCTTTAAGAACTATAATTTCTTCAACTCAAGAAGAGTTTGAAGGTGAAGATGCCAACACCAATAGTAAATCTGCAACAAAGAAAGAAAATTAGAAGTAAAAGAGGAAGTTGCTATTATGCAGGTGACTATAGCAGTTGCAATGTGCTACTTTCCCACAGGACATTTTTATTTATTACTCACAGTGCGTGATGTGACATGGGCACACAGCTCCCCTGAATGCCACTAGTATTGCCTACTTCTTTTCTTTATGCCTTTCCTCCTATTTCCTTTTCTCTCTCAGCAGCAGCCAGGTGCTGGTATGAATAATCTGGCTGAGTCCAGCAGTTCTGCACACCAGTGGAAGATGCAGGAGCATGTATGGTCTTTGATTTGTTTTACAGAAATAAATACCTGGAAATCACAATTACATTCCAAGGCTTAGAGCAGGAGACTCTCAACAGTTACTTTTACTGAAAAGTCATGGTTGAAAGCTGGATTATGCCTGTTGGATCCTGTAAGCAGCTGCTTATTTCTGTTCTCCAAATATTTTGGTGTGTGTTTTGGAGTTTCTTCTGTACGTGGTCGAGCTACAGCCATCTCCAACCTCTGTTGGAGCAAGATTATGAGTCAGTGAGAGTTTCACATCTGCATCAGAAAAGTATTTCAGTCTGGTTTTAATGCCAAGATGTGTTCAGTGCCTGAACTGGCCTCTGGCTTTACATGTTTTGCTGACACAGTGCTCTTGCCTGGGTTGGGACTGTGAACTGAGACACCAACATCAAACCAGGCACACACTGCTGATGAAATGTGGCATTGTTGGTTTCATGTTCACTTTAAAAAAGGTTTTTCCCTTTCCAACCAGAGGGAGGTGACTGCCAACAAGTCCTCCACTCTTTTTTCCCAGGAAGACTTTGAAGTCCTGGCAGCACTGGAATGTCTGCAAGTGCAGCTGCTCTGAGTACTGCCCCTGTGCTGGAGGCCTGAGCAGGGCAGGGTTTCATTTCAGGCAGGTGCTTGTTTTATCTGAGACCTTGCATTAACCATCTAATTAGTCCAGCTAATAGAACTGACTCTGTTCCATTTTTATCCTCTCACAGTGAAGATCAGCATCTCACCCTCTGCTAGCAAACACTGAATTTTATAATTCATTAAATTTGCAAGATTTACTATAAAATCCTTTGTAGCTATTTTAACAATGCCCTTCTCTGAAACTATAAGCCTGTTTTATAGAGTCAACCAATCCCACTGGACTCTTCAGCTCTCCAGATCTTTCTCTTGGGTCTCCTGCCAGCAGCTCCTTAGACTGCAGGTTTTCGCACTGACTGCTTCTGTGTTTCAAAGAAACAGAGATCCGTGCTCAGAATGCAGAGGAAAGATTTGAAGGTCTTGAAGAGAAGCTGGAAGAGGCTCTGCAGGGAATCAAGAGCTAGAAAGCTGGAGAAAGACAAGGGAGGCATCTAAGAAGCAATAAATAAGGAAAGGCAAAGTCAGGATAATCAATATTCTGAACCTTTTTTTCAGATTTGGAGACCAAAGCAATCTTTGAGAACACCTCACTCATCAGTCTAATGCAAGACCCTCCCCTTCTGGACACATCCTGGGGTATTTTCTCAACTCTGCCTGTGGTCAAGCAAAGAGGCTTTTAACATGATTCTAGATCAGGGCAGAAAAAACTGCTGAATGTGGTCTGGTTTTGGGAGAAACTAATTTTGATTTTGACATGTAACATAGGGTCTGTATCTAGGAGATCACTGTAATAGGCATCATGTTCCTTGGGAACGAGTACTCTCTGTGGCAGTCAAGAAGACTTGTTTAGGATCATTGATTTGGATTAGAAAGAAATTACATTCCAGAGGCCACAGATCTTTTGTGTTCATAGAATGGGGCACTCTTGCTTTCTCCAGGAGGTATTTGAACACTGCTTACCTACTGTTCTTGCCCATTTGGTGTGGCTGTGAGTTCCCTAGGTCACAAGCTTATTAGACATGAAAGCATTTCCTTGTGTCCTTTCTAAATTAGATTGATGAGATTTAAATGTGGGGAAGAAGAAAGAAAGGGAATTAAAATTTCTTCCTTTAGTCCTTCATTGTATCTTGTCCTTTGACTTCAAAATGGGAGGAGGGACTAACTTGTTTGCTAAGGATATGACACCTTGGGCACGTTTTAACTCTGTAGTATTTTTAATGGCTTTGGCTTGCTGTTTTTTTATTTCAGAAAAATTTCCAAGAAAATATCTCAGAAGTTGTGGCCTGCTCAAGTCACAAAGCTTCTACCTCTGGCCAGCCCAAGGGATCCAGAAAAAGCAAACACTGAAGAACAGCAATGGCTGAGTAGTGTCTTGGTGCCCATTTCCAGTAGCTTTCACCCTGGTTCACTGCTGTTACTCCTTACCTACCACCCTGATATCTCTGCCATGTCAGCATTTATGCTGCTCTTCTTCCTGCCTCTGCCACTTCCACAGGTGTCTTGCTTGTCCTCTGCCTCCTCCCACAGTTATAATTTCTTTACACTTTGTCATCCTTGTAAAACTATTACTACCTCAATTTTCTATGCAACTCATCTCTCTTGCCTTTGCTCCTCCTGTTTGCACTCATCCATCTTTTCTTGCTGCTTTATTTCCTTCTGCCTTATCCCTGTTAGATCATGTAAGCAAGTTGTTTGCACCTCTTCCCTCTCATATCAAGAGGGTTTTTTTTACCTCAGTGCCAGCACGGTTATGTATCTGATAATGTGCACCCTCTTCATCCTCTGAGCTTCAGACCATCCAGCTACCAGCTGTCTGATTAGGAGGAAAATGTGCAAGAATCAGGATGACTCTGCAATTTGACCTATTCTCAACTTGGAAGAGCAGGCAGTGAAACTGTCAGGAATCACATTGGCTCAGACAACACCTGCCCACTCCCTCAGAGTAAATTCTCTCTTGGAAGCATCTTCTGTCACTAACCCTTAAGTACATTTTTAAACTGTGTTTTGCTTCAGCAAGGTTTTTGAGCATAGTATCTCCTGATGGTAAAATGACAAGTTTCTGCTGGCTCTGTATATGTGAAAGAGAGAAGATCCTGCTGGAACAAGGCATGCTTTTTGGAACTGAGGATGCTCTTAGCTATAATTTGCCTTCCTATAAGAAAGTGGCATGTTTGAAAAACCTGTGCCTGGCTTCTGCAGATAAGGTGCAAACAGGGCAATGGGTGTGCCCTGATGTAGTGCTGTGTGACTCCTGACAATCAGCTCTTGGGCTAATTGTTGTACCTTTGAGACTTTATCTTTAAAGCTGTTGGTCCTTCGTGTGCCAAGAATCTTGGTGGGGATGGATCATTTTACACAGAGTTAGAAATGCAGCCAAAGAAGTGTTTAGAGAAAGGATCAGCTGCAGCTCACTCTGTAGCATTATGCCCTTTTGTCCATATGCCCTAGAAGTTGAGAAAGAAAGGCCTATTCCAGCAGAACCAGAAACAGCTTTAGAGGAGTACCTACACAGGTCATGCTCCCCAGTGGAAGATGACAGAACTGTAGAATTTCCCAGAGCTAATTTTCCATGAGCAGATCACTCCTGAGATCTATCACAGACACACCAGCAGGAGCCACAGTGATCCTGCTGCCCCTTCCCCTCAGAGGGTTACAGTGGCAAATTATGTAAGCAGGAGGTTACATTTGGAGGTCAGCTGCTTGTGTGGTCACTGCCAAGTTTAGAGGTGGATTTTTCCCCACCTCCCAGTCATTTGTGAGAGGGCTGATTGGTCAGGTGTCCTCGCTGTAAAAATGCTGGCAAATACCTGTAGATTGAGTATCATGGGAGCAGTTAGAGTTACCAGCAGGCAAAGAGCTATGAATAAATGAAAATTCAAGAATGAGTGACTGGCTGGGCATCCCGTGCTACAGGCATGGGCACCATGACCAACAACGTGGGGGCAATTAAGAGAAAGGCAACAAAGTGACCTCTGTCTTGACCTGTACAGGACACCAAGAGCAGAACAGTGGTGCTGGGAATGGCTGTGCAGGGAGAGCTGCTTTGAAGCAAGGGGAGATGCTGTAGGTCATGTAAAAGAGCTGATGTCCACACAAAGGGCACCAGGATCAGAAAATCTGAGTGCAGGGGTATTTCTCTTGACAGTACTCCTGATTAATGCCAAGGGAAACGACTGCAATACCTGTAGGTTCCTGGCCATTTCAAACAGCTGTAGGCAGGAAAGATACATAGGAGTTTTGTGGCTTCTAGGATTGTTAAGAACTCTCTATTTTAGTTCTTTGTGTGTGAAAATTACCAAGGCAGTTGCAGGCAGGCAAAAGTGTTAGTGTTCCTGAGGCTCTCAGCCAGTGTTGCCTGCTTACTCTTATCAGCCCAGTGGGCCTTGGTTAAATGGGTCACCTTAATGCTTTTATGTGCCCAGGAGTTCAGACGTGGTCCTGCCTCACCACCCTGTGGAAGTGAGCAGCAGCACAGCCTTTCCTCTGCACAGCAGATGTGGCTGGCAGGGAGGCACCAAGATTTAAAGGCTGCCCTCTCCTCCTCTTCCTTTTACTTCTACTTCAGAACAAGGGCTAAATGCCTTGCTTGTGGGGATGTTTGTGGGTGGTTACTGAAATCCCATATCCAGGACACCATAAGGACCCAGCTCCTGGACCACCAGGATGGCAGCACCCACCATTCTGCCTGTGTGCTGTTCCCCCATGGATTGTTGTGCTACCACTCCCACCTGCCCAGCTGTTTGGTTTGTGGATGGGGGTCATGTGAGGACATTGGGGAGGATCTGTCCTTCCTTCCAAGGTGATGGAACAAGATGGATCAGACCCCAGGAACCAGGCTGCAATGTGTCAAGGATGCCTCTGGCCCTGTGGAGGGGGAGGGATGACATCCCCCTTCCCTCAACCCCCGGGTCACACACTTGCCAGATCTGCTCCTTGCACTCCATATTTTTTCCCTTCCAAAACAAGTAAAGGCTTTTTCTGTGTACAATCCACTTTATATTGCAGGCCTGGGCTGCTTTCCCTCCTGCCTCCAGGTCAGAACCTGACGGTGGGCCTGCCTTCTTGCTCCTTTCTCTCAGAGCATGGGTGAGTCCTTCTTGTCTTTTGGGTTTTCTGGGAGCTTTGTGGTGCCTGTGAGGAGGCTGCTCACAGCTGGAGGGCTGTGGGTAGCTGAAGAGACTAGGTTCATGGCATCCAGAGGCAAGGGCAAGATGAAAGCAGCAGGCTTCTCTGTGGTAAGGGAGTGCAGTGCATGGAGATAACGGAGCTGAGCAGCAGCTGGAGCACTGGACAGGATCTCAGCTGCCATCCTCAGGGACTCAGAAGCTGCTTTTTCCCCCTCTGCAGCAATCACCTACCAAGCAGGGGAAGAAAGAAGATTTAGTTAGGCTGCGAGTGAGGGGGCATGGACGGTTTGTTACAGAGGGAGGTTGCCATGGTGAGATTTTCAGGGTCACTGTGATTATAACATTCCTGCTCCTTGAAGATCACAGCATGTACTAATTTCTTGGCATTGCCAGAAGTCTGGAAGTTCATGTCTGGCATGTTTTTACCAGGCCCATCAGAGCTCACAACTGAGCTCCCCTTGTTAGACACAGCTCTTGTTCAGGAATTAAAGGAAACACATCAACCCAGAGCTGTGTGCCTATGTGGCATATCCCAGGGACCCCAAACCAGAGGTGGGAAGGGAGCAGGAATGCTGTGGAAGGAGATGAGAAGTGTTGAGATGCTGGCATACCCGCACTTTGGCCTGTCTTTGGGCCTCTGCTTCCACGGCCAGGGACTGCCGGAGCTCAGCGGGCAGCTGCACGTTGTTGCTGTGGAAGTAGAAAGGCATTAGCTGGGCTCTTGGCTCTCCTGGCAGCACTGGATGGTCAGTCTGAGGCTTGGCTTCAGTTGACCTCTGAAGAGCAGCTCATTTATATTCTTTGCCCTCCTGGGTTTCCCTCTTTTGGTGTCTCACTCAAGCTATTTACTCTATTCCCATCCTTTTCTTTCAGCCTAGTCTTTTAGTGACCCCACTGGCATGATCACCAGGCAGCAGGGAGACCTCTTTGTGTCTCTGAGGTTTATAGCTTAAGCTCACTCTGTGAGGCAGCAGAGATTCCACTAGGAAACAGCTCTCAAGACAGGCACAGGAATGCTCTGTTCACAGATATATTAATTCACTGCTAGGCTCTCTCTTCTATGTCCCTCTGTGTGATCAGTGAGTCCCACCTTTCTGCACAGACTTGAGCAATGAGCCCATCCCTTCCAGTGCTGAGACCTAGAGTGTGACACAGAGAGTTCAGTGCCTTGCTGTGCCTTTTGGGCTACCAGAACCGGGTGCAAACTCTGCCTGCAGCAGCAGCAAAACGGTGATGAGATCCCAGCTAAGGATCCTGCTCTGGCTGTCAGGGCAGGAGAAAGAACAGTCTTAAATGTGAAAATTTTATATGAGGCAGAGGCTAAAAAGGGAAAATAGGAAATGAGAGGTGAGGCTCTACCTTGTGCAGAACATCTGCAGGGAGAGAGCCAAAGGCAAAGCAGGAAGAGGAGCAGCACAGGACAGGTAGTTGCAAAGGGAGAGAGAATTCCCTTCTACCAGCATTTCCTACCTACATTTCTATTCTCTCCACTTTGATCCCCCAGCAGCCTGTAACCGCATCCAAAGCCACCTATGAAGACAAACATTTTTAGAGCATGGGGAGAACAGCAGCCCTGGCCTAGGCCCCTTACAGGGAGCAAGACAGCACAGGGACTTCAACTGCAGGACTGTAAAGCAGATTTATCAGGTTCAGTGTGCTACTGGGCAAGGCCCCTCAGAAATAAAATGACTGCCCTCACTTCCCATTTGGGTTTACCCCAGGAGTTTAGGGTGATTTAACTAGAGTCCACACTGATCCCAAGAGGGGAAGCCTTCTTCAAACCTGTGTCTGTGACTCTGAGGGAGTGACCACCTGACCTTCCTTGTGGAGCCTCAATTCACCCCTTGCTTTGCTGCCTCCCTCCCCACAGAAGCACCTTTATCTCCTGGCTGATGTTCTTCCTCTCCAGCAGAAGCTCAGAGAAGGCTTGATGTGCCAGGAGGCGCTTTGTGGTGGTTTGCACCAGCAGCTGGATGGCACTGGAGATGCTGGTCAGGTTGGTGAGGAGAAGAGAGGCATTTTCCAACCGATAGTAGCAGACAGCATCTATCTCCAAAGTAACCATGTCCTTGGTCACCACCTAAGCAGAAGACATTAGGGGAGATGGAGCTGGTTCTAGCAACTCTAAGGTAGCACAGAAAGGCACACAACTGAGAGAATGATGAAGATTGATGAAGGGTTGAGTCTTTGTAGCTTCCACCTCGGCTACTGACTGATCTTGGGCAAACTAGAGGTTACTTTGAGATGTTTCTTCAAACTTTTCTTTGCAAGGATGAAGGCTGCAAGCATAAGATTTAAGATTAAAAAGATCCCAGAATTAATGCAGAGTGGGGGTGTCAGCCGTACCTGATGGAAAGGGATCTCTAGGGTTTTGAGGCGGAGGTCTATCTTGTGATAGGTGTCCAAACAGGGAAGGAAAAAGAAAAGTCCTGAGGGAGGAAGAGAAAGACACAGGTAATCACCAGAACTACAGAAATGACTTCTTCTGTTTTGGAGAACAGGGGAGGGTTTAGCATGCAGAACTACAGAACTACTACATAGGCTCAAACTCTCAGGCTGCTTCTGTGATGGAAAAGCCATCCGAAACTACAGGCCCTAAAAAGAAAGGGAACAAAAACCATCCCATCTCCTGTCTGGCAATGTCTGCATTGGTGAGGCATGCAGAAGAGGAGCAATGTGGTGGAGGGAACTCAGTGAACACCTCACCAGGTCCTTTGGCTCTGCCAGGAAGGAGATGCCCCATTCGGAAAACAATGGCTCTCTCATACTCCCGCACTACCTGCAGAGGGAAACAAAAGCTAGGCTGGAGAGCAAGAACTGGGACTGGGAAAAGCAGCCTCACCAGCACGGGGGGAAGTTTATTCTGGACAAGCCCTGCAAAGGGAGGATTTCAGCAGATTGTGGCATCCCCTGCCACTGAGTCACTTTACCCTTTGCCCAGAAATGCTGGCCAGCCTCGTGTATGAGGAGCCCTGTGACAGACAGAGTTTTGATTAGAGCAGCTTCCCAAGATGACCCAAAATTTGCTTCCTTATAGCCTGGCTAAACTTAAATAACCTTAAACTTAAATGTTTCATGTTGCTTGTTTCCCTCCAAGGCAAATATGTGCTTATCCTAAGAGCTGAGCTGCAATACTGACATTCTTGTTGATACCAAGATGAATGTGAAATTTCCTGAGAAGCAGAAATCAAAATGCCTACAAATGCCTACTTGTAGCCATGCTACAAATCTGAATAAAAATGAGAGGTAGAGGGAAAATCTGCTATTAACTGAAAGATCAATCTCTCTTAAAATTTTGAATTTAAAGCTTATTTACCCTGCTGCTCTCATGCAGCCATGTATGGTAGGCTGAGGGATATGTCTGAAAATGAACAGACTTGCAATTTGTTTTAGAAAAGAGAAACTTTAGTTCCTTCCTGCTGGTATTTAGCAGGAGTATTTGATAGGCAATAGTTGGACCAATGTGCTCTAGCAACATGCAATAAAGGACAAATCAAAATTAATGATGAGTTGAAGAGATATAAATATATATAAATATTTATAAATATATACATTTATATTTATAAATATATTTGTTTAGCCTTATACCTAAAACCTTTATGCTCATGTCCAACACATGCTGAATCAGTATGTGACATCCAGAAGAGATACCAAATCCTGAGAGGCCCCGTGGCTATTCTCACCTTCATGCAGAACCAGACAGAAATGGGGAAGGTCATTATGATGAACAGGAAAGACAAGATGGTCAAAAGCCACTCACAGACACCCAGACCAGGAGACTTTACACCTAGGGAGAAACCCAACAGGATTGTGTTAGAAGAGGATTGCTGCCAAAATACCAATAGCCTGACAAGTGCCTGCACACATCAGCTTCACTGTTGCCCTTTGCCTGGACTCACAGTAAATGAACCACTTGGCTCTCTCTGGAGGAGAGTTAAGGAGCACTCCCTGCTCCAGATTGCCAGGACCTGCAAGGATGGAGGGATAGATTTTGTCTCTGCTTTACTGACAAAAAATTGAGCCATGCTTCTCCACAGTTGCTTGACTAGAAAGCAAACTGTATCTTGAAGAACTGGGGCTACCAAGCAAGGTTGAAAGGCTTGGATTGGGCAACTTTGCTGAGCTGGGGTCCCTGAAGTTCATCTGGAAAAATGAGCTAAAGATTGAAAATAAGAGAGAGCTTTATACATGCACAACCTGAAGTGCCCTTCTCTATGGGAGTATATCAAGTTATTTTGGAATAGCATTTTAGTTGCATCCCAGCTCCCTAATGCAGTGGGATGAAGCCTCTGGTTCCAGTAAAATATTCCTGTAATCTAAGAAGTCACCCCAAGGTACTGGAGGCCGATTGGGATGGTCAGGCAGATTATTATTACTTTCTACATCTCCCCAAAGTGAGTGTGGCTTGCTCTGGCTGCCCTTACTTGAGGTCCTGTCTGAGGGAAAAATTGGGAGGTATGGTATGAGGACAGATGGAGCCAGAGAGTAGATCAGGATTTCCAACTGTGAAGTTGGAAAGTTACCATCCCTCCCATTTTTCCAACCCTTCCATCTCTGCCCCTCTGCCTTTGAAATACTTTGCAGACCCACCAGGTTCTTAGGGAGCTTCAGATCCCAAGAGCCTGTGTAGTCACCAGAGCTCCTAAGCACTGCCCAGCAGCTGCAATTCTTGTAACAGAGGCTGAAAGATGAAGCTGTGAAAAGCTAGTTCCCAGGGAGTCAGGAGCAAGTCTGAACCTTTGTGTCACTCTGGGGCAGCAGAGGTGCTAACATGGAAGGGCACAAGTGGTGCTGGCTCCTGTAATACACATCTGCCATGCCTGTGGTGATGCTGAGCCCAAACAGGCCCAGTCATATTGCCAAAAGGATCATGGTACTCCATTATATTGTAGTAGGCTGGGAATGTGCCTAACAAACACATGGAGAGGATCTGCTCTTAAATGTTATCCAGCAGGTGAGTGGCAAGTGTGCACCTCAAGGGCAGTTCTTCTCCACTTGAGGTGCTTTGGACTATGGACTGGCAGTAAGGCCAATGCCATCCACCTAAAGGTGGCCAAGCAAGGAAAGGAAGAGACCAGAGCATGGACAGAACTGGGGAGTAGCAAGCTGAAGCATGAAGGATGCTGGGAATGTAACTGCTTGTTTGCAGGCTCACTGCTTTGCTGGATGGTGCTAACAAGCCTGCAGAAGCTGGCTGGGAGGCTGGCTGGAGAATCTCCCATATGCTCCCTGAGGATAACCACACCTGTGCAAGGTGGGTGTGATGACACCATGCAGAGAGCAGTCATACTGTGACCCACGCAGCAGCAAAGAGCCCACAGTTTTCCACCCCCTTCCCTTCTTCAAGCCTTACCTTCTTCTTGCTGCTCACTATCCAGCAATGCCATTGCATCCATTTCTTCATCAGACACCACATCATCCACGTCCACCACTGTGGAGGTGTGCACCCTACCATCACTCCCCACGGTGCTTTTGGTCTCCTTGGCTTTCTCCTGCTTTCCATCTCCCTTTCCCTTGCCAGCTTCTCTGCTGCTCCCTCTCTTCTGTCGTTTGCTCTGCGCAGCCGGCGACTCTCTGCGCCTTCTGTGAGACTCCCTGGAGGAGCTCCGAGACCTTTTCTCCATCCTCATCTGTGCCAAGGAGCAGCTGCCTAGACAGTAGAATATGTGCTCAAATTTATTGCTGCAAGGCAGGGGAGGAGAGAAGGGGAGGTGTCACATCAAGGAGGCTCGTTTCAAGTTCATCACAGGCTTGTCAGGCCAAATGGACAGTGAAGTGAGCAAGCTGTTTCCAGCTGCTCTGCTCTCATCATGCACTGCTGTGGAGATGGGAAGGAAAGTTAGACCTGGACAGGTCTAACAGAAGGACATTCAATTTGTGTCTTCCTGCTTTTGGAAATAAAATACAATCAGAAGCCCTCTGGTGACTTTTAGTAGATAGTTTCTGCAAAGCTGTTGGAAAGCTACCTAAAAGTAGCTGTCAGGCATATGGCCCCAAAGATATCAAAAGGGGAGAGTGGCTCAGAATAGACAGCAGGGTGAAAAACCTTTGCTAGTGAGACCAGTGGCTTACTTGGGAGTGGTTGGAGGGGTGTTGTGGTGAACATCTGGGTGAATACCATCTCACCCTGCCCTGCTCTCCAGAAACCCTTTGGCTGGCACAGTGGCAGAGACATTGGCAGCAATCCCCCTTCTCTCCAGGGTCACATTTTTGCAAGGAGGGAAAGTAATTGGTCCCAGTTTTCCTCAATGGGTGTTAATTTGAGAGCCATCACGGAGTTAGAGCTGTTGAATCTAAATTGACAGAAGAGTTTGTGCCTAAATCCCTCCCTAGTTTTCCACAGCAGGAGCATGGCAGAGCAAACATAGGAGCTTTCTCTTTTCATGCTGCTCAGACTGTTGACATCTGCAGAAACTTGTGGAAGAAACACTTTTAAAGTCACCCACTGTATTAAAGAAATCAGCACCTGGCTAGAAATTGCACTACAGAAGGACACACCTGTGACATAAACCAGGGTACGGGTGAACTCAGGGATTCCAGTCCCTGGTGTGGAGGAGTGGCTGGAGGGAGCTGGAAAGACAGCTGGGGGGTGCTGATTTTGTTTTTTTCACAGATTCCTGTTTTATTGGAGACTTGTGCTCCACCCGGAGTCAGGATATTGCAGGCAGGGAGGGCAGGAGCACCAGCTGCCTGCTTTCCTTTCTCTGCTGTGCTGGGCGCCGTGTCAGCAGGTCACCAGCGAAGTGATAGATGGAAAGGGCAAAAGGCTGGGTGTAAATGAGGCGTAATTAATAAATTTATACAGTGTATATTCTGTGGAAGTGCTCCAGAAACCTTTTCCACTTTGTGTTTATCCCTTGGCCAACATGGGACTGGCAGATATGGTCCCCAGCTGCTGTTTTAAGCAGCAACAGCAAAAGGCAGCTCAGGTCTGGTTTTGGATTCCAGTTGGTGTGATATCAAAAGCACTCTGGCATGTTTAACACTTCCAAACCTGCAACATACTGGTTTTGTCTGATGTTTTATTCAACCAGAGGGTCCTGACTCCACTGTGCCTAGGAGAGGTGTTTGATTGCTAACTTTTGAAATGAGGAAATTTTTTGAGACCATGTGCTGATGGGTGTCCCAAAATTCACAGGTTTTAGCCTGGAAGGTACTCCTGGGTGGAAATCAGCTGTGTAATTGATCAGGTATCTGTGAGCCCTTAGGAAACATCCATTGCACCCCTCTTTAACTACACTCTGTGACCTCTGGAAAGTCAATGTCTCCTCTGTGGATTTTTCTCTCAGATGGGACTGACAAAAATACAAGGCTCCTATTAATAACCACACCTGGTTTTAAATATCGTTATGTTGAAGGAACTGGTCCTGTTCTGTGTGTGGCTCTTTTCTAATGTGCTTTTTGTGTCTCCACTGTGGATTTTCCTCTTAGATGGGAGAAAAAAAAAAATAAATCAAGACTCCCTACAATAAAAGATTCCTCGTAATAATACTAGGAGGTTCTTGAGGAAGTCCAGAGAAGGGCTATAGAGGTGGGGAAGGGTCTGGAGCACAAATCTGATGAGGAGAAGCTGAGGGAGTTGTGGGGAGCTCAGTCTGGAGGAAAGGAGGCTCAGGGGAATCCTTTTCACTTTCTACAACCTCTGGAAGGTGTAGCCAAGTGGGGATCAAGCTTGTCATTCCAGCAGCCAGAGACAGGACAAGGGGACATAGCCTACAGTGCACCAGGAGAGGTTTGAGTTGGACTAGGGAGAAATTTCTTCACGGTGAAGATGGATTAGACACTGGAACAACCTGCCCTGGGAGGTGGGGACATCACCACCCCTGAAGGGGTTTAAGGAAATCCTGGACATAACACTCGGTATTCTGGTCTGGCTGACATCGTGCTGCTGGGTCATGGGTTGCACTTGATCATGTCCGAGATATTCTCCAATAGTTTGGGGGTTTTTTTTTTAAGAAGGCGAGGGCGGCATCCCCCAGCCCCGAGAGAGCGGAAAGCCCATGCCGCAGAGCGCTGAGGGCGGCGCCGGCCGCGCCCCCTCAGCAGCGCAGCAATGGCGGCCCCGGCCGAGGGGTGGGGAGCCGCCCTCGCGCCCCGCCCCCCAACCCGGAAAGGCGGGAAAGGGGCGCGCAGGCGCGCGGAGAGGCCGCAGCCATGGCGCCGTGCGTGTGGGAACGTGGGGGTGTCCCGGCGGGGGGCTGAGGGCAGCCGGGATGTGTGTGCGGGACAGAGACCCTGTGGGGCTGAGGGGAGCAGAAATGTGCCTGGGAAACAGTGACCCTGTGGGGCTGAGGGGAGCAAGAATGTGAGGGGGGGACAGAGACCCTGAGGGGAGCAGGAATGTGTGTGGGGGACAGAGGCCCTGAGGGGAGCAGGAATGTGTGTGGGGGACAGAGGCCCTGAGGGGAGCAGGAATGTGTGTGGGGGACAGAGACCCTGTGGGGCTGAGGGGGGCAGGAATGTGTGTGGGAGCAGAGACCCTGTGGGGCTGAGGGGGGCAGGAATGTGTGTGGGGGACAGAGACCCTGTGGGGCTCAGGGGCACAGGAATGTGTGTGGGGGACAGAGACCCTGTGGGGCTCAGGGGCACAGGAATGTGGGTGGGAGCAGAGACCCTGTGGGGCTCAGGGGCACAGGAATGTGGGTGGGGGACAGAGACCCTGTGGGGCTCAGGGGCACAGGAATGTGGGTGGGGGACAGAGACCCTGTGGGGCTCAGGGGCACAGGAATGTGTGTGGGGGACAGAGACCCTGTGGGGCTCAGGGGTGAACCCCCGTGCTGGGGGTCACTGGGGTTTCTGTGAGGGGAGCTGATCCTGGCCGTGGGTGGGGTGTCCTTGGGCAGCAGGATGGATGCACAGGGTGTCTGGACTGGCAGGGATTTAGGGGTGCACTAAACTCATGGAGTGCTGGCAAGTGAATACAGGGGTTGTTGATAAAGCTGCTGCCCAGTCCCCCTGCCAGCTTTCAACTGCTAGGTGGGAAAAAGTTAAAATTCCATGTAATTATGAGCAGCTGTGGTACAAGTTGCTATCTCCTTGTGTTCTCCTTTAGTACAGAGCTGTCGAAGCAGGTGGCCCTTATGGAGGTGCTCAAGAAGGAGGTGAGGGCCATGCTGATAGCTGCCAAAGCAGGCTTGACACCAGAGCAGCTGGAGGAGCAGTACATGGCCATGGTCTGCAAACCCCTCCCTCTACGTGACCTGGGCTTCCAGTCCACCTTGGAGCTGGTGACACAAATGCCTGAAGTTGTCCGAATCTGTTCTTCTAAGAATGGCACTTTAATCCTCAAAGGTGAGGTTTTGTTTCCAAATGGGTGGAGGAGTTGTTTGGAACTTCATACTGGAGTGAAGCAATGTTCTTATGTGCAGAGCTGTATGCCACACATCTGTTAATGTGTTCCTCATATGACTCTGGTTAATTTTTTGATTTTGATATTTCTTTTATTTTGATCTGTTTTTTAACACTTTTTTGCTCTTCCCTCCCTAAAAAGTCATCCATGCTTCTAGTTATTTTTATACACTTTTTCACTCTGCACTTGGTTTAGAAACTGAAGTAACATTTCCTTATGGGTACAGTAGAACTGTTAAGTGTCATTTTTCCTGTAAATGCAGACTACAGCAGGAGCCAAAACCAGGGATGGGGCCTCTTGAGAGAAGCTGTGGAGGTCTCTGTACCTGATGCCATAGGAAGCTTAGTCTCTATCAAATGACTTTTTTTTAATTCCTTTCTCTTTGGATAAGAGTTGTGATGTTGATTGGAAAGGATGAAATGGTTGGAGGCTTTTTGAGTGCTACAGTAACATAAGAAAAAGTTGTTTAGAAGCTAGGAAAAAGCCTGGGCTGGTCTCCAGGGAGACCTTTCCTGGGCAAGGGGGTGCTCTGTAGTGAGAGTTTACTGTGGTTCTGTTTTCCCAGCAAAACTCTGAGCAGTTTGGTTTTTGTTTGTGATCCTGCATCCAAGCATTTGACCTGCCTTCCTGCCTGGTCTGAATTTCTAGGGATGAGGGTGCAAACTGGTTGCTGGCTTTTAAAAATTGTTCATTCCAGTTTGCGAAGGGCAGGGTTGCTGGAAATCAGCCATGGTTTAGTGTGATTGCTATTTGAAGGAGACAGCTGCTTCTGGAGAGGGTGTGGAGAAGAGGAAAGAAAGGAGAGAAGAGGAGCTTTACCAGTGTACAGCTTTTAATGGTTCATTGTTCTGGTTGTCTGTTTATTTCTGTTGCAGCCATTGCAGATGACTCCACCAAAGGGATTGCCAGGTTGGTTGCCAACCAGAAAGTGAAGACACGTAAGGCATCAAAGAAAACTGCCACCAAGGCAAATGCTACTTTTCCCACTAAGAATTCTAAGAATCCGCAGAGTTTCCAAACTCTGAGTGCCAGGACTCCTGTCCTGCCAGCAGCAGTGAAGGCTGAGCTGCAGGACCTGCTGAGCTCATCACCACTTCTGCTCATGGACTTGGGCAAGGCTTTCCTCAGCCGTTTTGGCCGGGCGTTCCAGTACAGGCAGTATGGATTTTTGTCCATGCCTGAAGTCCTCAGGAGCATGTCTGACTCCATTGTCATCGAGCAGACAAAGGCAGGTTCCTTGGTGGTCTTGAGGAAGTACATGGCAAGCCAGATAGAACAGGAAGAGGTGCCTCAAGGTGAAGCTGAGGAAGATGAGGTGCCTCAAGGTGAAGCTGAGGAAGATGAGGTGCCTCAAGGTGAAGCTGAGGAAGATGAGGTGCCTCAAGGTGAAGCTGAGGAAGATGAGGTGCCTCAAGGTGAAGCTGAGGAAGATGAGGTGCCTCAGGGTGAGACTCTGGAAGAAGAGATGCCTCAAGGTGAGGTGGTGTGTTTAACTGAAAGGTCGTAACTCATGCAAGCTCTGTGGCCAAGCAGCTGCCTTTCAAGTGTCTGTTGCTGCATTTCCACTTGATGTAGAAGTCCTCATTCCCCTGGGGTTTAGCACAGAAGGGCTGTTGAGTGCTGCAGAAGCAGCTGTCACAAGGCAGTTGTCTTGGTAGCAGAGAATTTAAGGGGAAGGTTTTGACAGGTTGCCACTGTTTTGTGGTGTGGGGTGAAAGAAGGGCAGATTAGCCCATTCAGAGTATGGACTTGCTGAACGTGTGTGTAGGACTGGAATTTCTAGTCATTCCAGGGAACAGGTGAAAAAAGTAGAAGGATCTTCTGCATGTCTGTTCTTCAGGCTGCCATACACTTTTTGAGACTGAAGGTTTAACACTGGCTACAGGTTCCACAGAAGAGACAGGACTGCAGATGGCTTCATCACTCCCAAAAAATCTGTGGGAGAAGGTGGATAATCTCATACAGTTCTATCCAGATTCACAGGTTTTCAAAGGAAAAATTGATTTTAACATTATTCTAGCAATGGATTTTAGTTTGCTTACAAGAACAAGTGATTCTTGTTTTAACTTACTGACACTGAATCCTCATAAATGTGATGGCTGTGAATGCTGCAAGTATTGAGGAAAACAACACCAGTGTTTTCAGACCTCCTTTATTTTATGTTTTCCCTTTCTGTTTAATGTGCAACATTGTATCAGTCCAGTGAAGAATAACAGCCAAATTATTGTCTTTGCAGCCGCATGTGCATCTGAGGTGCCTCCTTTAGGACCCACCCATGAGACACAGAGCATCCACCAGGCAGCACTTCTGATGGATTCAGAGCCAGCAGATTTGGGTGATCACCTCGAACAAGTAAGTGGCTGGACGAATTATCTGTAGATTTTTCATGTGGATTTCAAGGGGTGATACTCTTTTTACTATCTTTTTTTCTGTTGAGATTGCACTGTTGAGGCACCACTGCTTCCAAACATTTTTTGTACCTGTTTTAGATGTCTCTGGAGGTGGCCAGACTCATAGTGACCTGGTGGATGGCTTTATGTGGCATCCAAAGTCAGTTTTTTCTGTCTCCTGCTCGTCTTGAGGTCTATCAGATAATCCAAGGCCAGTTAAGCCAGCTGTTTTGCTCATTTACAAGCCTGGTGATATCTTTCGGTATAGTTACTTGTAACTGGACTTTAGTAACTTTGTTGTGAGACCAGTTGTGTGAAATTTCGCCTGCTGTTGTTGACAGGGCTTCAGTATCAACTGGTTTGACAGAGCTGGGGAATGTTCCTCAGTGACCTTGTTTCCTGCAGTCTCAAAGCTGCTATTTGGTAGGAAATTATCAATATTTTGCTTTGGTTTTTTAAAAAGGGATGGAGAATAGCAGTGCAGACACTCTGAACTGCCAAATCTTTTTGACAGAATTTGTTTGTCCCTCCTTTAATTTTTTCTTTTGAGCATCTATAGGCCCTCTTTTTCTGAGGAAAATCCTCCTGCTTAGTGTGTTTCCTCTGCCAAGCTTGTCTTGTGGCTATACCCAGCTGTACAATTGGAGGAAATTTGTGAAATTGTAAGTGGTTTTTAGAGGTGATACTGCAGCTCAGTCCCGAATTCCCTCAGTTACTCTTACGTTAACTCACTGTTTGACTCAAAAGTTTTAGTCAAAATTTCTAGCTCCAAAGAATTGAAAGGCATTAAGCTTTATTCAGTCTGCAGGAGGAGAGACCAGGGAAGTGGTCACAGCACCAAGCCTGCCAGAATTCAAGAAACATTTGAACAATGCTCTCAGGCACATGGTGGGATTCTTGGGGTGGTCCTTTGCAGGTCTAAGAGCTGGACTTTGATGATCCTTGTGGGTGCCTTGTAACTCCAAATATTCTATGATCTGCATCTTTACAAAGTGACCAAGAGAGCCACTATTGCAAAACCCCATTGTTTGCAGTTGAATTTAGATATAAGCAACAGGGAGAAGGCTGGAATATGAATTGCCCACACCTTGCCTGATGTATGATGCAGTGATAACTTGTGCTGTGCTCACAATGAGAGAAATTGAAATATTTTTGATTACTAATCATTGGAGAAGTACTGTCTGCTGGCACATAAGAAAGCTCTTGAGGTAGTGGAAGTAGCTGATGTCTGATTAAGGCTCCTGTCCATAATGTTTTCAGCAGATAGAATAATGAAAAACTGAAATCTGTGTGAATAACTCACTTGTACAAATTTGTCTAAAGTGAGAAAAGAACAGAATTTGTAAATTTTGACTGGTTGTGTCTTTGGGAAATGACTCTAGTGTGAAAGTAGGATTCATTCCTATCTTCTGTTGCTTTGGAATAATTTTCAGGTAGTTTTGCTGGTTCAGTTATGTACTTTTTCATGGTTGTGGAGCACAGAAATAATATCTTCTCAGTAAAATCCAGCAAAGGAGTGGGTTAGGTTTGGGGTTTGTTTTTATTTTGCTATTTTGGTAATAGTCATTCACTACTTATGCCTAAATATGTGACCTGACTTCAATTTCTCTCCTTTATTCCTTTCAGGAATATGAATAAGGTGTTTTTGTTGCACCCCTCTTAACACTGGAGGGAAAAAAGAAAGAGAGTGTGAAAATAATTGAAAACTTTCCCTGTGATAGAAACATCCTTATTTATTCAATTTGTTGGAATTCTCTGATATTCAGTAATTCACAATTCCCCAGGAAAGCAGAACTTTTTTAATTAATGGAAAGGCCAATTATGTGCGTTCAGTGCATGATGAGACATCTGAGTGCCACCTCCCACTTATTTCTTTATAGCATCAAGGTTCTGAGCAGTTTCCACCAACTCCAGAAATCCCTCCAGATGCTGTTCAGGACAGAAGCCTTTGCAGTTTGCCACCTCTGAAGAGAAGACGCTTGGTGGGAGTCATTGTGGAATTCATTGTCTCTCCTAGCCAGTTCTATATCCACATCTGCAGCAAAGAAACCTCGTATAAACTGCAGGATCTCATGTTTGAAATGAGGTGGGATCATGTTATTGCAGTGCAGTGAGTGTTTGTGCTGAGGGAGCTGGGCACCCAGGTCTTGGTGATGATCACTGATGGCTTCTTTACTTAGTACAGAGATGCTGGTGCTGTCCTGAAACACTACTCAAAATGTTTATCTGTTACTTTTAACTAACAAACAGTAAGTGTGGTCACCAGCATTTCCAGTGGTTTGTCTGTGCCCTAGCAGTCCTGAACTTTGTAAGCCTGGAAAGGTTATAAAAAGGAGCTTGAAGGGTTCTTTTTTCTTGTCTGTGCAGCTGTTGCTAATGTGCTTAAGGTTTTTACTTCCACCTGCAACACTGCACCTGGGCCAGTACTCCAGAATCTGGTTCATGAGAAATGCTGATATGTCAAGGTAATGGTAAAAAAGTAATGATTAGGATGACTGTGTTTAGCCTCTGATTAATCCCCATTAATTAACTTTTTGTTAGACACCGAGAGTATCGTTCCAATGTTAAAAGTTTGGGGTTGCAATTTGATTCCCATTTCAGTTTTAAGTGTGGCAGAACAGAGATATAAAGGGTCTATTAAAACAACTCCTGAAAATTCACATCATGGGAACTGTAAAAAGTCAGGATTCTTTTGATGTCCTGTGTATTTCTCCTTGTTCATCTCCTGCATCCTGCTAAGCCTGGTTTCTCACTGTGGTCTTTTACAGGCACGTTTACTCTCATAAGGTTGCTTCTGATAAATACATCATGCCAGAGTCTGCAGTGCGGCCTGGGCAGCTCTGCTGTGCCATGGTCTGCAAGTGGTGGTACCGTGTGATCATCCACCGTGTGATCAATGACCAGGAGGTAGAGGTGTTCTATGCAGACTATGGACACCTCCAGATTGTCCAGAAGTGTTGGCTGAGATTCCTCAAGTAAGTAAGTTACACATGAGTGGCAGAATTGCAGAACAGCTGAGGTTGGATTAGGCTTCTGGAGATCATCCTGTCCAAGCTCCCTCCTGAAGAGGGGCTGTCTAGAACAGGCTGCCTAGGGCCATGCTGAGGTGATTTTTGAGTGCTTCCAAGAATGAAGATTCCATGACCTCTCTGGGCAGCCCATTCCAGTGCTTGGTCTCTCTCCTGGTAAAAATGACACTTTTCCAGCTGGTCCACACTGTGCTGATGCATGGTGGGTGGTGTTCCCCAAGCGCAGGATTTGTTGAGCTTTGTGAGGCTCCTGTCTGCCCAAGATTTGTCTGGATAGCAACCTGACCCTCTAGGGCATCAGCCACTCCTGCCAGTTTTGTGTCATCAGCAGACTGAGGGTAGACTCTCCCCCAAAACCCAGGTCAATCATGAAGCCATTGAGCAATACTGGACCCAGCACTAGCCCTTGGGGTACACTGCTGTGTCTGCCTTCACTCTTTAGCCTGTCTTCTTGCTGCTGTCTGTCACCTCAGGGCACACTCCTTAATACTCCTTTCTGGGTTGCATGAATGAATATACACATTCTCCTGGAGGCACATCCCCCAACTGGCACTTCTTTGCAATGTCAGAGGTACTTTTTCTCTGCTGTTCAGCACATTTTCTGTATTTGTGTCTTCCCTCTCTACTCTCCTTGTGCCTGGCTGTTGGCATTCTTTAGTTCAAAAGTCAGGGTTCTATGTCTGTAACTTTGTCTTGCTTTCATCAAAACAAGGGGTTTTGATGGGAATGTGCTTGGGCCAGGGAATGCATAAGAGACCAGTTGTTACTGCTGGTTTTGCTGTGCCCATTCTCTGGATGCAGAGTGTTTTCTGAAGTCGCTGTTGGGTTTTAGTCATGAGTGTGCTATCCAATGTATGCTTCTATATTCCTAAACTGGTAGTAAAACCCAAAGAGGAGGAAGTTCTGCTCTTCTGCTGATTTATCCCTGTTTTTGTTGTAATGGTTTTGCTTTGTATTTTAGGTGGCACTACTTGAAGCTCCCTGCTCAGGCCATCCCATGTTCCTTGGCATGGATAAAACCCGTGGAGGTACATGTCCATGTGCATTTTTGTTTATTGACATATGCAGAGGAGTTATCAAGTAGAGGTTGTCTTCTTTTTCTTCTGCCAAGGGCAAACATTAGTATGAAGTCGGGTCCTGTTGATATTTACAGCAGAATTAGTGCTGTTATGTTCAGCAGAGGGTGCTGGGTGAGCAATCACCCTTTCACTGCTTTCTTTGTCATCAGAACATTCTTGCTTATATTCTTGCAGAAACAGATGGCTACAGTTAAGCAACACAGCAAACTTGTTCCTCTCCCTTCCAGTAGTTCCCCAACATCCTTCTGAAGCCTTGGTAGCTCCAACTCTCTGTTGTAAAAACCTATTCTCTAACAGAGCTTTAAGTGAGTTGGCTTGATGCAGTTAGCACAGCCAGAGTTACAGAGGTCATAAGAAAGTTTCTCTGTGATGGGAATCCTCTTGGTCAAGAAGCCTGAGAAGTACAATCTCTGAAGGAAAGCATGTGAGCAGAATTGTTGCCTGGGTGTTTTTGAAGATGTTGCTTTTAAAAAGTTATTTACCCAGGGTTTTGAGGGTTAATCACAGTTTTCCTTGTGGTGAGGCTTTAGCAGCATCTTAATGACTTTTGATACTTCTAGTGTTTGTAAAGTCTTGTGATTCCAGGAATTAAAAAAGAACCAAACAAACAAAACCAACAAACCACTGTATTTTAGGCACTTGGGATAAAATCACTGGGGAATGCCATGGAACTATGTTTGGAAGTAGGTATTTAGGGAGAAAGGGCGTTCCTAGTGTAATGAGAATTGCAGTCTTTGGGATAGTTTAGTTTAGTTTCATGCTGGGAATCTTGACTGCCTGACTTTCCTGTATTTGTCACTAGCCTGGCCTAGCTCAGTTGGCTTTTGACAAGTGCCTACCACAAGGAAAAGTCTCAGGTGGTGGATATTGGTCTGTTTATGGTAACTTACATTGTTTCCTCTTCAGGGCAGGTGGTCCAGTGCTGCAGTTCTCCTCTTCAAGAATCTCTGTCGCTTCAAGGAGCTTGTGGGGGTTGTGGATGAATACGTGGATGGTGTTCTGTACCTCTTCCTGTGTGACACATCCACCAAGAACGATGTCTACTTCCACTCTGTCTTGAGGGATATGGGATATGCTAATGTCTGTGGAGAGAACATCCCTTCCCGGGTGAGGAGGGAGGCGAGTGCTGCTGAAAGGGAGGGGAAGGGAAGGATCCCTGTTTGGGTGCCTGTGATGGGAAGATTCTTACCGTGAAGCACAAAACTGGTATTCTCTGCTTTCCTGTAGCTTATCATTTTGTGACTTCATCTCAGTGTGTCTGATTAGGTGGAGTGCTTGCTTTTTGGTTAAGGTGGAATCTGATGGTATAGCAGAGATGTTCTGTTTAGCAGAACAAACTGCTTTCAGCCTGTCTTTTAGAAATGAATTTAAAGTTGATATGGAAATGGTTTTGGTTTACAAACTGTTGTACTTTGCCAGTGAAATGTACAGTGCTGGATGGCATAACCATAATGGTAATTGCCTATTGCCACACCAGTTGTAAGCCAGATCATTTGTGCTTTCAGCTTACCTGTGGCATTCTTTGCATGTCTCAGCTCAGTTCCAGTAAGAATTGTGTGGATTATGAGAACCCATGCAAAGGTACTGCCACAATTTTATATTTCAGCAGAAAGCTGAGTTTTACAGCCTGGAGTACTTCTATCTGTTGTTTTATTCAGCAGATGCAGAATGCATGTTCTGCCAGGATTAGATCCTGTGATGGTATTTTTACATGTGCAGGCCAAATTTTGGGGAAGAGGGGCATTGCTGAGAAATTTTGCTGCTGGCGAAAGAGGAGTTGATTTTCTTAATAAGGCCATTTGTGCAAGAATTTGGAGCTAACTCTTGGGTGTTGTGCACTTTCATCCATTTGCTGACCTATTTGAGATTTTCTGAATGCTTTTTATTCTTTGTAGAGTTTTTATTTTACTGTTCTGGCATGGTTTTTATTTGTTCTAGGAATTTGAGGAACTTAATCCTTCAGCTTTGTATGTTCAGCCCAGTGGAAAGCAGAGGGATGCTGGAGTGGTGGAGCCAGACCTTTGCTTGCAGTGGGAATCTCAAGATGAAGACAGTGAAACAGCAACCTTGGAGCTGGGTGGGGCTGAGCTGTGACCAGGTGAGAGTTTGGCACAGCTGTCATTCCATGAAATCAGCTCCAGGCCTCAGCAGATATGTCTTGTTTTAGTCCCATGGAAGTTTTTTTGTGGAGTTGATTTTCTGCTTTTATAAAAAGCAAGAAGAAGCATAATATGAAAACTGTTATTTATGCGAACCATAAATATGTTTCTAGCTGACTGTTCTCTGGTCCCTTTGCAGACTTCAGGGGGTCTGTGTGCTCTCTAACCTCCCATATGTGCACTGCAATTTTTCAGTTCCAGAGTGGACTCAGAGCTCAGAGCAGTGCCAGACTCTTGTGCCCATGGGAGCCAGGAAGTGTGTGTCTTCATCTTAGATTCTGTGGTTTGGCAAAGGATGTGTAGTAGTTCAGAGTAGTAGTCTGTAAATGCAGGAAAAGACCAGAAGTGCTAGTGGTGAATGTTTGCAGTAAAGGGTCTTGGTCATTCTAAACTGACCTGAAAGGAAGTGAATTGCAGGCTTGGTTGTTGCTGGGGATAAGGTTCTATACAAGTAAAGCTTTGTTAAAAGAATAACTCTAAGGGTGAATGTAAAGCGTGTGTGTATGCTTTATACCTTGGGTTTCAGAGCGTGTTCAAAGAGATGCCCTTGGCTATTTAACAGTTTGATTAACTGCTGAACAAAGGTTAAGCAGGGAATAAACCCCAGGTCTTCTGTGCAGTCTAGGGTAGTACCACTAGAAACACCAGGAGCACTTATCTACAGGTGATCCTGTTCCCTTTTCTGTGTTATTTAGATTGTAGTATTTTCATGAGCCATTTTACTACAGGGACCAGTATTCACACCAGTGTCAGCTGTTGAAATGTCCAGCAGTGGTCCTGCTCTGGGGCTGCTTCTGACACTGCTCTGAAAGAAGAATAAAAGTGAGTGTAATGCTAGTAACTTGTAAAGTAGTCATTTTCTCCAGTTTTCTTTTTCTAGCCAATTTAGGTTTCTATGCTAGAGAATTTCTGTGTAAGCTGTGTCTTTGTTATTAACGTCCTTGCTCTGTCAGTTTATCAGATGTACTGAAAAACACAAATCATCATCCTGTTGTATGTATTTAGATGAAGGTAATGTGGGGAAGACTGCAAATCTGAGTTTGTGTTTCAAATGCAGGAATCTGGAGAGTTCTTTACCTAGCTGACTAAACAAGATTCATAAATGTCAGACACAGGTGGTGATTTGAAGACTAGAGGAATGTAAATGCATCCTGTCCCTCAGTAAGAATGGCGTGAGTGGCAAGAAGAGATAAAAGTCACCTTATAACCTTGTCCTAACACTCATTTTTTCTTGCATGTTAAGCAGAGGTTTTCAATGGGCTGCTGGTATCCAGCAGAGTAGTTGGCTAATTGGGCTCTAGTGATGCCTGTCTTGGCATCCTGTCAGCACTGAATTCCTGCTGGCCAGCCATCCTTGCTGCTGCAGAAGTACCTCACAGTTCCCTTGTGCCCTGACAACAGAAGCAGCCTAGAGAGCAAGTACCCGGTTTTTGAACAGCTGTGGTTGAATTGCTGTTTGTCTGTCATTTCACTAGTTTTCTCCTCCATGAAGAGTTAAAAAATACAAACATCAGCTCTCATCTGTGCCTGAGACATGAGTGAACATCCCTGAAATGTTGATTTAATTTGAATTCTTAAGCAAAAATGCAGAGAGGCTTCCTCTGACTCAGCTGCTGCCTCCTTGCAGAAACTCCCTCTGTCATTGCCATCACTGGTTCTGCGTGGGGCTGCTCAGAGATGAGACAGCTGTTAATTCTCTGCTAAGAGAGGATGTATTGTGTCTTGTAATAATCTATGGCTCTTTCCAGCTTGCTGTGGAGGAAAAGCTGCCCTTTGGCCAAGGGGACTGGGGGATTGTTGTTGTGTATTCTTGTTCTGGTTTTTTAATTATCCATTTGCTGACCTTCCACTTCTTTGTAAATTTTGAGAGATAATTAACATCAGGGCAGCTAATGAGCTGAGTGTGCACTTAATTGCACCCTCTCAATTTTTTTTGCATACGTTTGCAGACACCTCATTCTCTTGGAGAGTCCTCAATGCCTGCTGTATTAATCAAGTCAGTAGAAGACCTTTACACCTTCTTTATTTACTCCAGGCAGCCAGCAGAAATGAAGCAAGATGACCCAGATCAGACAGAAACTTTTTCCAGCAGGATCCAGCTTGAAGCTGTACATCCCACTGTTGAATTCATGGCAGCACCATTCCTGCTGCACCTTCTTGACAGTATGAACAGATCCATCAGTCAAAATTGACTGACAGAAAGTTGAGCAGTCTGTTAGTGTGCTGTGAGTTTTGCAGCCACTCTTGGGTATCCTAAGGCTGGTGCTGCTGGAACAGATGGAAATGTTGGTGTTTCTGTGGATTGGAGATGCCACAATAATAAATAGCTGGATGCAATGTATCAGGTTGACCTTCGTGCAGCAAAATGGATTTCTCATTGTTTAATGGGAGCAAATGAATTGAGGGTTAGTTCTCTCGTTGGGTTTGTTCCCTTTTCTAGACTTTCTGCTGCTTGCATGCAGAGGTGTTTGTTTCTCTACTCCAGTGTTCATTTCATACTGAGTCTCCCAGTATCTCAACCATAAAGAACTAAAGCATTTTGTAAACCCTGTGAGTTCCCTGTGTGGGTGTTTGTCTTCCACCTTCCAAATGATGGAAGAATTTACAGCACACATACAAGAGTTGCTCCATTTACAAGGTGGATTAAGTGACTTGCCAAAGGCAGTGGCTGTTTATGCCTTGGAACTTTCTCTCTAGAGTTCCCTAGACAAAAACTACTGAATTCACATCTGATTTCCCACCTCTGGGGAAGTGGTGATGGAGCAGCAGGAGGAGAGAGAGAGGGATCCTTGCATTATACCATGTCAGTCTCATCAAATAGGTGTGCAGTAGCAAGTCTTCTTTCCATGACCTGGTGAGGTCCAGGGAAAAGGGATTTCAGTCTGTAGCTCTTGGATTTACCTGTGTAGATCTGATCTAAATTTGATCTTTCTTTTCTGTGTTCCTCTTTATGCAGATGAAGAAAACATGAAGACCAAGACCTTCCTGGGAGTCTCATGGTGCCTCTGTGATGCTCTGGACTCTGTGACCAAGGGTCACCTCAGAACCTGTGTGTCCCTCCTGCCCTGCTCTCTGCAGTGGTGACAGCTGCATGATTAGCCACTTCCCATCCTACTTCCAGTGGCTGCCCAGCCTGAGAAGGAAGGTGTGATAAGAGTGGAGAAGCTGGAGCTGCTGCCAAGGAAGGCTGTCTGTATGACCAGGCTGTTGGGGCTTTTTTTTTTTTTTTGTTCAGAAATGTTTAATCCCTAGAAAAAACCTGGAGTGTGATGTCTCAAGTGTGCCCAGCATGTGTGATAAATGTTAGTTTTACTTTCAGGAAAATAGTTTGGTTTTGTTGTACCAGTGGTGTACTGAGTTACTGCTCTTTAATATAATGGTTTAGGAGAGCATCCAAGTGTCACTTTGTGTTATGTATCCTTTAAGTTTAGGAGAGGGAAACTGGCTGCCCATCCCTCCCTCCTTTCAGTGCATGAGCTGTTTTGACATTGTGTGGGGATGTGGTTTTGGTTTTTAGCACAGTGGCTGCTCTGCACACTCCTTGCTGCCGAAGAAATCTCCTTCCCCAAGAAGAAGATGATGTGATTTGTTGGACGTTGTGTGTACAAAGGGTCAGGAATCTCATCTTAAAGATATGGAATAAAATCTATGAAGAATCCAGTGAGAGAGAACCTGAAGCTTGACTGTGTTTGTGTAGCTCCTTGACTATGACAAGTGATCCTAATGAGTATTAATGCAGAGAAAAGCTGTGGAAACAGAAGTGCCCTGGTTAGGAATGCTGGCATCCAGCTGATTTTCTGGAGCTGCTTGCCTGGAGTGTTCCTCACATCTTCAGGCCTTCAAGGGCCATTCTGTGCCCACCATGCCAGAGGTATCTTCCCCTGCAAACCACCAAGAAAAGCTGAGTTATACTAGCAGTAATTCTGGCATGGATAAAAACCCAGCATAAGATGTTTGTGGATTGGACTAGCTGATCTTTAAAGCTCTCTTTGAACACAAACTATTGTATTATTCTTAAACTTTTTATTTATTTATTTTTTAATTTCAGCGTTTAAGGGTTGTTTGGGATGTGAAACAGCTGAAAACCAAAAAACCTGTGCTGGTTAGAAAGCAGCTGCTGGGAAAGCTAATGAAGGAGGTGGAAAGGGAATATTAAAGAGTGGGGGCTGTCCAACCCTGTGGGGAGGTTCAGAGGTTTCCTGACTTCTCTGGTGCCACATTTGGGTTGGGGCAGTCCCTTGCACATTTTTGTCATCCATCACTGTAACCAAACTGATCTTGCTCAGAGCTCACCCTCTGCTGCAGAGCCCCCGTTTGGTTTCAGGGAGGTGACAGCTGGGGCCAAGGTGGGGTGTCCTGAGAAGGTGCCCAGATCCTCTTTTACTGCTCCCTGGGCTGCAGCAGGGCCTGAACTTGGAAGAGCTGTCAGCGTGTCCTGCTGCTGCCAGGTCACTGCTAGGTGGCAGCCGAGGCCAGTGCTCAGCAGCTCAGCTCCCTGCAGCCTCAGACTCTGCTGAGGGCTTGGCAGGGTGAGGGAGATGAGGAGCTGAAGATCATCCTGCTCAGCAGACAGGTCCCGTGCCCAGCAGGAGCTGCCTCTGTCCCAGAGTGGGGTGCAGCAGGCTCCCAGGCTGTGTGGGCATCTAACTGGGAGCTTTGGGGATGGGTCCCACTGCTGTTCAAAGAAATTGGGAGTGGGGAGATGCTATGGGGTCTGGAAGGTGCTGTGTGGATACTGGGAGCTTACATGTGTGCAGAAAGGTAGCAGCAAATTTGTGGGAGGGAACCAGCAAATGATAAACAATATCCCCTCGATTTGGGAACTCCCAAACCTGCCAGTTTGGGTGTGGAGGGAGCATATTCGGGGCACATCACTCATTCTGCACCCTGGGTACCAGCTGAAGGTGCCTTGCTGCTATTCCATGTACCTTACCTCATGCTGAACTATTAGGATTCCTTTTTTATTTGAGGTTTTGCCATTCCTGTGTTGCCTGTAAGTGCTTGGTTAGTTTTCCATGCACTTTCAATCAAGATAAAAGGTGAAGAACTGAACCTTAACCCTGAGCCTGAACCCCCCCCAGCACCTGAGGGACAGAAAACCCATGGAGCTGCTGCCCTGCTCCAGCGTGATCTGAGCTACTCTTCCCAGCTCTGTGATGGCATTTCCCTTCCCAGAGCAGTTCAGCTCACATTCCTCATGCCCAGCAGGTCCCTGTTTGTACATTTGTTGCCTAAGGCAGTGGAAAAAACAGACGCCTCAGGGACTAGAAAGTGATGCTGTATGTGTCCTTGCTATTGAGCCAGTGCCAGGTGGTGGGGAAGGAGAAGTGGCTGTGCCAGGCACTGGGATAAACCTTCTTGACAGTTTTGGGGGAACTTAGACCCACAGAGGTGTCTGATGGAAGGAAGAGGGCACTGCTCTGCAACAACCCAGTCCCTGCAGGTGTCTGGAGGGATCTGGAGTCATCCCCCCCCTGCTCCTTGTGGAGCATCTCCATGGGGCACTGGGGAGCCTGGTGTGGATGCCCCTCATCCCAGGGTGCATATAAAGGAGTCCTGCTCCTCCAAAGGAGCTTGGGGTGGAGTTGCTTCCCCCTCCTTTGCCCTTGATTTCCCTCTTCCCCACAGCTGTAGGGCAGCTGTGCTGCCAGCAGAGGTGATCGACTCAGAATCCCTGGGGAGAGGACCAAACTGTTTAGAGGAAATTAAAAATTGAAAGGCAACGTAGCTCTGCAGCTCTCCCTAAAAGCCAGGGTTAAGCAAAACACCAGCAAGGTGTGTGCTCCAGAGATTTGCTAATGGACTTGGGGACGGGAGGGGTCTGGGGTCAGCCCTGGCAGGTGGATGCAGCTGGGGCAGGTGGCTCTGCCCCTGCTGGGCTGGTGGGAAGCAGCTGCTGGAAACGTGGTGGCTCATGCAAACGTGCTGGGGCCATGCACCTGAGAGCAGAGCCACACCTGCACCACCTCAAGAAGGACCCCGGTACTCCTGGCATGTGGGTGGGTCTGGGAAGGGTGGGGAGCAGTGCTCTGGGCAAGGATTTTGTGTTGGGAGGTGTGTTTGTGGAAGAGTTTCTCCTGGCTGCAGTGGTAATTGGGTACTTTGAGTTTTAAACGGGATGTCAGGAAGGATTTGGCTGGCAAGGAGGATGGGAAGTGACAGCTCACTTTGCATGAGCAAAGTGCTGCAGAGGTGGCCAAACACCTCCCTCCCTCCCTCCTCTGGGTTCCCAGGCTGCACTCACGGGTGGTCCTGGGCTGGCCCTGTGGTCACTGTGGCTGTGCCATCTCAGCAAGGGTGACACTTCCCAGATTCCTCAGCCCATCCCTCCCCACCTCTCTGCACTTTTGAGTCACACCGTGTTTTGCAACGTGAGGTTCAGTTAAGAAAATCATTTGGGCTTGAAAACCAAAATTGAGTGCTTCCAACCCTAAAAATGTTTTTATTTTTAGTTGGGGTTTTTTTGAGAGGGAAATTGAATCTTTTCCTTGTTTGGGGAGGATAAAAGTGCATTCAACCCTGCATCAGATTGTTTCACTTGACCCGTACGTAAATGCTTTTCTTCCCTCTAACCTGGATGGCTTTTTTATTCTTTCCATTTGGCAAGAAAAAGGGAAAAAACCAAATCTTAGTACAGGTCACTGCAAAATAAGGTCTGGAGCTGGAGCTTTTCAGCCTGAGCGCTGTGCCAAGACCCATCAGCTCTTCCCACTGGTCCCTGGAGTGGATCCCTTTTTCTTGCAGTAAAAAGCCCTGGGTTTCCTTGCACTTTGCTGGGAGAAAATAACTGCCAGGCAGGAGAGCAGCCTCTGGCTGCAGGGTTTCAGATGAGCAGAGATGGGCACAGTTTGTGCCTTTTGGAGGACATCCCTGGGACGGCTCATGCAGGCTGGCCAGCACTGCATCTCTGCAGAGGCCTGTTTGGGTGACTTCAGGGGAAATGCCAAGATATTCCTGCTGGCAAGAAGGAATGTGAAGGAAACGTGGGGCAGCAATTCTGCTGGAGCATCCCTCGGCTGGGAAATGGGTCAGTGCTGCCTTTTGGTTGAACTAGGGCTGTGCTCTGGGGCTTGGTGCTGGCTGCAAGGACCTGTGTGCACCTTGTCCCACAGAAACTGGGCTGTGAGTGAACTCCTGAGCACCCCTTGCATCCAGGCGAGTTCTCCCATCTTCTCTCCATCTTGGACCTAGCTGCTCACGTCATTTCCAGTGTCAGTGACACCATTCCAAGCACAGCATTCAAAGGAGAGGGAGAAAGCAGGGAGCTCCTTGTGGATGCTGTGGAACGTTTTGACGTCCTCATAGGCAGCAAGAAGAAGGGGGGCAGATGATGTGAGCTGTTCTGCATCCAAAGTTTAGGACCAGCTGGAATTGGGACTGCTGCTAGTGAAACCCTTTCCTGGTGCTGCTGCAGGAGGGGAAGATTGGCTCCTTCCTACTGACAATGAGTTGGCAGGGCAAATGAGGATTGGGATGGATGAGGCTCCCACTGGCTCCTGCTGCCCTCACCCTGTGTGAGCGGGCTCCCCATCCCTGCTGCCAGGAGGTTTCTGTTCTGATTCAGCTCTTCCAGGGCAGAAGCTGATTGCAGAGGGGTTGCAATCTCACTTGTGCTTTTAATCCCACTGCTGTCAAGCTCCATTAAGAGGTTTGTCTTCATCTCACTACCTCTGGGGCCGGGCTGCCGTTTGCCCAGCCTGAAATGAGGACAAGTCTGGGCTGTGCTGGAGCGAGCAGGGGCCGGGGAGCAGGGATGCTTTAGGGGCCTCTGCTCTCCCCAGCACTTCCAGACGCAGGGAGGGGCTGCAGGAAGTCTGAGACCAGCTCCTTTTGGTGGCCTGGCCGCTTTGGGAGGGGATGGAGAGGAGCTGGGTGGCGGTGAGAGGCGCTCCCCAGGCACTGAAGGTGCTGGGGAAGCTTTGGGCGCTGCAGCCTCAGCCGCAGTTGGGTGACCCGGGGCCGCACACGTGTGGCCGCGGCCGGGCTGCGTGCGGAGCCGGGCATCCCTCCCCGCTGCCGCATGCGGCGGGAGGCAGCGCGGCCGGAGCAGGGCGCTGCGGGAAGGGAAGCTGACGGACCAGAACCCGGGGCCGAGCGTCCCCCCCAGCCTCACAAACTGGGCTGCGCGGCTCGGCAGCGCCAGGGGAAGGGGCTGCCGCTCATCCCCGTCCCGCCCCGTGAGTAGCACCCTGGATTCCCAGGCCCATAGGACCAGCCCGGCTCATCATTGCTCTCCTCGTTCACAGAGTTTTCAAAACTCTGACTGCCCATGTGCTTGCAGTTAGCTGGAAAGGAGCTGACATGTGACAAGAACATGAGGAAGGGCAGGGAAGGTGGGAATACAGAGAGACAGAGCCCTACAGGCTACTGGGGGCTCTCTGGGTAGTCAATGGGCAAATACCTCAATTTTCCCTGATCTCCCTCTCAGCCATGCTGAAGGAGGGTAGAGCCAGGAGCATCCAGTGCCAGGGTTTGGGCAGGCACTGCTGTCTTGATGATGGCCAGAGTGTGACTTTGAAAGGCTCCTGTCTAGCCAGGAAGGTTGGAGAGGCCTCTGCTCCTAAAGAAAGAGAAGAGAAAATGTTCCAGTGGAAGTCTTAGCCCTGCCCTGTGGTGGGATTTAGGGGTTCTGATTTGGGTTGGGTAGCACTGCTGCACCCCTTGCTCCTCACTGATGGCTCCTGAAGATTCTTGCCTATATATGAGCCTGACTTCTTCCCTGTGTGTTTGCCCTGTGCTGGCCTGACATGTGGATAACCCGTGGATGATCCCTGGAGGATACTCCAACCAAATCCTGGAGCTTGTGTCACCATGAGCCTGGAGAGGTGTGGGTGTATGCATGGTAAGGTCACACTCAGCTGTAAGGAGTTAAATCTTCTGCTCTGTCTGCCCTTCCCACTCTGCTAAGCATCACCCAAACTCCCCCTTTGGGGCTGGGATGGGCTTTTCCCTGTGCCTGCTGCTGGCCCTGCCTGGAGCCACATGAACCACAAATCCCACTGGGTATGTTTTCCCTCCTAACCCAGTGCTGTGGCTGTGCCCACAGTGACTGATGGGCCTCTGCCAAAACCAGCAGTACTGTGGCTTGGCAGGCACAGAGACCCCTCAGCAATCGATGCACCAAGGAAATCCTTGGCTCTTGTGAGAACCAACCAGCATCACCCCCCACAGCCCATCTCCCCCTACCAGGGGAGCCCTGGAGCAGGGTAAAATCTCCTTGCTGGGCACACCATTCTTGTAGCTGTGCCAGTGGATACAGCTGGTGGTGCTGTCCCTTCCTGCTTTTTTATCCCAAACTTGCCTAGACTCCATGAGATGGAGCCTGTTCCCTGTGTGTGGCTCACTCTGTGTCTCATGGGATGGATGAACCTGGAGGGATGTTCAAGGCAAACATCCCAGTTTTAGACTGAACAGTCCAAAATGTAATATGGGATATTTTCCCCACATCTGAACTATCTCAAGGTAAGGTAAAGTGCATCCTTAGCTCCTGGCAGGGTCTAGGAGCACACAGGTAAAATACCCATGGGCTACTTGGATTTGCCCTCCATAGCTTTAAACCCTGTCCCTTGATCCCCCTGGACTTTTGAACTTCTTCCCATGCCCTGGGATAGGGAGAGTGAGCCAGCTGAAAGAGGGAAGCAGCTCTTGCTCCTCCTTCATCTTGCTGCTGCTCTGGGAGTGTGAGGGGTTAATACAACCCTGCTGCCTAATCACAGCCCAAAGCTGTAAACCCCTACCCAGGGGGAACATCATTGCAGCTCTGGATGTGAAATACTCAGGCCTGAGCTTTAATGATATTTATCTTTGGGAAGGAGAAAGCATAACTCTTGGCTAACAGTATTAGCCAAGGCTCATTCTGTCTCTCCTCCAGCACAGATGGGCAGCCCTGTGTGTCCCTGTGCAGTGTGGACAGCCTGGTCCTCGACACCCAGGCTGGAGTTCCTAGATAGCTGCAGAGATGGAGAAAGATTCTCTTTTGGGCAATGCACCCTCCCTCAACCAGCTCCTGGGGGAAAACAACCATCTGCCCTATTCAGTGAGTGTGCAGGTGTCACAGCACATCTCTCCCCCAGCCCACTAGGATGGGAGGGGGTCTCTGCAGTCCCCTAAACACATCAGATTTGGGGGGCAGTGTAGCTGCACAGAGACCTTCCTGTGACACTGGAATGTGTGATCCCTGGACTGCAGGATGGGCACATCCCTCACATAATGGAGATGTCAGGGCTGCTGGGCAGCTGCTGCTGAATATTCCTTGTGTGGCTGGGCTCATTTTTCAGTGTTTGTGCAGGCAAAAGCGAACCCATCGAGGTGCATGATGACTAATGAATGCACATCTGGCATGGGAAATGTGCTGTGCAGGGGGAAGCTGTGCATTAGCTCTCCCCAGGGAGCAGGCAGGCTAGGGAGGCTCTGGCCATATGTACCTGGATGGGGATGAGAGGGATGAAGATCCGGTGAGGGTATCACAGGACAGTACTGAGACACTGCAACCTATGCATACACCCACCTCCAACCAGAGACACAGAAACATGCTCTGATTCCCAAGGACCTTTCCAGATGTTAATCCCCCATTTTCAGCCTGGTAGCCCTGTTGTTGAGTGCACAAGGCAACCAGAGAGCTTGAAACCTGTGATGAGCAGGCTACTTGCAGGTGAAGACAGAATTTGGCACTGTCAGGCTTTTTCTGATTGATACAGCAGTCTTGGCCTCTGCTAAAATAAAAATAAAAGCAAGATCTAGCACAGAAGGAAATAAATTCTCCTGCCAGCAGCTGCAGGTTCAGCTCCTGAGCATCCTTCAGCATCAGCGTTTTGGGCTGGTGGAAATTCTGGTCTGGACAGGAAGGAAATGATTGATGTGCTGGAGTGCAGGGGGTGAGGTGCACCAAGGCAAGGGCACCATGGCAGGGCTGGGGCTCTGTGCACATACCTGGGCATTTCACCATGTTTGCACATGCAGATATCGTGGAAGAAGCACCTAAACAAAGAACTCGCTGAGTTATTTACCTGAATATTCACCTCATGAATAAGGCTGTGAAGTATCATTGTGGAAAGAGAAGTCTGGAGGTGTAGATTTTTTTTTTTTACAACAGAGAAAAACCCAGAAGGAACCAGAAGTTTGGGGTTTTTTAGTTTTTATTTTTTTAATTAGTCAGTGAAATCTTTTCCAGCACAGGAAAGGTGGAATGTTATAAAACCCACAAGAACTTCCTATGCTGATATGGGATTAGCTGTAACACGAGCTTTAAAGTCAATTGTAGGTGCGTGAACTGCAACATCTGAGGGATGCAGAGGGTGAGAGTCTTGCTCTCATCATCCTCTATTGCCAGGGTACCTGTGTACCTGGGCCTGGGCAGGCTGAGCTGTTTGGCAGCAGCTAATCCCAAGATGCCAACAAGGCAGGATGCTTTGCAGGTGCTTTGTGTTACTCTTGCCTCAAAACAAATTACAACTTGATAAGTACACTGTATCAAACTGCTCCTTGATTTGCCAGTAGTGCTAACCTCAAACACTCTGAACACGGCAGCTGAGCCTCCCAAATGCTGTGTTTTATTTAAAACCACATCAACTGAAAACCAAAACTTCAGCTTTCATTTTCTTCCCCATTGCAAAGCATCTGCCACTCCTGTTTCTGATTTACCCAGCCACCATAAAGTGGGAATCCCACCTTCTCTGTTCTGTTTGGTCACCCATGCATTGCTTTAAAAAATAATGAAACAACAATAGGAAAGACAGCTTGAGGGGGAAAAAAATGAGACCAGCATTGGAATCAGGCGAGCTGATAACCTGCTCGCTGGAGCGATGCTGCTTCACATTGGCTTTGTTGTGATCTCCTGCAGCGCCTGCCTGCTTTGGGCCAGAGCCACAGGGGTGATGGAGGAGCATCAGCTGGATCTGGGCAATCTCAGCTCTGTCTAAGCCAAGTGGCTCCTTAATCTGAAAGAAACTATTTTCCCTGTCCATCCATGGAAACAGCGAAATCTCAGTTCCTGAATTAGCTGTAATAATGCCTCCCATGGCCCTGGCAGTGCTTGCCGAGGGGAGAAGTGGCTCTCCCTGCATCCTGGGCTGTCATCACCTCCTTGCATCCTGCCCAGAGCAGCCCAGGAAATGACTTTGTCACTTGTCCTGGCCTCCTCCTCCTCCGTGCTTGTCTGGATGTCTCTAATTCCCACCCCTCCAGCAGCTCTGAAGCCCAGCTAACGGGAAAATGCACAGAAATGCTCCGTGTGCTGGTTTCTCTCGCCCAGTGCTCCTCTGTGTTCGCCAGCCCTCTGATGTGCGGGAGTGGATGATGTGGATTCCCCTATCGGCAGGGGAATAGGGAGGCTGTCCCTGGCCGGGCTGAGTGCAGGTGTTTGTGCCCTTCATCCCACGGCAGCAGGCGCCTGGATCCTGCAGCACCGAGGGTAAGTGCTGTGGCAGGATCCACTTATCTCGCCTTTGCATTTCATAATTCATCCTGCCCTTTCGCTAAAGGCGCAGAGCCATTTGCATCCAAACGAGCGCTTATTTCCTCCCGGCTCAGCTCTGCCGCTGGATCCCGGCGAGAAATCGGCGGGTCGGGCTCCTGGCACCGGCAGTGAGCAGCTGCAAGGGCTGGGCTGGAGGAACGGGGAGAGCAATCCCCGCCCGACGGGATGCCCTGACGGACGGCAAGGTGACGGAGGAGAAGGTGAGTGGTGTTTTCTGCCCAGCTTTATAGCTTGCTCTGCAGGGATGAAAAGTATCAGCGGTATCTTGTCCTTAGAAACTGAAGCGCAGGAGAGTTTGACTGCCTCGCCGTAGCAGAGGTTCTGCATTGATCCCACCGAGCTGCACTGCCTGGCCGTGGCTTTTTTGCCCTGTTGAGAACAAAATCAGAGAGAAACAGGCAAACACATGTTCTCCTGGCACAGTAATCCTCATACTCGCAGCGGTCAGCTTGTGGTGCAAGGCATGAGATTCAATTATCTTTATCACAGCCCGCAGCAGTGAGCAGCTCTCTGCTTCCAAAGGCGATGCCCACTGCAAACTGTACCTTCTCCAGCTTAAACTCTTGCTTTTGGAGCTTCAAATCTTCCCAGCAGCTGGAAACTCTTGCTGGGGACGATACCTTTTATGCCTCCCGGTGTCAGCATGGGCTTGGGGCACCCAGCAATGGGCTGAGCTTGCAGCAAAGCCAGCAGGGCTCCAGCCTCGCACTGGGGAGCCAGTGTCTGCTCAGAGAGATGTGTTTTACAAGGAGTAGTGGGGAGGGGACGTGGTTCTGTCTAAAAAATGGTGGACAGGCTTGGCATCCCCTGGGCCTGGCTCATCCCTGTGGCAGTGGTGTGTGATGGTTTTTCTGATGGTTGCTTGCAGAGGGGGAGGACTATGAGTAGCTGGGACATGGTGAATGGATCAAGCCAGAGCCTGTGGACACCAGCATGGGGCCGAGGCAGTGGTGACATCAGGAAACGCTGTCGGGGATGGAGGTGCTCAGGGCACTGCAAGAGTGGCTTTGGGGTGTCTGGGGTGCTGCAGGACCTGGGTATGGGAATGTTGCAGGTTTGACAGTGACTGGGGTGCTGCAGGGCTTGGCTTTGGGAGTCGCCTGAAGGTACCCAAGAGTTCGGGGGTGCTGCCAGTGTGTGCTCCCCGGGAGAGGACTAGGCTTAGTGTGTGCTGAGTGGGTGTCCTCCTCTTTCCCCTGCCGTGGGGCCGGGGCCAGGGGCGGTGCTGGCGGCGGCAGCTCCGGCCCCGGAAAACTCCTCCCCCGCGGCCAGACCCGCCTGGGCGCTCCCGCTCCGCTCTCCGGTGATTATTCTTCTTCCCGTTATTTATTATTCCCGCTGTTGTTGCTCTTGCCCTCCTCCTCTTCCTCCGGCCCTCCCCCGCCATCCCGGCCTCTCCCCGCCCCAGCCGCTGCCGCCGCGCTCCGGACCCGCCGCCGCCCGCTCCCTCCCGGCCCGGGCGCACAGGTAGGGCTCGGGCATCGAGCCTCCCCCGCTCCGCGGCTCTCCGGGGCCTCGGGGCCAGGGAAAGGCTCTGGCAGGGGTTGGGGCTGCCATGGGAAGGGGGAAGTGGTGGGGGACGGCGAGCACAACGGGCTGGGATGCTGCGGTGGGATGCTCGCAGCATCATCCTGCTCCCTGCATCCCGCGGCTGCGCCGAGTCCCTGCGCCACAGCTTCGTCTGGGCGAAGCTCCGCGGTTGCGGTGCCCTACAAGCTCCCGACTCGTTTTCTATGGCTTGTGTGGTCTGTCTTAGCTCTGTGCTGAGTTTGTTCGCTTCCCGTGAGCTCTGGTGGCACCTTGGGTGGGTAGGACAGAGTTTTCCCGTCTCTAAACCTACTTCTTTGCAGTCACTTGAAGTTTTGGAAGTCTCAAGCCAGAGGCTTAGTCTTCTGCTCCCTCTCCTGGGGCCCAAAGCTTTGCCATTTATCAAGGACACGTCAGCCTATCAAATCCCCAGCCTCATCACCAAACCTCTCCACAGAAATGGTGGCTGCCTTTGCTGAAGTGGAAGAAATCAAATCCTTTTGTTTATTCTGAAGCATCTCTGTTTTATCTCTCACAGGGCTGCAGTAATTAAAGGAGACCTGTGCTTGAGCTATTTGCCTGGCTTTTGTTTTCTCTTAAGGTTATCCTGGAGGATTTTATTCCCTCCAAAATGGCATGTGGAAACATTTAGTGTTTTCAGCTGTATTTCATTTGTGTACTATTGATTGTGTCTCCAGCAGAGAGATTTTCTAAGGGGTGGTGGAATATTCCACCCCGATGGAGGCTTTGTGTTTCTGGGGCTGTTTTTGTCCCCTTCCCCAGCTTTGCCTCGTTTGCCTAAGCCTCAGAATTCCCTGTGATGCTGTTTGAGGGATACTGTGTGTACTGAGGCTGCGGGTTGGCATTCAGCATCATTCCTGTAGAATCCAAAGGGTTCAAACCCGGGCTTTGCCAGGGATTAGGAGAAAAGGTTTTTCCTAGGAAGGACTTTTTCACCTGTTGAAAATCTGAGAGGGCAGAGCATCAGTAGGCTGCCATTCTTGATGTGATGGTGAACATCAGATCAGTGAGTCCAATCTTATTCCAGCACCATCTCTGCTGGGATGTGAAATCTTTATCCCTTTCCAAAGTGCAGGATTTCAACCTGAACACAGACATGAGGACAGCCAGCTCCAGAGACCTGCTTAGGAGAGGCAGCTCAGCCCTGCACTGCTCCAGCCCAAAAGAGCCTTTGCAGAGTGGAAATCAGGTGTGAAGGATTTTCCACTCAGCAAACCCTCCTCTGTGGAGAAATGCAGAGCATCCTCCAGCCATTTTGTACGGGGCATTTTGGGTGCAAGGACTAACAGGAGAGCTGTGTGTGACTACTGGGAAGATTTAGGATGGAGCATTGGTTGAGCTGTTCCCAGCTAGTGCAGGATCACCCAACTTAGCCATGGGCACAAACAGGAACACAAGATATGCTCCTGTTTCTGGGAACTACGTTGTGGTTGTGCCTCCAATCCAATAGTCCCCATGGCAAGTGGCAAACAGAAATAAGGTCAGGCTGTGGTGTTGCTTTTGTTCCCTGCCCTGGCTGCCTCTACCTTCTCCCCCTCCATCCTCCATCCCTGCTGCCCCCTATCCCTCCTGGCATCTCTGCCCTCCTAACCTTCCCTGTCGCTGCTTTCCCACCAGGATGAAATATTTATCGTGGCTCTGTTACCCTTGTTTTCTTGAAAGCGAGTTTCACACTTCATTTGCAGGAGACATTCAGAGACTTCACGTTGGGTTTTCCTTCTCACTGGGCGCGTGTGTGCGTGACCACCCCGGCCGGCCCCGCTCCTGGCCTGATGGGGCTGCAGGAGGTGGAGCATCCTGAGTGATGCATGAGTCTGTAGCCCTGCTGTGTGATAAATCAACGAGAGGAAAAAAATAGCTGGTCTGAAACCCAGCAAAGAGTTTATCTCTGCCTGTGCCCGGTTGCATAGCGCCTCCTTGCTCTGGCCAGGATGCAGTGGGTGAAAGGGGTGTGAGTAGTCCTGTAAAGCAACTGCAGGTGAGCCTTCCTCATAGCTTTATGGAAAAGCTGGTTCTGGACCTGATCCTGGAATGACTCCACTTGGATTTACCACAAACAGTGGGGTTTGGGTCAGGTGCTGTGCCCTGCATTTGCCCCTGGAGCAATGTGTGGCTCCAGCTTTCCCTGGTGTGTGCAGCCATGGGGCTGTGGTCCAGGATCCCCATGGATGGGCCGTCTCTGAGAGATGGATTCCTGGTGGTTTGGAAAGCAGAGCTGTGGCAGGGTAACCCTGTCCATCCCATGGGGTGTCTGTCTCCAGATGGGCTGTCCTCCCACAGCACACCCTTGGCAACATTGTTGGTAATGTGAGTGTCTCGCTCTGGTGAGAAGGGCAGGAGGGGCTTGCTTCCCATAATGTGTCTTGAGGATGGGGATCTCTGCAGGTCAGAGTGGCTGTAAGCTCCTATTCCCATGGGTGGTGTGGCTGTCACTGGGTCTGCATCCCACTGGGAGGCATGAGGTATGTGGGCTCCTCATGGATGGTGTCAGTGGCAAGGGTTTCCCTGGATGGCCAGGGGTGGGGTTTGGGCTGTTTTTTAGCACGGCCACTTCGTGGTGCCCTGAGGATGGGAGGAGCAGCTCATCCATGTGTCATGCCCAGCTCTCTGCCAGGGTGACCTGGGGTGGCTCCCGTGCAGATCCCTGCTATGGGGTCCTTGGAAGCCCAGGGGGAAATTACAAACACTTGTGTCCCCAGGGCTAGGGAATGGTCACCCAGAGCCCTGGAGATGGCAGGTCACGTCTCCTCCCTGGAACTCAGGGGTGAGCAGCTGGTGGCAGCTGCCACATCAGGCAGACAAAGGCAAATGAAGAGAAGATCAGAGAGTTTTCTGGGTTGTTTTTTGGATCCTGCTCACAAAGCCACACTTCCAGAGCCAGCAGCTGGCCCTGATGTCTGGCCCCACTAAAAAGAGACAGTCTGTCTGCCTTGCGCTTTCGGGGAGGCTCCGAGAGCCCTCCCCACTGTAGTACTGGTGCACGTGGGAGGCTCCTCTCTCTGTATTGCTGCCTGAATGCAATTAGGCTTTAATGAGTCATTAAAATAAATCTCTGTTTCTACTCCAAGTGAACATGCCGGGGGGATGCTGGCAGGCCGAGCAGCAGGTCTTGCATCATGCGGAGGAAGAGGCTGCCCTTCCCTGCGCCCTCCTCCTGGGGCTGGCACCCTCCATCTCCCTTTCCCTTGGAAAAGAAGATATTTCCCAAGCACCATGCAGATTAGCTACTGTGAGAGCAGGATTAAACTACAACCAGCCCTAGGATTGGGTTTTTTGTTGGAGGAGCTGTGATCTGGGGGGTTGTCTGTTCCCTGGCACCTGCCCAGCTGAAAGTGGGCACAGACGTACCTGGTTTGTTAGAAATGCCGATGGTCATTACCTGATAACCCTTACCTGGATCTGGTAGGCAGCTGGGAGAGATTTCAGCTGGCCCCATGGCTGGATGGAGATGAATATGAGGCAAGCAACAAAATGTGAAAGGGAAAGTGCAGTGGATCACCAATAGGCATCCAAATGGTTTTCCTAACTGTAATGTAAATGGGATTAAAATATCTCCTAAATCAAGAGGGGTGATGGTGGCCCCTCACCTTATGGGCAAACACAAGGCTCCTCTCCCTTCTTTCCTCTTGACTGGTAAACAGTGCAATTACCCCTGATGATGTCTTTGTTAACTGAATCACTCCACAGTGGCTGTCTAGCTGGCACACTTGCAGGCAGCAGGGCAGATGCTGGCAGGACACAGGGGAACATCCCATGCTGAGGAGCAGCACCCTTCAAACACCTGTCACAGTTTCAGCCACCAGTCCCCAGGTTGCAGTAGGGCATGGGTTAAACCCAGGGGGTGAGACAGAGAATTTGTGTTTTATTTTAGCAAAACACGTAAATTGGGTGATGCTGTGGCACAACAGATCTGCCCCGGTGTGCTGTGCCAGGGGGACTGCATCTGATGGGATTACAGAGGCTCCAGCCTCATTCAGAGCTTTTCCCCTGGGCTTTGCTTTCAGGAGCAGAGCTTGCTGCTGCATGGAAAGGTTTTGCACAAGTTGTGTTTCATGTGTCAGGCTGGGAGGGACTGGGATAGGGAAGCAAGGGCAGAGCAGTGTGGGAACTGGGAAACTGGGGAAAGAATTTTCATGGGAATGGTGGAAATGAGGTGGGAAGAGTGAGATGGCATTGATGTCCAGGGCAAGAAGGGTGATGGTGAAATGGTGCCTTGGAGAAGCTGTCCTGAGTTTTGTTTCACAGACAGCTGCTGAGAAACTGGCTTAATGAAAAAAAGACTTTGGAGGGAAACTCACTACTCTGCTCATTTGGATCTTGTTGAGGATTCTGTGTAGGATTTCTCTGAACAATGCTTCTGGGATTGGTCCTCCTCTTCCACTGGGTGCCTGGGATGAAGATGCATTTGTGTCACTTAGTCCCAGTGCAATTAGCCTCACTGGAGAGCAGAGCATGCACCTTCCTATGGGGGAGGAGCAAGAAAATCAAACCAGGGAGAAGATCATATATCCACAGAGTGTGTTTGCAGCCCCCAGGGAATGGAGGGATTCGGCTCAGGTCTTCATGTCCTTGCCCTGACAGGAAGAGCCCATGGTGTGAGGAGTTGAAGGTTTCATCCTGAAGCAATGAGAGTGCTGGAGAGACCAGGCTGGGAATGAACAGTGGAGCATCCTTGATGGGAGGCTGGCTCCATCCCACTGCTGGGGAGAGTCTGGGGCGAGTGCTGGGAATGCTGGCTGATGCTGGGGAATACCTGTGCTGTGTTGGTGCCTTGCCATGGGGTTAAATCAGTTGTGGGATACCTACAGCAGTACAAGGTGCAAATCAGCAATTCCAAGGGTAGAAGCAAATAACCTTTCCTGACCCATTCCAATCTCACAAGGATCCGTGTCTTTTGCTGGACATCGTAAGCACCCATTGGGACAGGGGCAGCATGGGGTGGAAATTAGATCCAGGTCCTTGCTCTCCAGTCTGTGCTCTCCAGGGTTCCACAGTATGGCAGGTCCAGCCTGGGCTCTGGCTCTCCTCAGGCTGTGGCCACAGGCAAGGTCCCAAGCCTTCAGCACACCTGTGTGGGAAAATTCTCCAGCTTTTTGGCAAGAGTTAATCTCACCTGGGACACACCCAGCATCCTGGCTTGCTCCACTCCTGGCTGCTGCAGCTGGTCCTCATGGGGATGTGTGGGTGCTGGGAGGGACAGTGCCTGAAGCAGGGATGCTGGCCAGGTACTGGCTGGCTCTCCTGGGGATCTGACGTGCAGGATAATCTCAAAAGCCTTTCTCTGTGTGACTTGGCTTCCTGCCGCCGGTTTTGTCCCGGGTTATTTTGGGAGCACGGCGGAGCGGCTCCCCGGCACACGTTCCTGGCCTTGGCCACACGGGGCTTTTGCCAGGAGCTGCCCCGGCAGGAGCCCTGGGCACAGCGGCGGGACATGAGCCATGTGGATCAGGCCCAGGATATCCCCACCCTGCATTCCCACCCCTGCCTTCCCTGTGTCCGGGGCTTTCACCACCTTCCTGGGACTGCATCCACCCGCCCTGGCTCCCGGGCGGGGCCGACTGGGAGCCGGCTGAGCACACACAGCGGGTAGGAGGCGTGCGGGGGGTGAGGAGGGAGCTGCCGTTCTCCTGCCCTGGGTTTTAAGATGCCCAGGCTTAAATGAGCAGGAGCAATGAGGAAGAGTGCAAATGGGGTTGTAATTATGTAGAGACTTGCCTTGATCTGGGTCTAGCCCTGGCTGAGCCCACGGGGTTTGGTGTGTGTGTATGTGCTTTTGGGGACAGGGTGGGGTGACAGTCCCTTCTGTGTCACTCCATCATATCCATGGCTGCAGTTAATCCACACAGGCGGGCAGGATGGGATCTGAATAGTCGGTTAAGGAGATAAAGGGCAGATGAGATGCCCAAGTAACAAGATACCAGGATAATCTGTGCCTGAGAAGTCCCACCCTGCAAAGCTGCCCTTCCTCCAGAAGTCTGAGAAGTGCTAGGTCTCCCAGGGAGAGGAATACAGATGTGCCAGCTGGTCCCAGGATGTGCCAGGGCTTCACACACCTGGACAGAGATTGGAGGGGCGTGCTTGGTACTTTGTGGCTGTAAAGACAAATTGCTTGGCAGGGAAGTTCTCCAAGGCTCCCACCCTGGAGATGGGGTGGATGGGCAGGATGAGGCGTGGTGTGGGAGGTAGTGAACCTGGGTGGGCAAGAAGGAGGTTTTTGATGGCCAGGAGAAGAGATCTCCTGAGCTCAGTGGGTCAGGAGCACAGTGCTACAGCAGGAGAGCAGCCCCTCATGCCCACCTGGGAGTTGGGGTATGGCTGGCAGCTGCCACCACTGATTCTTTTTTGTGATTAATACCTTGCCTTTTACAGAAAGCTTTGGCAAGAAGAGAGCTGTTTTCACATCCTTGTTGGTATTTTGTCTTTCCCATCACTGGGCTGGGAAGAGGCAGTGGGGAGCCTTGGGGAGCTGGTCCAGGTGGTGGAGGGAGAGCAAGGGCAGACTTGCAGCAGGACACAGAATTTTTGGTTTTGTTGACTGACTGTGACTCACTGGAGCTTCAGCTGGGGGACAGTGTCACCTCTGTGACCTGGCTGCCCTTGTGGTAGCCAGGTGCAGGGTGTTGGCTTCAGCAAAACTGCTGGGAAACCCCCACGTGCCTTAAGGCACCAAAGGCATCACAGCAGGAAAAAGCCTGGGGGAGGAAATGAGTCACACAAAACACCCTTTCTGCTGGGAAAAACCTTATTTGGAGCTCTCTGCAGCAGGCAGAAATAAAAGTTTTCCCGAGTGCTGCTGTGATTTCTGTCTGTAGATTGGTCCAGACTCCAGTATAACTCCAGCAGAACCAGCAGCAGGTCCAGCCAGGGTTTTGCCACCTGGGCAGGAAGCCTGGGGGCGAGCACTGTGACCAGAGGGAGGCTACTGGGGGGCTGCCAGCTCCATCCCACAGTGCCATTGCTCTGGGTAACATTTCATCCAGCTCAGCTCGTTTGTGTGGTGGGGTCTCCTTGGCTCTGCCCCCTGTGCCGTGGTTCGGCCCCTCGTGCTTTGCAGCACAGAGCACCTGACACACAGGGAGCTTGGGGGACCCCAGCCTTGCCTGAGCACCCATCCTGCCCCATGGCTGGGGGTTTGCAGCAGAGGGTTGATTCCCCTGAATCTCGCCACGGGGCAGGTCACAGCTGCCTGGGAGCTGCCCTGTTGTTTGCTGCCATAATCTGTTTTGAAAAGGCAGCCCCTGATGCTGGTTTTTTCCAATTAGGCCCTGGGAGATGACTCTGGTGAGGCAGCGGCCGGGCTAATTTACCAGGCAGACATTTCATTGAATTATCCCGTGAGCTGCAGAGCAAAACCAGGAGAGCAGAGCCTGGTTCGGGGCAGAACTCGTGGCAAGGTTCGGCATGATGCTCTCGGTGTACAGCCACGCCCTGCCCCAGCCTAAAGCTGCTCCCGAGCTCTGGTGTGTGTTTGACCCTGTCGGGGGACAGGAATGAGCTCCAGGCTGTGGGGACACGGCGGGTGAGGGAGGACGGGAGTGTCTCAGCCGGGCTGGGAGGGCTGGTGGCTGGCAAAAACCTCGCCACCGACTTGCGAACCGTGCAGATCTGCTATGGACGTCATCGGAGGAAAATAAATATAGAAGTATGAGATGCCGCTGGTTCCCAGAGTCACTTATTAGGTCGTAACTTTGCGCCGTGGGGCAACGTTAAAGAAAATGTATATCTGCAGCAAGCGGCTCTGCCCGGAGGAGTTTGAGAAAGCCCCGGAGCCACCATCCTCCCACTCCCGACCCACCGGGGACAGAATGACACCGAGTCACTCTGCTGAGTGTCACTGCTCTGCCTAGTGTCACCATTCTGCCGAGTGTCACTGCTCTGCTGAGTGACACTGCTCTGAGTGTCCCACTCTGCGAGCGACACTGCTCTGCTGAGTGTCACTGCTGTGCCGAGTGTCCCCACTCTGCTGAGTGTCCCCACTCTGCTGAGTGTCCCCACTCTGCTGAGTGTCACTGCTCTGCTCGATCCCTGAAAGGCAGGGAGGGAACGCAGCCCTGTTCATATAATTATTCATTATTCAGATTATTTGTGTGCTAAAGGGTCCCTGCGGCCACCCTTGGGTTGTTGCCTCTTCTGAGCCACCCCAGAGTGGGTGACCAGCGAGTGCCAAGGCATCTACTCGACCTGGAATATTTAAATACTTAAACTGCCCTCAATTGCCCTTTTAAGCCAGAATGAGAAATGGGGCTGTGCCTTGGAGAATTTGATTTGTCCAGTTGGATCCATCCCCTGGGATGCCTCTGTGTCCTGTCCCCCTCTGTGACAGCTCAGCTCATAGTGCTGCCCAGGATTTTAAAGGATCCATAAAAATGTATGGCTCTTTGTTGGGATGGAGTGGTGGGGCTGTGTGGAGCTGAGCCAGTGGAGCCAAAATGCTCCTTTCCCAGCAGGCTGGGATGTGTTTGGGAAGGGTGGATGGAAAATTGGGATGGGCTGATTCCTGGTGGCAGAGGTATAAAAAAGGCTGCTGTAGTTGTTTATGGACATATTAAATTGCCATTCCCAAAATCCCTGTTATTCCTGAGACTACAGCTCTTGCTCCTTCCATGGGAGGTGTTACATTCCCTTTTTCCATGCAGTAAAGAGCTGTGGACTAGATAAGGCTATTTTATAAGGCACAAACTTGGTAGAAAATGAACTTCTGGGCCCATGGTGGGCTAGGTTTGGGGAAGGAGAGAAGGGCAGGAAATTCCTCCTTCTGAAAAACACCCCCTCCAAAGAGAAGAGGAAAGGCAGCACTTCTCTTGTGCTTCATTTTCATTTTTGCCTTTGTTTAGCATTCACCATTCCAATAAGGAAGAGCCCAGTTCCTAAGCAGGGCTAGTGAAATGCTGATCCCAGCATTCCCAGAAATGGGAATACCAGAGATGGGGCGTGTAGAAGCCCAACCATCCTCTGAGACACTCAGGTCTCCGAGGTGAGCACAAGATCCCCAAGGCTAGTCCCTCCTCTCCCAGGGTCATTCTCCAGGGCTGCCTGCTCACTCCAGTCCTCAGGCTAATTGGATGTTGCTCTCTAAGCTCTAAATCAAATCACAGCTCCCATGAAACGAAGTTTTCTGGACGTGAACAGCCGCCTGCACCATCCATCACCGCCCAGCTTGCGGCATGTCCCTCCTGGGGTCATCAAAGGTCAGTGTTTGCCATTTTCAGCCAGCCACTGTCACCTTTTCCCCATCAAGGAAGGCACCTGGGGAGGTGAAAACCACACCAAAGGCTCCCTGCGTGTCCCTTCACACTCCTGGCAGTGGTTCAGGGAACAGTTTGGTAACAGGGAGAGGGAGCTGAGTGTGTTGGTCTCTATTATTAGCTCTGTGCTGGGTCTCCTGATGGATGGAGATATTAGCTGGGTTATGGACATATTGATTCCTTTGGTTTTTTTTTTTTCCCTTTGTTTCGTGTGTGAGAGCGGCTCAAGGAGGAAATCCAATGCGTGCCCTCCTTTTGGCTTCCTACAGGAACTTCCCATGAGCTGAAAATCAATTTGTGGAAGGCAGGATGTGCAAACGACCACAGCAGAGAGAGGAGGGTGGGTGATTTTTGGGGAGGAAGGTTTCATACTGTGCCTGCTGGGACGTGCAGCAGAGAGGGGCCAGGGCAGAGTTGGGAAGGTCTCGCCTGGAAGCTGCCACCTCTCTCCGTTAATTAGGGCCGCGTGGTGAGTGGGTAATTAGATCTCCTAAGCTGCACTGGGCTGGCACTTGGGCTCTATCAATTATTCCTGCTCTGGATGAGGCACAGAGGGACACGGGGGCCAATAATGAAATGCGGCTGCGCTGGGCATTGCCGGGGCAATGGGAGGTGATGGGAGGGGCGATGGCTGCACCCATTTCTTGGTACAAGAGGTGTCCTCAGTTTTGGTGAAATGGCAGATTTGGGGCACAGGATCATCCTTTCCTGGCAGTTTGCTTTACACACCTTTGCAGCACCCACCTTTCCTGACAGTCTCCCTAAAAAAAGCAATTTATTTGGCCCCACTGCAGTGACAGAGGTAGCATTGGTGGGGATGGATACTGGGCAGCCCCTTTGGGAAGGAGGATGAGCTGATGGTGGATTTTTTTCTCCATGTTCTCCCTCCCAGGGCTGCTGAGTCTTCCCGTGGCAATGTGGTGCTGCCTGTCCCCACCATCCGTCCCAGGGCCAGTGTGACTGTGACATCCTGCCTGTCCTTTTCTGGGTAAGTGTCTGTGGGGTGGTGGGGGGATGCTGGGCCTCACCTGTCCTGGAGGGGATGAAAGAGAGACTTCATTTCCCAGCGGCACCTAAAAACATCAGGAAATGATGCATCTGCCTTACTTGTAATAAATTTTGAAGTGGAAAAGGCCAAGTGCTGACTAAGCCAGGTCTGCATCCTGTTCCTGTAGAGCATTGCTCTGAGTTTGGGAAATACCTCCTTTCTCTGCTTCAAATTAGAGAAAATGGCACAGGGGTGAAGCAGGGCTTCCCACAGATCCCAAATCTTGGCAAATTCTTGGGAAATGGGGAAAGGCAGGCAGGTGCAAGGGGTGCTGTCAGGCCATGTCTAACCTCTCCCTCCACTTCTTCCAGGTCCAACGCCTCCGTCACTGAACGTGAGTATCCCCTGGGTGCCACGGCACAGGGATGGGGGTGGGGGCTGCTTAGTCTGGGTAAGAGCCAGACTTACAAGCAGCTGGGGTGCAATTTTTGGGCTCAGACTGTTGTGGAGTTCAAAGGCTCCCCTTTGGCTTTGCTGTGAAAGCCCGGGTTTGTTCCTGCATTTTGAAGCAGAAACTGGATTTTCTGCCAGGAGGGTGGAAATCACCACTTTTGGCTCAGTAAGGGTGAGGTTTTGCCAGTGGGCTATGGGGTGACAAAGACCCCAAGCCAGAGCAGCAATAACAGTGACGGGATGTGATGCTGCATCTTAGGTGTCCTCTCACTAAGAGGGAGAAGAGAAGGATAATATTGGATAATACTTTTCCAGCTGGGGACGAATGCAGTATTTTGGGATGGCTTTTGAGCAGCACATCCATGATGTGATGACAAAACCAGGGAAGGTGAGTTTTGTGTCCCTGCCTTCCAGAGTTTGATGGAGAATCGGTCGGATGACAGCAGGAACTGTTGTTATCACCGGGGGAATCCTAGCTACGGTGATCCTACTGTGCATCATTGCTGTGCTCTGCTACTGTAGGCTACAGGTGAGTGTGCTCTGCCTTGCCAGCCCCACCTTGCCCTGCAATGGGCTCCCCAGGGCAGTGGTCATGGCCCCAAGCCTCCCAGAGCTTAAGAAGTGCTTGGACAATGCTCTCAGGCACATGGTAAGATTTTTGGGCTGTCCTGTGCAGGGCCAACTCAGGATATTTTAGATTCTGTGCTCCCCAGCCCAAGGTGCTGCCTCATGAAGGGTCAAGATGAGCTTGCTTTTTTTTTTTTTTTTTTTTTTTTTTTGCCTGTGATGGCAAGGAGTTGAAACCTCCTATTCCCCAGGTGCTGCAGTTCTGTCCTTCCCTCCCCGAGGTGTGGGGGGTACTGCCCTGAGGCTCTGCAGCACTTACCGACTGAGGTGCAGGCTTGGCTGGGTTTGCAATAGCAAATGGAGATTTTTATATAATATTTTCCCCCCTTGTAAATCAACCGAGGAGGCTTTCAACAACGGCCAGCTACAACCTCCTGCTCTTTAAAAGTTAATGTGAAGTCTGTGCCATGCAGCAATGCCCGTGTGATGAAAAGCGCAGCGCTTACTTGGAGCAGTTTTCAGCCGGCAGGGTGAAATACCTTCCCCTTGCAAACCCCACAGGGGGATGGATGAGGGTGAGTTCCCCAGCAGCATGCTCAGGTCCAGGTTTTGTCTGGCTTCTGCCACTTCACGGGACCCAGGAATGATGGAGCAGATCAGCAAGAGGCCCCGAGTCTTTCCCTGGCGGGGGGACGAGGGGAGCGGGGATGTGGCAGGGCTATCCCACCGGCTTCCCTTTATACAACCCCTTCCCTTTCCCGCAGTACTACTGCTGCAAGAAAAATGACTCCAATGAGGAAGAGGAGGAGGAGGAGGAGGAGGAGGAGGAAGAGGAAGAGCCCGACCTGCCCACGCACTCGCACCTGGTCATGTGCAACGCCTGCAGCTCCCGCATGGTGGACGGGCAGGGCAGCCCCGCGCCGCCGCCCGGCGAGCTCAACCAGCACGGGGCTCACAGCTACTGCCCGAGCTGCTCCCCGTACGGCTCCCCGTTTTACATCCGGACTGCCGACATGGTGCGCAACGGGGGCGAGCGGGTCGCCTACAGCCCCGCGTGCTACAAGGAGATGGGGCCGCCCCTCGGCATGGCCGCCCTGCAAAGCTACACGCTGAGCCGCCGCGGCCTCCTCCGCGACAGCTTCCCGAACCCGCGGGCCGTCAGCACGGAGGTGTAGTCACCATTGCCGCTAGCACAGCGTGTCCCCAGCCGGCGGGGCTCCGGGGAAGGGGCTTTTCACGTGTCTTTGAGGAGAGGAGCCCGCAGCCCAGCCCGAGGCCGGCGCGCTCTGCTGAGCCGCCTGGCACGGCCCAGCCTCGTGGGCCAGAAGGCGAGTGAGACCTCCAAGGGCAACGTTGAACCGGCCACCTCCGAGCCCATCTTAAGTGTCATTATTATCTACTCTCTCTCCCAAAGGGACTTGTCTAACGAGGGCTATGTACAGTACAACCTAATTGAATTACCCCTGGCTCCCTGAGCCCGGCGAGGCCTTCGGTGTCCCCACGCAGCCACCCGAGGTGACGCCCGCCGCCTCCGGCACACGGAGCGATGGGCTGACCGGCCCCAGCTGCCGTCCCAGTGAATCCCAGCGAATCCCAGTGCCCAGCGGGGCTGGCAGCGCTCCTCAGCTGTGGGGAGGTGAAGAAGGGAAGGTCCTTGTGGTCCTGCTCCCCTCGTAGCACGTCAGTTGCTGCTAGTTAGCTTTCCTGTTCAAGTGTAAGATAGGGCACCGTCTCCCACCTGCTTCGGTCTTCACACGTGCTGAAGAAGTTCAGACATGAATTTAGGTCACTGCTGGGGAGGCAAAGTTCCTCACAAAAGTGCTCACCCACGCCAACAGGCACAGGCCAGTCCTTCTGCGGCCAAAGCCCCCACCTCTTCTGCTCTTCACAAGCTTTCTTAGGAGCAATTTTAACTTGGACCCATGAATATGGCAAGATTTTACTTATGGGAAGAATTTAATACCTAAATGACTGCAGTTTTGGTTACCTTCGGCTTTCAAAGCCCCACCCTGACAGCTCAGCCAGCCAGAGGAAGATTTGCTTTAGGATGGATTTTGCTTATGACAGCAACAGCAGAGCCCACTGGCTCACATCTCCTTTGCAGGGCCTTCCCACCACTGGAGAGTGATGTTCAGATGGTTGGGCTCCCCCTGTTTTTGCTTTTGGAAGAAGAGGGTGCAAGACCCAAACACGTTGTGAACATGGGTTCACCAGCACTGCAGCTGGCAACGACAGCCAGTGACTCTGCCTTTCTGCAAAAATGAATGTGGGAAAGTTTCTTCTTCCTCATAAATCAAATTAAGTGAAAAATTACTTAGGGGACATCTCCATCATTCCCAGGCACTTCCATAGCAACCAGTTCAGGACTGCTCTGCTGAGCACTTCCCATTCATGGCAGGGAGGAGGGACTGGGACAGCATTGATCCCTGCGGACGCTGTTGGAGGCAGTGGCAAGAAACTCTTGCCATGCCTTTGCAATATAGGATAGGACTGCTCAGAAATGTGAGTGGTGGGGTTTTATTTTCACCACTGCAATTTAGAAATTATCCCACTGCTCACAGAAAGATTTGGACTTGACCTCCCCATTCACACACAGAAAAAGTAGGTCTCAGCACAGAGACACAGGGTGCACCAGCCTCGAATGTCCACATTACCAGGCAAAAGGCTGATGTACACATTGGACCTGTCCATGCCTTGGCACCTCTGGTCTGAAGACAGGAGCCAGACAAAACATGGTGATGGTCCTTGGAACCAAACACCTTGCCCCAGCCTGAATTTTTCACACACTTCTGAGCAAATGTTATGCACCATCTCCCCCCACCTCCAGCCCAAAAAGACATTGCATTCCCATTATCTGGAGACTCGGTCTGGCAACTTTTAGAGTCTCTTTCCATTCTCCAAATAGTGATAGCAGATTTTAATGTCCTCTCACATTAAGGGCAGGCAGGAGGAAAGATGAAAGTTACCAGCAGCAAGGCTCTCTGGATCCCACTGGTCAATAATCTGTAGCTCCTACTGCCTCCCATCCAGTGCTCCTCCCTGAAAACATGGTCTGTAACTGGAAGAAAATCTTGGCTAACATGATAAATCCCGTTCTTTCCCACTAGAGCATCTGCTCAGCCAGGTCTCATCGTGCTGGGAGCCATGAGAAGTTAATGTGTCCCAGCGTGGTCTCTGCCAGACAGCCCCATGATGCCATCCCTTTGGCAGGCACAGAGACACAGACACAGCAGCTCCCGGCATCCAACTCTACCTCTTGGCACACAAAAAGGCTTTCCACTGCCACAGCAGCACCCTGACCTCCAGAGGGTGGGGATAACACACTTCTGTGGGTCACCCTTGTAGTTGAAGGAAGGCCATTCCACTGTCATTTCGTCACAATCAAACTAAGTGTGACCTGTCTCAGGCTAACGAGGCGCCAAGGCTGGGGAGGCAGTTCCAGAGCAGCCAGATGGCCAAGATGAGGCTTGGCCTTGCAGCCAACACACACCCTGGGTCTGGCACAGCTACAGAAAAATGGGTGAGTCTGGAAGGGCTCTAAAAGCAGGGGGATGCAGCTGAGAATTAGAAGGTTTGGGAGCTGGTGGAAGAACAGGATGGGGTAGGGGCAGGGATCCCAGATTTTTTTCCACTTCAGATTCCTCCTGTTACTATTCTCTGCCTTTGTTGCTCAGCTATGGGTCCAAATTTCATGTCAGAAATAAATGAGGACTTTGAAATACAAACCAGGAGTGGTTTCTGTTCTTTTGGCAGGCAACACCAAAGGGGGTTTATCCAGTGCTGCCTGGAAGCTCTGCTGGTGCAGGGATTTTTCCTCCCCACCCTTCCTACTCCTGTTTTTGCTCCTCTTGTGTCCCCTGCTCCTCCCTAGGCACATGCATCCCAAATCCAGAGTTTTATAGTTTATCTCTTTATTGTGACACAATTTTTCGGTGTGTTTTGGCAGTTGCCCTTGTATAAGGAGCCTGCAGGGCAGAGCGGAGGGATGCTGCTGTCCCTGCCCTGCTGCAGCTGGCCTTGACACCCTGAGAGACGGTGGCAGCAGGGACAGGCTCTCCCAACTCACTCCTCAGTAGTTTTCTAGGCACTGATGGTTTGTTTTGTGTGAAACCCTCTCAATGGAGAGGGAACAGTGATGACTAAGTTGTAGGAACCCTTCCTCCCTGAGCAGGCTGCTCTACAGGGACTGGCTCCACAGCCAAGCCAAGTGGGGTGGCTTCAAGTGGAAAGTCTGGCTCGAGGGGGCTGCTGCCCCTGAACTTGGAAGGAAAGTGAGGCCTGGCAATGCTCAGGGTGACTTGAGGCGACAGGACCAGCAGCAGGCCTTCCTGTAGTACCAGTGTGAGCACAGCTTCACCTTCAGCACCAGCACACAGTTGGCCGTCACTTTGTCTTCACAGGCATCTTCTGGGGAGCAGAAGCACACACAGCAGGGTTACAAAAGAGATGTGCTTCCCCAGCATGGACATTATGGACAGAGCCAAGGGCTCCTCCACCTCCCTGCCTTCCCAGACATACCTGGTGCCTCCGTGGGGCACGGCTGGAGCTGGCAGGTCTGCCTGGCCTCTGGTTTGGCAGAGGGGTCACAGCCCTGAGCCAGTGCCTCCCCCTGGTAGCACTTCACCTCCCGCAGTCGCACACCAGCTCCACACGTCTTGCTGCACTGTCGGGGTGAAGAAACAGGAAAGAGAACGTGAGAGGCTTTTCTATTCTTCTATAGCTCCCAAGTTCTTTGCTCTACCCAAGTTCTTTGGTCTCCCAATCCCTGTTGGGGGATTCCTGTTTTTGAGGAGGTTTGGGTCAAATGCAACATCGATCTCAAACTTACTCTCCCTTTTTTTTGCTGGAGGAAAGCATCCCTGAGTTGGGGTTGGGGCAGAGCAAGACAGAGTTTGCTTTTCATCTCTTTGTTGCAGCTCAGAACTATTTTTGTTTGGAGCATTGATGCTGTGTCAGGAAATGGAGAAAATGGCTGCTATAAACCAGACATAGCTCCCCAATCTTCCCATACCCTAAATGTTCACTAGTTAATATTAAGGGAAAGAGGGAAAGACAAAACATGGACTCCTGGCAGCGGAGGAGACACGGCTGTATCCTGCATGCCTGGAGTGTGATGCATGCTCTTTTTGAGGCAACAACCCCCATGCCCCAAGATTTTCTCCAGCCTGTGTGTGCCAGTCTGTCATCCTGCTGCCTGTTCTGCAGAAGAACAAAACTTGGGGTCCCATCCAGACTTGGCAGAGCAGGCTGCCAGAGAGCCTCAGCACAGGTCCTGCTCCACCAACCAGGGCTACGAGGCCTCCCCTGCCCCTTCCCCACCACCCCCAGCCCTACCTGGGACCAGGAGGTGGTGAACCATGTTGAACATGGCCTCCTGAAACAGGCAGCTTGTTGCTCAGGTTTTGGAGAGGTCTGGCAGCGCTTCTCAGGGTACTCTCTGTACAGCCCATTCTCCAGGCCCACGCACAGCACCAGCCGGGTCTTCATCCCTCGCCCACAGCTGGCATTGCACTGCAAGGGAACAGAGCAGCCTGGTAGCAAGGGATGCTCCAGCTTCAGGCAAGAGGGCATTCTGCTCAGAAGGAAGGCTTAATGCCTGTGCTAACACCAGTCTAACGGAAGTGCTGCCCAGATTTCCTAGGGAGCAGGGACAAATGCTGGTAATTAGCATTCAGTTGAGTTCACCTTGGCTGGCCCTGAGAGCAGCTACTGCAGGACGCCTGGAGCAGCCAAGCTAAGACTGCAAGAGGCTGTTTCTGTCTTATTCTATGTGTATCTATGTTCTGAAAATCCACATAGCATATGCATGCAGCAACCTCCATCTTGGAGTACTGCCAAGCTTTGTGGGGGCCCAAGAGGGCTGAAGTGGTGCAGTGCAGGTGATGTGCACAGACAAGCACTGCTGAACCCAGAGCTTAGCTGGGAGGGCTCTCACCATCAGGACACCACCAGGAAAAGCAGCAGGAGGCAGGATCTGCTCCCTGATGCCCATGCAGGCAGTTGCCAGTTTGAGATTCCACTGCTTTGAGTCCTTTTTCACCACAGCAGGGCTAGCACAACTGGCTTGCATCCGCCCTTAGTCATCCTGAGAACTCAGAGCTCATCAGCAGACAGAACACAGAAAGAAGCTGGCACAGGCAAAGGTGGAGAGCTCAGCTGATGTTTCAGAGCTGTGATGAGTTTCATAGCTGGGTCACAGATGAAAATGGCACTTCAGGACTGTGTGTGACCCACACAGGAATGTCAGAACAGGGGAGGGTTACAGAACTGCCAGGTTTAACCAGCCTGTGCTTGTCCAGCCTGTGCTGGAGGAGGTTCAGTTGAATGCAGTCAGCAGCTATAAAGGGACCAAAGCGAGAAGAGAGGCTTAGCCATGATTGGAGAGAAGAGGGCTTGGCTGCTTCCCTAATTTCCTAGAAACCTTCTTCCTTAGTGCTATTCGAATCGTGGTTTTGCTCAAGACTTCAAAGAAAAAGCCCAAGCCTCACAACTGACACAATGTGTTTCTTTGGATACTCTGGGATTTGGATCAGCATGCAAGGGGAAGCCTGAAGTCTTTAGGCCTTGAGCAACAGAAAGAGAGTAAAAAGATGTGCAGAGACTGAGTGTTGGGTGGAACAGAGCACCTGGACCACGTTCACTGGACTGTCATCCCTGGAGCAAGTACACAGTTATGGTCTGGATGTGACTTCCAGCACAGGGATCTGGGCCGTGGTTCAGGTTAACCTCCAGCTGTTACTTATCAGAGACGAAGCCAGTTTTGTTCAGACTTTCTCTTTTACTGGTGGGAAATCATGTCCTTTGTGGGCTTGAGTGAACTGAGGAGCCAGGTGGGAGAGCAGTTTCCTCAAGGTATTGCTGCCATCCCGTGGAGCTCCTTGGGAAGGCAGTGAATGCCACAGGGTTTTTATGGGTACGCCAGGGACAAGCTGGGATATTCACTACTCCTTCCCTCTTTCTCAAAGGAGCTGGGACAAGGATACGGATCCATTTCTGGAGGTCACACTATACAACTGTGCTCTGCCATGGGAGCCATAGGTGGGATGGGGTAGGATATGGGGTAGAAAGGAGGTCTGAGGACACAGGGGTGGGCTTGGCTTTACCTGCTCCCATTCCTGCTCCACCCAGTGTGCGGGGCAGTTCTTGTCTCCACAGGGGTGGACAGCCAGGGGCTTGGTGGCCAGGTCACACTGCGAGCTGGAGATCACCTTGCCCTCCAGGTTGCGACACGCGATGAAGCGGCTCATGCGCCCCTCTCCACACGAACCTGAGCACTTGGAGAGCAAAAGGCATTTAGACACATCAGAAAGCTGGGAATTGGAGAAGTCAGGGTTGGTGGTGCCAGTAGGGTTGAGTCCAGAGTCCAGCCCTGACACCGGGACTGTGGCACTGGCTCCCAAGGGATTTTAAAGGGGCTTCCATTCTCCAGGTACCGTGAGATTCCCAGATTATTGAATGGAGCTCAGCTCACAGTTAACCAAAATTTACAGCAAGGAGAGGCAAAACCAGAGGTTATTTTAGTTTTCTGTAGCTTGGCCTCTGCCAGAAGAGAGCCGACAGATGCTGCATCACATCTGCCCGGCTGCTGCCACCCTCCAGCCCGGCGCCGGGTGCCGGAGGCCGGCAGATGCCCGGACTCACGGGGCCCCAGTCGGAGGCGGTCCAGCGGCGGTCGCAGGGCGGGCCCGTGCACGCCCTCTCGCTGCTGGGCTTGCGGGACTCGTCGCACAGCGGAGCTTCCACCGAGCAGCGCACCTCCCGCTTCATGGTCCCCGGCGTGCCGCACCGCGCCGAGCACTGCAGGGGTAAAGGAGTCAGCCCGGGCTCAGGAGCACACAGCAAGGGTGGGGAAGCAGCTGTGCCGCCGCCCGTTTTACTCCGGCTGCTCTAGGAGAGAGGGGAAGGGCCCCAGCAAGGACAGAAAAAGGTGTGTCTCCCTCTGTCTTTGCTGCTCATTTGGTTTGGGATCTAGAGCTACAACACATCGATGTGCTGATGCCTAAACTGCTGTTCAAAGTCACTGGGCCACAACCCAAGCACGTTATGGGAAGTGAGTCAAAGGGACTGCAATGGTACTGTTTCCCAACTGGCCTTCAGTTTGGATCCTCTAAAAGAGGAAGCTTCTTGCTGGCAGGGCTTTCACTTGATCAATGTCCTGCTTTAGAAGTGACCATAGAGAAAATGTTTTGCACAGGCTTTTGTCCCCTGATCAGTGCCAGAACAGGGCAGTTGCAGGTAAAGGCACCCTTGTTTCACCAGGGGCTTGCCCAGGGGCTTCCTCAGCACCCCGCATCCGCCAGCCACCTTCCTCCAGGCCCCACCCCAGCCCTGGCTGCTCCGCTCTGGGAGCAAAGCCTACCTCGGACCACTCGGAGAGCTCCCACTGGGGCCCACAGGCCTTGTTCTTGCAGGCTTTCCTCTGCATGGGCCTGGCCAGCCCCGCTGCCTCGCAGAGGTCGTCGTAGACGGAGCTGTCGAAGCCCGGCGCCAGCATCTTCCAGCAGCGCACGGTGCGGTACTGGGAGCCCTCGCCGCAGGTCCGGGAGCACTCGCTCCACCGGCTGGTCTCCCACCTCCACGAGCAGAGAAAGCACAGGGCAACGCCCAGGTAAGGGGGACCAGGGGGTGGCAGGGCTGTGCCTGCACACCTGGGGTTCCCTCACCCAGCAACTGCTGCTGTGGCTCTGCTCATCACATCTGAGTAAATGTGGTGCTGGTCTTGAAACCACCTTTGCCCTTAGCAGGCAATTTACGTCCCAAATTCTTCCCCTCTTTTTGCTTACAAGGGGACAAAAAGTCTTCTTAGTTTGAGCGTACCTTTCAGCCCAAATATGGCTCTGTGCCTTGAGCAGAAAATGATGCTTGAACGACATCTCCCTGTGGACAGCTGATGTCACTTCCACTCACCTAGGCTGGCAGTCTCTCCCTGTGCAAAATTCGTGAGTAGGTTCTGGTCGGGTCAGGGCATCACAGTAGGATTCATCCACTTCCACTCCATCATAGCGCACACACATTGCATAGGAGGTGCTGATACCTGCTGGGCCAGCAACACCCTCAGATCCAAGAGCCTCCTCCCACCTGCATTAAATAACTGGAGTGCTTACTGCATCTGAAACTCTCCCTGTCACATAAAAAAATACCAGGATTCTCCCCCTCAACAGCCCAAAAGGACCTCACATGATCAGTCACCTGAAGCCAGACCTACCTGAAGTGCATGTGGAGCTGCAGGGGGCATAAGCTGAGACTTTCCACCGATACATGTCAGCCAAGCTGATGTCATCATGGCCCACGGGGCTCACATCGAACTCATTGCTGTGGAAAAAGGAGGTGGTGTGAGCTAAAATTGAAAAAACTTGCTGCAAACATGAAATACAGGGAAATTCGTCCTTGATGTCTCTGAAGACGGAAAGACTTCAGTGTTTCTGCTTTCCATTTCCACCACCTTGGGCAAGGCAGACTACTGGTGGACAGAGAGTGCAAAGCTTGATCTCCTTCCCAAATTCAATGAGCAAGGAGGAAGCATCGTTCATAGTGAGTCTTGTGTATATCATGGTTTGCCAAACATGGGGGTGCCCTCAGCCTCAGCTCATACCTTGCCTGGAGGTATGACTTGGGTTGGGAAGGGAAGCTCAAGTAAGCTTCCTCTCATATCATATAATGTCATGGGGAGAGTTCATATGTGGCTTGCCAGAAATCTTTAAAGGCTGGTCTTCTGTCTCCTGCCAAATGTTTACAGAGGCTTCAGAAAGAAAGGGACAGGAGGGGCATGACATGATGGTATATGTGACATGCTATGGATTTCTGGGCTTCTTTACAACCACACCAGGTCCTTCAGCATCCACTTAAATGGACCCTGAAATATGTTCCAGGAACCTGTCAGGCCAGTTGTAACAATCGGTCTTGGGAGGAAGCACCTACAGCAGCTTCCGTGGATAGCCACTGGTGAATGGGGACATCAAGGACAGCAGGGACACTCCCAGAGGACTGGTTTGGCCCTCCCTCCCTAGCCAACCGTGCTCTGTTTGCCCAGGAAATCAGGTGCCACCTTTCAGTGCCAGGGGCTCGCAGAGGCTCTGCCTGGCTGATGTTGGTGCTGGGGCTGGCCCCAAGCAGAGGGCTCTCCACGGACGCCATCACGCTGGAGTTGGCTGCTTCCCCCTGACTGCCAGCAAACACCTCCACCTTCAGCTCCTCCAGCGAGTTCTTGCGAGCCAGGGCTCTGTGGAGGCCCTGTGGCCAGCGGGGCCAGAGCCTGGCTGTGGAGTTGCTGGGGGCCAGCCTGGCTGCCAGGGGCTGCAGCTCCCTGCAAAAGGCGGCGTTGTGAGGGTCCCGCTGGCAGAGGCGCCTGAGCAGACGGAGCCTGGAGGATGTGACACGGCCGCTCTCCGACAGCTCGGCTCTCCTCCTGCTGTAGGGCACGGCCGTGCTGATGGAGATTTGGTTGAACCTGACAGCTGCAATTGAAATATATGCTGTAACTGTATGGGATGGTTTGTACTTCAGCGTGTGGCATTTAACATTCGGTGTTCAGCCTAAAAATAAAATTTCTACTAGGGAGCATCAGCAGGCTTTAATTACCCTGGTCAACCCCTCCCTCTGTCTGCCCAGTGCTCTGGAGCCCCATTTAAGCTCCAGTCTGGGCCTTCATTCCTGGGCTACAAAATGTTGCACATGTTCTTAGTTCCTGGATTGTTGTACGGCTCTCCCAGACGGATCTCAGGTTTGACTTGTCCCCTTGCTGTCCCCTGATGACCACTGGACTGTTGCTAGGTCCTGTTGCTGTCACTGCCCTGCCTGCCAAGCTCAGGCACCGAGTGAGTGCCCTGCCTAACCCATATTACAGGATCACAGAGCCACAGAATGAGCTAGGCTGGAAAAGACCTTTGAGATCGTCAAGTCCAACCTATGACCCAACACCTCTTCACTGTGGCCACCCTCTCACAGCCTCCCTTTCTCCCACAAAGCTACTGGCCCTTGCTGTTCCCTGACAGTCTCCACCCCACTATTTACCACCCTTCCCTCCTGTCCACCCTGATGCTAAAGCCACCTTAGATTTCAAGAAGACCACTGCAGAATGTCTGCTTTCAGTCAATAAAACAGGGGAAAGAAGAACAAAACCACCAACCCAACTCTGTTTCTTCACCAGCTGCTGCTGCTTCCTCCTCCTCTTCCTCTCCTGCTGTATTTGCATGGTAGACCTGTCTGATCTGAAAGTCATACTTCTCCTTCTCTTCACTTTGTTCCCAGCCCCAGTCCTGGGTCTGACTGGTAGAGTTGGTCTGGAAGAAGTGTGGGGGGCCAAAGTCTAAATCTTCTTGCCCTTCCCTTAGAGGAAGCTGTTCACTGGTGTCATCTGGTGACAGGGAGAGCCATGTGGCATTGGAGTCCTGGGCAGCTCTGGAGCTGGCTGGAATGGGATGGCTCTGGCTGGTTTCTGGTAGGTGGTGATAGAGAGGCCTGGCAAGAGCAGGGGCTGCAGTTCGGAGAGGTGGTGTCCGTGGGACAGTGTAGTCATAAGTTATGTGAGGCATTTTCCCATTAAAGTTATAGTACTGGAGGAAACAGGGAAAGAAAACAAAACTCCTTTTATTTTGAGGGTATGAATTTCCCAAAAACCTTTTCTAGCTGCATCTGTTTGGGGATGGCTGTTAAGAGATATAAATCCAAAAGGGAAGACCTCCCCCACCTGTCTTGCTTCCTCAACCCACCCACACATGCAGGTTTGGCTTGGGAAGCAGGTTATCTTGCTGCTGTGTGGCTCCTCACATACCATGGCATTCAGAGACTGGTTAGTGGGCCCATGAGCTATGATGTACTCCAGCCCATCCGAGGTCAGGCTCAGGGGCCGCCGGTACTTGAAGATGGTGCCAGCTACCCTGAAGTTCTGAGGGTTGTCAATGCCAGAGTTGCCATTGAAGAAGAAATGCCCAGATTCATCTGCAAGTGCTTCAAAGAGAGAGAAAACAGACAAATAGGACATTCTGCAGAACTCTGGCACTGAGGAGAGCAAAGAACCCAGAAATGAGAAATGCCCAGCAGAAACAGAACCCCAGGCCCTGCCCATAGTGAACTTGGGTTCCAAATGTCTGTCCTGGCACTGGAGATGTGGTAGCCTTGGTTTTTGGAGAGATGAAGCACCCATGTAGCTATCCTGGAGGAAATGCTCTCAGTAGCTCTCTCACAGCACAGGTGGGAGTGCACAGAGCCTCTCCAGGCAGCTGAACTGGGGTCTCCACAGCCATGCAGCTCCTCTGCTCACCCAGGATGTTTTCTGTTTTCCTGCGCTCAATGATGAGGATGTCCGTGGCACCAGCAGGGATGTTGGTGATGAACACGTAACCTGAGGAACAGAACAGAGCCTGAGGAGACCCCAAGGACAGAATAAAAAGGTCTGAGTGGGAAAAGCAGCTCATGGGACAAGTGTATTTGTAGGGAGGCAGTGCTGCCCTTCAGGAGCAGGGTTGCTGAGGAACTGAATGCACATTGCATCAGTCTGTGAGCTCTCATCCCAAATCTCCTCTGAAATCCCATTAACAGATCACCATTATGGATGTCAGTCTGAGCACTGCTGGGTTTGGAGTTGGGAAGGAACAATGAAATAGTCTGGCTTTGGGGGTGTGGATGAATGTGCTTTCACACTCTTTCTGGCAAGAGCACAGAAAAAAAGCTTAGTAGTGATCAGGGCTGATGCTAAACAGAGGGTGGAAAAAGACCATAGGTCCCCTCAGCTCCTGACTCCATGGAATTTGTCTCAGGAGTAACATAAAAATTGACCTTTAAAGGGAGAGGAAATAAGAGGCTCTTAAAGTTGCCTGGTTTGGCAGATTGTCTTTCCTGCTGGAAATGCAGGTCTTGTCTGTTCTGTAAGGTATTATGAGGGCTGGAATGGGAGGCCAAAACTGTACCCATACTGCTACAGGGGTAACACCTCTACCCCTGCCCTGGAAAGGGGCCTGAGTGCTTTTCTAGGCTGGTGTTTGTAGGGAGTGAGGCAAACTAGTGAAACAACAAGAGTGTGAAATGTTGTTCCAAAACATCCTCAAAACACAGTTCATGAATTACTAATGAGCATACCACAGTCTACATTCCTTCTGTGACTGGAGGACTGGCCCATCAGGCTGCAGGGATGAATCTTAGCCTGATTTCAGAGGGGACTGTCCCCCATCTGTGCCAGCCACAGGACTGGGGAAAGCAAGAGATTAAGTGCAGGCTGAAACAAATGCTGTGACCCTCATCGTAGCTTAAGTTTCAAATGAACACGTAGCACAAATAAAAGAAGATTCATTGATCTCTTCACATTATCTGAGGTGGGCAAGATGCCAGAATCAATAAGAACAAACAGATCCCCAGCTGCTTCCTATTCTAAACAGGTGAAGGGAAACCTTACCAGCCCAATATAGAGCACATCAAACCAATCTCCTCTGATGATTAAGTGAGAAGGACAAACACAGGCGTTTAAGCAGGGGTGGTGGCACTCCTCAACTCTTTCCACCAAGCAGCTGGGAAAGCTCCTACCCACGTTCCAGCCAGTCCCCCTCCATGCCAGCTGGTGGTGAGAAGCAGCAGGTGAAGTCTGCAGGCTGGTAGCAGGGAGTACCTATCTGTGAGATTGCCCTTCGGAAGGTGCCTGAGACGCGGTGGCAAGTGCTGCCGTCCCCTCCACACACCCTGCATCTGTCCATGGTCCGGGGCGAGTACAGCCTCCCATCGCACCCCACTGGCTGCAAACACAAACAACACAGCGTTTCCTGGGGTCAGCCCGTCTCCACAGGCCAGGGGCTGTCCCAGGAAATGCTACTGTGCTCTTTTGGGGAGGTTCTGGGGGGTGGTAACAAATTAATCCAATACAAGGCCTCTGTTCCAGCTCCCTGCTGGGACCTCCTTGGCTTTGCCTCACCAGGAGGTTCAGCCATGCAATTAAAATCCCAATTTCTCTACTGCTTCCTCCCAGAGCCTCACCTCACACTTCCCATTGATGCAGACCCCTTGATAGGTCCTGTCCTTGCAGGAGGTGCCATCCTGTGCTCGGGCCATCAGCTGCCTCTCTCCACTCCGAGTGGTGCACTGCAGGTCGCACGGCTTGTTGGAGATACTGGTGTAGTCATCTGCAGGGACAGAGACAGAGGATCACCAGGCAGGTCAAGATGCCCAGAGATGGGCAGCGAGGAAGGAGACCTTCCCCTTGTCCCTGCTGATGGTTTGATGTCACCTGGGATGTTCCTGCTACTCGCAATGACACCCCAAGGGCACGGATTTTACAGCAGTGAAGGGGTGACAGCGTGAGACTGCACTGGGGACTGTGCCAAGCAGAAATAGTTCTTGCTGGCAAACCCTCTTCCTTTCCATGCCCTTGTAGTGCCATCACTGTGCCCAGCATGGGAATGTGCATCAGCATATCCCTGGCCATTCATAAATGCCCAAAAGCAAAAAAAGGGCTGCAGGAGGGGCACTGACTGTGTGGGGTGATGGGCAGCTATGCCCTGTTCACATGAGCAGCTGAAGGTGCAGATGTTCCATGTCCCCTTGGCAGCTAATGGAGATACAGGTGAGTCCAGAAACAAGGTAGTATCTTAGGTGAACTCAGTCTGGGTCTCAACTGGACACCCATGTAAAGTCACTGTGTAGGAAATGGAGCATCCTGTTCAGAACAAGCCAGAGCACCCATCCCTTGTGCCCAAGCACTTTACTTTTCTTTGCCCAAAAGGATACTCTGGGTGTGTTCTGATCCTCACCCCTGTGAAGTTGTGAAAACCCACCTGGATAGAGGGGCATCCAGTGGTAATAGTGCTTCCCAAAGGCTTTGGCATTGAAACTGGAGCACTGCTGCTGTTTGAAGCTTGCTGTGTTGGCTGGGCAGGGCTGTGGAGGGAACAAAGGTAATCAAAAAGCTCCTTATCTCACAGCCAGTCTTGTGACAGCTGACTGTCCCTGCTGCATCCTTGCAGGATGAAAATGTGCTGTCCACCCTGGAAGGAATTGGTGATGAATTTGGAGGTCCCCTAAGTCAGGCAGGAAGGCCAGGTTTTCATTGCCAAGGGCCTCTCAAACAACTGCATTTAACAGGGTTGCAAAAATTCCTTCCAGCAATGGGAAAAGTAGCAACAGGAAAAGCATACTGGAAAAACTTCATCCCTCCCCTCACCCCACAACAAATATGTTTTTACATCCTTCTGTCCCATCTCCCAGCCCCAAACAATAGAGGCCATCTCCCATATCCTCAAAGGCACCATATCCCTTGTCTCCATCTTCTGAGGGACCAATCCCACCCCAAGTGCTGGTGATTTTGCAGCTCCAAGCAGGACCTCCTGAGTCCCACAGCCTCCAGTAAGGACCAGTCAGAATTGGAAGTGGTTCTCACCTGTTGCTGGCACAGCTGGTAGTGCTTGGCTTGACCAACACACATGGTGCTGTTCGTTCCCTGTGGCATCTGGAGCCTGGAAAGCAGAAATTTCCAGACATAAGCTGGAGATCTGTGAAGTACCCAGGTATTGAGGATGACACAGGAGTTAGGCCTGACTTAAGTGGGAGAAACAAGGCAGATGTTTCATCAGAGAAAAACTTTCTGGATCTAGACTGGCCAACATCTCCTCTGAAACAGACCTTCAGTGCTTTTAGGTGGGCTGTGATTCTAGGCTATTTTTATTTTAGGGTAGGCTGAACATCAGGTAGAACCTGATGGTCCATCACTCCTATGGATGTGTCCAGGATTTGCAGTGACTGGGGGAGTTGATTTCAGAATCCACTGAGCAATAGGCAGAGAGAAGGTGCCTATCAGGGTGACTGGCCACCCCAAGAGATTATCAGGGAAGGCTTGGTACAGGTGCTGAACCAAAACCATAGGAATTTCTCAACACTTGAATCTTTCACTCTGGCTAGCATGAGCTATCCAGGAGACACTGGACTGATGCAAAGACAGAAAAAATTATTGAAAGCTGCAAAGATATTTGGAGAATGGCTGAGACCACAGGTTAAGGCAGTGCAGTCATGATCTGCAATATAATTTAGGCAATGTGTAAAGATCTGCAGCAGACAGTGTATTAACAGCACTGGGAACTGAGGATGGAAGGAACAGCATAAGCATATACATTCTGGTCTGGCTGGAGATACTGCAGCTGTCCCTCCAGAGAAAAGCTTCACATGACACAGGCAGAGCCTAAACTTGCAGTAAGACTTCAAAAGTGCCAAGCAGAGGCTTTCTGCAGACTCAAGCAGAAATTGTTTCATGGCCATACCTGGCTCACACTTAAGCCATTCACCTTAAAGCTGCAGAAACCTGTTGAGATCTCTTTTTATATTCAGATTTGATCCCTGGACTAAAACAGGAGGTCACAGCCAGAGGGCAGGTCCTACAGCACATCTGGACCTTCACCATGCTGTCACAAAGAAGAAGTTTTGTGCTGCAGGGAGGAGGCAGGCTGGGGCCCTGCTCTGAGCTCGCTCTGCTCAGGGGCGCATTCACGCAGAAGGGAAAACTCACTGTGCTGCAGGATGCCTGCTCTCATTAACATCCCAGCAGCCTGGGGAGCAGGTTACAGAGCTGCTGGAGGAAGAGGAGGAGGGGGATTGGTGGCAAGGTAGACCAGAGAGGACAGCAGGAGTTCAGGCAGCTGCAGTTCCCCTGCTCTGCCCACTCCCACAGTCCCAATCTGACTGATCCCAGGACTGCAGCAGCTGCAGGGGACAAATGCAGATGCTGTCAGGTGACAGCCAGATAAATGACAGAGGGGGAAAAACTTGCCAGCTCTGCAGGGAATAAAGTGGGGAAATTGCTGAGATGTGGCTGAGCTGGCTGCTGCCAGGAGTAAATCAAGTCCCCATAAGGTGTCTGGCAATATGTGCCCACATCCTGAGCACAGGAACCTGCCACAAATCAGGGGATGGTCAGAGCTGCCATGGCAATGAGGGGTTTGTGAAGGAAAGGAGAAGAGGAACAGAGTCAACCTTCTCCAGCCCATAAGCCCCTCATCATCAGTACTCCAAGAGAGGACCAGCCCCTTGCTCCCCATCAGATAAATCAAGCTGAGTGGGTGACATGTTCAGGGAACCTGTCACCTGCCCCACTGCAGCGTGCTTCTCCTGTCCCCCTTCCCCACCACTGCCCACAGAAAGCAGCTGCCTTCCTCTCCCAGAGGCCACAGATGAGGGAATGGCTGACCTGCCACCCCAGGAGGTTCAGCCCCAAAACAAAGGTCTGGGGCATCCCATTTCCCACACTCACCTCTGTCGCAGGCAGTGCCTCTCCCGGGACATCACCCCCCCTCCACAGGACCTGGAGCAGGTGGACCAGGAGCTCCACTCTCCCCACCACTTGGTGACTTCTTCATCCCAGGCACCAACTCCATCTGCTGCCTCACTGCTGTCCTGACAGAAACAGAGCATTGTTAGCTGGAGAACCTGGCTCCTCAAAGGCAGCTGGATGCCTCCTTAAACAGGCAACAGGATCCGAGTCCTGCTGGGGCCACACCCCATCTCAGAATTAAAACTTGCCTCCAAGACTGAGTGCTGCATGGGAAGCAGGATGCCTTGGGATCTCATGGAATAGAGAATGGACATGTGTGGCAGTAACAGCAGCTGCAGCCTGGCCCCACAGCATCACTCCCAGCCCGGGTGAGGCAGAGCAGCAGAGCACAGCTCACGCCTGGCCCAGCAGGGAAGAGGAAGAGCTGCAGTTCTTGGCTGTGCAGGGAAGCTGGGAGTACACAGGTGTCAACTCTCAGAGCTGCATTTCCATGAATAACCTTCCCTTTGTGACTAAAGCAGCTCAGATACAGGCTCTTCATCCCCCAACCTTCACAAAAATCATTTTCAAGGCAGCTTCAGAACCAGAGCCTCTCCCCACGACCCCCACTATGTTCAGAGGAGGAATGCTCCCTCTGCCAGCACACCTTGCTGGGGCTCAGCCTGTACATTTGGCAAACCTGAGCTCCTCTGGCCCCAGCAGGGTCATTGCAGTAGGCTGCTGTTGGCTGTGCCTCCACAATTCCCAGCAGGTAAGCAATTCTGTGGTTTAGTTGTTTTGTTTTTTTTCCTGGCAGTATTTTCCTGTTTAGTGTCTGATGGTCTAAAAGCTCCCAGGGACTTTGGCAAACTTGCCTGTGCAAGAACTAATCTGCTGTTTACTGAAACACAGCTGTGAGTAGTGTTGAATGCAGCCCTGAGTTTAACACAGAACAGTGACTGGAAAGGATTTATCCAGCTAAAGTGCCAAGTGTTAAAATATTAATGGACAAAAATTAATGTTGTGTGTGTGTGTGAAGTGTGCTTTCTTAAAGCAAGGACTCAGGGAAGTTGTATCAGTGCTACTGTTAGCAAAACACGCTGGTGTTGATGGTGCTGGTGTGAACAACCCTCTGCAAAGCAGAACTGATGGATTTGAGAGAAAACTCAGCAGGGTTTGCTCATCACTAAATGTGCTCTGCTCGCTTCTTGGGCTGTCTCTTGGCTTTATGCTCTTTCACGGTGTAATAAAGCCAAAGTGCTCTTCATTTTGTCCTGTAATTCCTGCCTGAGAACTTGTGTTTCCTCAGTGCCTGCCAACAGAACAGCCTCTGGGCAGAGGAGATGCAGCTGGTTTATGCAAATGTTTTTAAAGTTGTAACTTAAATGGTTGAAATATGCACAGTGCATCTTTTTGATGGCAGGAAGGAACCTACCCTGCTGCTGCAAAAAGCACTGTGTTAGCTGATGCTTTGCTCTCCAGTGATTGCAATAGCTGATTTCAAAAACAAGATAACAAAACTCCTTGTTCTACTTTCTGTCTGGAAATGACTTGCCTGACAGGGACCAAATGCTGTGACCAGCAGCTGAGCTGCTCATTAGGAAAACAAAATTAAAAGAAACAGACATGTTTTCTAAAATACCTTTTTCTGTTCTTCCCAATGATCATCTCAACCAATTTCCTATGAGAATTTTTGTCTCACTGTATATTATCAGACTGTAAATGGAAATTCTGACTATGCAGCTTCCACATTTACAAAAGAAACAAAGCAAAAGTCACTCATTGTAAGATACTTTCAACTAATATATTTCCCTGATTACTCCTGTGCTTCTGTGTGGTACATATTTCAAGGCTGGGGTGGAAGAGCTCTTCATAGCTGTCAGAAAGGAGAATTCCAGTGATTTATCTGGTGTCTGGGTGGAGAGCTCAGCACAAAACTGATTCTCCCATAGCTGGGGAAAAAATCAAAGCTGGCGTCTTACCCCTTCCATGAGACACATGGACACATGGACCAAAAGCTGAAATACTTGCACAGCTTTTCCCCAAATGGCAATAAAAAGCATTGGTTTTTAAAAACTGTGTAGCTGTAACCTACCCAGTAGTCCTGCCCTGATGATCTTGTGATCCAAACAGGTAAGAAGGGGCAGAAGGAAAACAGGTGAAGTGAAATCATCTACTCTGTTGATCTACCCCCAAGACACAGCAGGATTTGTGTATTTGGAATGGTGGGAAGTTGCAGGCTCCTTTTCAGGGTTCCTGTCTGGGTGCAAGGAGATTGGGCACAGCTGAGGGTTGGGGGAGATCTGCATCCCCACCTCTGTGAGCTTCTTTCCCAGATAGGATAGGGTACATCTCTGCACTGCACCTCACTGATAGGAGCCAGATGAAGATTTATTGAAAGATTCTAGTCAGGGAGACTTGTTCTTTTAATAGAATGTGTTCCCCCATATCCATAATCCCTGTTCCTGCTTCCTCTCTGCACTGAAGGAATCAATCACTTTTTAAGCAGATTGATTTGGCTCTCAGGTTTTCCATGACTAAGCTCCCTTGCCAGACCTTCCCTAGGAGCATTTATTCTCTTGTGTAAGCAAGGACAATGCTGAGCTGTCCCCTTGGTCATGTCCCTTATGGCATGACTACATCCAAGTCCTAGGCCTGGACTAGGAGTGGGAGCTTCAGGTACTTAAAGCTGGGGCAGCTGGTTCCAATCTGTGCTGAATTTATTGTATTGTCAGAAGAAAATCTGCATTGACTATGACACACAAATGGTTCTTGTTTTTAATTGAAGATATATGCATTTTCCAAAAGTCCAGATAATAAATTAAGGACTGTGGGACAGACTCCAGATTAAATTAACTCCTAGCTTCAGTTTCCCAAGCATCTCAAAAAATCCCAAGAGTGGATTCTGGACAAATGAATTCCCCTACCCACCTAATCCTCACAGAGGGAGAAATTAAAGGGGCTGAATTTTGAACTCTTTTGCACTGTCCTGGTTATGGGAGATGCCGGAGCTGCTCTGATTTGCACTCTGCTGAGAATCCTGAAAAAGGAGCAGGATAAAGGAGCACGTGCATCTCCTGTGCTATAACACCAGGGCACAGGAGGTGCACATGGGTTCAGCTTTTATAAGGCTGGCTCTGCCTGAAGGAGATATGATTCCTTAGGTGATGAGAATTTCCATCCTAGAAAAGACAGACCATATTCCAGCTCAGCCAGGTGCTCCCCACAAGAATTTCCCCCGAGGTGCTTGTGGTTTGGCACCTGGTGGTTACAGAGCTGCAGCTTTTCCTCTCTGAGGCTAACCAAGGAATTCCAGTGGGCTGCCCTCCCACCCCTCACAGGGGAGCAGAGCTGTGAGCCCCAACCTGCAGGGAACTTTTCCAGGATAGAACGCCTGTGCCCAGATTTGCCAGTATCAAAAGAACATCACTCTCCAAACCAGTGCTACTGAAAGCTCTTTCTGCCCAAGTGAAGCCCCAGCAGCTGCTTCCCCTCTCCCCCCTGCCAAACAAAGGCTGCCACAAGCAAGAAATGCTTCAGCCCTGCTCAGGAGGGTGGGCCTGCCCTGACATCCTATCAGATTTCCAGGCGGCCTTTCTGAAGAGTTGAAAGGGATAAAATAAATTCTCCTCTGCCTCTCTGTCATGCTCTGATCAGCTTGGAGCTACACTGGGTTTCCCAGAAACCTGGGAATAACTGCAATTACCATGTCCCCTGTGTTGCTTATTGTTGTGCCTAATCTTGAGATTCATTAGAGCCTGGCTGCTGGGGAAAAAAGCTGTCTGGGAAGAGAGACCACAAACATGCCTCCTTTAATAGAGGAGCTGAGGGGAAAGGCTCTCTCTGCAGCCTTGAGGGCTGGCCCACCACTGAAGGGCACAGTAGCTGTCATAAAATGCTCTGCTCAACCCTGTCTGAGTGTGTGAGACAACTCAAAACAGCAGTTGAAAATGAAATAAATTCTTCCCAGACCTTTTCCAAAGCTGTTAACTGCATGTCCTCTACCAAAAATTTCCACCATCCCTTTACTTAAGGGCTTCTCTCTACAGCAAACCACACCACTTACTGAAATACTAAGTAGCTTCAGATGTCTGAATGCCTGGAATGAATGGCAGATTATTATCTGGGAATGAATGACCGTGTTCAATGCCCCTGGTTTGGATTCCCCTTCTCATTCTCTGACTGAAGCTGTGGTGATACACTCTACCAGAGCCCTGAGAAAAAAACAATAGCAGTTGCAATTATGCCCTGATGTTTTACAAAAGAAGTGGGGTTTATATAAAGCTATTTCTCATCCTGTCATTGTTTTACACTACTTATGTAGACTAGATAGTCTGTGTGAGAGATTCAATATTGGAAGCAGACACAGACCCAAATTTTCCCTAGAAAAGCTGAAACAAGGTATCTAAGGAGTTTTCCATAGAGGCAGGTATCCTGAGGTGAAAGAAGCAATGCAGAATAATTTTTAAGGGATCAGGAAGAACAGTAATCTGTGGGGAAATGAAAGTTTGTTAAGATGTGGAATTGCAGCTGATAGGCAACAAAATCTGGACATATAATGAGGCAGAGATGAAAAGCAAATTAGAAAACCAGTGAACAGAAGCCAGTGGAGAACTACCAAGTTCTGTTCATAATCCTTCCATGACAGAAAGTTCACAGGCAAAGTGCTGCATGTCATTACAAAACACTTGGTCCAAGCCAGGTCACTCCCTGCAAGCAGGATAATGCACATATCCTGGGACAAACTGGTAGAAAAGATGGAAAACTGTGAAGGGGGAGGAGGAAGTAACAGGCAGTGAGCACGAGACATATCTACCACCGGGTTTTTCAGAGGCATTGAATGCAGTTAGGAAGGAAGTTAGCTCGGAAGTTGCTTGCCCAAACTCTGGATTGAGGTTTGCTGACACACTTTGTATAATGTTTTAAATGGAAAACAGGAGGGCAGGAGGAACCAGAGGTTAATTCTCCAATGAGCATTTTGTGCACTGCCTTGCACTAGAAATTGAGAACAATCAGTACCAACAGCCCAGACAACTCAAACCATGTCATCTGTGATCAGATTGCTCTGTGAGGATCTCCTGGAGCAAGAGAATCTTCAGGGCACAGCTGGACACAGAACTGGTGTGTGTTTGTCCTGGGGAGCCCTCCTCCCACCTGGGGATGCCCTTGTCTGAGGTGTTGTGCAAACACAGCTGCTGGGGGCAGGGAGAACAGAGCAGCCTGTGCACGTGTGTTGATGGAGGAGTCCATCCAGGTCGGTCCCCACTGAAGGACTTCACATCTGTTTAGCTTGACCTGGCTTGCTCTGCCTGAAGCTTCTGACTTAGCCCTGCAGCTCAGGGGTAATCAGAACAGGCAGCAGATGTGCAGGGAGGAAAAAAACAAAGTGGAAATGAGACACCTGAGCTCCAAAATTAAGACAAACCCCAGAACAGAAGACACTGCTGCCCCTCAAACCTGAGTATCCCCAGTAAATCTTCAGTGTCTGGTCTTTTTTGTGTCTAAAATGGCTCGTGTGGGATTGCTTTATCCCAGCCATGAGTCTGGGGGTGGGAAACACAACTCAAAACCCCCTTCCTTCAGCAGAGCAGAATTCCTTAGGCAGCAAAGAAATCCGGCCAGGTTCCCCTCGAGGAAACGGGAGCGCCGAGGCACAATGCAGGCAGTGACCCGTGGAGGCAAGGGCACCGCCGGCGCCCCGCGAAGCCGGGATTTCTGCCGGGAAAAGGGGATTTCTGCCGACCCTGCCACGGGAACGGGGGCGATTCACCCCGGCTGGGCCCCGGGGAGGAGACGGGACAGGGACAGGGGTCTCGGTGAAACAAGTGCCGCGGGAGAAGGGCCAGGCTGAGGGTCCTTTGTGGAGGAGAGATGAGATGAGGGGAGCGCGGGGCTCTGATGCCTGGACACGCACCCCATGGTCAGTGGGGAAAGCAGCTGCCTAAAGCCATGCTCGGGGCGGCGGGAGGGACAGGGAAGGGGAAAATTTGTTTTTTCTAGCCCTAAAAACTTGGGCCAACCTTCTCCTAGGGACGAGCGTGGAGGGATGAACGTGGTGGGCAGCTCCGGGCAAACCCCCAGGCAGGGAGAGGCGCCGCGCCCCCGCGGTCCCTCTGGTGATGCTGGGACCCTCTTCATGCATCCTCACACCCCCATCAGCCTTTTGTTAGCGGGCAAAGTCTGGTCCTCGAGGTCAGCTTGGGGGACAGGCGACGAAACCCCCTTCCCGAGCGGCGCATGAGTGCGGGAGGGAGGGAAGCGCGGGGATCGCGGAGCACGGGAACCTGAAACCTGCGGGGAAGGGCGAGGGGCCGCGGGTCGGACCCGCTCCGTGCCTGCCCCGCCGCGGCTCCCCGAGGGGAGGGAAGAAGGGAAGGAAGGAAGGCAGGAAGGAAGGCAGGAGGGAGGGCGCGGGGGGAGGCTCGGCCGCCGCTTACCTTATCGCCGAGGGGGGCGGCGGCGCGGAGGAGGAGGAGGAGGAGGAGGCGGCGGGGAGCGGCGGCCATGCCGCGCTGCTGCTGCCGCTGCCGCGGAGGAGGAGGCGGCTCGGCGGCCCCACAGCGGCGGCGGCGGGCGCGGCGGGGCCCGCGGAGCGCGGCCCGGCATGGCTGGGGGAGTTAATGACTTTACAACCTGCCGGGTGGCGGGCGGCGACCCGCGGCGCGGCCGCTAGGCGGGGGAGGGATGGGGTCGGGATGGGGCTGGGATGGGGCTGGGATGGGATGGGATGGGATGGGATGGGATGGGATGGGATGGGATGGGATGGGATGGGATGGGATGGGATGGGATGGGATGGGATGGGATGGGATGGGATGGGATGGGATGGGATGGGATGGGATGGGATGGGATGGGGGCTCCTCGGGCCCCGCCGCGCCCCGCCTGCCCCTCGCACCGCCCCGCTCGCAGCTCGCTCTGTGCGGATCTGCCCGAGCCCCCGCAGCGGCCCCGGCGCCGAGAGCCCCTGCGGAGCCGCCCGCGCTGCCCCTCGCTCTGGAGCGGAGATCTCCGTTCGTTTCCTCCCGCACAAAACTCTTTCGCTACCCGATTCCTCCTTCCTGCCCTCTGTAGGCAGGCTGTGTTTCCCCAGGCATCCCTCTGGTCCGGCTGGAGCAGCCGGTGCTCCGTGCTGGGACAGAGCGCAGCATCCCCCGGGACACGGGGAGCTGCTTTTGCTGCGAGCGTGGCTGAATCACAGAATCCTAGCATGGTTTGGGTTGGAAGGGACCTTAAAGACCATCTTGTCCTACTCCTTGCATGCCACGGGCAGGGACGGCTTCCACTATCCCAGGGTGCTCCAAGCCCCGACCCTGGTCTTGAACACTGCTAGGGATGGGGCAGCCACAACTTCCCTGGGCAACCTGTGCCAGGGCTTCACCTCCCTCACAGGGAAGAATTTCTTCCCAATATCCCGCCTAAAGCTGCCCTCTGGCAGTTTCATGCCATTCCCCCTTGTCCTGTCACCCCATGCCCTTAACAAAATATCCCTCTCCCTCTCTCTTGGAGCCCTTTCAGGCAGCGGAAGTTCTCAGATCTTTTTGCAAGACGCTGCCAGTGCCCGTGCTGTCACAGCTCGCCCCCCCGGGAGCTGCCAGCTGTGATCCACGGCCTCGGGCTGTGCAGAAATGGCATCAGGTGTGCCCGGCCCGGGGCGGGAGCCGGGGAGCAGCGGCTCCTGCCTGCCAGATGTGCTGTGATCGCTCCCTCACCAAGGGTTTCAGCCTCAAGGTGAAGGGAGGGCAGAGGAAAGACAGGGATGTCAGCAGGGGGACTCCAGATCAAAGATGTTTGCTGGCAGGGAGGGGCAGCGGGAGGAGGGGGCGATCTGCTTCTGACCCAGCCGGAGAAAATGAGGGTGAGAAGAGCTGACAAAGAGCACGGTTGTGCCTACAAAAGCAGGGAAGGGTGAAACGCTTCAGTCAGTTCCTGGCTGTTCTGCCCTGCTGCAGCCCCGTGTAATGTTCCTCCGGAGCCAGGTCCTGCCCCCCAGATAAGAAAAATTGTGGAAGGGCAGGGAGGTGTGGGAGAGGCTGTACCTAAAAAGAAAAGGGGGCTGGCTGACTACAACTGAGCAAATTTCAGTGAGTCTGATCTTCATCAGGCCCTCTCAAAAAGCAGTGTCTGAGCAGGAGCCCTGGCAGGCAGCAGGAGGCTGTGCTGCACAGATGATTTGGAGAGAGGGGTCTGCATGTGAGGCTCTGTGAGAGCATGACAGGCAAACCCAGGTGGCCTCCAGTGCTCTCCCCTCCAGGGCCCCTCTGTGCCCGTCTCTCCTGACCCTTCTTGCTAGTCCTGCTTTCATCCCCTTTCATCACTCCCGAGCCTCCTGTGCTTGCAGGGGTGACACAAGTGCAGTGTGGAAGGCAGAAAGACAATGTTTAAAATGCTGCTTGTCATTTCACATCCTGAGTTTAGGCAGTGTGATTGTTTCCTCGAGGTGCAGAGGAGGTTTTTGAATACTCTCAGTCAATGTGGGAACAAGGATGTGGGAGATAAAGGCTCCCTTGTAGACATTAACCAGAGTTTGGGAAGGTTTGGAAGTTTTACTCAACTGATTAAATACATTTTAAATCTTGTTAGCAAAGCCACCACAGCTTACTCCTGGGCTCCTAATAATTTCCAATCCACTTTTCTCAATTCATTTTTCCCCCTACTGTCTCTATTCAGACCATAAAGTCAAGCTGCCACTTTCTAACTGGGCCAGCTGGTTCTGCTGTGGGATATGTTATGTGTGAGCAGACTGAGCCTGGCATGTGCAGCAGCTCTTTGTGGTCTTCCATTCATCTTTACCATCACCAGGGGCTTTTGTCCTGTTGCTTTCCATTTTCTTCTGTCATGTTAACAGAAAGCAGGTCTGTACTGCCACCAGGCAATGTTTAAAGGATTCATGAGTTTGAGGATCTCCCCTGTAGTAGCATTCATGGTTTCATCCCAAATGTGTCTCCATAGCCAGTGTTTTTCACTATAGGATACCAATCCTGTTTGGAACTGATTCACACTCATCCTCTGCCCTCTGGAAGTTGCCTGGGATTATTTCAACCTTATGTTTCACTGAATTTGGTTCCATCAGCCAACAGTTTCTCAAAAATCTTCCAAACACAATCAGGAGGTGAACCACAGGTCTCTGGAATGGAAAAGCAGTGTTTGTGGCTGCTGTTGCATCAGGTCCTGAACATGACCTGAAGGGATTCATTCTGCTCACAACTCACCTGTCACAGATAGCAGCTGCCTTCTCATGGGGAAAGTCTTGAGGTCATATTTATAGAGGTTGAGAGTTAAGAAAAATGTGTGTGGGACTGGCCTGGTGTGGAAAGGTCTTTAGGCACCTCTTTATTTCCCTGTGTGCCCAACCTGTGGAGGGAGCCTGGTGCCTGCCCCAGAACAGATGCCCCTCCTGGACCAGAAATAATTGTATTCCTCTGTCCCTGTGAGGAAGAACCTGTATGACCCAGACACTCTGCAGACACAAGCTTTGCCCAGGGCTGTGGCTGATCCTTCTTCCTACTGCTCTGAGCAGCCCTAAGGATTCAGCTCTGTTACCACAGAAAACAGGGGCTTCATTCAGCTCAAGCTGTTGCTGTGGGAAGAGGCCAGGTCTGCTCCTCTGTGGACATTGCCATGTCCTGGTTTTTTTGTTTCCCAGAGGTGTCTGAGTGATCCCTGGGCTGCTGGGGCAGGGGATGGAGCAGACCTCAAAGGGCTGTGAGCTGTGTGGAGGCTGTTTCCATCCCTTGTGTTGTGCTGTCCTGAATCCTCTTCTTGGCTCTGAGAGGATCCTCAGCTCTTGAGTGCCCCCACGAGGGATCTGCAGAGCCTCTCCTCAGGCTCAGCACAACTGTTCAGTCCAGCTACAGCCAAGAGGCCAGGGGGATGCCTACCACGGCTTAGCCCCCTCCCTCTGTGGGGAACACACTTTTAAGCTGGGTTCTTTGAGCCTTTTCATCACAGGCTCTTGGATCCGTGTCCCACAGGATGAGACCAAGCTCCTTTGTGTGGTTCCTTGTATAGCTGCTTCCCCTGCAGATTCGAAGGTGGGAAATAAAAACAGATTCCAGCTCCCAATATCTGCAAATCTCAATTGCAATGGAGGTTTTGTCAGCCAGAAAGTGGCCCCTGAGGGAGCAGCCCTGTGGCAGTGGAGTCTGTGCATGGAGCTGCAGGAGGGTGAGGCTGCAGATGAGCTCAGGATGTTAAAGCTCAACAGGAGAGATTTGGCTGAACTGGGTTCACTCCTCCTCTTTGTCCCCTGCTTTCTTCCAGCTCCAGCCCACGCTGGTTCAAAAGGTGAGAAGAGATGTGGCAGGAATGTACCTGTCCCAGGGCCAAAGATGCTGCAGGCAGCACTGGCTGCCCCACTTGGCTTTAAATGCTGAGGGTGACAAAGCTACATTGGCTCGCAGGACAGCTGCACATTCACAGGGATTTCAGCTCTGATTTTGTGGTAGAGCAATCCAGTCTGGCCTTCCAGGACTGGGTTTGACCCTCAGGTGTGCTCCTGTGTAATTTTCAAGGTGATTTTTAGGACTGTTGAGCACCTCTTGGCAACACATCCTTCCCTGCAGAACTGCTGCTGCAGAGATCTGGACTCACAAAAAACCACCACTGCACCTTTCTGCCTCTGAGTTTGTTCAGCTGATCCCTTTGGACTTGCTTTTGGAGTCATGTGCAAGACTTAAAAAAACAGCCTGTTTTTTGCATCCAGTGTTGCTGTGTCTGGGGACACTGGATTTTCATGTAAATTTTTTGTGTAGGACCAGCTCTCTGGCATCAAACAGGACAGGGGTGATGTTTACCTCTGGCAATCAATCACATGGACACATGGACACCTATGTGAAGGCAGGTGCCATTGTAATGAGTATTGTTGTTAGGGGGCTGAAGAAAATCCAAACCAACAGGGTAAATCCTCTTTTCCACACCTTTCTCTGTTTAGGCTAGAGCTGGGTGAAATAATTCATCACAAAAGTGAAAGTTTGTGTGTGCTGAGGTGGTGGAATATCAAGTGGAACCAATCTGTTGAAATGAGAAAAATTTGCTTTTCGGATTTCTAAAACATTTCAGTTGTCAGTGGATTTCAGTTTCATTTATTAAGTATTATGCAAACCCCAGTGTATTTTAGCCTGGGTTGAATCCAGCAGCTCTCTGGGGGTTTGTTTTTAATTTTGTCTCAGTTGAAAAAGCTGCAAATATTTGCCCCAAACAACTGAGAAGAATGTTGTTTAGAGTTTTTCCAGGAAAAGCAAATATTCACTTTGATTGCACAGCTACAGCCCTGACTTAAATAAAATTTGCCTGATAGGATGATCTCTTTAGATAAGAAGAAAGAATGGAATACAGTCAGACTCCAATCTCAATTTTCTAGCTTCTTTCACAATCTCATCATTTATTTTTAAATAGAAGTCCTGCTGCAGAAGCAAGCAGATATTTGTCTTTGAAAGGCCATAAAAATATCCCTGTATTGGAAGAACTCAGGTAGGTGACACTTTCAGCGATGGGGAGTTGCCTTTGCACACCTGGGCTATACATTGCAAATACAGTATGTAAAACAGAGAGAACATTAAAATACAGATTTCCATCAAAATATTGGCATAGCATGATTAATGCTCTGCTGGTTCTTACATCAACACCCACACTTAACCCTGCTGAGCAGGATACAGTGTTTTCCCTCACCAAAGTAGTGTACAGTAATAGAAAAGGGGGAGAGGAGGAAGCAGCATGTATATCCTGTATCAAACCATACCCTGGGCTTCAGCAGGCAGTTCTCACATTTAGCCCAGTGTTTATCACAGTTAAAACCCCAGTGGCCTTGTCTTCATGTCCCCAGCCAAAGATTCATATTCTCTGGTCAGAATATTAACAAATAACCCTCCCTCTTCCTTCCTTTTGTCCCCTCCTCTAAACTGGGGGTCACTAATCTCCTGAAACAGGTCAAGGCACACGGCAGGGGGAAAGAAGAGACAGGCTGTGTTTTTTAGGGTGCAGGGCTGCACCTCCCTGTGCCCTTGGTGGGGCAGATCAGCAAGGCACTGTTGGCAGGAGACCCATGCAACACCAGGGTCCAGTTGCTGTAAGGAGCACCCTGATGTGCAGCTGCTAAAATCCATTGTGGTGGATGTGTTCTTGTTTGGATACAGAGCCTGGCTCTGCTACAGCTGCTCCTTGTGCACAGGCACTTGGGGCAGGCACCTGGGGCTGCCCTTAGGTTATAATAAATGCTGTAACCTGCACCTGCCCTCCAGGTGTCCCTGAGTTGGCTGCTCTGCCCCCCAGCACCTGCAAAAACACAGTGCAGAGGAACCACAGTGTTCCCAGGAATTGGATTTCCCTTCCTAGGGAGCAGAAAAGGAGGCATGGAAAGAAACTCACCTGCTGTGTCAAGGATTTTTAGTGTTAATAGCAAAGATTTTGTCTTTACCAGCTAACCAAGCTCTGCTTCTACTTGCTTTGGCAGATACCAGACTTCCATCTGCCTAGCAGGGAGGCAAATGTACCCTTGGAGAGCAAGGACCTGGTGTGCTACCCTACATGGTTTGAAATATCATCGTTAACATCTACATTCATCAATACAAGTCACCTGGGGAAAGGCTGGCAGACAGATCACAGATCCAGGTGAAGAAAATCTGTTGTGTGGGACCAAAGCATTGGCATGAGGAGAGAGTGACAGCCTTTGTGTGGCAAAGGGATAGAGTGGACTTGTTTTAGAGAGGCAGCATTAAATTAGATGGTATTATTCATTTGTTTAGCTGTGTAATCTCTTGATGCTTCACACTCTGAGTGACAGCAAGTGTTTCACTGCTCTCTGGTTCTGGAGCTTGTTCTCTGGCTCGTGGGGTTCTCTGCATTAGGGTAGCGTTCGAGTGCTGACAACCTGAAATTTCTTTTAATTGATGTTTAGGGGATGTCTGAGTTGCAGGTTTGTTTGAGGATCTGGGCTTTGCCAGGTGTCAGTCAGGCTGTGCAAGTGGGACTCTACTGGGGCTGCCTGGCAAACTGCTGTTCTTTTTGAAGCATGCCTTCAAAATGTTTGACTTTGAGGAATTGGACCTTTTTGTGTTCTAGCAGCTCCCTGGATAAAGTATATTGATAGACTGACACACACAATTTTAGCAAGCTGAGGAGCAGGGAGAGATGAAAGAGCTGCTGAACCACAGCATCATTCTGTTGTACTAATTGTGAACACTATTTATCTAATTCTTGATAGAAAAGCTACCTGCAAGGTCCTGTTTTCCCATCAATGTTCTCCTGTGGACTCCAAAATTCCCCTCTGTTCCCATCTGCCAGAAACAAGCTAGTGTACCACCCCCAGGACTCAGCTGCCCAAATGTCCTGATCAACCTGTACCTGCCAAACTCTTCCCAGGAACCTCCAAGAAGAGAAGTAACACCGGTTGTGGCTTTGCCCGCACCAGAGCCAGCCAGGACCTTCTGGGGGCTCTGGCCACTTTTGTCCCTAGGGTTTGGCAGAGCAGCCCTCCTCCTCGATGCTCTGCACGGGGTGTATGGGCAGGACCAGGTGCGAGATGCGGCTCCACAGCCCGCTCAGCTTATCGGAGTCCATGTGGTTGTAGGAGCCGGGGGTGCTGCTGCCGGTGAACTTGGCCCAGAGGAAGTCTCGGACCCTCTCCTCCACCTGCTGGAGGCTGATGCGGCTCTCCAGCGCCTCCTCCTCCAGCAGCACGGTCAGCAGCAGGGCCACGTCCTTGAAGGCGGCGCTCTCGTGGTCGCAGTACTTGTAGAAGATGAGCGTGGCCCCCGCGGGCAGCAGCTCGAAGCGGTGGATCACCGCGGCGCGGCCCCCGGCCCCGAAGGCCGCGCTCAGCTCCGAGTCCAGCTCCAGCTTGGCCCGGTCGCTGTGGAGCCCGGCTTTGTGGCCGCCGTCGATGTGCAGCGTGCTGCCGTGCAGGGCGGCCGAGTAGCAGTCGGCCAGGCGGGCGCTGAGGCAGCGCAGGGTGCGCTGGCCGCGGCGGGCGGCCGTGAGGATGATGATGGCCGGCTGCGCGGGCTGCGACGCGTTCAGGTGCTTCCGCAGCAGCTTGCGCCCGCGGAGCCACAGGTCGGGGCTCTGGCCAGGAAAGCTGCGCTGCAGCTGCTCGAACTGCGACAGGAACGCCTCCACCGCGGGGTTCCTGCGCGGCTGCTGCGAGCTGGAGGTGGGGCTGCCGAAGCAGAATATGCAGAAGCCGAGCACTGCGAGGCCCACGATGAAAAGCCCTGTTCAAGAGGGGAGAGACGGGAGATCAGTCTCGAGTGACCTGCGGTGACATGCTGGAAAGTAGCTACAATGGCTATTTTTCCCCTCTCAGACCTCCCCACCTGCACCAGGAAAGTGGAGCGAGTTGGCCAGGAAAGGTGAAGGGGCTGCTGGCTCTGTGCTGCGAGACTCCCTCTGCAATACACCAAGTGAGGGGGCTGCAGCTCCAGGGATGAGGGCAAGGTTACAGCCTTGTGCAAAACCTCCTGAGGAAACTGCAGCTGCCCATGAGCTTTCTTTTCTTTCCTCCTCCTGTTTTCTTTAGGGTTTGGGGCTGTTCAGAGCACCACATACAGAAGTGTCAGACCCAGGTAAAGTTCTGCATTCACTTCCCTCCTCCATGCTATGAGTGAACAAAGGAGACCATTCTTCTGCTCAGAAAACTGAAGGCAGCAAGGTCCAGACACAATGGCTTGTGTCCCTCTCCATGGTAAAGCAGAGTCTCTTTCTAACAGGAGAAATGTGTCTATGCAGATCAGCATCACTGTTCCTGCTTAGAGCCTCATGACACAGCAGGGCTGGGGAGGGGGACCCTCAGCACAGCAGCCCCCTAGACCTCCCAGGACATCCCAGGGCACTCACAGCATGACAAGCACAATATGCCAGCTCTTGAGGATGCAGGGCTGGAGGGAAAGCTGCCACTATTGGCTCAAACCAAGCCTGTATTTAAGGGGATGTTTTTTCTTTCAAACCCTCAGAAGAGGCTGTCAAAGGTCCCGAGAGAGAAGAGTAATTAATGTGCTTCATTACTTGCTCCTGGAGGATCAGTGCCTTCTGGTCGATGAGTAACATGCAAGGGAAGCTTCTTTTCCTCACCTTTCCACGGGAGGGACTTTTTGGCCTTCTCCTGCTCTGTGTTTTGGGTGGTGATGTTCTGCAGGGAAGACTGAGTCTCTGGGTTTGGGGCTGTCTCCCCTGCAGCAAGAGAAAAGAAATGTGCCACTCACTACTGAGGAAACAGAAAAACAGAGCTGTAGTAAGAAAAGCAGAAGCTCCCAGGTGAGGGAAGAGTTAGAAGTGAATGAGTTAATACTGCCCATGAGTCTTGGCCCTCTCCTCTTGGGCTGGGCAAGGAGAAAGACAATGCAGAGTGCAGTGTGACTTCATGCCTTTCAAAGCATGACAGGAGCCAAAGGAGAGTGAGAGACGCCCATTAATCTCTTACACCTTCTTTCCTGCTTGACTCCAGGAAAGTGACAACAGCTATTAGAGATTTCACCCAACTACTGCTCTAATTCCTATGGGACGTGTAGGAAGTAGAAGAGCAGCAGCGTGCAGCCACCAGCTCACCTTTTGGTCTTTTCCTTAACATGCCTTGGGACCCCCTCTCCTGTGTTTCCTGCTCTCTGGGTGCCTCTGGCTCCCAGTCTGGGAGAGTGGCACTGCTGCTCTTCTCTGCCAAGAGGCCACTGGAGACATCTTCCACACCAGTCACATCCAAATGTGTCATTTCACTGTCAGAACTCTGTGCCTTGCTTGTTGACGAGGCATCTTCCTCTGCCTTGCAGAGGCTTTCACACTGCCCAGTTGTAGTTGTCCCCTGGTGCTCCCATGTTTCCTGGTGGATAGGGCTGTCTCCTTTGCTTTCCACATTCTCATGGCCCAGTCCAGCTGTAGGGAACAAAATTCACAGACCTATACTCAGTCTCTTTTAGCCCAAGAACCAAGAACTCTTTCTCCTGCTCTGCCTCCTCTAAGCCAAGGCCCAAGTTATCAGGCCCAAGGGTGGGGACAAACTCACCTTGATCCAAGTCCTCCTTTTCCAGGGGTCTTTCTGAGACACCTTCTCTTGTCTTGTCAGACTCTTCTGGCAATACTTCAGTTTCCTGGGCAGCTTTCTCCTCTAGTGAGGGACCAGCTGAACCCAACAGTGCTGTCTCTCCCCCATCAGCAGTTGATTCACACACTGAAGAGTCCTCCCCTGGTTTGCAGGATACCTCAAGCCATCTGCTTGTCACTTGGTGCCCAGGTGTTTCCTGGGTGGACTCCTGGTGCACAGGACAATCTGCTGTGCTCCCCACCTCACCCTGGGCTGGTTCAGCTGTTGGGATCAGAGTTTAAAATCCCAGTAAGCCACACAGGTTTCAGGAATGCCCAGTGCTTTAGCACCACCCATACAACTCTCAGTTCTGGCACTACAGAAACATTTACCCCCAGTGAGACAGGAGAGAACAGAGTGACCAGAAGTAAGAAAACTCTTGGGTTGAGATCCAGACAGATGAGTGGAGGGAAGGAGGGAATCAGGGTGTAAAGGCAATCGCTCACCACAAGCAGACTGATGTAATGCCCCCAAACAATGGTCAACTTGGAAGCCAACCTCTCCTCCCTTTCTTCCTGTGTCCCAGTTTTTGTTGCTGAGCATGATGCTATATTGTATTCAATAACCCTTTTCCCACCTTGGGTCCCTGCCCAATCTTCTGCCAACCCCAGGGTATTTGCTGGGCAGGAGCAGAAAGCCTTGATGTTGTGCCAGCACTGTTCAACAACAGCTGAAACATTAATCTGTTTTCAACACTTTTTTCTCTAAACCCACAAATCCAAACCACAGAACTTACACCTGCCATACTAAAGCTAACTCAATCCCAGTTTATGACCTAGGTGGGATGGACAGGAAAATCCTTCTTTAAGTGGTAGGATATGTTACTACATCTTCCACAGATAGTGGGTTTTCACAGACAGTGATGGATTTGAAGAATTCCTATGGCTGTTTTTAAGTACAGTTATGCCAATGCACTTCAAGTATCTGTTTGAATGTAAATGATAATTCTGCTCATGCTCTGTCGCTGTTTCTGTCTGGGAGCTGCTCTCCAAAAGAGCTATGGCAACATTTAATTAGAAATAAACACTGAAGTATAATTCAATAGAGAGATTCTGCAACTGAACAGCATCTGTGACATATTCTGACTCAAATTTCAGGCACTATTTGTGAAAAATTGCTTATGAATGATCAAGCACTACAATGACATAAATGATTATACTATAATTAGAATAAACTCAGATAAAAAGGGCAAAAAACTCCCTTCTAATTTGAAATCGGAGAAAAAGCTGCACTTGTCACTTGTCAGAACATGATTTTTACATTCTTTGTTGCTGATTATTATAGTAACACTTCTGACTATCTAGGACAGAGCAGAGCTGGTGATGGCATCACTGTATCACTGACACACTCATAGGTACTAGTCATAACAAGGGTCCCACAGAATATAAGTACAAACTGAAACATGAGGAACTTTGATATATCCTGCTGTTCAAGCTAGGTAAATATTACTCCTTGCCCTGCCTCTTCCAGAGTTTTTCCTGCCACAGGTGTGGAAAACTGGTTTATTATTTAAGGATCTGCACATGGGAAGCACCAGGATGTAGGGAAGAAAGCTCTTCCAGTCTGGATCTCCATCTTCAGCATTCCTTGTGGTGCCATCTTGGGACACAAAGTCTAAACCTGTTGCAGATGGGAATCTAAAACTGCAAGTAACTTGTTCATCTTTTACCCTTTAAAAAATGATGGCAGCTTGTTTTCCTTGGCCTGGAAAAGATGGGATTCTTTTACTGGTTTTTCTTTTGCACGGGGTACCCATGACTTGCAGCAAAGGGATTTTCCTAGCAGATTGAGTAAGCCTAAAATTCACTTACCTCCAGGCAAATCCACGCTCGGATTCTCTTCCATTTTCCTTTTCCCCTGGAGCTCTGGCTCCTGCACGGTTTGGTTTCACTTTCTCCGATATTCGTAGGCAGCTGGATCTCCCTGCTGCTCGAGAGGGTGACCAAGCCCTACCCCCCTCACAGCCAGCATCCCGTCCTGGTCCGGCCACTTCCAACACGCCCACGAACCTGATAAGCAGAAACACCGCAGCCGTGATTCACGGTGCAGGAGACTCCTCCTCCATGATTCCCAAGGTGAAAACGGGCGGATGTCGCCCATAACCATGACCCTTCAGCCCGCATTTATCCTGGGACATGCCGGGGGGGTGAGGCACTGCGGTCTCATCCCGACGGACTCGGCTGCGCTCCGGAGCGGCAGGCCTGGAGTCTGGGGCTCGGCAGGCTGCCCGAGTGCTTTGGGGCACCTGATACCCCGCAGCCAGGCAGACACGGAGCACTGACCCCGCTCCTCCCGTCACTCCCACCCGCCTGCTCCAGCGGGTCGGACCGGGAGGCGATCCGGCAGAACCACCCGCGGGCTCAGCGGTGCCGGGCCGGGGGCTGCGAACCGGAGCCACAGCCTGACTCCTGCAGCCCTCCAGAGACGATTCCCCCAGGATAAAGCACTTTGGGACAGGGCACAGACGGAGCCGGGCTCGCTGGCGTAACCCAGCTGATGGCTTTCCCAAGCACAACTAAAGCGGCATGGAAAACTCCCAAGAAACTTTCCCCGCTGCAGAGCGGTCCGTGCGGCTTTCTGTACAGAAATCTCCCGCCCGGCCTCCTCAGCAGCTTTTCGGTACAGGGGGACACCTCACCCCCCAGCACTGTCTCCAACACACGATTTGGGAGTGCGGGGGTGCAGACGCTGTCCTGCCGCCCGCCTCTCGTCCTTCCCTTCCCTGTTCCCGATGCTGACGCTCCAGCAGGAGAAGGAAGTCAGCAGGACAAAGTGGAGCCGGACGCTTACCCAGGCAGCTTCGGGGCCGGTCAGGGCGGCGATCAGAGCAAAGGGTGGCAAGAGGAGGCCAGCGCTGGCCTTTCCCCTTGCCCAGAGGCCCTTCGGTGGCAGGACACCAGCGCACACCCTGAATCCTCCGCTGGAAACGTGACGGCGAACTCTGCCCTTCCCTGGCTCCCGGCTGCCTGCTGGGAGCTGTAGTTTTCCTTCCCACAGTCATCCTCGGGATCCCTCAGGAAACAATAGCTTCCTCTTTTTTTGGCCATGTTTCCGCGACTCTGTGGTTGTGCCCGTTTTTCCAGACCCACTGCGCGACTGGCGGCTTCCTGCTTTCAGTAACAGTGTTGCGGATTGAAGAGAGGAAATAAGTGAGGAGGAAACTGGTTTGAGAGCTGTTTTTAGGAAAAGGACTACAAGAGGAGCCACCCAAGCATGTAAGCAGCAAAGCCCAGACTCTGGACTCCACCTTGCCAGTGCAAGGAATGAAATGGAGGGAAAAGGGTGCAGAGCCCACCCAGTGTCCCCTGAAGGGATCCACAGACTGCAAGGGGGGGAAAAGGTCTGAGACTGTGTGTCAGCCCTTGGCCTTGTTTAGGCAATGCTTTTCCCAAAAAAAAAATCTGTTCTAACTTGTGCTGCATGGCATGTATAGGCATGGGTATGTTCCAACCCCTTCCCTATTCCCCCTGCCCAGGAATTTCATGGAAAGAAGCAGCATGGAGCACACCAGGAGAAAGGCAGCAGCACAAGGAGCAGCAGAACAGAGACAGCAACCCCCTGGAACTCAGCTTGCTGCCTTTTCACCGGCATCCCCAGGGGAGCCCAGCAGCAAATGGCTGAGACAGAACACAAGGAAAGGCAACTAAAACAGTGCTGGAAAGGAGCAGGCATGGAGTGCCTGGAACTCCTCAGTCTTCAGAGGGCTGAAAGGGGGGATTGGACTAATGTGTTTGATTTGTTTCAATTTGACTAAATTCCCCCCTTACTGTTACTGGAGGCACTTGTAAAACTGGTAAGAGGTTGAGTTCAAATGGGCAGGAAAAAATACTTCTTTATGCTGTGTGGAGGGACATTTACTGGCCCAGGGAGCAGAGAGGCAGTGTCAGAGGGGTCAATAAAATGTGTGGGCCTTGTTACCTGGGCGTGTCAGCGTGTGCACAGGCATCAATACTGACACTGCTCATGCCAGGAAGGTGATGAGAAGGCGAGGTGTGCTGGCTACTGCACCTTATTTCTGACAGTGGCTTCCTCTGTCACCCACAGAGCTGGGAGGGGACAATCAGCACATTCCCTTGTCATGACCAACCCCTCACCAGGTGCAGGAGAGGCTATAAAACCAGGAGAGTGGAAAAGCAGGAAGGAAAAAGTCAGCATGGCTGATCCACTGAGGCCAAGGTCCAAGGTCACCTTGAGGGCCCTGCTGCCATCAACCTCACACCCTGACTTCATCTCCATCAGTAAGGAACAGCAAAGAGGAACTGCAGCTGGCAAGGGCTTAATGAAAATCCAAGTATTTTCTATCCTTCTGTCCCTAAAACCATCCAGTCCCTTTAACACAGTAGGTGTTGGGGGCTGAGGGGCCACTCTTTCCACAAGAAGCACAAGTGTCACAAAACTGGTGGCAAGTGTGTGACAAAAGCAGGGGTTCATTTCAGCCTCCCCAGGTTGAGAATCTGCTTCCCAAAAAGTCATTTGACAGGAAAATTAAGTGTCTGGCCTAGGGCATGAAGTCATCACAGAACAGTTACAAACAAAGGATCTTGACATTGTTGATTTTTTTTTTCCTGATGTGGTATTTGTAACATCCTCTTTAATTTTTGCTTGAGAAAACAATGTTCAGTGTGTGTTTAGCTTTTAGGACTGAAAAGAATGACATTTACTGCTGGTACAGTAGGTGTGTATAAAATCTCAAAAATATTCAGTTGCTTTTGGGTGAAACTACAACATTTATGGTGTTAGTAAAGAATTTAAGGTATTTTTAGTTTTGAAATCTTTGTACAGAAAGGATGGGCAGTGGAGGCTGAATAGCACTTCCCTGTGGCACCTCCCCAGCCTTCCTGCTGGATTGCACAGGAGTGCCAGACTCTCTTCAGTGACAGAGCAATGGTCATCAACTAAAACACAAGAAGTTCCACCTACACATGAGGAAGAATTTATTTACATTGAGGGTGGCAGAGCAGTGGAACAGCTGCCCAGAGAGGGCGTGGAGTCTCCCTCTCTGGAGACATTCCAAACCTACCTGGAAGTGCTCCTGTCACCTGCTCCAGGTGACTCTGCCTTGGCAGGCGTGTTGGACTGGATGATCTCCAGGAGTCCCTTCCACCTGGAACAATTGTGTGATTCTCAGAATTTGTAAAAGGGTCTCTATTTGCTTAGCAAGTCGTTTCCAAGGTGGTCTTGAGCTGCAAGGGTGGGAGTCTAGAGATCTTGTTGTCCCGTCAAATCACATCTTGAAAACCTCCGGTCATAGGAACTCTGCTGCATGCCTGGGAGAAAATGCTTTATCAAAAATGCAATGAAATGCATTTTAAAATCTCTGTTTGCCTGTAATGCATGTGAACAAACGGGTAAGAAATGAAATACCTAGTGAGATATTCCAGATCCGATTAACCAAAATGATTGCCACTCTAAGGAACAGAGTAGTGTTATCAGTGCCAGAGGATCTCACGTCCCCCGAAGCACCTCTTAGTTTCCTCTCTCAGCCATTCAGTTGCTATCCGTGCTTATTTTACAGGGTTTTTCTGCCTCCGAGGAGTGCAAAAGGGGCCCGGTTTCGCTCCGAGCGGGTGGCACGGAACAGAGCCCGGCCGGGAGCGGAGGCGCCGGGCCCGGCTGCCCTCAGGGGCCGCCCTCGCGGGGCCCCGCCGGCCGGGGGGCGCCGCGCGCCTCCTGCATTCTTTTCACTGGGGGGCAGCAGCGGCGGGGCCGCCGGACGGGCGCTCCCGGGGCTCCTCCCGCCGGGCCCGATCCCGGTGCCGATCCAGGGCCCGGGCCCGGTGCCGGGGCCATGGCGGAGCGGCAGCTGTACCACGTGACGCCGCGGCGGCCGCTCCGCGCGCGGGCGGAAGCGGCGGGCGAGGGTCCCGCCCCGCGGGAAGTGAGGCCTGCGGAGCCGCCCCCGCCGCCGCCGCCGCGGGAAGGCGGCAGCTGCAGGCCCGAGCAGGCCGCGCTGGGCGGACGCGGAAGGGGACGGGGCAGGGGACGGGGACGGGGTCGGGGTAGGGGCAGGCGGCGCGGCGCGGCAGCGGACGCGATGGTGGGCAGCGACGATGAGGCGGCTCCGCCGGACGGCCCCGGGCTGGCTCCGCCGGACGGCCCCACGCTGAAGCGGCGGCGGAAGAGCCCGCGGCTGGCGGCGGCGCGGCCGGAGGAGCCCGGCGACGAGGTGGACAGCGCGGCCCAGCCCAGCGCGCTGCAGGGTGAGCGGCGCGGGCGGGCGCGGTGGATCCTGTGGTTGAGGCGCGGTGGGGCGGGGCGAAGCGGGGCGGGCGGGCGCCGTGCGGGTCCCTCTGGGGGCGCCGGGACGGGACCGCGCCGCTGGCAGCACCGCGGGCTCTCCGGGAGCGTGGTGCTCCTGCAAAGCCGTCGGGCTTGGGCTGAGTTGCCGGCTGTGCTCCTCACCTGTTTCTCGTTTCAGGGGATGAGCATCACTTTGGCACCCCAGATTCCCTGACGCGCCCCCCTATAAGAGCGTACAGATCGCCAGGTAGGCTCCAGCTCCCGGAGCACACGGGCAGAGGGGCTGGAATGCCCCAAGCTTAGGGAAATGTGCTTTATTAGGTTCTAGCTGCTTGGCAGGCGTGACCGTGGCTCTGGCTCTTATCCCATTCACGAGGGATGGAAGGTGAAGCAGTGCTCTAAAGAATCGGTGCATGCACAGCACGCTGAAACCCTCAGGTGGCTGCTTTTCCTAGGGCACTCTTGGAACAGTATTTTACCACAAAATTCAAGTTTTACTAACAGTGCTTTGTTTCGAAAGGTGGGATTTAAACAAGATATCCTGAGCTGCAGAAATCAATTCCTCAATGGCTGTGCTCCCTACAGGGAGCAGCATTGCTTATGAGGAAATGCATAACTGGGGCTTCTCTTTCCTTTGAAACACCAAATATGTTCTGGGACTTGTTCCTGGACACTGGGCTGGGCAAGCTGTTGTGTTAGTACTGTGTAGCACCTACTTATTGCTTTGATGAAACCTTTGTCTTTCTTGAAACTATAGAAACGTGGTAACTCAGTGTAGCACAGTCATGTGGCTTAATCGTGTCATTCTGCCAGGAAACTGAATAATTTGAACTTCCTTCCCCTTTATTTTGGAGTGTATACAGTGCATGGCAGTGCTCAGAGATGTGCTGGGCTTGTCTGGGACTGTTCTCCATTCCCATCTGTGTTTTTGTCACCAAGAATTGTCTGCCTGTGTTCTGCTCCGGAAGCAGAATTTCAAGGAGGCATGGAAAAAAATCTCCTGTTGAGGAAGGAAGAGCAAGGATATGAGTATTTCCTCAGGCAAATGTGGAGGTTTGTTTGTTAAAAAAGCTCTTGTTCCCACATAGTGGCTAACAAGCTATAATAGGCTTAGTGTTCAATCGTGGCTGTGCTGCTTCAGGAGGTACAGCTGAGGGTTGGGTTTTTAATAGATGGCTCCAAAAATGAGGCTTCTCTTCCCCCCCCCCAGCTCTTAACAGCTGTACTGGATTATAGGCACAACAGCTGTAAAAGTATAAGAGACTCTAACTGTTTATATAGAGGCAGAGGATTAGTTTCCCCTCCTCACACTCCCCCCATCCATAAATGTGCAGTATTGTGCTTTTCCTGCAGAGTTTAGGGGACAGTCTGTGAAGCAGGAGAATAAGCAGGCTGGGTTGTTGGGGGATCATAGTTGTCCTGCTTCGCTGAGAACAGAATGGAAGCAAAACCACACCTTGAGAAACTGGTTCCTTCCTTTTACTAAGAGGTTTTTTAAATGCAAATTAGGCAAGCTTGCTTGGGGAGCTGAAAAGCTTTAAGAGCTTTAAGAAGAGTTTGCCGAATTTTAAGAGCCTAAGAGCTCCTGCCTGAGTCAGGCAGCTTCTAGATCAATGAGCTGAAGATATATGCTAGCAGCCTCCATGGAAGTTGTTGTATATTGACCTTTCTTTTCTGCAACTTCTAGAAGAAGTCTTTGAAGCACAAAAAGTAGTGATTGATGCCAAGCAGGGGAGAGGCATTAAGAGCAGAGACTGCCTGGGTAGCCCTCTTTAGATTCATGTATCTTTTTGGTCTTCTGGTCACAATTACTGAGGAGATTTTTCCTTGTAAAACCTTGGTGCATAATGAAATGTTATGGATATGTGATTTGTCATTCCTGAAAACCAAGTAATTTAGTAAGTAACTTTATTCTGAGCTTTGTGGGGAATCAGTCACTTAACAGCTTTTTTAGATTTTAAACACAGGGCCCCATTAAGTGTATGCAAATACTTTACTGTTACACTTGTGACTTGCTGTAGTTTAAAACTTGCAGCTTTTTCCCATTTTTTGTGGTTTGGGTGGGTCTGGTGGTTTTGTTTTTGTCCTTAGTATGTTTGGCATGCACTGGTGTGCTGAAACTGCCAGAACACCTTAGGAAAAGGCTGTTTTCTTTGTTGGAGTAAAATCATTAAACACTAGGTGGCAAGCTGTGCATTGCCCTTGGCATATGGTAAAAGAGCCACAGAAACAAATTAAACCCCAGCAGAACCCTGGGCTGTTTAAAGAGTAAAAGGGCCTAGAGTGACTGTTAGAAAAAAAAAAAAAAATTACCAATTGTATTACTCTCTTTGCTGTTTGCTCCTGCTGATGCTTGATAGATATGCCACAATCTCTGTTCCCCAATTGTTCTATAGCTTTTTATTTTATACCTGAGCTTTTTCTCACCAGCCCCTTGATTCTTGGATTGCACTTTATCCTTTCCTGCATTTGGTTTCCCAGTCCCAACCTTTGTTCTGTGACCTCTGTTACAGGGCTTTGCTCTTTCTGGTTAGTGACATTAACTAAGTTGGCTTTCCCAGCTGAATGAGTGTAATTTGGCAAACAGCTGAAAGATGTTGATTTAGATTCTTCCCAGCTACCTGAGGGGTGAAATTAGGTTGCTGTTATGGATTAGGAGAGAATTAAGAGCTAACTAAAGCATGGCTTGGACTACATAAAAAGGAGCCTTATTTTCTATATTTGTTTCTGTCTGTTTTCCCCCTCTGCCCAATGCTGTGTAAGACAGCACAATCATTCATTGTAAGTTGGGTGCCCAAAGCTGTGGGGAAAACTCTCTATACTCCCATGGTGTTTACACTGAATCCCCTTAGTGTAAGGAATTTCTTGGCTCCTAGTATTCATGTTTTTAAACCAAGAACTCCTAAATTTTTTTTTTTAAGGAAGTGTGTGGTGGTGTAGACTGATCTGCTTCTAGTGAACTCAAATTTACCATAAGCATTTCAAGTCTTAGTTGCTTTTTGTAACGTTTTAAGAGAGTAACTTTTGGGAGTTTACAACTTGGAAAATCACTGATTCAGATCATGAATATTTGGAAGCTACAACTCTGTCCTTTAGATTTATGAGGTTGCCAATTCTCTTTTGGTATTTTTTTTTTTCTCCTGACAGGTGGTACTACATCTTACTTTGAAGGGAATCCAGTAAAGGAAAATGCAGAGGCTTGTGACAGTAACAAAACTGAGAAACGAAACATTTATACACCATTCAGAGGTAACAGCTTTCATCAGTACTTTTTCCATGGTGTAACAAATGATTGCTTAAATGTATTAAAATGACAGTCATTGAGTTCTGTAAAAAAAAAAAAGAGAAGTTTTTGAGCTGAAATTGAATGGATGAATGTTTGTTTCTTTTAAATAAAGTTTGTGTGTACTCCTGCCTGACCCAAAGTAAAACTGATTATCAATAATATGATGATAATCTGCTTGGGTGAAAAAACTTAAAGCTCTAGAAAAGGCAAATTTCAACTTTGATAAATACCCACCTGTGTGGTTTTTGAAAAGCGAAATAAAAAGAAGAGTAATATCATACTGGCTTCAGAAAACTTATGACAGTGGATTTTTAATTAGCCCAGGCAAAGAAAATGAAAAGTGTTTTTTTTCTAAAAAGGTGAGTTATCTTTGACTTTTCTGGGGGGAACCAAGTGATTTCAAGTTGAGGGAGCAGTTTTCTCATTGCTCAGAGATTTTTCTTGATGTGTGTTACACAAGCATTGGGGAGGTACAATGAGAAAAAAATGGGATCATTTTTAGCCACAGAAGGAAGTTATGTGTCTTTTTAAAAGAAGATATAAGAAGAATGATTTGTCATATTGGCAAAAGCAGGGTGAAGGGCCAAATTAAGCCCTTTCTAATAGATAACAGTAGCTTTCTCCAGCTCAGAAGGCTCCAAGAGGCTGTCCATATGCTGCAGGCTTGATTTAGCAGCACAGCATATCCTCCTCTCCTAATAAGCTTTGAGGACTTCATAGAAAGAGCTAAAAGCATGTATGGCTGGTTTGTCTTATTCTGACTCTGATGTGGTAACTGAGTTCTTCCATTTGTGCTTTGGTTTCAGAAATAAAGGCTAACTTCCTTGAGAAAAATCAGGAGTGCTTCTCAACTTCTGCACCACAGAGTAAGTACAACAAGGGAACCTAGTCTTTGCTTTTCATTAGATGAAAAGGACAGAATTATTTTCCTTCTGTTTTTTCTTGTACCCTTGGACACTGTCTGGGAGGATGGACATGCACTCAGGAGGCAGATTCAAATAGAAACTGGAGAAGGCAGCATATTCCAGTCAGAGCATTTCTATGAGGTTATTCAACTTGCTGACCACAGAAAATGCTCCACTTTCTCTTTTCTTTCTGAAGCTGTCTCATGGGACAGTAAGTGCAGAGCATGGAATAGAGGCATTGTGGGGGGAAGCTGAGGAAAGGAACAAAACCTTCACCTTTTGGTGATAGTGAATGTTAGTTTGTACACAAACTTTCTCTTTTATTATTTTACTGAGAAGTGGTGGCTTACTGTGATTGAATTGGTTGTTCTGTACTCCTGGAAAGGAGCAGCATTTTTCTTTGCTGGCAAAATCCAATCTGCTCATCTAATGAGCAGCTCCCAGTGTTTCAGAGTTTGGGGTTTTTGTTTTGTTTTGGGGTTTTTTTGTTGGGGTTTTTTTTGGGCGGGGAGTGGTGGTGGTTGGGGTTTTTTTTTGTGTAGGGGTATTTTTTGTGTGGTTTGGTTTTTTGGTTTTTTGTTTTGTTTTTTTTTAAATTGGAAGAGTACTTGAAACAAGAAAAAAATATTCTGAATTCTTAGTAAAATCTTGGTACTTGTTTCTATCCTCAACAGATGTAGGTATAGATACACAAAATTTTATAAATCAGATTTCAGTCTGAAGAACATGCAAGGGTTGCTTGAGTTTTTGTTTGTTTTTCTTGGTTTTTTGGGGGTTTTTTGGTTTTTTTTTTTTTGAACCATGATGCCTTCAGGAAGAGAAGCTCATCTTGTGGTAGCTGCACATCTGTGAAATGCCTTTGACAAATGAATTGATGCAGGGAGTTCTGTCTTATCTGGAATTTTTACTTTTTTGTGTCACTCAAGGTCTGCAGGAGTGATGAGTTGTGTATTGGGTGAAGAACTTTGGAAGATCACTTAAATCTCTGAAATCTTTAAGGTGTCTGCAGAAGATAGACTTTTTGAATTAAACAAGACAAATTCTACTGGGCCTTTGTGCAAATTGTGTTGCAAATAAGGCACAATTCTTAGGCAGAGTAAGATCTGGTTTTAGACTGTTTATTGAATTATTTTTTCTTATAGTGTATGAGTTACAGCTGTCACCTAAATATGAAATTTGATCTGTGCAAACAGAGTTGCATTGTGATGTATTACAGAATCAAGGTGAATTTGAGCTGTTAACACTTAAAAGTTTGAGATAAGCTTAGCTAGTGACAAGCTCCATGGCTGTGCCCTTTTGGGGTAGGGGGTTGAAATTACAGAATAGAGCAGTTCATTAAGCCAGTTAAGCCCCAGCTTAAACCTGAGCTGCTTTTAGCACCTTCTGCAATTACATTCATACAGAAACAAGGTTAGAGTTTGTTTCAGTGTCTTTAAATAACTAGTCCAGGGTATGTTTGTTCAATTTATTCCCAGTAGTGCCATTGACACTGCTCTGATTTGGTTATATATTATTAAAGAGCCTTCAGCTTTGGACCAGTTGCTGTGGTTCACAAGGAGACATAAATTGTCTTGTCTTTTTAATTAACTGGCTAAATGCAGAAAACATGCTGACCAGAAATTGCACAGTATATATTCATACTGGTCTCTTGGGAAAATTGTTCACTTTATGGATAATGCCTCTTGTACTTTGTCTGAGCCATTTAAATAGACCAAAAGTATATTTTGAAGTTGAAAGCTTGCACTTTGCTTTAAAAATATAATTCATCCCAAGAAGCTGACTGCTGATGAAACACACCTCCAACCCAAGCTACATAGAGAGGGAAAATAAGACTGTGCATTTAACATACTGCTTTCTTTTTTCTGTTAATGTCTTGCATTATGTTGCTTATCTAATTAAGTTACCATTTTTACGCCTCTCAAGTTATTGAGCAAAATCAGGAAGCTTAATTGGGACATGGGATCCTTGTGAAGCAAATAACAGATTGTTAAATCTCTTTCATTTTATCACCTTGTACTTGAAATTGAGTTTTATTTGCATAATTCTTCAAGAGTTGAAAATCTTTGGGGGTGAATTGTGGTAGACTGGGGACTTGTGCTTTTTAGGTGAGATTGTCAGGATGTCTTGGGAACTGGCATTTGGCAAAGAGCACAGATGAAGATTTGCTCTGACATTTGAGTGAGATTTTTCAGGCTGGTAATACTGGTGAAGGTGTCATTTTCCTAGTTCAAGATGATTCTGTTGAGCACAAGGGGGTGAATGATGTGGAAAAGAACTGAAAACCCTGAACTTGACACAGCCCTACGTGGGATGAGGTGACAGCTTCACCTTTGCTCTGTGTTTGTTTCAGCAGGGTGCTGTTACCCTTCCTGTAAGCTTTGTGGAATTTTGTATGTGAAAGCATACCTAAAAACAGCTTTTTGTTGAAAATAATGCAGTTTGGTGATTTTAACTCTCTGCTGGATGATTGATCATAATTGTTGTCTTACTGTTTTTTTCTCATGTTCCTTTCTTAATCTCTTAACAGGCAGAAGTAAATCTCTGCATCATTCCAGTACAGAGAAGCAGTCACAGCCTTTGGCCAGAAGTAAGACTTCTGCTTTCACTTCTGTTTCATGTTTGTGTAACATTTAACCATTTTCATGCCTTTCCAAGTATTTCAGTTCCTGGGAGTTGGTGTTAAGCTGAGGGTCCTTGCCAGAACAGGTGATTTGCTTGCTAGCACATGTCATCAGCATGAGGGAAGGAAGGGTGTTGTATAATGAGTAACATTTTCACATGAATTGGAGGTCTTTCATCTGTAATGTTTACAAGATAAAAATTGAGGCAGGGCTAGTGGTGGTGTTATTTAACCATTGCTGGGTTGCTCTCCTGATAAAAGTTAGGGTGTAAAAAGCAAACAAAAGGAATGAAGTTCTTCCGGTTTCTAGGAAGACTAGTGTATTTTGTCTGTCATTTTACTGGGAACAGAACTGAGCCTTTTGCTTGCAAGTGTTAATTTAACTGTTCAAATACAGAACCAAATCAAAATATCTGATATTTGATGTGCACTGTTTGCTATGTGTACTTTGTGTAGCTCACTGATCCAAAGGTCACAGTGTTTTCTGATAGCATTGACCACCATTGTTTGAGATGCAGAAAATTGCTGCTGGAACTATTTTTGTCCTTAGGGGGAACAGGAAAGAGAAATAACACAGAAACCATTCTGGTGCAGCCAGGTTTTCTATAGGATGTTTTCTGCAGACCATAAATGTAGGAAAACCTTAAATCCTATTTCAGAACCATTCTAAATTCTTAGTTTGGATTTTATTAAATTGAATGGAATGTTGATGAACTTTAAGAGCACCTTTTTCAGAAGGTCTAATTTAGCCTCAGTCAGTCTGGGAACATGCAAGAATTTTTAATGCTGTCACTTCACAAAGGGTCTTAAGAAGTTCAAAACTGTTTTCTCTGTTTTGTGGTTTGTTTTTTTTAACTAGATCATCTTTTCTGTGCAGTTCAACTATTGTACCGGTACTGAGAATGGGATGTTTTAACTGTTTCCTCTAATTTTCCTTTCACTTGTTGACTTCTAAGACGTTTTAAGACATTGTTTCTTCTTGTTTGCTCCCTGTCTCTATAGATGAGGGTGAGTCGCAGAATGGATTTCACAAGATGTGGACTTTGTTACTGGGTCTGTTAATTAGTATCCTATTGCTTTACGTCCTGTGGAGTGGGAGTCAGGATGGAACCTCCTCGAGGAGAGATGCTGAAATTCTGCAAGAGTTTCGGGCCCGGATGGAGAAACTAAAAAATACTTACCAAAGTCAGGACCCCGACCTGTGGAGAAGAGCCCGTGCTTCTCTTGAGAAACGTCTCAACTCCTCCCGTGTGCACCTGGAGCCTGCTATCCTGCTGCTCACTGCTGGCCAGGAAGCTGAGAAGGCTTTGAGGTGCCTGAGCAACGAGATTGCCAATGCCTTTGCCTCCTCCCAGAACGCCACCACAATCAGCATCAACGGGGTGGACAAGGCTGTACAGGACAGCGACGCTGTCAAGCTGCAGGTGGACACAGAGCTCAGCTCTGGGTTCAGCAAAGGCAAGAAGGTGGCAGTGGTGCATCGGTTTGAGTCACTGCCCGCAGGCTCCACCTTGATCTTTTACAAGTACTGTGACCATGAAAATGCAGCGTATAAGGACGTGGCTCTTCTGCTGACAGTTCTCCTGGATGAGCAGTCGCTGAGAAAGAGCCTCACCTTTCAACAAGTGGAGGAGAAAGTCCGGGATTTCCTCTGGGCAAAGTTCACCAGTTCAGATGTTCCTAGTTCTTACAATGGCATGGACACAGATAAGCTCAGTGGACTGTGGAGCCGGATATCTCACCTTGTGTTGCCTGTTTGGCCTGAGAGAGGCCTCCCTTTGGAGGGATGCACATAAAAGTTGCTGAAGAGCACTTGGGAAAGGAGGAAGACACAAAATGTGTGTTGCAAGGCAGAACTGGGAATGGTGTGGCTGCTGAGCTCAGGCAGCAGCAGACCAGTCTGTTCTGTGCAGAGACTTTTCATCAACTGGCAGGCTTGTTTCTGCCAAAGTAACTGGGACTTCTCTAAGTAAACTACAGAGTGTAAGCAATAACTTGCTGTTTGTTGGTGAATTGTATTCAATGATGCATTCAACCTTGATGTGGCATTACTGTGCATCAGTGTAGAGTCACTCATCTGCCTCTGAACCTGTTGAAAAACTGTTGGCTTTGCTGTGAGGATCCTTCTCTGGTGGTGCATAAAGCTGGTATCATATTTGACAAGGTAACAGAATGTAAAACCATCACCTTCATCTCCCAGAATTGCTTACTTTTCTCCTAACATAAGAAATAAGTGGAAAATTATGATAAAGTGATGTGAGTCTAAGCACAAGCTTCTTCCTGATTCATTGGATCATAGCATAGATGTCAGCTACCTTTGGCCACTTGTAGAAGTGGCAAAATTGCTTGAAAGATCTGTGACCTGTAGAGAACCTTTCAGCAAGCATTTCTTCCTTAAATGAGCCTGCCCCAAACAGTTCTGGAGAAAGAGAAAAGCTGAGAGAAAGGTTGCTTAAAGTCAGTAGTACTAATGTCTGTTAAATAATTCCTCAATACCTTTCTGCCTGGATGCTTGCAGGAGTTCTCTACTCTTTTTCAAAGTTTTACAAGTTGTAAAATTTGGATGGAAATGATAAAATGTCATTCCATGTACATACTATCTGCTTTCCAAACAGAACTTTAGGAAGACATAGGTTATTTCTCATTTTACTAAGATAATTATTTTTGCATTGAGAGAATCTATTTATTTGTGGTACTTGATATCCTAAAAAAAAAAAAACTTATTGTATCTGTGTATAGCTGGCTGCTTGCTGTAAAAATTTCTAGCAAAGCACAGATTTGCAGAGCATGATTTTAAAATGCTTTTTAATCTCTCATGTCAAGAATTCCTCACACCAGAATATTACCTGTTTCTATTGTTAATTACTTTGCATGAAAAAAAAAAGAGAATAGCAGCACTTCCACTTCATTGCTGATTACTTCATGTTCTGAGCTGTTGATCCATTTGGTTTTATTGAGCATGAAGGAATGTGTGAAGATATTGTTTTCTTGTAACAGCTGAGAGATTTGGCCCATCCTTCATTCACAAGCCCTTTGAACTGTCCTATTGTAAAAAAAAAAAAAAATCTTTTAAACCAGGAAAACCTGTTGAGGAGCTGGAGCTTCTGGCTTGTTTGTGCAAGGCAAGGTTTGGGGTGTTAAGTGGAATCAACCAAAATCAGCTGAAGCATATAAAAGAGCAGAGTTTGAGAGGCACAGAGCTGCAGTCACTTAAACCAGAGGTCAATTTGTTCTAACTATTGAGATCCAGCAATGGATAATGCTTCCTATTAATGGGCAGAAATAAAAACAGCAAGAAGACATGGAAGTGCTGTTGTTCTGGATGTTTAAAAGCTCAGGATGGAAAAGATGGCATTTACATTTTGAACATTTCACTGGACAATTGTTTTTTTAGTAAAAAAAACCTGTGACTTATTTTCAAATTTGTCCTCATAGCATATTTGTTTGTATATTATGTAAACTATTTTAGTAATGATTCAAAATAAACACTTGTTTGTTTTATAAAAGTGTTTTAAGACTTGCCCATTGAATTTTAAGTGGTCAGACTGGTTTTTTTTCCCCATGTTTAAATTGCTCATTTCACCTTTGACCAACTACAGATGCCTAAAATACAACCTTTTGCAAAATTTAGAACTTTTAAGAAACTTTAATGGAGTGGTAGATACTGAGATGCATGTATTTCATAATATCAGGGCTTTTGTCTACCAGAGAATGTTTCAGGAAATGGCTGTGAATTGTCTTTTACTTGGTGTTCTTGTACTAATTCCCCAGTTCTGATTTCATCTGGAACTAATGATAAGATATGGTTCACTTGTTTCATTAGCCAATACAAGAGTCAGCAGCTGACAAAAGGGATGACTTCATTCTTGTTCCACTCCTAGCTGCATGTTCTGTACCTTTGGTGTTGCAAACTAGTGCACTGTGAACTGACTGGAGGGACAGTCTTACTGAAAAGTAACTTAAAAAAATTATCAGAACTGGCCACCACAAAAAAAAAAAAAGACAAAGTTGTGATATGAAGGCAGGAGATTGCACACACATACAAATAAACATTTAATACAGGTTATTTTCTGGTTTTAAAACTTCTCTTCCTTATAGGTATTAAAGGGTCCAAGAGAAAATAGGATGCTTGGAAACCAAAAACTTAATGTTGTGCTAGCTAAAGGAAAGTCACCTTTTTTGCTGTTGTGAACTGTAGGGAAAATCTACAAGAGTGTATTTACAAATATATTGTGCTGCTTAGTTTGAAAAAGGTGAAAAACAAGATGGTATAGTCAGTTACCCCTTCCACAGGAGAGGGAAAGGCTCAGGATTAGAAGACTCCCTGCTCTTGAAGCAGCAGGTCCTTTTGTAGTTGTTTGTGGCTTTTTCCTTAAAAGGCTCTCATTAAACATCCACAGGTACTTAATGCAGATCTCATTAAACAACTCCTACTCAGCCAGAGGTGAAGAGTAATGTCTGTCTGTGTTCCTCACAGGCAGCTGATTACTATCCTCTTTCTATAATTATTTTGTTGCTTGGGGCAAATTGAGCCATTTGATGTCTTCCAAACTAAATAAATAAAATAGTTTGGCTTCTTCTTGAGAAATCTCACTTGTGAAGCTGAAGTGTCCCTGACTGTCAGCAGATGAGGAAATTAGTTTGTGACAGAAAAAATGTGGTTTTACAGAGCAAAGACACCAGATGTGGCCATGAGACCAAGAAGGGGATTTTCCTTTCTCTGTGGCCTATAGCACAAAAAAAAAAAAAAGAGTAGATATGATTTTTTTTTTGTTTGTTTTTCTGTGGAGGGGAGGTACTGAACCAGCTACACACCAAGTTGCAGACAAGATTTCCAGCACTCTGCAAATTGGACTGGACATGGTCAAAGTGCTGCTTGGGTTGTGAAGAGATGGAGCTGCAGCTGGTGAGAGCCCCTTGCAGCTGGAAGGGGGAGTGTGGTCCCTCTCCTGCTGTCACCTGTGGGCACCTGGAGGATGGAAACACCTTATTGCCTTCAGCAGTGGCTGTTGTGAAAGGGACCCAGGACTAAGCACTGCCCAGATGCTGCTACCTTGTCTCTCACACCCTGCTCTGAGTCATGCTGTGCTGAGTCTGGAGCATGCTAAGCAGGTTTGGAAAAAGGAATTAATTTCCCCCCCCCCACATTTTTTTTACATCAACAAAATACTTTCTGTAAATTAAATTTAAAAGACCCAAAAGGTTGTGGCTTTCATATCTTGTTTTTGAAAATTATGCTCGTTTTGATCAAAAAGTCCAGCTCAAACTGAGTGCAAAAGGTAAGGGGAAAGCTCCATGTTAAGGCAGTTATAAAATTATTTGCTGTGCAGGGCATAGCTATATGCACCATCTGCAGTGAAATTGCCAGCATGCTGTATTTAGGAAAAAATCTGGTTTTGGAGGGGTGTAATGAGACATGAACAACTTACCAGATTTTGTTAGGACTCTGTGGTATGGTTGGAAAACTGTGGGAAGAAATCTGAAGTGATGCTTTTATTTTATAAGAAGAATTTTTCATGTGTTGTTTCTGCTGTCAGATGGACTGCAAAGGCGTAGGAGTCAGAGGAGGGAGGGGAGTGTCCCGTAGTCCTCACAGCTGTCCTGTGTCCTGTTTTATTGTCAGCTCCTGACAGTTGGATTTATAATTGTATGCCTGGAAAATCTCATTCCATGTCCAACAGGTGGAAGCACCCTTCCCCAAATTCCTCCATGGCTCTTGGGAGCCACGTCAATCAGGGAAAGGGGGGAGGGAGTCTGGGGGCTCTTGGCTGCAGGAGCCAGCTGCCCCTTTCTAATTTTAGAAGGGGTGTGCAAGAACAGTGTGGAGTGGAAAACTTTCCAAACCTCTCTCTTAAGAGCTGCAACAACCGAGTTAGTGAAAGATGAGAAGGTGGCTCCTCACTTTTAACTTCGCGCGCCTCCATGCAGTGCTGGGGCAGCGCTCGCTGCTCTTCCCTGCGCTGATTTCCCTTCGGGGAGCTCGTCCAGCTGGAGAGTGTTCAACTCCCCCGCTTCTCCCAGCTGTGCCTGTTTGCAGGTAATTGGTTTCTTTATTTCTGATCGCTGACAATTGCACAAGGTGACCGCGTTTTTCCACAAGAATGTCTTTTTCTTTCTCTTCTCGTGTAGGATGTTTGCCACAAGAATGTCTTTTTCTTTCTCTTCTCGTGTAGGATGTTTGCCCATCAGAGCTTTCCACTCACTGCAGGGGAATCTTTGAAAAGTGTAAAGTGTTACAGTCAGGTTGATACAGAGAAGAAATAGGAGCAAAACCAGAATACAAACACTGCCTTTTAATTTTATTTGGGTGAAACCAAATGATTTCCATGTTTGAGAAAATCCTAATGTGATGCCTAGTTTGCTTGGAGATGAGGAGTGTGAAACTAGACTAACTGCTTCCAAGCAGAAAAGAGAAACTATGTTTAAAAGCATAATTAAAGAGGCAGTACATTATGAAAGTGCTGAATAATTTAAAAGGGCTGCCAGTCCAGCAATATTAAGCAGTAAATTTAAGCAAACACTATGTGATGATGGGGAATGCAATAATTTAATTTGTCCTAGTCTGCAATCAGGGCTCTCATACATTGCAGTAATGTTGTTTTCATTGACTGAAATTGCCATTATTATTTTTATTATTATTACTTACAATCTTCTGCATTTGGAAGCAGCAAGTTCATTCTTTGAGGACTCAGGAGGGAATTTGGCACTACTTACCACTCTTTCCCACTGGAGCTGTACTTGTCTTTCCATGTTCAGGCATTTTTTTTTTCTCCTCATCTGGCAAAGCAAAATAACTTCCAAAGGTTTAACCACGGACATCTCAGGCTTACCTCTTCTTTCAAAGGAGGTATGCTTATGCAGGAAAATATACTCTGCAATTAGTTTGTATATGTAAAAGACCCAAATTAGGGCTAAATTAGTATCCTGTAATTGTGACATGATTAAATTCTGCATTGCCTAAGCTTCATAGCTTTAATCTCTCAGTATTTAGGGTGTTTTCCTGTGATGCTCCCATATTGGAAGAACTTACATGCAAAATGTTGACCATTTACTAGAGGAGAAGCTATGTAAAAATAGGTTAATGCTTTTTAGTGAAGTGAAAAAAAAAAGAAAAAAAAGAAAAAAAAAAAAAAAAAAAAAAAGAAAAGAAAAGGAAATAAGTAGCTCCAGTAGTTACCACGATCCTTTAGTGTTTAGGGTAGATAACTCTCCACCCCCGTGTTCCCCCAAGAAATTTGGCACCAAGCAATCACACTAATGACTGAAAACCAGACTGGGGAAGTTGCAGACAGGCCCTGAAGGGAACATTCCCAAAATAACTATAGGAAGAAATTCTTTTTTCCTATTCTAATATCTTTCCTTCTTCAGTGGAAATAATTTTGCTGGATAATATCTCAGACCTATTTTTGAAGTGTGGGTGGTTTTAATGCATGTTCAGTGTGGAATCTATGGATTAAAAGTCAGTATACTAACAAATTCTTCCGTGTTTATAATGAGTGTTAAAAGTGAAATGAAGCCCGTGGTAGTCAGTCATGTCTCTGAAGTTCTGCAAATGTTTATTTAAATTTAAATTTAAAATTTGGGAGAGTGTAATTGGAGACTCTTTCATTTGAAAAAAAAAAAAATTGAATTATTTTTCTAAAGATGACTTAGCTATGAACACAAATGACTAAAAAAGCGGTGCCCTAGTTTCGGCTGGAGCCGCTTCGGGAATGCCAACATCAGCGCTGGGTTCAATTAGCATTGCCAAGCGCTGGCCTCGCACCAACACCCAGGCTCTGCATACAAAACCCGCGGGGACTGACCCGGCAGGTCGAGCCTGTAGAACTGTGAGGGGGAAAAGAAAAGCTTCGAGGGAAATACCGGCGAGCGAGGCTGTCCCGAGGCTGAGGGAGGGCAGGGCGGCCGCGCCGCACCCAAGATGGCGGCGGGCGCCGAGGGGCCCGGCGGGACGGCGCCATGCTGGGAAGGTCGGCGGGCCGGTTCTCGCGAGAGTTCGCGGTGCGCCGCCGCCGCCGCCGCTCCGTGTCAGTTGCGGGCCGGTAATGGCGGCGCTGAGGGGCCGCTGAGGGGCCGCGCGCCGGGCTCGGGCCGCCCTCCCTCCGCCCGCCCTCCGCGGGATGTGCCGCGACCTGCCGCCGGCACAGCGGGCTTCCACCAGGTGAGGAGGCGGCGGGAGCGGCTCGCGCCGCCGCCCCAGGCCGCGCTCGGCCGGCGGTGCCGCCCCGCCGGGGCGTCGGGTGAGGTGGGGCCGGGGCGGGCCCGGCCCGAGGAGCTGCCGGCTGTCACTTGGCTCGGCCGCTCCGCCCGGTCCGGCGGCTCCGCTTCACCCGTTAAGTATCTTTCTTTTTCTAGTTTTAATTTGTTTTCCGCTGCTTGTTGTACCGGGGGTGGCAGATGAAGGGGGAGGGTTGAGGTGCTCCGTTTCGCTGTTGTCTTTTTGCGTTGTGGGGGAAACCCTCGACCCGGGTGTTTCTGCGGAGAAGCAGAAGCAGAGCCCGGGGTGGCCCCGCTGCCCTCGGAGCGGCCCCGAGCACCGGGACGGCGCTTTTAAAGTTTAAATGTGCGCTTTGCTCGTGTGTGCCGTGCCAGGGCGTCCTGCCCCGGCATTGCGGCATCGCTCAGTGTCTGCCCGCTCAAAGTCCTCCTGACATCCCCGGGAACATCTGCCCCGAGCGCTCTCTGACTTCATCGGTGCCACTCACTGTGTCTGTTGGAGACATAAAGGCTTCTATACGAGTATGACTATATTGGGGATTTTTGTTGGGTTTTTGAGGAGTTACTCTTTTTTGTTTGTTTGTTTGTTTGTTTGTTTTCCCTGTGGACGCAGTTTCGTGTGGTATATTGCCTCTTGTCACTCTAGTTTTTGTGGAATTGTAAGGGTGGTCAGGCACTGGAGTAGGTTGCCCAGGGAGGTGGTGGAGTCACCATCCCCAGAGGTGTTTAGGATGTGTCTGGATCTGGCGGTGTGGTTTAGTGGTTTAAGGGAGGCAGTCGGTGAATGATTGGACTTGATGATCTTGAAGGTCTCTTCCAACCTTGACAATTTTCTGATTCTCTGATTGTTTTTGTTTCTGGATACAAGCTGTAGCTCAGCCGCCGAGCATCTCCTGGCACATTGTGTAAGATTGCAGGTAGAGGTTTGTCTGTCAAATAGCTTCATTGTGTAGATGAACAGTCCAATGTCTTGAAATTGGAAGTTTAACACTTGACTGGTCGGTTCTTGGGAGGGGGGGTTGTCATCTTCAGCTGCTTGAACTGATGGTGATCAAAAGTGTTGTGGGACAAACGTGTGGAGCTGTGATTCTCTGCTTCACATGTAAGTTTTCAGTGTTCTCTCAGGTGTTGTGTCTCTGCACAGACGGGCTAAGTTTTGCTGTCTCTTTGCTATAGTTCTGGTTGCTGCAACAGTTTCATTAGGTAATGCTTGAGATAATTAGATGCAACTGAGGGTGTGGCCACGTGAACAGTGTAAACTCTCCAAGGCTTCGGTTTCTTTAAGTGGGTGACGCTACTTTAACCAGGAGGTATTCTGCTGCCACTAAGCAGAGCAGCTTAATTTATGTAGTAATGGCACATTTCTGCAAGAGGCCAGGCTACTGTGGAAATTATGTGTATCCAAAGAAGTGTGGGCAGTATCTTGAGTGAGGTGATTGTGCCCCTCTGGTCCAGTCTCGTGAGACCTCACCTGGGATGCTGCACACAGTTCAGGTGTACCCAGCGTAGAAAGGACATGGAGCTGTTGGAGCAAGTCCAGAGGAGGCCACAAAATTGGTAAGAGAAGTGGAGCACCTCTGCTGTGAGGAAAGGCTGAAAACATTGGGGCTGTTCAGAGAAGATTGCATGGAGACCTGACAGCATGTTCAGTGTCTGAAGGCACCTACGAGGAAACCAGAGAGGGACTCTTTGTTGGGAACTGTAGAGGGAGAACAAGAGGGAGCGGCTTCAAACTGGGAGACTGGGTTTAGCTTAGGCATTGGGAAGAAATTCTTCCCTGGGAGAATGGTGAGGCCCTGGCACAGGTTGCCCAGAGCTGTGCCTGCCTTGTCTCTGGAAGTGTTCAAGACTAGATTGGATGGGGCTTGGAGCAACCTGGGATGGTGGAAGGTGTCCACGGTCAGGAGTTGGAACTAAATAATATTTAGAGTCCCTTCCAACCCAAACCATTCTAGGATTCTGTGGTGCTGATGGGCATGGATCATCTTGTAGGCTGGGTGTGGTGGTGACTGAGAGAAAGTGATTTTAAAATTAAAGAACATCTTGTTTGCGTGGGTTTGTTTTACTAATCTTTGGTGCACAGCTCAGGTTTGAACACTTTACTGATAAACCAGTCCCAGTGTGGATCATGTCTTTTATGTCTTGAAATAACTTTTTTGGCAATTTGTGTCACCACAGCAAAAGCATCCCTTAAATGGATAAGAATCTAATCTTGGAGCTGCTACATATGTACTGAAGGTTTTGTTGACTTGGGTGTAATGAACTTTGTGTCTCCTTTCACTCTTCTACCAGACATACAGCTGCTTTCTGCTAAAAGAGTTTCCCTCTATCAAGCAGACTTGTGGATAAGGTCATTAATTTGTTTAGTCCCATTGTCTTTAGAGACATTGCTGAGATGAGGCTGCAGTCCTGTTAATGTGTTTCCAGTTAGGTTTGAAATCAGGGCTGTCAGTGCTGGCTCTATTCTGTGTTACCATCTCTGGGAGGTGAGTGAAGCTACACAAGGTAACATGAACGGTGTGATGTGCTGCTGCTGCTTCTTTCCTCCCACTTTGACTGTCCTGAGAGCAGCCTGATAAACTGACAGAAAAGTCACCATAAAAGAAAAGTTACTAATTTTCTGCCAGGTTAGTGAGTTGTTATGCAGTGTGGTGAGCATTGCATCTATGACAGAGTGACATGATTGCTGTAGAAGGTAGCAAGGAATATTTGGATTCCTTCATCACTGTGGATCTGCTAAATCTGTTCAACTCCACCTTACATCAGAGAGACACCTTTTTTCACTATGGCAGAACTGTTTAACTCTGCTGTTGATGTACTTAAACTAACTAATGATATTTAAATCAATATAATTGTTAATATGAGATCAGGTGTAGTGCTGCAGTAATGATAACAGAAGGATTCTGATAGTTGAATGCAGAAAGAAAATTTCCCAGTGCAGCCAATATATTAGGCATGTGGCTGGATTAGAACAGAAGTGTAAAATTTATCCATAGATGTAAATACCTGAAAGATAGATGGGTATCATTGTGCTAATGATATAATAGACTTTAATGGACTGCTCCATTGAGAATAAAATTACTTGTATGCCTAAGTCTGAAATCTTTGTCAATATGCTAGAGAAAGAATAGAGCAAATAAATGAACTAATCAATTATACCAGGTCAGTTGAAACTTAGTAAATGCTAACAGAAATTCTGGCTGTTTTAGCTTCCTAAGAACACTTCTCACTGATGGCAGAATTTCTCACTAAGTCACATCCATGGCAATGCACCAGGTGGAGTTCTTGTACTGAAACAGAAAAACTTTTAAAGGGGGTGGTGTTACTTAAATATGAGAAAATATCTTACTGCTACATTTAGCTAAATCAAGAAAAAGTCTTTTAGCAGAGATCCAGTATATGCCTTTGTAATGTCAGGTGAGAAACAGAGCTGGTGGTCACTGTTCAGCTTGTCATGAGATTTTTGTGTTTGGGGTGTTTTGACATCTTGTGTTGTTATTGAGACACTTCTTAGATGCTCCTTCTAAATGCAATTCTGAGCAGAGGCATCAAAGGTGAGAAAGTGGCATTTGGAACATTCTCCCTGAAGTTTTCATGCACTTTGCTTTGAAAGAAAATAGCAATCATCCTGCAGTTGACACGGCTGCAGGTGAAGTTGCTTCTCTGCTCACATGTCTGTGGCTGTGTTGGGACACTGAAAGCTGCTGTCTTTCCCACAATTGACAGGTCTGGTTCTTGTACTTGACTGAGAGCATTGCCTTTAAGTTCTAAGAAGACTCCCTCACAGAGGAGTGTTCCTTGTGAGATGAGACAGACCTTGAAGAATTTGAGCATATTCTGCTGGATGGATTTATTATGGACTGCAAGAATTGAAATCTTCTAGTGTGTAGTTTCTGGTAACTAGAGGTGGAATGAGTGAACAAACTCTTGTTTTGAAGGCCAAGGAAAGAAAATGCAGGAGAACTTTATTGGTTCTAGAAACTGGGGTATTTTCTTCTCTGTCATAAATGCTAAGATCTTTGAAGTCAAAGAAAATACAGAACTTGTGAATGAATAGACAAACCCTTGTGTGCATCTCCTTAATAAATGGATGCATTCTCTGTGCCTTTGTACTCTGATTTCTTCATGAACAATGAATCAAGTTACACTAGCTGTCACAACATTCATTTCAATAGATTCCCTCAGAGTACCTCCTGGCACGTGATGCAGCAGAGGAAGAGATTCAATGCATTTGGCTTTCAGTAGAACCACTAGTCCCTTTTTAGGGCCAGTTTTATTTTTTTATCACTTCTCCATCACTTGTGATGAAGCAGAGACACTTTTGCAAGTTGCCATGTCTTTTCATAGCAAAAGGATGTGGTAAATGTTCATTCTCAGCATACAGTTGGAAAGAATCAGATTCAGAAATGTTTCGTTTATAGAGAAATCTTCATTATAGTTTGGATGCAAATTTAGTAGTTGACTGGTGCCAGTGATTTAATCATAGAACTCAGGAAACATATTTGTATTTTCTACTGGGTTTTTTGACATTTGATGGATGTGTGTTTATGTCATTTATCTTCCTGGTTAACACCTAGAGGTAGTGACACATGTTTTGAATTTTTTAAATGCTCTTATATGTGCAAGTCTGTGATGTTTCTTGATTGCTCTCTTATTGTACTGCCTTAGTATCCCTAAAGATTTTTTATCTAGCTTAAGACAGATCAAGTTTTATTTAATTTCTTTTACATATGAAGCTGTTTTGTTTTGTTGTAATTATTTTCCAAAGTAATGATGACTGAAATGTGAGTTGTTCTGGTGTATATACTGTTTGTACTATAAGACAAAATATTGTATGTTATCTAAAATAAGATCACTCAGAGCAGCTGATGTTCATGAGCTCCTTGGGCATTGCTAGTGTTCACTTCCTTTACATTTCATTTGAAAGCTTATTGTATAAATGAGCATTGGAAGAAGGTAGAGGGAGGACCTGCCTCATTCTGCAGTGTCAGCTGTAGATTCTGGAGCTTTTTGGACAAACACATCATGCATTTGTTTGCTGTGCTGGAATTTGTCCTCAATCCTGAGGAAGGTCAGTACATAGCCTGTATCTGATAGTGTTGAAAGGCAAAGTTTTCTCAAAATATGCTCTGGCCAAAGAAAGAATATGTCATTTTTGAATCAAAAGCATTTTAAAAGCCCAAATAACCCATATACATATACATAACAAAACAAGTCTTAGAACAATGTATTATGGATATTTTTAACTCTCATTTAAATGGCATTATGCAGTATGGTAAGAACTTGGATTCCGGAAAAACGAGTAGGTTAACGTTATTTTTATTCCAGACTCAAGCATATTATAGTAAATTGTATTTTGTGGTATTTGAGAAGACATGGAAAGTGTTTCTGGCATCTTTAAATATAATTTCCATCACTTTCTGTGGACTGGCTCAGCTAAACAATTTGCATGACTGGGTCTGCCTGTGCCTGTCCACCTGTGTCTGTTACTGCTAGCAATGCAGAGCTTTAGCTGCACAGACAGGATCTCCAGAGGGTCTTTTAAGATTCAAAAGCCACCTTTGTATTTATACATGGAAACTTAAAATGTTATTGCAAACAGGAAAAACCGTCCCAAAACCAACTACGTGTGTCTGTGTTCATTTCCTCCACAGACAAGTGTGCACTGTGTGAGGTGTGGGTGCAGTGGGACACACTGGGGCATGGTGCTCTTGAGCTCCAGTGGTATCTCCACTGGTAAGAAGAATATAAATAGTTCTTTTTTTCTCCAGTTCCACTGTTCTCTTTGAGGCAGAGGCAAGAGCAGCTTCACACATTTGCTCCTGAGGAGCAGCAGCCAGTACTGAACAGAGACTGATCCCATTGTTCACTGGTGTTTCCATCCCTTCTCATTCTGCTTGAATGGAGGGTGCTGCTTGTAGTATGACATAGATAAAACTAATAAAGCAAAAAGAACAGGCAAAATTCTTTTAGCCAGTTCACTCTGCTTTATCACATAAGCCCATTGACTTTTTGCCTGAATAAGACAAGGAGAGACCCAGGCATAAAGAAAGGAAAAGATGGTTTATTTTGTTGACACTGGCACCTTATTTTTGCTTAAACTGAAAAGTTGTCCTTGTGCTCTGTGTACTCAGTTTGTAGCAAAATCTGCCCCTATGTGAATGAAACATTTGAGAATATCTCATAGAAGTATGTTAATAACTTGTTTCATTCCATATTCTTAGCAAACCTTCATCTTTTCTTTTGTGGTATCCCTTTTGTTTAGTATCCTTTGTGTTTTTATAAGGAACAAACTCTTGAGGAATACTGTTCCCTGTGCATACTTGGGTTTTTTTTTTTTCCATAACCACAAAATGTTATTGAAAATAGCTTGCTCACATTGTCTTCCTTCTCTGAATCTGCACAATTCAGTTTCCTCTCCTGTTTCCTTGTTCCAGTGCCATGACTTCTGAGTTTCCTCTTTCCTTTTCTTATCAAGTCTGTGCTACTAAGGAAAAAAAAAAAAAAAAAAAAAAAAAAAGCCTTGCCAAGGCTCTTTGAAAAAACTTCACAATCGAACCAATACACAAGTTTCTTTTCTTCTTTTTGCTGCTCTCTCTGCCAGTTTTTTAAAAGTTCATTGTATTTCTCTCACCTTCCTAGCTTTCTCATCCTTTTCCTTTTTATATCCTGCTTCTCTCACCATTTTTCTTTTTCTTTCTCCCATTGTTGTTTTTAATCTCTTTGTGGTTTTTTTAATATCTTTGCTAAGCATATTCTACATTCATATCTCCTGCTCTTTTAAATTGCTGTGCTCTTAACTATGTTAACTTCTTGTTTTGTTGTCTGTTGTACCTTCCAATGCCATCCTTGGTGTATTTAGTATTAAATGTGTTGGTTTCTCATGTTCCTTTTTTATGTGGCAGTGCTTTTCTCTTTGTTTCCATTTCCTCCTTTCCAGTGCTTTCTCATGCATTCTCTCATCTGTCAGTTCTCTTCAGTGTCTTCTTGTAGGAGCAGTATTTGTGGAAGAGAGTGGTTGTCAGGTCCTGTATTCATCCCCCTGTCCAGTTTCTTCCAGGAGTTTGGAGTGTATTGTTTCCTTTTGTGTTTCCTCTTAGGTCCTCATCTGTAGCAGTTCTGCAGTGCCTTCCCTTGTTTTTTGAGGTTTTTTTGACAAGTGATTAAAGAATGAGATGGACACTTGATGTGGGATTGAAATGTCAGAACACAATGGAGTTTGTAACTTAATCACTCACCTGAGGATGGGCTTGGCAAATCAGCCTTGAATGGACCTGTGTGGGATGGCTGTGTCTCCCAGTGAGCAATCCAAAACCATGAGATTAGTTTTGTTTATTCTGCAGTCTTCCACCTTTTTTCCAACAATCTTAAAATTCTCAAAGCCTTATCCAGCCTGCAGGTAACCTCTTGCCATCAATGCTGTCTCCTCAGAAGTTCTTTGGCATTTCATCTTTTGAGCTCAGTTCCTTTGTTTAAGGTCAATATTAAATAGAGATGGATCATTTGGTTTAGCAGAACAAGATTTCTTTGAAACAATCACTTCAGAATAGTAGTTTTAATGTATTTTATCTGAAAGTTATTCATGGGACTTTGAAACAACTTTTGATGGAAAATGTATGTTTAAAATAATTTACATTTCCTTCATATAATTCTTTGTTTAGTATTATTTTCTCATCGATATTCATTTTAGTGTTTAATTCATCTATTACCCTGCATGCAAGTCCTATAAACAGACATGGTAACTGTGTCTGGATTTAGGTCTTTTTTATTCCCCTCCCTTTTCTGTACTCTTGGTAACATTAAAGAGTCTTCTCTGTCTGGTTGAACTTTTTGCAGAGACAGGGTATTGAATTGTAAAAATACTTGGGTTTTTTTCATAAAACACTGCTTATTCATGTAGAAGTCATAGCAATAGAGAGAAGTTATTTTAGTAGTATGTAGCAATTAAAAGGTTTATGGGTATCAGCATCATTTATTTGTATGTAGATTTTGAAAAACTCAGAAATTTTTCCCACCCTTCCAAAGGATTGGGAGAGGGGCACCTAAACCTCAAACCCTCAGAGTTATGATTACATCAGGACTGAAAACTACTGCAGCATTGCCTTCCTGAAACTGTAGACAGCTCCAGAGTGCTGGGTTCTGACGTGTCTTTTTTTTCAATCAGCAGCAGCCTGAGTTAAGCAGAACTGCTCAGTGAATCTCAGGGGCTGCTCTGAAGCCAGTGAGGGTCAAATTTTACACTTGGAGCTGGTGCTGCAGGTGTGTATTAGGATAAGTACAGCAAGATGCTTTCTGATTTCTGCCCAGCTTGAAGAAAAGGTTGAATGGTCTTTTATTGAGGGGCATTAGAAACTTTTGAGGGAGTTGAGATAGTTAGTGACCAGTGGTGATCATGTCTGTTATTCTCACAGAAGTGTGCTGATAATTACTGTGTGAGTGTGCACTACATGAGGTGTTCTCTAAAGTGTGTCACAGTCTGAGTTCTGTTCAGCTCAGGTAAATAACTGGCAGTGTGAGAATGAAACCTATTAACAAGCAATTTCAGATTGTTTAATCTGGTGCTTTTCATATACATTTAAAGAATATTTAGTTTGTGTTACAATTCTACATTCTCAGGGCATCCTAAAATAAACTATATAGATCTGCGTGTGTAAAATAAAAAGAACAATTATAGTCTCTCATTATTTTTTCTTATCTATGCTAATAATTGTAGTGATAAGAATAAATCCCAAGGAATTACATTAAAATGGAATCTTAATCCTTTAATAGATAGTTGCTTGTCCAGAAGTTATCATATGCTAAATTTGCAAATTGGGTAGGTTTTGTTACATATGTATTTGGGCAAGAACCTGATACTGGTATGATACAGTATTTTCAGCAGCTCTCAAAATCCGTTCTCTGTGGAAAATTCCCTCATTTTTATTAATATTTATTTTCTGCATTTCTAGCCCAACAGATCTTTTCTGCAATGATGGAGAGGATCAGCTGGATGATTTCCAGGGCAGGGCAGTGCTGTGATTTACAGCATGAATGATGTGAGGCACAAAGTGCTGTTCTGCATGAATGAGCTCTTCAGCACCTGTCCTAGAAGCAGAATTTTCTAACTGCACTTGGCTCGACGCCAATAACCATTGGATACTTAAAAACTAACACACCCACCTTTCCTTTCTGGAATTTCTGCATTATTGTGGACTTGTCTTTCTGTACCTACATATATAAGCTTACATGTCTTTTCCTCACTCTTTCAAACAAAGAGTTTGAAACTCTTTTCTTGGACTCATCAAAGAAAGTCACAACTAAAGGTGTTTCAAAGTTTCTTATTATTGATAGCTTTTCCTGGGGCATAGGAGCAGTTTTGTGGGATAACTTACTACTGTAAGTACAGGATATATGACTGAATGTAAGAAAAAACTCTACTACTGGTCACTGGGAGTATCCTAAAACCATATATGATAAAAATCCTTGTCACAAAATATATGGGCAAAAATCTGTTTCAGTAAGTAGTAGATAGTGTTAATTTTGGTCTGCTTTTACCAGAAGATTGATCTTTATATTTGATTGCTTTTTTATGTAGCACACAGTGTATGGAAGTAAGAACAAAATAAATTTTCTGCAATTAAAAAATAAGAAAAATTACATTTGGGAGTTCATGAAATAAGATAGAGGAAAATGTGCTTTTATTACTCTTTCAGAGGTCTAGAACTTCCTGTTAGAATTCTGTGGTCACCTGATTTTTTCTTTCCATAACAGAAGTATTGTCAGTATGTTATGAAGATAGCTCAGTTAAGCATATGCTGGAATCTTTTTGTGTTGTTGTTTTTCTTTTGTTGTTTTTGTTTTTTATCCTTTATAGAAACTGCTTTGGTGCTAGTGGCTAGGAGTTCACACTTTAATTTTAGATTCACTCTGAGTCTTGCCTTTGAAGTTCATAGGAAACCAATGGTGGCACCAGCCTTGTCTTTTTTTCCTGTCTGTAGTGTCCTGTAGTCCTGCTGTGCCTTTTCCTTTTACACAGACCAGTGTCATGTTCATTCTGTCACTGGTGGAGTTGGGTATTTTCCCCAGGCATTTTTAGGTTCAAGCCATGTGGTGCTGTCTCTGTTAGGCCTCTGTGTGCACTATTTCAGTGTGGACTTCTTCAGACTTGCTGCAATACCTGTTATTCTGATCTAAATTGTGTCAACCTCTGGGCCTCCTTTTATCAAGTTAATGTTTCTTTATGACAGAATAAAAAAATCAAACCCCTCTTTACCCATGGAATTACGTGGTTTCTGCTGGAAGCTGTGACCACATCTGTAGTTTCATGCTGATTATCTGTCCTTGCTCATGAACAAGATTTGAAGTCATTAGATGAGGTGGACATTGATCATAATGATCAAGGTTATGTTCTCTTTAGACTAAAACACGTTTGCTTTTACTTTATACCTCTTTGATTCTTATATTACTTTTTTTTTTTTAGGTAAATTGACACAATGTGGAGCAACAAGTCTAATGAGGTGCCTCTTCAAAATCCAAGGCATAACCAAAGCAAGGATTCCACCAGAGGTAAGGATTTTCTCTGTTCTGCTGCCTTGTTTTGGGAGATATTTTGTCATGAGTTGTTTGAAACTTTGAGCATTCTCTTTGGAGCTGAGAGCATGTGTTCTGTGGCTTCCATTTTGCAGATAGCAGTTTTGTACTCTGATCTGTGAAGTATTTGCTGATCTGCATTAGCAGTTGCCAGTGTGGGATTGGTTGCCAAGATGGCACAGGGACAGATATTTTTTAAGTGCTATAGAGGAGGAGCAGTGCAGGAACAGAAATTGGGAATTGTTGGGTCTTGAAGGAAGTAAGGAAGTGAAGAAAAGCCTCTGTGACAGTTACTCAGTTCCACAGTGGTGAAGGCACTTGAATAGCAGCAGTGCATCTCTGCTAGGATAACTTTTACAGCACTTTTGTCTCCCTTAGTTGGAGAAATTGTTTAGTTTTTTACTGTTATGATTACTCTAATTTTAGAAAAGGAGGGGGCAGAAAAATTTTACAATTACAGTTCTTCCCTGAAAAAAATCTTCCCAGAAAGGAATAAAGGTCTTGTCCATGGAGCAACTGAGTCGTGTGCTAAGCCTGTGGTTTGAGATCAATCATATGACCTCCAGTATGACAAAACTGGACTCCAGAAGTTATTTTGAAAGTAGAAAGATTATTATTTTATCTGTAAGAAAACATTTCTGCTGATTATTTCCTGTGGTATAATCAGTTTCTTTTAAAATTACTTACTTTTTGAAGCTGTAATATTCTATGGACAAGAAGCACCATCTCTAGAAGTCAAAGCAAAGTTGTTTCTGTGCTGCTTCCCTAACCCTATTCCTTTGTGTTGTTACATCTTGCCTGAAATTAAATTGGCAGTTTTTCTACTATAAGGAAGAGATTATTTCTTTCAACTCTCTGTTACTACTACTCTTCATGGTTCTGACACACAGATGTTGTGTTTTATAAACCATTAGATTATAAGAACCATTAGAAAACAAAAGAAGAGGGGAACTGAGGAAGTAAATATTTATAGAGGGAAACACTACTACATCCTCCTGAGCTCAATTGCTTATAGAGTAAGTGCTGTCTGTTTAGATTAAAAGGCTTGAGTTAGTACCTCCTGCTTGATCACAAACATTATTTCTGTTTTGTTTGTAGGGTGCACAGTTCAGAAAGATTACTGTTCATAATTCTGCTGTTCGGAGCTTGGGTTTTGAGTAGAGTCTTTCAGTGACCATGTATTCATGCTTAGTTTACTGAAGAAGAAAATGCAAGGGGAAAAAAAAGGTAGTTAAACTGTAGTATAATAGAAAAATATAAAGCATTTATGTTGGGGTAAATAACCAGCTTCATTTTATCTTCTAAACATCTTCTATTATGTGTGGTGGATTTGATGTCAGGTCAACATGCATTCAACCTAACTTAGTAAACTCATAATATGTTACATTAAATACTTTATAGCTTTGCTAAGATGAACCTTGACTGATAACAGTCTGTCATAGAGGAGATTTTCAGGCTGGAATTGGGTAGTGAAAAGAACTTGATTAGCAAGTGCATGAAAATTATTTTGAAGCAACATTTTATTTAATTGTTTTTCATATACTAATGAGAAATTAATTTCTTTGTTTCTGCCCTGGAAGATCTAACTGCAGCATGGGCTTCTTTTTCTCAGAGTAAGGCTGCTGTAAGTACTTTTTTTTTTACTTTTTTTTTCCTTTGGTGCTGTTTGGTTTGGTTTTTTTAACTCCTTTTCAAATCAGTTAGTGTCTACTAAAGCTTTAACCAAAGTATTATTTTATTCAGTGATTGTCTCTTCAATGAGTTGTAAATAGCACAAAGCCATTGGAGTATGCCAATGTTGAACATGGTTGTATCTTGGAAAAGTTTTTTGCACATAAGGGAGAGGCTTTTGCCACAGCAAGCTTAGTCTGTAGTGTAGTAATATCTTTTTATTTAACAAAGTGGTAATGTCACATTTGTCTGAAAACTTGGAAAAATAGCTCTGCCCTGCTTACTCAAACCAGTCAGAAACTGGGGCAACACCAGTGTATTTAATTATTTTCCATTCTGTGCATTGGGGTTGCTGTATTTCTGTGGGAATTAACTTGGGTGCTTAAGATGATAGAGTAGTTTCTAAAATCTGGCTTCATGAGGCCAAGCAATTTGGGTTTTCACAGAATTCAGCTCTTTCCCATAGCTTTGTCCCTCTTTTTTCTCACTAGTGGAGCATCAGTGTGGGGTTTTACATGTGGAATTTGTATCACGCTCCATTTGGAAGAGCGTATTACAGAATATTTTCCAAGTGAAATTAATATTTTATTCAGACTGAGCATTAAGTCTCTGAATGGCATATTATTATTAATGTTTTCAAAACAGCATACTTAAGGGAATAAAACTATGCAACAAAGCCTAATTTAGATAACCTTATTAAACAAAACTTAATAGTAGTTTCTGGCCATAAGACCATACAGGTTTGCAACGTCAGCCTTGTGAATTTGCTCTTACCTGCAGTTTGATTCATCATGAAAAAGGAAAAATTTGTCATGTTCGGGGGGGAAATAAACATCTAGCTTAAAAATAGAAGACAATGTTCTAATTTGCATTATCTTCCAATTCTAGCTACGTCATATAGAGAACAAATTGGAAATAGCTCCCACCAGCACGGCTGTGTTTGATTCTGTCATGGATGCCAAGAAGCCCTCTGCTAGTGCCAGCAGGAAGAGCAGCAGGAAGGGTATGTATTATTGAGGAGAAAATGTGTAAGGCAGCACAAAGCCACTGCATTCTGGGAGAGCTTGGGTTCTCCCTGCCCCCAGCTTGTCTCCTTTATTCCTGAAACTCTAATTGCCCAGGAGAAACTGGTGCTTCTTTCCTGAGCTTAGGAAGGAGAGTGTTCTATCCCAGTCACACTCAGTGAGCATTGCTTACCCCACTCTGATAAGAAGTTTGCAAAATCTGGTGCTTCTGTTATCTGACTGAAGGAGAGCATTTCCTTATAGGAAATAAACCCTCATTTTTATATCCTAAAGAGCATTCTGGTAGTGTGCTACTGAAGAACAGACAGATCAAGCTCTAGTGGCAACACAGCCAACTTCACAGATTTAATTACTTATAATTAATCTTTTAGCATTATTATCTCTTTTTAAGTATTATCGTTTCAAGCATTTACTGCCTTGCTCCTAGTTGTTGAAATCAGTTTGTTGCAGGAGAGACAACTGCTCAAACCCAAGAAAACCTATATAAATTATTCAGCCCCAGGAGCTTTCTCTTTCTGGAGAGGCAGATACATAGAAGATTCTTTGTTTCCTGTTTCAGGTTCCCGGTCCTCCAGCCAAAATAAATCAAGCAAGGAGAAGTCCTCACGCAGCCCTCTTCGAGCAACTACTCTGGAAAGCAATGTGAAAAAATGTAGTCGTGTGGAATTTTGTGAGCCATTGGCTTTGTACAGGTTAGTGCTGGGATGGCTGGCTATTGAAGAAAAACGTGCTAAGATTAGATTTAAAATAAAAGTGGTGTTTTTAACAACTCCTCAAAAGTTGGTTTGCTTCCTCCCGTCTTCTGCCCACATGACAGCATGTAGTGGTAATTTTATTGTATTGTAATTGTAATTTTAGTTAATATTAAAAAATTATTTTTTAATCAGTGAATATGAGTTTAAAGTCAACTGTTTTGAAATGGGGCCAGGTCATCAAGTGATATGTCATTAGTGACCTGATGGGTTTGATAGGTATTTATTTTCAGTTCTAAGAACTAAAAAGACTATTTCTTTATGCTTTTTCAGCTTTGTTTCATTAGTTCTTCAGCATATGTTCCCAAATGTATTACCAAGAGCAAGAGTGGAGCAAGAGTAGTACTAGTAGTACTAGAGCTAGGACTAAAGATACATTCCATTCTTGTGAGTGTGAGAAACTCAGACAAGAGCAGCTTTTCATGGAAAAAAAGTGGCACAGAACAGGCCATAGAACATGATTATTATCCTGACATCTAAGTTTTGCTCTCTTTTTCCACTACTAGAGTCACCTGTGAGGTGACTCCTCCTTATTGCATGTGAGACTGATTTGGGTCAATTTTATTAATTGAGTAGCTCATGTATATTATGCTTCTCTTAAGTTCTTTACTTGTTATTTAAGGCTTTTCCCTTAAATTGAAGGGTGACATTACTGCTTGCTGATGTTTTAGTCTTCAATGTTATATATAGTTCTTTTTAGACAGAGAGTGCAACAAATGAAATTTTGAACAGAAGTCTCTTTCTGTTTCATCAGACTTGCACTATTAAATGTATGGTGGCCAGACTTTAAAAGAACTTGCCTTTAAAGTGGAGCCAAGGTAGAGGAAGTCATTCATTTAGTTGATGAATGCGTTGATTACTGAGTTTGAAGGTCCTACACTGATGTTTCTGATGCTGAATTTTTTTCCACTTCTGTTACATCAGGGATATATATGGTTCTCTGTCTTATCACAGTTCTAGCCAGCTTGAGGCCAAGCAGCTGCTGTCTGGTTTGGAGCTGAGTGAAGCAGAAGGGAAGAGTGAACTCTCGGCCTGTCTGGCACACGAGCGGGATCAGCACAGCAGAGGCTTTGGCAGCCCCTTCCCTTCTGCTGCAGACGAGACCGTAGTGAGGTACCTGAATGACCGACCAACAATCGATGCCCTGCAGAGTAACGAGGCATTGCTTAGGCTTGCAGCACCTCCAAGACTGGAAGAAGAAAAAACCAGTGGCTCCAGGGGAGATGAGAGTAGTGTTAGAGCCTCTCAGAGTAGCACATCCCAGGACAGTGAACTGAAAGCGTCTTCCACTTCTGCCACGAGTATTTGCAGCGGTCATAGGCTGGAAATCCTGAAGCAGCGGCAGCACGATGCCAAGTTGGAGAAGCTGAAGGAGAGGATCCGAAAGCAATGGGAGCATTCTGAGGAGCTCAGTGGCAGAGGGCAGCGCCTGGGATGTGCTGAGCAGCCTGTGGTGGTGACTAGCGTGGAGAACACGGTGACTCCCAAGGTCAGGAAAGTGACAGCCGTGCCTGCTGTTCCATCATACAGAGGTATGGAGGTGCAGATCCCTTTCCTGCTGGCTGGTCTGGGTGAGGGAGCAGAGCTCAATCCACTGAGCAACATTTCAAAGCATGGAGCTGGCTCACAGCTCTCTTTGGGCAATATAGGAATGAATAACATGGTTTGATCACAGATCACAAGTAAAAAGAAATTCTTGCTGCTTTACAGAAATTCCTTTGAAATTTTTCCTGTCTCTTCCTAGAATTACTGGAAAAAGAAGCTCCCTGTATTGGTGTTTAGGTTGATTGCAATAAGTTTTTTAATATTCTCAGAGCTTAGTAACATTGTCTTGATTGAAAAAGCCTTTCACATTTTTAATAATCTTTTCCTCACCCAGTCTGCTGTTTTTCAACTGCAAGGAAGTGGCAGACTGATACATTGCTCTCTTCTACTTTAGCATTAGAAATGCATGTAGTTCCTTTTTCACTTAGCAGTTTCCCATCCCTTCCACCCTGACAATGCTGTATTTACATTTTCTGTAGTTATTTTAAACTCTTGGATCGTTTACTTTCAGGTTTTAATCCTGCTGAAACAAGGATTCGCACTCCAGATGGAAAGATCTGGCACGCGGACGAGTTTCGTATTAGTCGGGAGCTTTACAGAGATATTGCACTCCAGTTAAAAGGTGAGCAACAAGTGGAATTGATTAAACCACACAACCTTCTCTCAGAGACAGAGAAATATATTTTGTACAAGTTACAAAGTCATGGAAACAAAAAATTGAAGCAATGAGTGTTAAATATATTGTAATTCACTCCATAGGAGGAATAATTTACTGAACACTAAAATAACAACAAAATAAGTCCTTCTCCCAGTTCTCTCATTCAAATACTTTTAATAAAAAAACAGTGCTGAAAAGAATCAAGTAATGGCATTTATTTGAAACAGGAAAAAAGAAGAGTCTCCATTAGAATAATTTTAGTTTAATTTTGTGGCTTTTTAATATGTGTTTGCATGAATAAGTACAATTTCCTGATTTAAAGGACAAAGCCCACTTTTGGTTTCTGTTTTCAAATGTACTGCTGCAAAACACAATCTTTATTCATCTTTCACTCTGGAAAACTACAGTACCATTGGCAGCTCTTTTCTCTGTGTGAGCTGGAGTAGGATGCCCAAGTGTGGTTTTTTTATTTGCTAGGCTGGTTACAGTGGAGTGCTGTAAGCTTGAATTGCCTCTGACTGACTTAGTTGGGGGAGAGGGAAGAGATCAGGTGAATACAATGGAAGGGAATGGAAAATAAAATCCCCAGGGAACCTCTAGTTTTGCAGTATAAGAGTTTATTTATTAAGAATGACTTCTCTCTTTGTTCAAATCATGTAAGACTGAAGGAAAATTGAGATTTAAGTCTGTAGGTATGTGTAGTAATAAAACAATTTGTCTTTTTTCCATGTACGACTCAATAAGTTACTGGGGACTTTTTATGGAATCACTCATTAAAAAGTAGTTCAGAGAGAAGAGATGCTCCTTTTCAGTAAAACTATTTTGCAAATATACTGTTCAGATCAGTCTGTGAAATAAATGCCAAATTTCCACAGACTTGTAATCTACTCTAGGATTTATTTTTTTCATTTTGGCAAGCATAGCAAGCTGTTTGTAGAAATTCAGGGTTTTTTTTAAAGGCTTCGTTGAAGAGATCCATTTAAAAGGTATTTGGATCATGTGTCTGGTGCCTACAAAAGGAAGGAGCTTTGTGTGTGTTGATCCACACTCCTGTCCTGATGCCATGTGTAGAACAGCTGTTGTGGAACGTGTCTCCTTTCTGAGGTGAAAAGATGATACTGAATAGCTGATTGCTAGTAAACAAACACTGTGCTGCACATAATACATACTGTAAATGTATTTTTAGGTTGTCAGATTATCTATCCATGTGTTACTTCTGTATTAAGTTTACAGCATGTGGTGTTTCTGATGTGTACAGACAGTTGTATCAGAACTGTTCTTTGCTCTCTAGTGCTGAAATTATCTGTCATATCTCAATATCTACAGCAGCACTGTTCTTTACAACAAAAAGATTTTTATGTATAAGTATAGACCATTCAGGGTATCTTCATCTTTGTATAGCAGTTAGGCTAATGGATATTGTAGGGACCCCAAGCTTCCAGTAATTTTGTCTTGAAGATGTTCAGGATTTGCCATACTAGAACAGAATTGCTGTAATAGGAGAGGGGTTGGAAGCAGGCTGTACTCTCCTGGTGACAGGAAAGGGTTGTTAGTTACTAAAAGAGGTGAGGGGGAAGTTAACTTTCTGCAAATGCAGTTACTGAGGCCTCTGGTACTTAGTGCATTGATTGCCTTACCTGCTCATGTTGTCAGCCTTAAAGGCAGCTAGAAAATTTGTAAGGAAAGGATGCTAAGGTTGAGAAAGACTGCTAAAATTCCATTCCTATGTCTTTGAAATATAACCTCCTCTGATATATATATGAAATATAACCTGCCTCTGATGCTTCCTATGGACATCCATGAGAGAGTGAATATACGTGAAATCAGGGCTGTAAATGTTTGCATTGGCATCTAAATAAAGCTGCAGATCTGCCCATGGTGGGGTGCATCTTGGTTGTTTTAGGTTGTCTGATCCCATTCTTTAGAGAGGAGCAACCAGAAAACAGTGGTAAAGAAGCCACAGAGTTCCTGATGTGCTGAATGTTCTGTCATGCATTAATGTGGAAGCAGCAGCCCTTGTGTTCAGGAACTACATGTCCTTGTGGAACATTAGAGCAGTAAAATGCAGTATCTGTAGCAGAAGAGAACCAATAGTTGCTCACTTTAAACTGCCAACATTTCTTTTAGAATTGAAAATTAACTTTGTAAAAGATGTTGTGGCCTTGCTGTGGTTTCACTGCCTTCCAGTGTGTAGGTAAACAGACCTTGAAGATTTTGAAGTACTGGACTGGAAGTCATTGATCTGGGTATATAATCTGGGAAAGCCAGTGAATTCTGTTGTGTTTCTCTGAGTTCTGGTTTTTCAAATGTTGAATCAAGCTTGCTATTCTGTGTTCTCCCCTGTGGGATATCACTTAACAGCTTTTGTTTGTTTTTAGAGGATTCAACAGTGAAAGGAAAATCTAGTGAGAGAAACAAAGAGAAGAAAGCAACCAGACCAGTGCGAAAAGTGCAAAAACTGGCACGATTGCCAAGCCCAGAGTCCAAACAAGGTGACTATTTCTGCTGTAGAGGGAGGATTGTTACATGACCTTCAGAGATGAGTTTTGTCTCAAGAAAGAAAAAGTAAAGTGTATTGCTTCAAAAGCCTTCTTAGATGTGCAGCAGTGCTGTGCCAGTGAGCTTGTACACTGTTCTGTACTGCATTGGGGGTTTTGTTTTTGGTTGGTACCTGTGTGCAGTTTTTTTGTGGTTTATTTTAATTATTTGCCTTTCCACTTGCTGTGTGCACCTTAAGGAAACTTCTGCCAAGTATGAGTTTCTTGTGGGGAGAGGTATCCTTAGGTATCTGTCAGGGTAATGTAGACAAAAAGAAGCAGTAGCTCTGCTCTGGATCTTGTTTTTGTTCAGCTTATGGTGAATCTGACTAGAGCCTGACCCATGGCTCAATCAGCACTGCTGAGACATGATATTAAAATCAGTGCCAGTGGGACTTGCCAAGTTGCTCCCCTGTCAGGTAAGGAGGGGCTGCAGTTAAAAGTGTTGTCTTGGATGATTTCTCAGTGGGGAAGCAGAGAACAGGATGCCCTTGGTTCTTTTCTGGTTGTTGTTCTTCCACGTTTCAAGTTGTTGCTATTCTGCACCTTCAGTTCTGGCTGAACCCACTCCTGGCTTTTTCAGTTGGTGGAAGAATGTAAACATACATTCCCTGACTGGTCTTCCAAATCTCGATATTTTTAAAGAAATGTTTATTTCTTTTACCAACTGAGAACTTGTTTCCTCACTGTTGTCTGACAATTCCACTGATTATTAAATACAATTTAATTATTTAGAGATGATGATGCAAGCAGGTTATTCTAGAGCAGTCCCTTATAGAAGAAAATAAAATTAAACACATATGGAATTCTGACAAAGCTTCCTAGTTTTCCAGTAGTGTGAATCTTTGATATTGGCAGCAAAAGAATTAGGAAGACTTCTAGATATGTTTCCTATTTGGTTTTAGTTTTCATACAAAGTAAGTAGCATTGCCTGCAGTCATACACAGAGCAATTTATTTTCTTTAAATATATGCAAGTTTAGGCACCTTTTGAACCCTTCTTAAGATTTTATATTTCTCCCTATGTAGAGTGATCTGTAAACATTGTGAATCAAATAAAGCAGCTTTAAAACTTATTGCAAAGGATTTTTAGAGAGTGCATATGTACTTCTGCATGCTGTAAATCCTGCTTGTGAATATTTTGTGGTAAGGAATACAAATACTTCCAGTAATAAGCATGGATTTATTCCTTCCTATGGTGATCAATCCCTACTAGAGGAATCACACTCAGCTGTCTTATGTATTTATGACAATTCCAAGTGATGGAGGAGCTCAGAGCACAGGACAACCCCAACAATCCACCCTGTGCCTGAGGACATTGTCCAAGCACTTCTTGAGCTCTCTCAGTCTTGGAATTGTGAGCAGTTCCCTGAGGAGACTGTTCAGTGCCCAAAACCTCTGAACAAAGAATCTTTTCCTAATATCCAGCCTAACCCTCCCCTGAAACAAGTTCAGGCCATTCCTTCAGGTCCTGTCACTGGTTACCAGGGAGAGGAGATCTCTGCTTTCCCTTGTGAGGAAGTCCTCTCTGCCTTCAAGGGAGTCAACAGCTGTAAGCTCCAGCCCTTCCATTATATACAAAGCCACCCTCTGTTATAATAGATTAAATGTGTGGAAATAATGGCCATAAATCCCTGGAAGACAAGAACCAGTTCTTAGTAACATATCCATGCTAGTCCATCCTCCTCCAGTCATTGCAGTAAGAAACTGCTTACCATGGCCAAGGCTATTAATAGCCATGGCTTATGTTCTGCCCCGTTGGCGTGTTTTAGTTAAACAGCTGACTTGAAATGGAAGATGACACTTTACACTGGCTCTTCAAACACACTCAGAACTAACTGAGAGCAGTGAGTTCTGCAGGAGAGCTCCTTTGGCTGATGCCTCTGTTTCAAAGAGGCTTGGAGTGACATATTTCAAATGACAGCTCTTTTATAAAATACTTGGATAATTTACAATGCAGGCAAGGAGTTCTTCTAGCAAAGGGTTGAGTAGTGGGCTGCAAACTTCTGGATTAAAGTAATAACAAGGAAGGGAGTTGGAAATTGAGGACTTAGATTGCCAAAATAATTAATCTGTGCTGGATTTTGCTTGACATTGTTGGTATCTTGTCTTCAAAGTGCTGTTGGGCCCAGTACAATGCCTTTTTTCTTTGGCTGTGGTGATCTCACACTGCAGTGGCTGGGTTTCTTGAGGCAGAGCACTTGAAGGTAGAGCCTGAAATGGAATTGTTAAAAATCAACTGCATATTATATATTCAAGTTAGGTACTTTTCTAGCAATTAAATACCTCTGAAAGGTTTGATTAATTTACAGATCATTAATTATCTGAATTACCTAAATAAATTTCCTTTTTTATACTGTGTTTTTCTCTGAAGCACTTTTAAGGTCGTTATTAAAAAAAAATATTAATATATTGGAAGTTAGTGTGTTGAAAGGTGAGTTAAATAAACCTATCATTTAATCTACCCAATATTAGGTAAAGATACCACCATAACAAATTGTTATCATTTAATTATATGTAGGATGATAAAATAATCCTAGAACATTTTGATTGGGTTTTTGTCACCTGCAAGGTATTCTCTCCTTGAACTAAGTATCAACTAAAAGGGTTTATTCTTAACTGTTTTCAGCTGGAACAGAAGTCCCAACTAAGGGACAGTGAGTTAGCATTGGTGTAAAACATCTGCTGCTCAATATTTTTTAACCTCCTCACAAGATGTATATCTCACCAATTAATAATCTGTAAAAGCCTTTAAAGTAGTTTTGGGTTTTTTTCCTAGAGTATTAGCTCATGTTATTTTGATAGAAAGGTTTTCATATCTCACCTTTAATTTTGTTCCTATTATTACAACAACTGAGTTGCTTTTATGTTTTTATTTCTTATTCTCTGTATTTGAGTGGTGGTGAACAGCTCTAGAAATATTACCCTTGTCCCTAGTAAGGCTTGTTTGTATATTTTAGATATGCATAACCCGTTCTTCTTTCTAAAATCAGTTTTTGTAGGGCTTTAATGTGCTGAAGTGTGGTTTGGGTGTTACACTGGGACATCAGTGTTCTAACTGTGTAACTGCAGCTGTACCACTAATGCAAAATTAAATTGATCAGAAATGATGAATGGCTGCAATGAATGTTTCTTTCTGATATCATGGCAAATCCTCTAGAGCCTGATTTTTATTTATTCTTTATTTTGCAGGTGGAAGCTATGTGATAAGTGCATCCTCCTGGCGGGAGGGACAAAAGCTGGTAAAAAAGATCCTGGGTCCAGCTCCCAGAATAGAACAGGACAGAAGAGCTGTATCCAGTGACAGAACAGGCCGAGAGAGAGCTACCAAGTCTGGTATGTTGTTCTTTTATCACTGGACTTACTTCATTTTACTTTGTTACATAACACTGCATGTCTGCAGACTTCTGAGATAGAGTGTTCTGAGCTAGAAGTTTCTTTTCAAAATAACTTCTATTTTTAGCCTGGAATTTGAGGGAGATGGGGGGGAAATTTTCCTCAGCCACGGCTGGGGTGCATAACCTCTGTTCCTGGGTGCATTGTGGACTTTTTTGGTGTCATGGTTCCTGCACATGGGACTTGAGGGGTGGTATGTGCTGCAAGGGTGCTTGGGGTATCTGGAAAAGATGAGATAGGGGCTGCAACCAAAAAATTGGACCATCTGCAATCTGTCTTTACCTCTTGAACCCAGTGGGGAAAGGAATGGCTAGCAGTGGTTCACAGGCCAGATTAATTTTCCAAGTGTGCTGTATATAATCCAAGATGATTGATTGAACATCCCAGTTTAACAGGAAAGGTGGTTCTTCCAGATACAGTATAATGTCATCCATGTGCATCAGAAATATTCATTATTCCTCCACCAGCCTTTTTCAGAATTTATCCAGAATCTCAGATAGGACAAATAAGGCATGCTGGGAACTGTTGTGCTTCTTATGCCTGTGAGGTGGTGAGGCTGGTAAGAGTAGAAAGGCTCATTCTGAACAAAGGCTGCCACGTTCAGACTGTGACACTGAATGAAGCAAAGACCTGTTTTCAGTGAGATCTGCCCTCCTGCCTCATCCTTCTTTTTACAATTGTTTTTTGCAAATTTAATTGGTACCTGACATATTTAACCTCTCATTCTTTAGCAGGCTGCATTGGAAGGACAGGTTCTGATTCCAGATTGGATGTTGCCCGTAAAAGCTCTACAAGAAGTTCTGAAAGGTCAAGAAGTAAAGTACGGTCTGAGGCCAATCTGAGAAAACTGGAAGCTGATAACCAAGCTCATGCCTCTGTAAACAAGGATTTCCTGCCCATGGAGATACGTGGGATTCTTGATGACCTGCAGTTGGATTCCATGAGTACAAAGCAAGAGGCAGATGGGGAAAAGCAGAATCAAAATTCGGTTTTGCCTACTCAAAATATGAGGAGCCACAGTCCCACCAAAAGGAAACCAGACAAGGTAGCAGCCAGTGAGGAGCCTCAGGTGATCTCTAAGAAACGCCACTATGACAGTAATGAGGTTCGTCAGTACATCATCAGGCAGCAGGAGGAGAGGAAGAAGAAGCAGAATGAAGAGAAGAAAGCACAAAAGGAGGCAACAGAACAGAAGAACAAAAGGCTTCAAGAGCTCTACAGAAAGCAGAAGGAGGCTGTTACTAAAGTGAAGAATGTGCCTCCTCCTGAGCCTTCAGCAGCCAAACGGTTACAGGAAACCTATTCCAAATTCTTGCTGGAGCGAACACTTTTAGAAGAGCCACCTCAGCTGCCTACAGGGCAGGAAACACAGGTACTGCTGATTGATTCACTGGCTTAATGTCTTGCAGTTGTTTGCAGGAATAGGAGGTGGTATGTTTAGGGAGGTTGTGATTTGTGCTGTTCTGGTGGTTATCAGTTGAGGAAAAAAAACCAAATCAAAATGTGTAGCTTTGCTTAAACATAGTGATTTCAGTGTGCAGCCTCTTTGCTAGTGGCTGCTTTTTTTTGCCCAGCAAGGCCTACTAGAAAATTGATTGAAAATCATCTTTCTATTTTAAGAGAAGCTGAATTCTGGATATTAGCCTCTTCAATTGTAATGAGGCAAGAGCTCCTGAACTTTGACAGACTTTTGTAAATGTATTTTTGTGGTTGTCTTCATCTCTAGCCCAGACCTGGTTATCAACCATCTGGGGAATCTGACAAAGAAAACAAGGCTCAAGAGCGTCCTCCGAGTGCATCTTCCAGCAGTGACATGTCGCTTTCAGAACCACAGCTGCCACTACTGAGGTAGGCAAATGGGACCTTGGGAGAGAGAGGAAAGTGCCCCTGCTTTCTTCTCTGGGAGGTGAAAATAGCCTTGGCTCTTGATTTCCTGTTCCAGTGAGAGTAATTGGCTTTACATCAGTTACAGCATTTTCCTTGCAGTAAAGAGGAAGCTGATGCAGGAAACCATATGAAAATTTTGGCTATGGCTAGTTTGAGAGTGTGTAAATAAATAGTGAATGGTGGTTGTTGGTAATGTTTTGTTGGCATCAGTGGGATTTGTTTTTCATATAGGGCACTCTTATTTCCTCTGCCATTGCCGTTGGACAAGTGAAGCCAATCGTATGAGTGTATCTGTTCATTTTTCTTATTTGGTTTGCTCAGTGTTGCTGTTTAATCCATTGTCTTGGATTCAGCCATTAGTTGCTCTCTATGAAGTACCAAACACCTCTGCTTCTGCTTGGAACTAGCCTTTCCCAATTTATTTTCATGCAGCTTTCCCAATTTTGTATCTTTCAGTGTATTATCAAAGTTTTCTTACTGCAAGTCAAGGTGCCTAACCAAACACTTAGATGTAAGAAACTAAAAATCCTTAAGTTCTTTGGGTATCCTTAATATCTGTGTTGTGCAAGTGTCTTCATTTTTAACTACATAATGAATGTCTGCTTCTTAAATGTATACTTGCTTCAGTATCTGTACTCTGACTTAGTAAGTGCAATGAGACTTTTTCACTTCTGGAAAAGTTTAAGGAAGCCATGTACAACTATGTGTAGAATTAAAAGATAAACCATATAGTAAATATTGTTAGTGTAACATCAAAGAAGAAATGCAATTGCTAATAGTAGAGGAGAGATGAGACTCACAGGACTGTATCAGGTATTCAGAGACCCTCATAGCAATCAGAGTAGAAGTTTTTTTGGAGGACTTTCAACGTGTTCTAGTGTTTTGGACATGGGCAGTTGATAAAAAAAAATTTTCTCCCTTTTGGAGTCAGGAAGTTTTTGGAAAAGACTTACTGCTAACAGTGGAAAACCTCGACTTGTTACACCCCTAGAATGAAGAGTACACCATCAATGGCATTTCACATTTGGGAGGTGCTGTGTTGTTTGGTTTGTTGGGTTTTTTTACTAAATAACGTGTATCTGTTTAGTGTCCCATTCCCTGCCTCTCTGATTCCACCAAAAAGTATTTTGTCCTGAAAATAAATCTGTGGCTACAATGCTTTAATCTAGGACATCAATATTCATGTGAGTCATCAATGTAAATGTTGACTTTTCATTTCAGGAGCGATTTGATGGAGCCTCCATGGGTACAGCCAGACAGGTTGAGCCCAAGAGTCCAGCTCCCCCATCCACAAGCTCTCTTGGGCTCAAGTGGAGGCCCTTGTTCCCAGCTCTGGAGTCTGGAGCAGATGGACCTTCTGTCAAAGGAGTGTGATGCAATGTTGGCAGGCAAGAGGAGCCATTCTGCCCCTGTGGGGTCCCTGATGCCTCAGTCATACCTGAATTCATCTGCTGCACAGGAAAACCTCTTAGCAAAACCTTCTGCCAGCCATTATAAGAGCAAATTAGATCGCCTTGAAGCTTTGAAAGCTACAGCTGCTTCCCTTTCTAGCAGGATTGAAACTGAAGCAAAAAAGTTGGCTGGTGCTGGTATCAACTATGGTACCATGTGGAACTCAGAATTTATGCAAGAAAACCACGATGAAGGACGGTGGGCAAAGGCTGTGAGTCCTCCTGTGAGGGAGGAAAATGAAAATACTTTTTCAGCCAGAATTCAAAGGATGTTGGGTGCCTGCGTGTCTCATACAACCTTTGATGACAGCCTTCCTGGGGTAGGCAACCTTAGTGAGTTTAAAAAGCTCCCTGAGACTATCAGACCTCTTACTGATGTAATCAGCCTTGGATTGAGGTCTCCTGCTGCTAACAGGCATGAAGGGGTCCTGGGACATTTATCCAAGAGGCAGACAGACTCCCCAGGGCGTGAGAACCAGGCATATCCTCTGAGCAAAGCTGTTACTCCTCATGAGTCCAGCATTGACTCCATCAGTGAAGGGCCTCTCCTGAGTGATGAAAACCTCTCAGAAGAGGAAGGAGGCCAGCACAAGCAGCCACTGAAGATGTTGGAGACATTAAAAGAGAAGGATTTTTGCATTCGGGAGAGAAATGCTTTTGAGCCCATAAAGGAGTTTCAGAAAGCAGCTGAGAGGTACTCCCCACTTTTCACTCAGACAAATGACACACATGGCAAGGGGCCCTGGGAGGAACTAGCGAAGGGAAGTCCCCACAGTGTCATCAACATCTTTGCAAAGAATTACCAACTTCATGGAAAAGGTAAAAACAGAAACATTTCTCAAACCTCTTGTGAATTGCTATTTTCCCAATCTTACTGCTCTATGCACTTCATACTTCACAGTTAAGGAACGTACTTTCAGAGGTCTCAAATGTGAATCTGTGTAAGACATAACTTACAACTGTCTCATGCATTTTGTACAAATTTATTCCTCCTTTTATGAGTATTTTGTCTCTGACCTGAAGCTTCTCATTCTGAGGAGGAATGTTTTCTGAGAAGTTGATTTTTGTCTTGTGGTTTTTCTTGATTCTTTTTACCTTCTTATTATTTTTTTAAAAGATGACTGCATGAAATTTTCTGCAGGTGACTCTAAAGCACTGTGCTCTTCAAGAATGTTTTGGTTGGAATATGTTAATGAAGTAAAGAATTTGATAATTTACAGAAAAAAAGGAAGACTGCTTGTTACTTTGTAGTTAAAACTGCCATGGGACAGCAATACTGCTCTTCTCCTGATGACTTTGTGTTTGAAAACTTGGAGCATTTTAACTCCTGTTAGCTATTTGATATATGTTTGTATTTGTTGTAATTTTTGTCCTCTCCCTTCTCTCTGCACACTTCAGTGTTTGAAGAACGGCCGAACGGAGGCTCTGCCCTTCTGCGCCCTTTGCTCCCTGCCATGAGCCCTCCAGAGAGTGTGGCTTCTTACGAGGAGGATTTTGCCTCTTCGCAGGGAAGCAGCACTCTGACAGACAAAAAGATTTCACGTGACCTCAGGTAACTGTCTTAGGCTTCCTAGAAAAATAAAAAGTGCAGAATTCAAGAGAAAATAGTTAATGTAAAAATTTTTTTTCGTAATATGCTGGGTATCTTTTCTGCTGGACTGTACTATACTAGTCAAAGTGAAGAAGTACTTTCTTAGGACTTTGCAGTTAATATGGCAGCCAGCATAGTGCTAGAGTCCAGTATTCCTGTTCCCTGCCAATCTTTACTGTTCTTTATCCTGGACAGGTAGGTTTAGACAAGATTCTTATCCTTTGTAGTCCATTGAAAATTAGTTCTGACTTGTGTGGCTACAACAATGCTCAGTTGGGTAGTCTTGTATTTCAGAAAAAATAGAAAAACTATTTCTAAGTCTGAAAATGCCATCAGTACTTCAAAACATTGTAGTAAATCTGCAATTGCTTTCAGTAAGCAAAAGTCAGTCCATTAGTAATGGATACATAAACTGTAAGAATTTTTAAAAGCTTTTGTTAAGATTAAAATTTGAAGACTCTAGATCCTAGACTCTCCATGTCTACTACCTGGCTTCCTGAATTTTCCAAGACCCTCTTTTTTCTAATTAGCTGTATTTATATTTTATGGGCAATTTGGAGGAGAGGTGACAAGTGTGTTTGTGCCAATGATACTTAACTTCAGAAGAAAAGAAATTAAAAGGCACTTTGCACACTTAAAATGTTGGCTGTAAAAAACTTTCTGATTAAAACTTCCTTCTTCTGTTGGTATTATTTAGTGTGTGATGCACTGATGTCTCCTTTTGTAAACCTTTATTGAAAATTGCTCATATTTCAGGTAGTTGATGTCTGTATGCCTAGAGATTATCTGAAGTGCAGTCACATATTGAGTCATTCTTGTGTTCAGGTATGGAGTCAAATAGGTCTTAAGAGTTAAAATTGGAGAGGACAGTTGTTATCCATCTTTTAGTCTTTCATATTATTGAAAATATGTTCAATATCATATCAAACTTTCCGATGTCTTAGCTGTCATAGCTTTTAATCTCAAAACCAATGCTTTTCCTAGATGGGCTGGTCCTTAATCACCCCCCATGTGCTCCTTTGCAGTGTTGCTGGCAGCAGCAATTCAAGCATTCAGGAGGAAATTCCCAGCAGGAGGTCTCCCCTTGAGCCCCGATCTGTGGAGCTGGGGTCTCAGCACTCTTCTGGACCCCGGTCTGCAGCGTCTTCCCGCTCGTCTGCCTCCTCTAGAAAGAGAGGGAAAAAGGAACGTAAGTGCACTACTTAGCTGGAGGTATCCTTTCTTCTGAAGGCTTGTCTTGCAGTCCTGCAGATCTGGAAACTGTAATTAATACTGATAGAATGATTGATTTATTCCTCCAGTGTTTCCTTCTTTGTTTCTTCTTGACTTTGGTTATGCTCTGATCTTAAAATACAGTAAGTTAAAGGTAAATAAGCAAGAGGTTGTTAACAGCATTGAAAAATTTCCTTTCCTAAACCAACCTTCTAATAAATCAGTTAATTTTAATATTGGGTGGGAACTATCCTTAGATTCTCTACTAAGGAAATGCCAATAGGCTTCTGAGTTATGGTCATGTTTGTGAAGGTGACAACGAATTTTCCTGAATGTTTTGTTTTCAGATCACAGTTGGTTTTTATCAGTGCACAAATTAATAAATACATTGGTTTCTGTGGTAACGTGTACATTACAAAAGCATGAAGAAACTTGAGGCTTGGTACACTCATAGTATATAAGCAATGGATAAAAAAAATCTAGATTTTAAGCCAATAGAAACATGACAAAAGTAGGATTAGGCATTCTAAATTCTCTTCCTATTTTTTCAAAACTCTTTACTTTTCTCCCAAAAAAGCTAGGCTATATTCTGATTATTAGTAGTAAAGAATTAAATATATACTTTCCTTATTTAAACTGATAGTGTTCTGAAATGAAAACTGAGTGACAGTTTCGGCAGTGAACACAATATACAGAAGTGAACTTCATTGCCAATTCTACATTTCTTGCTTATTGGATCTATAGACTTCTAACTCAAAGGCTTCTTTAACTGGGGAAAAACTTCTCAATTCATTGTTTTGGGGCTTGCAACATAGAATCAAACAAACTTTTGACACTGTTGTTATTTCTTAGGGTTGGACTCCTTCAATGGAAGTTCTCACCACTTTTCTGTGGAAGAAGATAAAATACTGTCTGAATTAGAGAGGGGATCCCAACATTCAAAAAAATCCTTACCGAGTAGCAGAGTTTCTAATAAAGAGCAGGAGCAGAACCCAGATACAGACAGCACACTGGAAAACTTGTCTGGGCACTCCCTGATGAGGTAACAAAATGTTATAAGACTATGCAAATGTTATGATGCTTGGTAGTGTTACTGTCTGTGTCTTTGGATGTACAAAAGGGGAGTAACAGAAATGGTCAAATGTTAGTAAGCTATGCATGCAGAAAATATTTTTTCCCTGTGTTTTAAATATGAAATGTGGTGTCCTGTCATGTTGAGTACCTTAAGCATTGAAATAGAGTTTTTGTTTCCCTCTTCTGGAAAAGGCCTGTTAGAAATGTGTCAGGGTCTATTCAACCTGTGCAGTCACCTTTCTTTTTTCAGTAGATACGCAGGTGTTTTCACTGTAGTTGTGTTCAGCTAATACTCACAAAGCCCACCCAGCTGTGTGAGTCGATGCCTTTTGAGAGATGAACCCATCCTTGGAAAATAATGTATTAAAAAAAAAAAAAGAAACATATCTTTTCTGTTGCAGCCTCTTTTTGTCTAGCTAAAAATGCAGTTTTTCTGCTAATTGTCCAACAAAGGTGTTCGTGAAACACTCAGTTTGCACTGCACTTTTTTCTAAAAAGCATCAAATAATATGAGTGATCTGTCATTTTATGTTGGTTTAGAGGAGTTCTGAGCTATTGGCTTCTTTCGGTGACTGTTGGTGAAATCCTGTTTTGGGTTTGAAAGGTCATTTGACCTCATAAGATGTGCCAAGTAAAGCAGAATGTCTTCCCAAAGGATTCAAACAGCCACTGTTAATCCTCTTCAGCTTAATAAAATCGAAATAGTAAATTTAAGAAGCATCTGTATAATTTTCCCTGTTCAAAAAAGAAGTATCTTTTCTCAAACAGTGTTACCATAGTATCTTTTGAATTGTTCAAGGCAAGTTTTGGTCTCTGTTGCATTTTAGGAGAGAAGTCAAGATTCAGGGCAGTGGCTTGCCACAATCCGTTACATGTGCTGATAGTAAACTTTTCACTTTTTAAAATGCACGTACAGATGATTACATCCTTTCTCATGCCAGGCTCCTAGCAGGAGGCACTGAAACTGCTTGTCTGGTCATGTAGAACATGAAGATACTGTGTTATTTTTTTTTAAGAATTATGTGTATGTGTGTGTATGTGGTAACTAGGCTTAATACTTGGGGAAAAACAAGGTGCTCTAGAAACTTAACTCTGAACTGGGATTCAGGGACAAAACCCATCTCGTGAGGCCATTTCCTGAAGACAGACTGGGCCTGTGCAAACTGAACAGACTGTGCCCTTTGCATGGATCTGTTTGTGTGTAGGAAGAAGAACAAGGTTATTACTTTATTTTATGAAATGGCTGGACTAGGAGAATTGCTGACTCCTTTTGGTTTTTGTTTCACCATCAGTTTCTCAGACAAGGGAAGACCCCAGAAGACACCAAGTTCCTCCCCTTCTCCGGGCTCCCAAAAAAAGTTGCAGTTGGATTCAGGAGGCAATACAGCAGAAAGAGTCAAGTCACCTGCTGGCTTTTCTGGAGGTACAGCCCCAGGGCTGAGGCCAAACGTGGCCTTCCCTGACATGGGCCTGGGAACCAGCAGGTCTGCAGCAGGAGCAGCCTCAACAAGCGGTGAGTATTTGTAAAAACTCTGCTGGAGCCAGAGCAGCTACAGTGTTCTCTCTTGAGTGTTTGCTGTGGGTGCTGAAGTGTGTGAGGGTGAGCAGTGTGTGCTGTCCTGCAGGGTGCATGCGCTTCTCCCCTGCGGGGCTGCAGCACCGTTTGTCGGCAGAGCTGAACTACCTGAGTGCCATCGAGGAGTCCGTGCGGCAGCTCTCGGACCTGGAGCGAGTGCGCGGCATTTCCCTTGCCCAGCAGGAGAGTGTTTCTTTGGCTCAGATTCTCAAGGTAATGGCAAAACGCTTCTTTGTCTTAACCTTTCTTTTTTTTTTTCTTTTATTGTTTGTTTGCAAGAAAATTAATCAAGTTAGGGCAAGTTAAGCTTCTGTTAGAAGTGCAGAGAAATCATCATGGCCATGGTAGGGCATCTCTGATAATGGCCATTTATTAGGATTAATGTCTGTTATCTTTCTTATTTTAAGTTGATACCAAGAAAGTAGCTACTCTGGAATATGTGTCATTAATATACCATTAGCTGGAATCATTGTTTTGGTTGTGTTCTTCAGATAAAAGCATGATTGTTTACTGGGATTGATGTTGAATTTCAGTGCCAAGCAGTGTAGTTGTTTGAGATGCATGATTTTTTTTATTCCACAAAAACAATATTTTTGTTTGAAATTTCCTTATGTTGACAAGATTGTTTATTCTAGTTTGTTGAATTAATTGATCTCCTGAACTCTGATCTTCACTGTGGTGGAAGAATATGGAGAATATACATTGCCTTAAAAAGGAAGAGGGTCTGTGGGTTAGAAATTCTGTTTCAGCAGAAGAGACAGCCCAGCAGAGTAGATCCAGATCTTTAAGAGGTAGTTGCAACTAGTGGCTGAGGCAAATAACACCTTTATGTTTAGCTTGCATGGTTTAAACTTGTTTTCCTCATCTGTAGGCACAACAGCAGCGCCATGAACGGGATTTGGCTCTTTGGAAAATCAAGGCTGAAGAAGCAGCTTTAGAAAGTCAGAGACAACTGGAAGAGGCAAGGCAGAAGGCAGCTCAGGTAAGGCTGCCCTTCTAAAATGAGGAGTGTAAGAGGCAAAATGTTGTAAGTAAATCCATACCTACAGGTATCCTTAATTTAGAGCTGTGAACATATGAAAGTGCCAAAAGAGGTTTAATATAGCTAAAAGAAACTCTCAAGGGCCTATCTCAAACTTTTTTCTGCCAGATTTTGAAAAATAACTCTGTAGTTACTATAGCCAGACCATTTTGAAGAGCTGAGCTGTCTGTGTTTTCTGCATAGGTCCATGCAGAGTCACTGCAGCAGCTGGTGCAGTCACGGCAGGAGGCTGGACAGGAGCCCCAGTGCAAGGCTGCAGCTGAACAGGCAGAACCTGCACTGCTCTCTACAGATGCAACTCACCAGCTCCGTGAGGTGAGGCCCTAGGGAAAGTGAAAAGCCATTTTAAATGCAGTATACTTGAATACTTTCTTGTGTTTTAACTTATTTTCTGTTTGGTGTCATTCTTGGTACTTCTTCACTTTCATAACATGACAAATGATAGGACTTCAAAGGAGCTATTCTGGCATCCTTACTTGGAAGTCAATCAGCAGCTTTAAATCCCTGTTTCATATTCTTATGATCTTCTAAACTATGAAGTTTGTTCTTCCAGGATAGATTGATGACAGTGAACACAAGAATAAGAGTAGCTCTCCATCAGGGATTGATCCTGTATCTGTTTCATGTGCAAATTAAATTAGAAAAGCAGAGAACTGCAATTTTGCTTACACTGAAGGTAGAAGAACAGCAAATAAAATTTTTAAAAAAGGAGAAGGCAGAATCTTCAGCAAAGCTCTTGACTTGGTACAGAGACTGAAGTTTCCTCATTTTGAATCTCTCTTTGTTCCTCTTGTGCTATACAGAATATTTATTTGTTTTCAGGTTTTTATATCAGTTTTTCAGTTCCCAGTATGTAGCAGCTGCTTCAAACATTGGATAAGGAACACAGTAACCAAGAAATGCTCTTACTCCATCATAGTTTAGAAATCGCAGTGACTGTGGGTCAGTATTATGGGATGGAGTACAAAAGGCTGATGAGTGTGAACAGAACGGTTTCTTCACAGCTCACGCACATGTTGGTGCTCACCAAGGCTGGTTTTATTATGAGTAATGGAATTGTAGAATAATACTGATGTGCTTGTTTTGGGTTCTGCCAAATATGTGAAATTTAAATCATTTTTGAGTAGACTAGAATGGGTTAAAGGAGCAGAAAAGGTCAGACACCTCAAATAGATGCAGTGAGAGCAGGTAGTGAAGTCTTGGATCAAGACAAGGAAATGTGTAGTTTTTAGAAGTGAAGTGGGTAGAAACCAGTTAAGAAACAATTGAGAAGAAACAGAGAAGACGACTTCCATTTGGTGTAGTGTTTTAATATTTTCAAGTCTTGATTGAAGTTTGAAGACAGAGCATGAGAGGTGCTGGTAGAGAGGCTGTGGGGATGACCTAGTCACTGATGCTGGGTCAGCAGATTGGCTTTTCCATCTCAGTTCATGAGTGACTCCACATACTCAGTTGAGCAGCCATTTGTTTTAACTGGAATGCAGCAGTGGAAACACCTGTCACCAGTGTGCTGGAAATATTTTTAAAAGTACACTGTAATTTATTATGTGTAAAGGAATGGAGTATGGAGGAATATGTATTCACAGAGCAGTATGCACCTTTACCACTAGAAGTGACATGTAGTGTTACAAATCAGTTTAACCCAAGTCTTACACAGTTGTTAGAAGTCTCTAAGTTGCATGCCAGAATGATTATTTTCTCTTCCAGAAGCATTTTTGATGCTGCTAAGCTCACTGTGTTCCCATGTTTTTTGCTGTACTCAGATGACAGAGTTGGCACGGACCCAGATCTCGGACACTGTCAGTGCCCCAGCTGCTGCAGTCCCCACCTTGTTTGACCACCAGCGGCAGCACCATTCAGAGCTTGTGAAGCAGATGAGGGCCCAAGCTGATACAAACAGGTTTGGGTTGATGTTTCACATTAAGAGGGGAGGGGGGAAGTAAGACTTGTTAGGTTTTGCTTCAACTGTTCTTGCAGAAAATGTTAGATGCCATAATGAGTGAGCATTTAAGATGAACTTGGATTCCATCTGCATGCCCTTAATAACATATACCAAAGGTGACATTAAATGGTTCTGTGAAACTCTACCTAAAAGAGTAGAAAAAGATTATCTAAATGTTTTGTGGGATGATTTAACCTAGTTTCAGTTTTAAGAAATCTTTTGGCAGAAATTTTAGTTGTTACTACTTCTAGTAAACTGAGGAAATCTCATGAAAACTGTCTTACTCCTGTGTTTAAGACAATGCAGATTTGCCTCAAATGCTTCTCATTTCCAGGAAATGTGAGTCTGGTACCATATCACAAGGTAAAGAAGGGACAGACGACTCAAAACAGATGTACTCACCAATGTTTGATAGTTACTCTGAGTCCTCAAGATCAAAGGTTCATGATCAGAGGTAAGAAGCTTTTTGTGTCCTGTTTACTTACCTGATCTAGTTAGGTCCCATGAAGTTTCTTACTGCCTTTCTCTGATCTTGAAGTGAAAAAATGTTGTCCTCTGTAGTTCTCCTAACTTCTAAAACAGAATTTCTAACTTACTCATTCTTTTAAAATCTGAAAGAAGATTTGTTTGCATTTATTTATCATCACTAGTCATTGCCAGGTAAAGGATGTGCATACCTTCAGACCACATGGATTTTAAGCTAGAATAAAACAACTATTAGTAATTTGATGAAACTTGGAATTTTAAAGTAGCCAAACTGCATTTTAAAACCAGAGCCAAACCATTTGCAATGTTTTTTATTGTTGTGATGTTACATTAGTAATGTAATATAAATATTTTGAAATGTGCTAAGCATTTTTTAAAAAAATAATCTCTGGATAACACAGTAGTACCAGCAGCCGCCAGGAGAGCCCTTCAGTTCCATCTTCTAAGGAGAATGAGAAAAAGCTTCCCCGTCGTGAGAAGACAGCCAGCAGTATTGAAGAGGAGGCTCAGACTGCTGCAGATGATTCCTTGCCCAGTGACAGTGTTTTGTCCCTACCAGATGAAAAAGGTTGGCTGTACTGCTAGTGTGTGATAGGTCTGAAGGTGGTGAGGGGAAGGGAGGGAGGGTTGTGGTGCTGTTCCAGAATGAATTTCTGAAATAAATGAGGGAAAATGTGAAGAAAGGTGAGCCCCAGGTGAATTGTCTCTAAAGAGATAACAGAATGGCACAGTGAGATGGGAACCTTTGAGATTCAGCTGTGTTAGCTTAGCCAGATGCTCACATGCTGAACCTGCAGGCACAACACCAAATGTTCCAGCAACTCCAGACATGTTTATACCTGAGTACATAAATCTGTTAGATCACTTGAAGCTGGATAACAGATGTCCTCTAACTCAAAATCATTCTTTCCTAAACACACATTTTTCTACATTAGCTAGCTCCCTGTCTTTGTGACCCCCCTAATATTAGGGAGATGAGACAGACTAAAAATGCTGTAAAACAGAGTGAAAGCTGCTTCCCTCATTTCTCCTTCAGATTCTGCTTCTGTTGCAACAGAATATTCCCTGAAATTTGATGAGTCCATGACAGAGGATGAGATTGAAGAAAAATCTTTTCGGTCTTTGCTGCCCTCTGAGAGTCATCGCAGAAATAATCTGGAGAAGAAGCGGGGCAGTCGTGATGATTCTGATGAGGAAATGTCCCCAGACAAAACAGCTCTGTCATCTATCAAGGTACACAAGGCAACCATATTTAAGTTAAATTGAATTAACTGAGCTGATATGGTTAAGCTGGTAAGCTTCAAGTGAGCTGTTCTTAGCTGTGTTTGCAGGGTTGAGGGTTCTTTTCCTCCCTGTGGTTCTCTGTGCATCTCAAAACAGAGAGATGTGTGAATCATGCTGTATGTCATTGCTGTACAAGTGTGATTACTTATGGAGCAGTCCATCCAGGCCTCTACCTTGTGGCTTAGGAGGAGGGACTTCTTGAGGTGGATTTTAAAAGCCCAGTGGATTAAGTCCTCCAACTATGCTAACACACAGCTAGGAAATACAAGAGGATTCCTCATCTCTCTGGACAAAGCAGGGGCCTCCCAAAACTGTTACATAGCCCAGGGCAAAAGAAGCTGGTCTGCACAAAGCTCAGGGAAAAAGCAACTTCCCTTCCTGCATCTATTTTTGTGTATCAGTGCATATACACACGCAGACATGCACTTTGTAATTGAAAAAAGCCATGGCATTTCTGTGGTTTTGTGCCAACTTTGTCTTTCCTTCTAGGAGCTAAGCATGCCATTCTCAGGGGGGCAGGATAGTTTCTCTAAGTTTACCATGGAGATGGTAAGACAGTACATGAAGGAGGAGGAGATGCGAGCAGCTCATCAGTCCTCACTCCTGCGGCTCCGGGAGAAGGCTCTCAAAGAGAAGACCAAGGCTGAACTAGCTTGGCTGGAACACCAGAAAAAGTAAGGCAGCTCTGAATACATGTAACTGCTCACTCCTTCTACTTTTCAAGGTTTTTTTTCAACTTGCCACTCCCTTATTAAGTGTTAATGGTTGAACTAATGTTCTGACATCAGTATCATGTACAGTTGTTTCTGGGACATGAAAAGAACAGGACCCGGTTTATAAATGTGCTTTGATATTTACATTGAAAGTGGTTTGATTAAGAATTTCACTGAAACAGTAGAAGAAAAGATGTCAGTTGTTTGTTGTCAGTTAGAGAAGGTAGTTGCCAATCATTCCTCTACACATCTTCACTCAGGAAGATACAGAACTGTCAAACAGTTTGACCTTTCTTTGCATGGTGTTTGTCTGAGGGCATTTTAGTTAACTCAGGCCACATTTTGTGAATCTGGACGCATGTTGTACCTAGTGATTTGTTTCCAGTCCGAGATATGCTTTGTCCTGAAGTCCAGTGAAGAACCCACTGAAACTAGTAATCCATAAATTTCTCTGCATGATTATTCAGCAGAAATTTTCTTACAATTTCTTGTTATTGTGAATTTGACAAAGTATTATTAGGTAGTGGGACAAGTGTCCTTCCTTCTGTGTTTCTCAAATGGTGAGTGTGCTACCTCTGCAGAACTTCTGCCCATTCTTGTGAGATCTGTTACCTGCACTAGCCTTTTTACTGTGTTATCTTACCAACCAAAATATTCCACCATAGAGCATACCAAGGATGAAGGTATATACCCTTCTGCAGAGTAGGAAAAGTAAACTTCTTTTTTTTTTCACTTTAAAGAGTAAAAGGCCTTTTGTGCACCTTTTTATATTACTTTATCATTATTTATTATTATAAAGTAATCTTATTACTTTATTTATACTTCTTCCTTTCAATCTATTTGCAGGCACTTGCGAGACAAGGGCGAGGATGATAAAATGCCTCCTATTCGAAAGAGGCAGCGTGGTCTGCTGCTGAGATTACAGCAGGAAAAGGTAAGGGATGCCCTTTAGGAAAGTCCTATTGAAAATCATTTGTACCCGTTGAATGTTTCAGACCTGTAAATATAGGAATGGAGAACCAATAGTATTTCTTGCCTGTAAGTTTTACTTGCATATTAGTCATATTCACTATGTTGTTCTCAAGGATGCTTCTCTGTAATCTCATGATTGAGACACTGAAGTATTAACTGATCTCCAGTTCTTGGCTACTGAAGTTCAGCCTAGTTTCTTCCTCATGTAATTGCAGTTGTGTCAAACCCATAGCAAGGGCACTGTGGCAGCTTTGAGTGTGTTCTTGAGAGAGATCTGTCAGTGTTCTTATGCTGAATCTTTTATACCTAAAAGGCAGAAATTAAACGTCTCCAGGAGGCGAACAAGGCTGCTCGGAAGGAGAGGCAGCTCATCCTTAAACAGCAGGCGGAAATTGAGCGGATCCGTCAGACTACAATGAAATTGCAGGAGAAACTGAAGTCTGCAGGAGAAAACAAGCTGGTGAGTGTTCAGCACAGAGGCTGGAGTCTTCCCTCTTCAGCCATGCAACTTCAGTGTTTATAGGAATGGAAGGCTACTGGATTGCAACTATGAGTTGGAAGTTTTGTCTGCCTGAAATAACCTCACCCCTTTATCTCAGCAATTTATGTTTAATTTTGATGCCTAAAGAGGTTACCTAGAAGAGAAGCTAGACAGTATTAAAGGAATAAGGTAGGTATTTATTAAAATGGTCTTCAAAGGATACACCATGGGCAGTATAAGACCCTGGCCATGGCTATGACCAAGATGGATGGTGTGTCACAAATTTTCACACTTCTTTAAGTTTTGGTCCATTTCCATATTGGGGTTAATTGTCCAATTACAGCTCCAGTTTCTGCAGTCCCATCCTCTGAGATTGCTCTCCTCAATTTGCTGTTGTTTGCACTTTCTGGGCCTGAAGCTGCAGCAGTGTCCTTGGTTCTAGGGCTGGAAAAGATTGTTTTGTCTGACTAAACTGTGAAGAGAACTTACTAACGCTTTTTATGAAATTCAGAGTTACATACTAATGCAGAATCTGGAAAATATGAAAGCTAAAACTTAAATAATCAATTTCTTTAGAACATCATTTAAGAAAGTGCCTTTGGAGAAATTGCAAGATGTTTTAAATGTACAGTTGATGGGGTTTGTTCATTCTCAAGCTGAACTATTGACTTTGGGAATGTGAGGTTTTTTTTTTTGGTGGTTAGATCTCTCAGGCTTTGACTTTTGTTTAATTGTTTGTCAGGCCCAAAGTACTAAATATAAGCCCTAACCCCTAAACTTCCTGCCATATGTGTTAGTGTAATTTTGCTAAGTTTCTTACATCTACTTTACAAGGTAGCAAAATGAGGTTTTGGTAACTGGCTGCCTCCTTACAAAATTTTGAGAAGACACAAGTTTAATAGTAGTACTGTAGAAAAGATGGGTTTCCTGTTTAGGTAACTGTATTCTGATGGTTTGCTGCTTTGGAGGACTTTTTGTTTTGGTTTGGTTTTTTACTCTAGACACAGTTAGGGGAAAAATTAAATTATGGAGAGAAAGGGTGTGCTAAAAGCTGTGAGTCAAATATGAGGTTATGAAGTTAAATCTGCAAGTGGACAGACTTATTTGAAGCGGTATTTCATGTAATCTAGAGATTACAAGCTAAATTAACACAAATTAACATCGTTTTTGAAGGATTTTGGAATATTCTTTTAAAGCTTTTTTTTTTTAACCCTTTCATTGCAGGAGCTTCCCAGTGAAGATGACATCAAGCAGAGCAATGGTTCCAGCCCACTTCCAACTGATGCAGAAACACGCAGCCCTTCCCCAATCTCCATCTCCAGCAGTGAGACCAGCAGCATTATGCAGAAACTTAAAAAAATGCGCAGCAGAATGGATGAAAAGTAACTATATTTTTTCTTTCTTTTACATAAGTTTGCTATTTTAATGGAACAAGTTAGTTTGGCCCACATCTGCACTAAAAAGTGACCATCAGAAATATTTGTGTTGTTGGTATCACACTTTGATCTGAATTGCCTGGAAAACAGATGATTAGAAGCATGAATAAAACCATATTAATCTTTAAATATAATAATTTAAAGGCTACAGTTCTTGCATGATACTAAGATTCAAATATTTTGGCAGACCATGTGGTCAAGTTTTATTACAGAAGATTTGGCTTATTATTCTTGGTACTTGATAGAGTTGATAAAAGCACATCATCTTAAGAGATGTTGATGTTTGGAGGTACAAGGAATATGTTCTGTCTTGACAGCACATCCTGTCAGAGTTTCTTTTGCAGTCAGAGACCTGAAGTCAAATTATGAAAATGGTGCTGTATTTTGTATCTCCCCTGTTACCTTACAGAATAAAAAAATATAGGGAGTGAGACTCTGGAATTACAATGCAAATTTTTATTTTGAGTTGAAGTGTAACTTAAAACAGCAGTTGTCTTATGCAAAAACTAGTAACAGAGTTTCACATCTGTCTCACAGAAAGACACTGGGGTTGTCAGGTATGTGATTTCTATCTAATTATCAAGCTTCTGAAATTTAATTCTGATTGCATTAATATCAGCTAGGATGAATTCTTTAAATATTTTCTTTAATAATGGAGGTGATATGTATGTAACTGAGAAGATATGTAGTTCAGAGATTGGAAAAATGTTGGAAATGTTTGTTGGGCTCAAGAGGAAATAACAAAATCTACGTGCAATTTCTGAGCCTGAAAACATAAAATGAATCTTCTGGTTTCACCTATGAAGTTGTTTTAGATAAAAAATTGTTTCTGCATCCTTTCAGTGTAGGAATTACTTTGTGTGCATGGAACATCCCAAACACTTTACCTGCTTGTGCTCGTTAGTTTGAAACCCTAAATTCTTATTTGAGACTAAAGTATTTGAAAGTCTGGCTTCTGCCAGAGAAGCACATTTCCCATCCATGCATGTATTTGAGTATGATGAAAATAAAACCCAACAGCAGTAAAGGAGGCTTTGGTAGAAGTAGGAAAAACTCAAAACATGTTGTAGTTTTGTGGCCTTTATGTCCAGCCTGAGTTGGTTCCTGTTTTATGTGGTCTCCTGTGGCAGCATCTGCTAAACTGAACAACCCAAATCACTGATAATTAAAAGTTTCTGGGGTACCATATTTCCAAAACTAAACTCCTGGGATTCCAAGTTGTATGGAAACCACCCCATCATCATAGTGGCAAATTTTCAAAGTATCTTTTGAGACTGGTAAATTATTTAAGATGGGGACTTGAAAAGCTTGTGTGTTATAGGCCATGCTGACTTCTAGGGTTTCAAGAAAATAATCTTTTTCTTCTGATCTGATTTTTTTGTTAAAAGATGGTTGTTGTCTTATTTTTTCCCACAAACATATTCAACAAATTTCAGATTGTGATAAAAAACAATCTGTAGCTTACGAATTTTGAGATACAGTATTAATCCTAAAAAAGATGACAAATATACTTGTATATTCAAGACTTCCTTTGCCACTTTTTATCAGCTAGTGTCTTTGTCAATATTGTTCTTGAAATTTTTTTTCAAAGTACCTTCATTTCTAAGCAACATTTACAATTGTATAAAGACATATATTACAAGGGATAGTATCAGATATAAAGTATGTTTTACTTTTAAAGATAATTTAGTCGTCATTTGATTATTTATTGCTCACTGGAGAAAAATCCTATTCTCCAGCTTTTGAAAAGTAGAGATGGAACAATTACTTCTAGGAAGAAGAAGTGGAAATTGTGTGTGATCTGTGTGGTCATGTGTTTTTGGTTTTATGGTTTTAAAAGTCTTGGATTTTTGTATATGTTCAAAGGAGGAGGTATTTTGTGTAAGCATAAATTATTCTCTAAAAGTTGATTTCCCTCTTGTACACTTTTTGAACACCTTTGCCAGGTGTTTTGGTAGTGATAGCAGTGCTTATTGATTGAAAAACAGTGCTGACTTGGTATTTTTTTAATTTTAGTGTCCTGATTTGTAAAACACATAAAAGTAACAGTGATGTGTTTGATTTGGGGTGTTATGATAGCAAGCTGCCATTTGAGGGGAATGATGGTGGAAATAGGGCTCAAGGGAAGAAGCTGGGTGATAAATACAAAGGAACTGGAGGAAGGAACTGGGAAAGCCTGCTATGCTGGACTTGCTGTACTCCACAGCAAGGTGGAAATCCTTTGGCTTCCTTACTTAGGAGACATCTTTAATATTTGTCTTCTGCTAAAAGGGGAATGAAAGAATAGTTCTGTTTTCATTTTAACTGATGAGTCTGTGTAGCCTGCATGTGAACAGGAGCATGCTCTGTCAAAGAGAATTAACCACTTTCCCCTGGCTTTCCTTGCATATGCAGCATTAATGATATAATGCAATAACAGATTAAATGCTTATTTTCATTTGCTTTTCCTTAGTGTGCTTCTTAGCTTGCATTTTAGTTGATAGAGCTTAATGGAGCATGGCATTTCTCTATAAATTTGATAATTCATTAGGAATTAGCTTTTAAAATGGTAATACTTTTAAGAAATACCATTTTAAACAGAACTGTAAGTTATGTAGATTTTTTTTAACATTAGGTATTATCTTTCTGCAGTTAGTACTTCAAATGAAAGTACTGAGTATTCTGAGATCAAGTCTGTACTTTGTTGCAAAAAATCCCAATTAGCAGCTAGAATGTGAATGGTAGATATATCTTGGACTTTTCCTGGAACTGTTCATGTTTTAGAAGAAAATTATTTAATCTCTTTTTCCTTTGCTCTTTCACTGGTTCTTGCCTTACTGTAGAAATAATTTTACTGAGGTTTCACCTGGTGAAGAACATGTGTCAAAGTCTCAGACCAGCAAATTGTTGATATTGCAAAACCAGCATGCTCTTTAATACCAATAATGCACTCTTTTGAGAGAATAGCATGAGAAAGGTCAGGCTGAGATATGTTAACTGAGCCCATGGAAGTCTTCATCAAAGTGATAAAACTCTCCAAAATTAAAAAAAAAAAAAAGTTTATCTTTTATTAACATAAAACAAGGTGTTATAAGTGTATGTTCTATAACCTTCTGCATAACAGTGTATAGTTGTTGTACTGCAGATGTTGGGTATTAACTATACAATGTTAAGTGCAATTAATTTTAAAGTTCTTTGCCAGATGCTATCCTTTTCTCATTCTTTCTGCCTTAATTGCTATCTTAGTTTTAAACTCTTCCTCCTTATTTTGTAGACACTGCTCTCCTGTTCACTACTTCTTCTCTGTCTTTACGTCTCACCACTGGGCCTCTCTCAGTGTCTGTTTTCCCAACCTCCACCCCAAATTCCAGCTGTATATCTACAACCAATTGGTCAGGTAACTGTATATTTCTCCAGTGATAGACTCTTTGATAGAGCATGCTCTGTTCAGTCCTAGAAAGTCCAGAGGTTCTTCAGCAGTGGATGTGTTTGACACTTGCCTCACTGTTTCCAGATCTTTATCAATGACATAGACAGGGGAATCACTCCACCCTCAGCACCAAACTGAGCAGTGCAGTTGATTTGCTGGAGGAAGGAGATGCCACCCAGAGGGACCTGGACAAACTTGAGGAGTGGGCCAGTGTGACCCTCATGAAGGTCAACAAGGCCAAGTGCAAGGCCCTGCACCTGGGTCAGGACAATCCCCATTGTCAGTTCAGTCTGGGGAGTGAATGGATTGAGAGCAGTTCTTCAGAGAAGGACTTGGAGATGCTGATGGACCAAAAAATTGGGTATGACTCTGCAGTGTGCACTTGCAGCCCAGAAAACCAGCTCTGTTTTGGGCTGCATGGAAAAACAGCAGGTTGAGGGAAGTGGTTCTACCCCTCTACTGCACTCTGGTGAGACCCCACCTGCAGTCCTGTGTCCAGCTCTGGGGTCCCCAGTGATAGAAGGAGATGAACCTGTAGGAACAGGTCCAGAGGAAGCCACAAAAAATGAGGGGGAACAGCTTTTCTATGCAGAAAGGCTGAGAAAATTTGGTTTGTTCAGTCTGGAGAAAAGAAGGCTCTAGGGAGATCTTATTGTGCCTTTTCAGCATATACAGTGAGTTTGTAAGAAAAATGGAGAGAGAGATTTACCAGGCTCTGTAGTGATGAGGCAAGGGGTAATGGCTTTAGGCTAAGGGTAGATCTAGATTAAATATAAGGCAGAAGTTCTTTGCTGTGAGGTTGGTGAAGCACTGGCACAAGTTGCACAGAGAAACAACCTGTCCCGTATCTGGAAGTGTTCATGGCCAGGTTAGCTGGGGCTTTGAGCAGCCTGGTTTGGCAAAAGGAGTCCCTTCCTATGGTAGAGGGGTGAAACTAGATGATCTTTAATGTCCCTTCCAACCCAAACCATTCCAGGATTCTAATCTCTTATTCCTACTGTGTTCTGAGTGGCAAACAGACAGTTCACTTTGCTCCCAATGTCTGGTTACTATTTCAGAATAGCTGCTGAAACCTGATAGTTTGGGCTTATAGTCAATATACCTTAAAATGTGCAAGTACAGTTTAGAGCAGGAGGTTAATACTAATATTTGAAATGCATGGATAAAATGTCTGATGTTAGCACCAGGGAAATAGACTTTGAAATCATGCTGCTGTAATCTGAGTGCTGCTGCTTCCTCATTGCTCCCCCACATTTCCAGCTGCATAGATGCCAGATGTGCTTTTGCAATTTTTTTTCTGCTTTTGAGAATAGATGTGTACGCTTGGTGTTGCAACTGGAACCCTCTAGACTGCAGTAAATATTAAGGCAATGCATCTGCTATTTTGTGGCTCTAACCTTTAAAACCCCAGGATTATGAAAGGGTCTGTGTCTTTGGTCATGCTGCTTTGATCCTCCTCTTCTTGTGGGTTTTTTGTTGGAATCCTCTTTCTCTCCCATCACTTCTGTTCACTTATTTTTCTTATTAAGTAGTTCTTGTGTGGTAAATATTTTCATGGCAATTTCATTAATTCTCCTCCTGTTTGTGGTCTTCTGGGTTAATTCATTTGACATCTGCTTTTAAGGAGTCCTGCTCTTTGGGATCCATTTATTTCAGCCTTTATCTTGCATTTTATTTCAACTGGACTCTTCTCAAGATCCAGAAAATTGCAAAACTTTCTGATGAAATCAAACAGTAGAAAGAAAGAAGAAAAAGTTGCTTTTTGCATTGAGGTCATTGCAATAATGACCTCTAAAACAAGTTTCACATGATCTGCTGGACTAATTGGAACAGATGTGTGTGTGAGAGTAAGAGTGGATAGATCTGATAGTGCTGGTGAAAGACACAGCATTATCATGACTCTCCCTGTCATGTTTGTAGTGCAATTGCTGTTGGTAGTTTGCTCTCTTAATGATACCAGCCTGTCAATTTTGCTTAAGTGTAGATGATGTTTGTTGTTTGTCTATAGAAAGTGATAAAATAGTGCACAAAATCATGGAATCTGTCAGGTTGAAGGTGGCTGATGTTCCAGAGATTCTGAGGTGCTTCTGAGGTTTATCACCTCCTCTTGTTTTGACCATCAGAAAGAAGATTGTGAGCATCTGAGACTTTTCTCTTCATGTCATAACTTGCTCCTTTTGTCCGAATCTGTCTTAGAGGAGGACTTATCTGAATCTCAACCTTTCTGATCAACTGCCAGCTCACTTTTCCAGGGAACAGAACAAACACTAAGTGAGCAAATGAGAAATGTCCCTTAGCAGGCAAGACCTGCACATTAGTCACTTTGCTGTTCCAGTCTCTGTAAATAAAATGGTTTTTTGAAACATGAGAGATTTAAAAACACAAATGAGATTATTATCTGCTTTGCAGCTTAAAAACTTTGATGCTGAGTGCTTGGGATGGCTTGAAAATTATAAGGACATTTGCAAAAACAAATTGCAAGTCTTTGAAGTCTGCCTTCTACAGCACTACAACTTCTGTACCAATGGCAAACTCTCTCTAGCTGGCAAACAGTGGATTTTCTGCAGAGTGATTCTGTGACATCTTAAAGCTTTCAGTGTAGGAGATTAATGGATTGATAGACACTCTTCTCTAGACTGACATGCCAGAGGAAGTGTGTGCAATTGATGTTGAACTTGCTTCCAATTTACTGTCTTAAAGGTTAAGTGTTATGGTTACTTCAGTGCTCAAAAATGAGACAGGATCTGGCAAAGAGAACAAATGTGTGCACACAAACCTATTCATACCTACAAAATCCTATGAGAATTTTGTCAATTCTAAGGTTTCATGGATCACTTATGATCTCTTTGTCAGAAAGAAAATATCTGCAAATTTTGAGCATGAGCTTTAATTTTCATTTATTCTTAAACTACCAGCCAGATATGTTAGCAGCTGTGAAGAAACAGTCTGGCATCATTATTCTCTTGATGCTGTCAACTCACAAGTAACATTCCAAGTGTGCCAATCCTTAGAGATGATGCTTAAAAGAAGAAGAATTAAAGCTCCAGGAGGACTATTAGTATAGAATCAACTTCTTTTATAATAACATACTTGGAAAAAAACATGGGGCAACTAAGGTTGCCATTTTTCTGTCATTGGGATGAGCAAATCAAAAAAGTTCATTTTTCAAATGGTAATGGCATTCTAGAAGGTTCCAGTTTAACACCACAGGTACTTTTCATGTCCTGAAATTGGGAACTTTTTCTGTTCAGTTTAACACGTATTTGTAACACTTCTAATGATTTTGAAGATGTTTTTAAAATTTAAACAGCCTGTTTACAGTACAATATAGACATTACTTCCTGCAGAGAAAAGAACCCTTATCTACTTGTGGGGTTTTTGCAGCAGCACATCAGAAGTCTGGGAGATAGCAGTTATTGTGGATATTATCCTAGAAAACAAACTGAAGAACTGCATTTTGGTGTTGGGACTCAGAGTGTGGCTGGCTGGTGTGCCATTGTCCTGTGCTCTGCCTGCCAGGTTCCTCACAAAGCGGGAGCAGAAGCTGATGCAGCGCCGGCAGCACGCGGAGGAGCTGCTGGAGTGGAAACGGCGCCTGGACGCAGAGGAGGCAGAAATCCGGCGCATGGAAAAGCAGGCTCTGGCTGCCTGGGACAAAGAGCTGCTCAAAAGCAAGCTGGCCAAGAAAGAGCCTGGGGATCAGAGAAATGAGCCCAAAGGTAATGGGAATTGGGGGGAAGTGACACGTGTGACAAGAGTGAAGCGTAATTTGACACAAGGATTGCTTAGGTTTGCAGTTGTTTCCTTTTCTGGTATTTTGGTTGTTTTCTGGGCAGTCATAGAGTCTCAATTTCTGCACTCTGTTGCCTGTTCTACAGCATAATTAAATATATATTTCTCCTTTCCTGTGTACCCTCCTAAGTAAACAGTGCAGCATAAGCCCGTCAGTCACTCCTGCATACAGTTTTTAAACTGTATTTCTGTATTTCAAAGCAGAAATATTGCAGTATGGCATGATCTTTTGCTGGTAGTCTTCTGAACTTACTCTGTTAAAACTATTTTCCCCAGCAGTGAGCAAAGTCTCTCTGCTTGTTAGCATTAGTACTATTGGTGAGGATGGCTCCTGTCAGGGGCTGCCTTGCCGTTTGTCTTGTGTTTTCAAAAAATTGAAAGTATTTTTTTCTTCTCTCTGTTGTTAATGCAACCTGTTTGAAATGTTTAGCTGTGGTAGAATATGCTAGGATGTAATTAGTATAAATTATGCTATTGTGAGGAAAAATTGAATTCCTAGATGTTGGAAGCTACAACTTTACAGTTTTGTCTTAAGTGGATCATGCTGATTCCCAGGAAACTGAATTGCAATGAGAGAAAATTCTTTCAGGGATTGTTCTAAAACCATATCTATTTTCCTTTTTCCCCCTGCTTTGCTGAAAGCAGGCAACACATCCTTTGAATGTGCAAAGGGAATTCAGAGTAATGCCCTATTCCACATTACTGAAAGCAGTCATGTGGATTTTAGGCACTGTAAGACATTTTAAAGATCATATGTATATGCGTCAATAAGTTCCAATGAACAAAATTCAGTACAAATGCTGAATTTTTATCAATTAGTGAGAAAAGCCTTGCTTTGTACTGATTGTGTTAATCAGTAAGCATTGGAGCACAGCCCTGCTTCAGAAGGAAAAGTCCTTCTCCCCAGCCTTTACTCAATCACTGAATAGTTCTCCATGGCAGTCTCAGTAATGCCATGACTCCTGCGGAATTTAGTAAACAGGAATATTGAAAACCCAAATTATTATTTTGTTTGTTGCCATTTGAGAGACTCATGATGAAATCATAACATTAAAATGTTTTCTGCAACTACTGTAAAGGAAGCAGTCAATTCTGAATTCAAGATCTGGCCTGCAGATTATATGCTCCTCCATGACTTCTTCAGACTAATAGTGACTCTTGCTTATGTATGGTTAACTGGAAGGACAGGTTTCCCTAATAATCTTTTAGGTGTGTATTGTCTGGAAAATATTAGAATATCCTGAAAACCTCTTTATTTTAGATATTCAGCAATAACTAAGAATGTTGGGGAGTTTTCAGAGATGCACAGAATCATGTGGATTGGAAAAGGCCTCATGAGATCATAAAGTCCAACTTCTTACTGATACCACCTTGTCAAGTAGACCAGAGCATTAAGTGCCACATCCAGTTGTTTCTTGAACACAGATCATAGCTTTAAATCATACTTCTCTGGTAAACAGGCTTGTTCTTGCTAAATATTTCACCACCTGTGTCTAGGTGAGTGAAATAATACTTGTTTGGCATGTACTGCTAGCAATTACTACTTTATCTGCAGACAGCATAGAAAGTTTGCCTTCAACCTTATGCCTTCAGCCTCTGCATAGAAGATGGTGCAAGTTCTGATGTGCTTTGTTTTTTCTCTCATTTAATCTCAGAAACAGCTAGTGAGGAAGAGTCTCCAGTGCCTTCTTGCTCTCATCTGAATAGTGAAAGCTCTATCCCAGAAGATCTTGGCAGTCTAGCTGCTGAGTCTGTCCCATCAGAGCCCTTGAGCCATGGACAGCCAGAAAGCCCAGATCAGAGTACAATTAATGAAGAAATTGCTTATTCTGAAGATTTCAAGTCCTCTACCTCACCTGGCAAACCGGTGAGTGAGCTGTTCTGCCATATGTGCTCTTACACACTAACAGAGAAGCAGAAGGTACAGCCATCCCAATTGTCAAAGTAGGGATTACACTTTTAACTGAATCTGTTTTTGTGTTTGTGATACCATTTCACATTACTGTGGGTAATTGTGATCAGACATGTGCTTTGAAGTCTTGAGGAAATATTGTTTCCGCACAAAGTTTAGATATTTTTGAACTTGTGGGTAGCCTTGCAAAACATTTTGCGTATGTCACGAAGGTATGCAGTGCTAAGTGGTGGAACACTGACCCAGTTTGGCAGTGTGAATTAGCTGTAGGCTAGCTTGTTGCCATTGTATGAATTCTTTGAGGCCATGGAAGCTATGCTCTGTTTTTCCATTTTGCCTTATTTGCAAGTAATGTATCCCAAAGTGTAGCTATGGAATGAGCAAGCAGACCTGTAACCTGAAGTGCAGTCCTTTGGGTTTCAGGTTGTGTCTAGTTGCTGCTTAATTCTGCCTTATTGTTCTATTCCAAGTGTTATTTCTAGTTGGATGATAATTTTGATGAATTTCATCCTGATAACTTTGCCCTGTGCTCAATAAGACAGAAAATGCAGTATCTGTGGGGTAAAAGAACTGCTTATCTGGACTTACTACAAATATTTTCTTGGCAAATTTGCTGAGGAGATACTAATAAAATGTCTCACGTGTGCCAGAAGTTATATCCAAGGTGTTTTAAAGGCTTGTAGGATAATATTGAAGCATTAAGCAGCATTTTGGAAGAGCATTTGCTCTTTGAATTCTTGCCTGGCCTCAGAAAAATAGCGCTCTATTTTTTCACTGCTTCAAAATATCATCTTCCACCCTTTACATGAAGTGGTTAATTTCATTGGTTTATTTACTAGGAGTTACTATTGCTGCAGAGGACACAAATGTATTGAACACTTGTGAGTCAGAGCCATGTCAGTTCACTTAGGTGGTAATAGAGTAGTCTGGGCAGGTTTATTGAAATCTAGGCTCAAAGTAAGCAGTCAACTGGTTGCTGCTCTTGGTATTACTGTTTTATTGTCTAGCAAAGATTAAATTCTTCTTAAGATTGTTGTTTGAGATGTACTCTTGTCATGCTGTTCTTTCATTGTAACTGGCTCCTGATGACAGTGATCTTTTACTTTCAAACTGCAATTACTTATTTATCCTTTTCTGCTCTCAGTCTCCTCCCAAAAGCAGCATATCTGTATCAAAGCAAGACTCCAGCAAAGGCAGTCACAGAACTGGAGGACAGCTACGTTCACCTGTGAAGTCCCACCAGACATCTCACAACTGGTCTGATGAATCTTTATCTATGACACAGTCAGGTAAGTGTAATACCCACTTGGATTTAAACTGCTTTTTCAAAGCTTTTGCTTTTAACAAACTGGAAATGCAGACATAGATGTAGGGAGGCAGACAATTTCCTAGAAATTGCCAGGGTTTGGGGTTGGTGGGACTATTTTCCTATTATGTAATTTGACCTCTTCAGCTGAAGATGATCTTAATGTGAGAAGGTTTATATCTTCTTGTAGAAAGTGGTACACTTCTTAGGAAATGACATAGCATTTTCCTTCCTTTTTTTTTTTTTTTTTTATGGTAAGTCTTCAGTGAAAAAAGAATTAGCAGGTTCTCTTGTATGCACTGGCTGTTGTTTGTGATGGTTGGTAACTTACTGTGAGAAGCATCTACGTATTTGCACTGAGTAATCTGTGTTGGGATTCTGTTTGGAGACCAGTTTCCAACACAGCAAAGCTTTCAGCACCTTGATAAAGTTATTTTAAAGCTCTGATTCAGCAGTCATGTAAGGCAGCCATTATGAAATGTAGAGCAGGCAACAGTGGTCATGAAAATAAACTTGTGCTTACAAAATATTGCCAGTCTTTGATCTCAAATTCTAAAGAAAGGTGTAAGAGTTGGGAAGCCGATCAGGATGGTGCTGGTTTCACAATAAATCATTCCATTGTAAAGAGACAAATGTCCTGGCCTGCTGAGTAGCAGTGAAGTCATTGCCTGTCAGTCTGATGCATGCGTAGACAAGATCGTCAAAGATGAAAGCATGTGCAGATCTTTCCCTTATGAGTTGATCAAGAAATGCTGTAATTACATTGCAGTCACTTACTGTTAGGGAGGAGCTGTTAATTACAGTGGCATCACAAAGTGCACCTGATTAGCAAGTGAGGTTCCATTCTTTTTGTTTGGGCTTTTTTTTTTTTTTTTTTTTTAATTCTTTAAATGGTGAACAATAGTTATTAATGCAGAAAGAATACAGTAGTTTGATTTACCAGCTGTTGTTAAGAATGGAATCCTTCATTATGGTGGTTTGTTACATTCAGAAGTGAGATGGATTAGGGAAATGTCAGCTATTCCTGCTAGCTGACCAAAGCATATTGGTAACTGACCTTCTAAATTACTAAATAAAGTAATCAGCATTTATGAGCATCCAGAAAAAATTACAGATCATACTAAGCATTAGAAAAACAAACAAGCCAAAATCCTCCTCTTAGGAGTGGCAGCTATAGAAGTGGAAGGGGCACATCAGCTCAGGGAGGGGCTCCAGAATGGCTATGTCAGGTAAATACTTTGAGGAGTTTTTGATAGCTAATTGTGGCAGCACTAACCTGGGACAAGGATCTTGTTTTGCACTATGTTGGTATACATTTAAAACAAGAAATAAGTGGACATGATCAGGTGGGTGGAAAAAAACACTTAATGAGCAACTGAGACAGTCTGAGAGATAAAGAGAAAATAAGTAAAACTTGTACGGCAGAAATAAGAAAATCAGAGTTATTGATAGAATTGGGTTACCATGCAGAGACTAGGTCTGAGTATCTGGGGACAGTGACAATCTCTGCATTGTTCAAACTGACTTCCCTTCCAGCTGTTGGCTAGTCAGCTCTGCATTTCATAGATGTATTTAGTCTAGAAAATCTGCATGGGCCAGAAACTTAGACTTTGTTTGAAGTCCACTGTCATGATGACATTCTCATCAATGAAGTGTACTCTGCAGCTTGAAACTCGCTATTACAATTACAAGTCTGTATTTCAGATATATTTTTGGTGTGCAGCTTTGAGTTGTATTTTTAAATATGTCAGAAAATTAATTTCTGCAATAGCCAACATGACAAGTAGCTAGTGTTGAAGACCATAAACGTGTGATTGGTGTGAATAAGCTTTGTAACAAGTTATTGTATCAGAGCCTATCTCTTAAATTAAGCAAGATGCAACACCTTTTTATATCTTACACACATAGTAGTGTTTAGAATCTGAATTCCCACCTTAAGAGTCTTACCATGTTAAGTAATATGTTGACATTAAGTTCTTTGAGATTTTTCTTGAACTAGATTTTGTAATTACTGAATGACTGTTTCTTGCTTTGCTTAGAATTGTTTTGTGAGGTGCACGTGTGTAAAGACTAAAACTGAACTTTTTCAGAAACCACCTCTGATCAAAGTGACATCGAAGGACGCATCAGGGCCCTGAAGGATGAGCTACGGAAAAGGAAATCTGTGGTTTATCAGCTGAAAAAGGAGCAGAAAAAGAGACAAAAGGAGAGACTGAAGGCCCAGGAAGCCAGTTTGATCAAACAACTGGAGGTTAGGAACAGAAGAAAGAAGGGCAAAGTAGCAGATTGTTAGCCTTGGATAAATCTTTATAGTATGGGTGTTGTTGGCAGAATATTGTATCAACAGCTGTGAAAGGCACACTGTTGTGATAGAAGTGTGACTATTACACAGAATCCCAGAACAGTTTGGGTTGGAAAGGACCTTGAAAATCCTTTCATTTCAATCCACCTGCTATGAGCAGGGACACCTTCCACTAGACCAGGTTGCTCAAAGCCCCATCCAACCCAGCTATTTAACTATTTCCAATCATGAGCTGTAGCAAAAATGCCATTCCCTCTTAAAATGTCTATCTGTAATGAGTTGCTAGCAGCATTCTGGGGGTTATATACATTTATACACATACTATTCTAGCTGAGATTAAAAATAAGTGCTCATGTAATTTGGCTTTGGAAGTAAAGTACTGAAATTTCTAGGATTTGCAGCTGTAGATCTTGCAAAAGTTAAATAGATCGGTTTATAGAGAAACAAAATGTATTCTTTATTCACTTAATAGGTTTTGATTGTTGAATTGCAGTTGTGGTTTAGTGTATTAACAGCTGGAATTGTTTTCCATGTGCAGTCATATGATGAGTTTATCAAGAAGACTGAAGCAGAGCTGAGCCAAGATCTGGAGGCATCACCAACAGCCAAACCTCAGATTAAAACCCCATCCTCAGCTGCTGCTGAAAAACCTAAAATCAAGGCACCACCACTCCACAGGTACCTGGGCTTTCTCTTTCTTCTTTTTGAGCTTATTCTGGAACTGACTGCTGTTTTAGCCAAAACCATGGATGCAATGGAAGCTGCTAATTGCTCTGCCTTAAAGCACTGGGCATTGGCAGTATCCAATTGGCCTGCTTGCTGCTGTCACCAGACTCAAAATAGATAAGATTTACCATGTCTGTTATCTTAGGCATCCCCCTTTTCTTCTGCCCAGCCTTTCAGGCTCTATTTTCAATTTTTTTAATATAATTTTTCTAAATAATTATTTTCTGTTGTGCAAAAAATTCTGCCAGATACTTTGCATGGATTATCAGCCTAAAGGCTTTTTTTTTTTTTTTTTTTTGTCATTGTGGTCACTAATTATATCCACTGCACTGTATGAGGCAAATCATTCATCTTGGAAACTTAAATCTGTTTTAGATCTTAGGTTTTAAAGGGTAGAGAATTCAGCTGATCTTTTGCACTTGTGTTTTTAAACATTTCATTTTCTCCAGCAGATGGTGCAATTTTAGTGCATTAAAATGTAAAAAAAAAAAAAAACAGAAACAGCCCAACTTTTTTCTTTTTTCCTTCTCTTTTTTTTTTTTCCTGGAAAGAGATAAAGTTTGATTAATGTTTTAAAAAGATTACTTTCCAGGACTCTCCAGACTCTCCTCTATCTTCATTCCTATTTTCTAAGGTCACAGTATGTTGATAACGCAAACTATTTATGTTATAATTATGATAACACATTGGTGTGGTGTTATAATTTTACAAGCTTGTAGTTTCATTTTTATCTGTTATTATCTATTAAGAAAACCAACCAAACATCATCCTCTGGTGTAACTGTAATTCATGCAATTTGATTTTTCCAATTTAGGCCTGAGACAGCTAAAAACTGGAAGTCGCTGACTGAGTCAGAGAGATCCAGAGCATCTTTGGAATCCATTTCAGAACATGCAGGTAAGTAGCTAGGAGAATCCATACTACAGATTAAGATCTTGAAGACTGACTGTTTTAAAATTCTTGAACCTTTTCCTTCTTGATTCATGAAGAGGGTGAATCTCCCCTTTAAGAGAAGATGGAGACTTCATAAAATTATAGTGATGGAGCTGTATTTTTTGCAGTTTTATTTAGCAGGATTCTGCTTTTGCAGAATAGCCTGTGTATTCAGTATTTAGTTTACTCTTTCTGAGGTGTATATGAAACCATAATTAAGTGACGACTTTTTTACTTTCTTTTGTTTCTTGTTCCTTTACCACTTGAGATCAGATGCTTTTCACTGTTTTGCTGTTGATGATTATCTCATTATCTCCCATTCTAATCTTCATTGTATTTGTGGCTTGCAATCAAATAACTGAGTCCTTACCTTGGGATACTGGTTAAAGGAATAGAAGCAGAAAGAAAGCTTTATAACCCTGGAACTGAATGGAAGTCGATCATGTTTATAGGACAGCCAGAAGTGTATGTTTCCAGGGCACCAGTTTGTATCTTCTTTTAACATAGAAGTCTTGATATTAATTTAGTTGCCTGTGATTGCAGTTTGCAATAAAACAATGTGGGTTATACAATCTACTGAAATTCACTTTTTATTTTCCTTTAAGATGCTGTGTCATCAAGAACCGAGAGATCTGTGTCTGTGCCCACCAAGAAGGTGGCTGTGACAGCTGTCCATGCAGGGGAACCTTCTGGAACACCTTCCTTGGCTTTAGTGTTACCAGAGAGTTCCAAAGCAGGAGCTGGTGATTTCTCAGATAGTGTCCCTTCTTCAGCTCATCTCAAAGATATGAAAGACATTAGCAGGATATCCCTCGAGTCAGTGAACAAAGTGGTAAATGCATCCAGTGTTGGTTCCACCATTAGCCATAAATCTGAGATTCCAGAAGAACTGGAGTACATAAAGTCTGAGGAATATGAGAGTGGAGGTTCTTATGTTAAACCTTTGGAGAGTTCTGACGTCTTGCTGACGTTAGATGAAGGAAGGGAGAGTTCACTGGATCACAGCTCTGAAAACAAACACTCTCAGAAGGAACTGTTAGATGTAGCTGTGGAAAGTCTTCATGATACAGAAGAAATCTTAGAACAGAGACAATCAAATAAAGATGCTGTAAGTGGCCCAAGCATAGAGGAGACTTCTCACAAACACAGCAAATCTGCAGGGGAAAAAGGTGATCTGCTTTCAGAACAGCTCTCAAGTCAAAAAGAGCCATCATACCTTGAAGACTTTGAAGGATCCTCTTCCAGAAAACAAGCTTCAGCTGAAGAAACGCTGCCTGGGGAAGAGTACAAAGATGACTTTGAGGGATCCCTGCTCTCTGCTAACGAGGAGTCCCTGAGGGAGCAGTCCCAGCACACCCAGGCCAGCCGAAGCAGGTCCCCCAGCCTGGGCAGCGATGGCGAAATCAGCGAGTGCCTCAGTGACAGGTCTCTCTCTGGCAGCATGCACTCAGAAAGGCTGCTGGAGCTGAAGTCCCCAACAGAACTCATGAAAAATACTGAACGCAGAGATGCAGAGCAAGAACAGCCTCCTACTTGCTCACCACTGTGGGCCTCGGCTTCAATCAGAGAAGAAGCAGACAGTTTGTCCAATTTCAACATTGGAGATAGAGTACTTGTGAGTAAAGTCCAGCCTGGAACATTGCGATTCAAAGGGCTGACTAAATTTGCCAAAGGCTTTTGGGCTGGCGTGGAGTTGGATAAACCTGAAGGGAACAATAATGGAACTTACAATGATATTAAATATTTTGATTGCAGAGAAAAGCATGGTATTTTTGCTCCTCCTGAGAAAATCTCTCATATGATAGAAAGTATTGATAGCCATTTAGACACAAATAAGGATGATGAAGACTCATTCTTTGATGATAGACTGGAGAAACAACACAAAGCTGAGCAGAAAGATAGAGAAAGTTCCAAACCTGGCAAAGAAGCTGAAAGCCAGAGTAGAAATGCAACAGAGGGCTATTCCCAGGATAAAGCTCCTGTGGGCACAGCTGTTTCAAAAGCCTCAGCTGAGGAAAGGGATGATGTGGAGTTATCTAAAGCAAACGGCACAACAGAGATTTCTGTAGCTCCTGGTTCATTTGCCCAAGAGCAGTCAGTGGTGGATTACCTGAAGGATGCTGTAAAAGAGGAGGCCAGCCACACTCCTCTCACTTCTAGTGTTGTGGATGAGATTTCCCCTGCTCAGTTGGATGACATGTCAGATTTCCTTTCTGAAAAACTGGAGAGGCAGAAGACACTGGGAGAGGAATGTGCTGAAAAGTTAGATGATCTCTCTCCTGGCCTCGTGGAGATGCATGCAACTCCACTGCTGGATTTGCTGACAAAAGAAAAGAACCAGTTAGAAGCACAGCTCAGCCTGCCTCTTAAAGAGGAAGAAAAGTCAAAAGACCAACTGGAAAAGGTCAGTTTGCTGACAGACTGTCTACTAAGGGATTTTGTGAAAGACACAGTCAATCAGTTACAGCAAATAAAGAAGATCAAGAATGAGAAAATCCAGCTCAGCAACCAGGAGCTCTGTGAGGTGAAGGAGGGAGCTGCTACCCCACCCCAGCAGGTTGAAAAGCAGATTCCAGACAGACTGAATAACTTCTTCCTAAGCTCTGATTTGGAAGATGACAGAGAAGAGCTTTCCTCTCCAGACATGTGTCCCAGACCGGTGAGTGGCAGACATCTTGCACTGATTTTAAGAGTTGATTTTGCCTTTGACTGGGGATGATTGAATCACAAATGTGGTGTGGCACCAGTTTCTCTCCCAAGTTCTGTTAGATGATGTGGAGATTACCTGTATGTTCAGTATGTGTCTCATATGTTTTTGTGTATCCCAGTGCATGGCTTGTTTTGGTAGCCATTTATTGCCAGCTACATCAGTAGAGCATTTAAAAATGTAAACTGGGTGAGACAACAATGTGACACACTTTCACATTTACTCTGTGGCTCTTGATTTGCAGGAGAGTCCCGTGTTTGGTGCCAGTGGCCAGGAGGAGCTTGCCAAGAGACTGGCAGAGCTGGAGCTCAACCGGGAGTTCCTGAGTGTGCTGGGAGATGATCAAGACTGGTTTGATGAGGACTATGGCCTGAGTTCCCCTAAGCTGCAGAAGAAACAAGCTGAGGAAGCAGCAGTGCTGCCTCAGGCAGAGCCACAGAAGGTGCTGCCAAAGCCAAGTGAGGAGCCCCTGGCGGTCCCTCACACGGCGGTGGAGGTGGAAGGGATGGTGCATGCAGCAGCTGAGGAACTCTGGAAACTGAAAGAGCTGGGTCATGATCTGCAAAGCTGGAGCCTTAAAACAGATCTTAGTGGTACCCTTCAAGAGCAGGACACAGACACCATAAACAAGCAGGTTTACAGAAAGGTATGGTCTTCAGATATTCTGGTATTGTCCTTTGAAAATTCATCATAGACAAAAGAAGCCATAACTTGTATTTCATCCTTTGTTCAGGTGGTATTTGATTTAACAAGAGAGATTTTTGGGGAAATCTTCGCTGAGGATCCTAATCTGAATCAACCCATTTGGATGAAACCGTGTAGGATCGCATCTGCTTATTTTCGCCGAGTCAAAGATCCAAATGATCTGGATGAAATCAAGGTAGGAAGAAATCTTTGTTGAGCTGGGAAAGCAAGATGAAAAACACTAAACTAGCATTTACCTGAGTGTTAGAAGATCATAAGAGGTGTACCCAGCAAGAGATGAATTGAGAAAAGAGATTAGCAGCCTGAAAGAGCTGGTACGTCAGAGAGGTCCTTTTTTACTCAACAGACTGGCCTCCCTGTCCTTATGACTGCTAGTGGTTGTTTTTAAACCTCAGTTCTCTGTGCAGAACTGCCAGGATGACCTTGATCTTATAAAATTGGTATGCTGACAGGCTGCTGCTGTAGCAGATTTCTGTGGAACTCCGTATGGCTAAATTGGAATGGATCCAATGGTAGGGATGGGCCAAATGGGATGAGCTAGATTTTTCAGTCAGACACACACACCTATGCCAGCCTCTCTGAAGACAACAGGAGTTGCCCAGAGAAACCCAAAATTTGACTAGTGAGGACATAGCTGTGTTTGACAAGCCAGAAGAGACCTCCTTGTTATTGGTGGTAGCACTCGAGGAAGGACAAAATCACAGAGCCTGAGGGACAAGCAAGAGCCTAACTGGACCTAGGTTAAACTTGCAGGGCTGGACAATGAGAAAAAACCTTCCTTAAAGCCCTCCACAAAGAACCTTCCATGTGGCTCATCAGGACACAAATGAGAACTTCCCACCTGCACTGTTTCTTCTGCAGTTGAGGGGGTTGGCTAAATTTTGATTAACCTGCTGAAGATACAGTGTGTTAACTGTCCAGAAAATCAAAGAAAATAAATAAATAGTATCTAAATCACTCAATCATTAGTTGAGAAGACTTTCAAAAGTGTGTGGATGGGGACAGCAGGGGCATGGGACAAGGACACCAAATTCCCACCCTGCTTTTCTTTAATATTTTCCCATAAAATAAATTGTAAGAATATTCTGCTTGTGTAGTGTTGAAAGTGTCTGTTCTCAAGGTTGTTACAGCAGTGGGTGTCTCGGTGTCCATTCTCCATCCCCACCCCTTGTAGGTTCAATAATTGTTCTGACAGCTGATGTGAATTCTATAGTGGGACTTTTTAGGGGAGCTGCTTTGTGCACACCTTTAATTACTTAGCTCAGAGGTAATAAATCTCACCTTTACTGTTCTGTAGAACTTCATTGCAGCTGAAGTACTGAAGTTGTTCAGCCTGAGGAAAGAACCTAATCACAAAACAGACTGGCAGAAGATGATGAAATTCGGGCGGAAGAAACGAGACCGGGTGGATCACATACTGGTAAGTGTATGAAAACAAGCAGTTGTGTCAGATGCTGTCCACCAGACTGAAGTGTGACATAGGAGTGCATTTTCAGTATTCAGGCATGCTGTTTAAAAAATACAAAGTGTACAGGAGCTGTCAGAAGTCCAGTGCCAGTGGGGGAAGGTGACTTGAGTTAATTCTGCCTGCTTATTTGACTGCAGTATAAATTTGCTCACTCCCAAAAAGTTTAAAGCCTAAATTTTCAGAAGGAAACACTGAAATATTTGATTGACAGTAAACTTTTTCTTTGAGAAGGGAATGTGTTTTTCTTAGTTTAAATTAAAATGCTTTTATTTTGAAGTAATATTATTTAATTTCAGACAGAGAATGTAATGAAACTAGTGAATGCAACTGCCACTGAGGCAGAGACAGTTCAGTGTTAAAACTGTCTAAGATAGATCATGTCTGGCTGTGTACAGTTTTTGAAAGTTATTTTGTTGGCTTGTATTGCCAGGATGATTAACATGTTTTATTGGCTGTAATGATAGTGAAGGTTCTACTTGGAAATATGAGTCATCATTAGCACTGTGCTTCACTTAATTACACCTGGAATTGATTCCACACAACAAACACATATAAGTAATTTGGAATCATGGGTTGTGTGGTCTTTTAATTGCCCATCACTGGAAGGTTTCCAACACAGGGGTTTAATTGTATTTAAACAGAATATCTATTTATGGATCCCACTACGTCCTGATGCACTTGATTCTGGGATGTAGAGGTTTTTAAAGCATGCACAAGAAAGTTCTATATTTAGATCCCCAAGGGAGCTAATATTACAGCTATTATACATGTGTACCAAATTCCTAACTTTTTTGCAACATAGCTAGAAAGTAAGATTCCTGGCTGGAAAAATTTGTTCTAGTTGAAGGCCCCAGAGTGCTTCAGGTGAGGTTTGAAGTTCAGACAATCCAGTTTGTGATTTACATGCAGATCCAGACATCAAAGATTAATGGAGCTTGTACAAGTTTGGCCTAATAAATAATGTGTTTAATTTTATTTTGTTCTCACAAGAATATAGTAATAAAACTTCAGCTGAAGAGTGGGAGTAACTCTGTGAAGGTTGCAGCATGCCATGCTTTATTAATAAAGCAGTCCCAGGGGCATTTCTTACAAATTTATACTGTGATGTGAGGCACTATCAGAGGAACTTTTAACTGAAAATCTGAGGAGATAAGGCAAGAGAAACAACTCTATTTTATTAAAATCTCTATGAAGCATGAAGTATCTGGACAGGTTTCTCTGTCTCCTGGTCAACCCCAGCTTAAATTCATGAGTTCTGTGGTAACACAGATCCAAGGCCAGTAGAGGATATATAGAGGTGCAAGACCTGCTGCCTATCCCCATTAGCTTATGAGTACCCCAAAACTGAGAGGCCAGTTTTAGGATTCCCCACATTTTGTTGAAAGTGTATTCAAGTAGTACAAGAGAGCAGTTTCTGAAAGGGAAAATGAGATGTTTTTTGTAGATTTAGGTGCTGTAGAATTTGTTTTGAAAATCACAGTTCAAAATACTTAGTTTCAGTTTTTGTGAAGATGTAGCCAGTATACCCCTACCAGTGCAATGTGTAGGGGATGTCATGTGAATACATACATGAGCTGATTGATTCTCCACATTCTTTTGATGCTTGTAAAGACAATGACTGTTAACATAAAACTTGATCCTTTAAAGCAGAGGTGAACATTCTTAGGCTTCTATTACTTGCATTTAAACTTAGAGCACAGTTTCTTCCCAGTTTCTTCATTTCCATTTTAAGTCAAATTAACCTTAAAATAAAAGCATCTCTTCACAGTTTTCTGTTGAGACAACTGTGTATTTTTGTGATATTGAGAAGATTGAACACACCTGACTGTCCAATATTGTCTGACCCAGGAGCTGGGCGTGACTTTTATTTCTTCTGTAGATACAGAAACAAATGCCAGTAAAATGCTATTGCTGATTATGCCTGGATGCACTGTTGTAGGTTTATCATATTGAACTTAATTCCCAGTGGAAAGTTCATCCCTGAAGGGATGAAGGGACAGAGCAGGAGAAGCAGCACTGGTGATCTCTGTTGTTGACACTGGTACCTGTGGGTTGGCCATCACACCTGCTGGGAATTAAAGGGACAACAGAATGGATTAATACTTTGCCTCCTTGCTCTGCCTTCAGCTTTGCTTCTTCCTCCAATCACTGCACTTTTAGTTGCATTTTCACTCTGTTCTGTGCTTTGCCAGCATTGACACCAATGTGGTGAGTCATGTTTTAGTGCCAGTGATAAAAGAACATCTTCCTCTTTTCCTTTTTGCAGCCTTCTTTTTGTCTTCAGTCAGGCATCTCTGTCCTCAGAAAGGATTTGTATTGGGATTCTTCAGGGTTGCATCTGAGCTGCTGGATTTTCGTGCCAGTTACTAACATTTACAGCAAATCTTCACTTTCAGTAAACAAGTACAGGAGATTCACATTTATGAAAAGATACTTCATTTAAAATCAAGTTAGAGGAATATCTTAAGCATTTGCCTTCTTCCCTACTTGTCCCTTCATGTTATTCCTTTATCACATGTGCTTTGTGGAGAATGTCGAATGTACATTTTGGTACAACAGGGCTGCCAGCATCTTTCAAAACCTGTTTTTAAACTACAACAAAAGCCCTCATATCTCCTTATTTAAGTTCAAGCATTGACAATAGTTTGTTTCCACTCCTTTTTTTTTCCCACTTGGGTCTTCAGCCAACACTCCGTGTGCTGATCTGTTTGCATGGGGCTAGAACAAACTCTGCCATTGCTTTCCCTGTCAGCCCCCCTTCTCTTTTATCTGGAGCTTGAGAAAGCAGAGCTCACATGACACTGCCAAACCTATGTGTTTGATTTTCACACCTGAGGAGCCTGCCAGCAGAGTGCTGAAAAGTGCATGATCTTCTGACCTGTTGATTTAACAGCCAAAATGTTTCTCTCTGTGCAAAAACTCTGCAACAAAGCAGGGCTGTTCCTACCAAGCTGGCTTAATTGGAAAGCTGGAAGTGCCACTGCTGCAGCACCTCAGATCTAAGCCCAAGGGGAGTGCACAGTAAGAAGAGACTGAAAGGCTGCCTGTATGCTGTCTTAAGATTTCCAGGCACTCTGAGAGCAAAGGGCTGTGAGAACGTACCTGCCTGCCTTCTTCCTGCTGGCCTTCTTCCAAGACACTACTTTATATCTGGATGCCTTTCCTTTTCAGTCTCCCAAATAGTCTACTGACTCCTGAAATATAGTTTATTAAAGAGATATTCATGGTTTTGAACAGGAATCTCAAAAAATCAAAACATGCTAAGTCACTCTCTAAAGTTCCTTCCGATTATATTACTTTATGTGGGTTTTTTTAGGTGCTGTGACATTTACTAGATGGCCAGCAGGATCATGTGATCATGTTATCTCCTGGTTTCCTGGTTTTTCTTTTGTGTGCATACCCCCCTTGCGTGTTTATTTTTATTTAATAAAAAGTACATACCAAAAAAAAAAGGCATAGATTAAAAAATACCACAGAACCTTCTGCATTTCATCACTATTTATGTTTTCATGTAGATTGGAATTCAGTTCCATTAAAACTGTAGTTTTCCTGACTTTACCCAAATGCAGTTTCTTTCTGGTATAGACATCTTGCTTCCTGGTATCAAATATGTGAAGTTTTACTTTTGTCATGAGAAAGTGCAAAGTACTGAAGACAGGGCAAAGCCCGTTTCCATGCAACCATGACAGTTGTCAGATATTAAAGAAATCTCAATTTCTTTCTCTGTCTCAATTACTTAGGAGCAGTTAGTGGTAACACAGCAAATGGATCAAACCTTTCCCAGACAAAGGAGTCACAACTGCCTTGGCTCGGATGGTGCAGCCAGAGCTGCAAAGCAGCACGGCAGTTTCCACACGTGTTCTGAATACACTATAAACAAGACTTGCCTGCAGCTGCAAATTGCACATTCTTGCAGTTTTCCAGAAGTATGCTCTAGGAAGTCCTCCTAATGCCAAAGGAAATTGTCTACTCTGCCTCTGAGGGAGGGGGGAATGATACAGACAAGAGAAGATTAATCATTGATACTGGTTTTCTTTCTGGTGCTGTTAGAAGGTCCAGCCTTTCTCTGCCTGGATCAAGTACCTTCTCCTCTTCTGCTTACTTTTACTTCTTTATCCCATGTATCTCTTTTCCCTGCTAGAGCACCATAAAGAAATTGTCAGGGAGACACAATAAAAAGCACCTTAGTGTGGATCTGGACATTGGGATTTATTTAAGGCCAGAGAGATCAGAGCTTTTAACTTGCTTGATTATTTACTCTCTTCCCCCGCCCTCAGTGTTACCTTCACTAAGTCTTGACTTCACCTTTCAGCAGTGGAGTTGCAGCTGGCCTGGGAGGGTCAGTCACTGTCATGCAGCTGCTCCAGGTTACCAGCCTTGGATGTCATCACTGGAGGTCCCTGGGCATCGCCTGGCATGCCCAGGGGATTTTGTCTCCACCCACCTCCTTTGTCTTTAGGATTTTCCCTCATTTCCAGGATCTTTCTTGCAGAAGCCATCTTCACCTTCTACCTTTGAGCTCCCTGTTGTTTTTTTCCCCAAATCACTTCTGCTTTTAGGGAATCCCTTTTCAGCATCACCTCTTCTTTTCATGACCCCTGTCTCTTTCTTTTCCTTATCTAAATAGTCCATGGAGCAGACACACAACACATGATCAGTCTGCAAATTGCTGCTTCTATCTTATGCCTCTTAATTGATGGGAGGACTTGGGATATGCTGCTGTTTACTTTATCAGAATTTACAACCAGCAGATACAGGTTGCAGGCAGCACATTTCTGTGTGAGAGTTCAGGAGTCTCAGACATTCACCCCCACCCTCCACAAACCCACACCCAGTTATCTACCACTTGTTGGCCTTCTATTTAAATTATTTTTCACCTGCAGCACTCCTTCACAGTTTGATTACAAATAATGTTGCTTCTTCCTTTTTAGTAACAAGCCTAATGAAGCCATTAATGCCTGGTCCTTGACAGCTGTGTGGGAATGAGGCACTTACTGTGGTAGCACAGATTTGTAAGCAGGCAGCATGACTCTTCCAAAGCTGTTTGCAGGATAAGATCCCTGCCCCTCTCCCCAGGCTCTCTTAAAGCAGGGAGAAAGGAGCTGTCAGCCTGAAGCCCCGTGTCGAACTGGGGCCTTATGAATGCCTGCAAACCCTGCAGCAGTGCCAGTTCCCTGGGGTTCCCATAGCAGGCTTTTCTTGGGCTTCACACTGTGCTGGGGTTATTGAATCATCATTGTGCCACAGCAGCTGTCAGCTTCAAAACAGATCAGTTTCTGGGAGGTTTAGCCTCAGGCAAAAGGAAGAGAGTGTGTTTGGGCTATAGTTTATGTTCTGCCTCAGAAAACAACATTATTGCATACTGATCCTGGGTTAGTAGACTTTTCATTATGTTTAACCTTAGTTTCACAGTGTGTAGGTGTCTGCCCCACTTGTACACTGTAAATGCATTTTGAATTCAGAGTGTAAGATTTATGGGCAAAGGAGTTTCTGCTAAAGCTGAGCAGAGACAGAGCTGTCAACAGGTTTTCTTTGTCATTTTAAATACAAGTGATGTTTGCACTCATTCCTTCTTTTTTAAAAAGTTTGAGCTGTGTTAATTTGTCTGTAATACTGAAACGGTCAGTAAGACAAATTTTTCATAAGTTTAATTGAAGACATCCAGTTAGGAGAGACTCAATAAGATTAGATTTGCTGAATGAAATTATATATTTCATCTGATGCTAAACCACCTATTTGTAAGTGAGCAGTAAAAGGGGATTTTTTTTGTCAACAGTTTAGTTATAGGAGGAAATATGTACTTTTCAAATGTACTGGTACAAAATTCCATTTATAGTAATGCTGTCAAATCCAATGAAGTGTGGAGTATTCTATGCAAATGAGTTGTAATGCTGTCTTATAACACATGCAAGCATTTTGTCTTCCTATGCAGAAGAATTGAAGTTAGTTGTTTCCCTAAAATTTTCTTATTATGTTATAAACTGAACTGCAGTGAAATCTTTTCTTTTTCCCCTTGCCCTCTTCAAGGCCCTTCCATTATTTCTTACTACTTTAAGCCACACGGAATCAGCTTCTTGCAAAAACATAATTAGGAACTTAATTAATAGAGCTTCTTCTGTTGGCCAAGAATATCCCATTAGCTGAGTGCTTTCAAGTGAAAAACTTGAGCAGGAATATGAAAGCCTTTAAAATGGATGCTACAGTGAGAAGTAAAAAACATTCATACAGTGAAATAGCTTGGTTCAAAGAGAACTGTGTTTGTTTTGCCACTACAAGCGTTTCCTGTAATCTCTTACAAAGACAGATATGTTGTTGGCAGATACACTCTGCTTTGGACTCTTTCTGGAATTTTGCAGGCAATATTATTTTAAAGGAACAGAATTGTAATGTTTGTATTGCCTTTCTTACCCTCCAAGGTGCAGGAACTCCACGAGGAAGAAGCGCAGTGGGTGAACTATGACGAGGATGAGCTGTGTGTAAAGATGCAGTTGGCAGATGGGATCTTCGAGGCCTTAATCAGAGACACTGTTGATGTACTGAACCAGATAAACGAGAAACAGCGCAGGCTGCTGCTTGTCTGACAGTGCTGAAGTGAGCTCAGAGCTGCCAACCATGGAGTCACAGGCCTCTCTGACTCCTGACCTGCTCTCCTTCCTGCATGTGGTGTGGCTGGACTTCCACACATGGAGTTCCCAGGCAGTTCAGGTGGGATGAAAAGAACCTGAGCTGGCTGCCAAGACCTCGCACCAGATTTACTGTTTGGAACAAGCTGATCCCGCACTTGAGGCTGCTTTGAGGAGTGCTCAAGACTGTTCATGTGCCAATGCAGTTATGTCACATAACTGTCAGCAGCTGCCCAGGGTCCCAGCCTGGGGCTTTGACATGCTTGGCTTGTTCCCTGAAAGGGTTGGGTTAAGTTGGGATATTGGCTGTTGTGCTGGAATGGTGGTCAGCCATCAGTACTCAACTTGTCTTTGGAAATGTGAGTAATTTGGAGAAGCAACAGTTTGGTCAGGTTTTGGTCATAAACAGAGACTTAACCATACTGAACAGTGTTATAATCTTAACATGTCTTCTCCTGCAGCCCTAACAATGTGCATTAGTTCCTTCTGCTTCAGAGCCTACTTAATTAATTTCTCCATGAAGCTGGTTTTCTTCTTTCTTTTGTGACGTGGTACCAAGCATGGTGCCAGCCCAGTCCAGGGAAATTAGATGATGTTGCTTCCTGCCTACAAGTAAAGAATTCTTGCTGCTTTGCTCCTAGGTGGAGCAAGATAAAGCCTGCATAATGTCAAGTGTGAAAGATGAGCCCATGGACAACTTCCCTCCTACCGTGTAGCACTTCTCTTCCTGGAGCACCAGCTGCTCCCAGATAATGGATACTCAGGATTTTCTCAGGCACGAGACATGCAGGAGTGGGAAATATTTCCTCACAAAAATTTGGCCTTCAATCCCTCAGCTTTCTCCCTTACTGTCACCTAATGAATTGGAGAAGCTGTTACTTGAACAATTTAGAGAACAGAGTGTATTCACCAAAGAAAGCGGTGTCTGGTGCTTGACTGTCTGCATCTTTTGTGCATGTGGGTTTTTTATTTATTTTCAGATAATTTATTAAGTGGGTTACAGGAGAGTGTCCTGTGAACTTGAGGGACTGTCTGGTTTGAAACTTCCAGAGCTCCATATTCTTCGCACAAAACCTCCAGCTTCATGAGGCAGATACAAGGGGGGTGAAGGTAGGAAGAACCAAACCTCAGTGACCAAGGGTGGGATGCAAAGACAGGTCTAGGAGTGGCGCTTGAAAACAGAAGAACCTGGTTCAGAGACAATGGAGAATTGAGAGGGCTGAGCTGAAAAATTGCATGAAAATTCCCAGCTCTTTCTATTCACTTCCTTTCTCGGAATTTCTGCACCGTGTTACATGGTTGGTTTGGTGCTGGATTTACCTGCAGTGTCATTCTGCTTAGTGCTGGTTCCTGACCTGTTCTTCCTGTTCATGTGTTTTTCTTGGAGGAGCACGGACAATCTGGGGTCAAACGTTGATGCCTTAATAATGGATGTCCGTTTGCTAACCTGGAACAAGAGCCAGAGGAAAGTCAGATTCTCCAGGCAATGGAGTGTAGACAGACATGTAGAAGCCCTTAGAAGTGTCCCAAAGATGCTGCAGCCCCCAACAGGCATACAGGCATGGCAAGGAGATCTCAATTCATCTGCTTGCTTTTTGGGCTTCCTGCTGTGCATACCTCTGCTACTGGTCCAGTTTGGTTTTTCTTTTCCACCATTTTTTTTTTTGAGTTGGGTTGTTTGGGATTTTTTGAAAGCTGTCATTGGAATATTTGCGTTTTGCACAATGACACATAGCTGGTAATTCTTCAGGGACAGCACTGGGAAATGTTGGATTTGCCAGAGGTCCATGCAGATTCTCAGATGTAGTGTTGCCAGCACCTCATTTGTGAGTTAGTGGTGAGCCATATCCATGGGAGCTCTGTGAGTGGAAGAACAAGGAGGATGTAATGGTGGATAGGGACATCTTCAGTGGGCATATACATGTATGTCCCACAGCAGTGTCCCTTCTGGCTGGAAGGTCAGATGGTCTTGGTGGAGCATTGCTCAGTTGCTCAGCTGTTTTGGGTTTTTTTTGAGTGATTCATGTTCATGTAAAATGTCATGATGCTGAACCAGGAAACCCTTGGATGCTTAAGGCAGAAGCAAACTAAAGCTGCTAGTTTTAACCAGCATGGTGTCACTGATTGGGTCACCACCTCAGATTCCCTTTCCTGAGTGTATCTCTTTTAATAGCAAGGATTGCTATTTTTATAGGTAGCAATTATGGAAAGAGGACAGAAACCTGCAGAGTCGGTTTGTACCCAGAGCATTAGGTTAGGTTAGGTTCTGTAGATCCCATGGCCAATGTTGAGAAGGTTGTCCTGCATGCCCAGGGCTTTTTGCCATTCTGGGGGGCTCATGGGATGTTTCTGGTCTGTCCAGCAGGAGGGAGGAGGTTGGGCAGTTGGACCTGGGAGGGTACAGGGGTCCTTTGCAGATCATGTGCTTATCTTTTGGCTGTAGTACCCTCCACAGAAGCACTGTTTTTAACATGTGTTTGGATAGAAGGAAGCCGTGTCTAAGTAATGGCTTTGTTCCTTTGCAGACATCACTGATTTTTTTTGGTAGCAATCCTTGCTAGGAGCAACCCTAAAATGACTTGAACGTACGTGAATTATCTTCTCAATACCTCACGTGTGTTGAGTTGCTTTGAGTTGAGTGTATGTTCAAAACCTCAAGTGGGCTGAGTACTTGTGGGCTGATGATTCCTGCAATGAAGCAAGGGTCAGGCTGGTAGTGAGGAGATATGGGGAAGCCTGGGGTCCCACAAACAGGCTGAATTCTCTGCTTCTCTCCCCAACCTTCCCTTTGTAAGAAGAAGAGGATATTTCTGCATCCTGGTTATCTCAGTGCAACCACATAAGAAGATTCAAGACTGGGACATTTTGCTGAGAGCCATGAGCTGTTTGGGGGAGTGGCTGTCATCACTGGGGACATGCTGCTCCATCTTTGGAAGGATGTCAGAGCCAGGTGGGAAAGCCCAGGCTTGTGAAAACATGAAGTGCAAGTACCTCTCTAACAGCAGGACACTCTGTGAGCCAAGCCCTGGAATATCAGTACTCCTGCCTTTCAGAGAAGGCTTGTTGCTCACAAGGTGGAATGAGGGATTGAAAAATCCCATCTTGTTCCTTTTCCTTTTTTGAAAAAGTGGCCTTAGCTTTTTGCAATACTTGAATAAGTGTGTACCTGCAGAAGACCTTCAGTAGCACAGTGACAGAGACCTTTTAAGTGACTATACTGCGAGGAACTGTGTGCAGTTCCAACTTTCATATATCTTTGCTACCTTAAGAATAGTAGGAAAAAAAAGTACTTTTCAGCAGACAAACAGTTGAATCTTAAAAGTTATTTAGTGCATCTGAAGTGTTTACAAATCAACTAAAATGGAGAAAAGCAAACTATTGAACTTATTTGTAATTTAAGTGTTAAATGCGAAATTATATACAGATGAAAAAGGAATACTGTAATTAACCTGCATTTACTAGGGGTTTTTTTCCTTGATTTTGCAGAGCCTTTTGATACACATTTGCAAAGCCACCTTTTGGGAGGCTCACTCTCCCAGTGTACTGTGTTGTGGAGATGCTGAAAAAAACCCATTTACTGTGTATGTATAAATAACCTGGTAACTTGGGGTTTGGGCCAGTTTCAGCTCGTGTTCACATCCACAGCAGCTTTGCACAGTAGACAGACCCAAGGATGTGGAGGGGTTGGGGAGTTTTTTTGTAATTAGGAACTGTAAAATAACCAGGGTGATCCCTGTGTACACCAGTGTAAATATCTTTGGTAACTGAAATGTACTTTAAGAGAACAAAATCTGTAAATAAACTGATTTATAAATTAATCTTGTTTTCTGATTTTTATAAAATGGAGCTTTCTAATTACCCAAGCAGTTGCTAATTCTGATGGTGTCCTGGAGATTCGTTCCTTGTGCATTCCCCTTTCTGTCTGATGCTGTGCTTGGGATGCCAATCACAGTCTACAAAATCCCATTAGAGTTGCCTTAATTATAATTATAACTTTATTACAATTTCATTGGTGTTAAAGCTGATTGTTGCTAACACCAGAAAATAGCATTGAGTAATCATTGCAGGAGTTCACTGTGGGGATAAAAGTTACTCCTTGCACATATTTATTTAAAATATGTTTTAAAACCTCATGGTTTAAAATATTTTTATGTTAAACAACAATTTTGGAATTATATGAGGCTTTTCAGAGCCTCAATCTTGTTTTATATCCCTCAATTAGGCTCCTAAATTGGTACAGCTCTGTAGAGCTGCTGTTAGCAGCACCAATCCTTTCCTCACCAAGGGGCAAACATTGCTCCCTGGAAACTTTATGTATTAATGGAACTTTTCTAAATCTTTGCTGTTTCCTTTCCAGGACAAAAAACAAAACAAAACAAAAGAAACCCCAAAAAACCAGAACACTTTAACACATGAAAGCTCTGGAGCTGTGTAAGAGGATGGCCGAGCACTTACAGTGCCAAACCACAGGTGTAGGCAGGTGGTGATGGAGTGGCAGCATGAAAGTGTGAGCCAGAGAGCACAGGTGTTTATTGAGCCTCCCCAGTGCCTGTGGCCACCCCTGCTTCAGTACCTCTGCTGTGTTTTGGTGCCTTTTATTAATGTACAGCCCAGCAGAAAAGGCTTTGCTTTCCATTTACTGCAGTCTCTGTACAAAACCCAGCATTGGTCTCTCCAGCTTGGAAGACACTGTGTGACTGTCAACACCTCACCTGCCTGGGAGGGCTGTTTGCATTAAATGGGGGGCACCTGTGAGAACTAAACCACTGCACTTATTTGTTCTTTGCTTTTCCTTAGCAGAGGTACCTCATCCTGGAGGAGAACTTGCTGCATTCAGCCTTCCAATATGGAAGCAGCTCTGCTGCAGTCCCACAGTGCCAGTGTGCAGGACTGGTCCCCAGCAGAGTGTGCTGGGAACACCATCACAGTCCTCAGACAGACAGGAGGATGTCACAGCCCTCTGAGCTCAGTGCTTGAATCAGCCAAATGCAGTGCTGGGTCCTTGGATGTCCAAAGGGATGAGGCAAAGTGGTGCTGCAGCCTCTGTGTCCTCAATAGTGAGCAGCAGGAGAGCATCCGTGTCGAGCCTTGCCTCACCCTGCAGCGATTTTACTCCACAAGTCCTGTATTTTTGGACAATTGTCTACTTGCATCCATCCCTGGAAGGGGCTCAGAGTGCATTTCTCATTGAAAAAAAACAAAGCTGGTCAGGGCTTCTCTGGCTGAAGAAGAGGCTTCCTTTAAAAACGGCTCAAGCGGTGGGTGGGAGTGCTGCCAAGGCGCTCCGGCGCGTGACGCAGCAAACTGCTGCATTGCTCTGCTGTCCTTGCCCAGGATGCCCAGCAATCAGCGTGATGAAGGCTCTCATTTCCTCATTTGCAAGTCTACGTTGCTTCACTTTGTCACTGACTTTCTACCCGTGGTGTTTGTGCAACTCTTCCCAGAACTGTCAGAGCACGCTTACTTTTGACAGCCTGTGGACCTGGTGAAACTCCTGGGCTGGCCAATGGCCAGCAGCTGCCTTCTCGATGGTACTCTGGATTGAGTGGGATGGTTTGGTGCCTCCCTTCCCAGGTACAGCCCATTCCCAGGTGCCTCCCTGGGGATGTGGTGCCGGCTGCAGCCATCCCATATGCTAAGACACCTGGCACTGGAGCATTTGAAAGGTTGACTCTGCTCCAGACATCCTGTGCCCTGCCTAGCACAAGGGCTTCTGCAATGTCTGGGCTCTTATTAACATAGCCCTGGAAAGAAAAGGGGCTGGTGGGGAGCTGCTGAACACCAGCAGCTCTTCAGAGTGCAGGAAGGAGAGGAGGGGGGCTGCCCAGCTGCTGGCACCCAGCCCAGAGCATGGGCCATTGCCTGGCAGGAATGCAGATGAGATGTAATGGAGTTTGAAAGCATAGGGCGCTCTTTGGGATGCCAGTCCTGTGGGGGAGGGAAAGGCACCCTGTGAGACCTGAAAACTGGAGCAAACAAAACCTGTAGCCCCAGCCCTGCACCTTCTTGCGTCCTCCTGAATAAGGTCCTGCAGAAATTTGGGGAAAAGAATAGAGTAGCTCTGTTTAGGAGGGTGATGGCTGGGCAGGTTCAGGGGCATAGAGGAGGCTCCTGAAGTACAGACACCTTCATTTGCCTGCCAAGTGTGCTGATGGCCTGGAGCAGGTGGTTAGTTCCTGCTCTGAATGTTTCTCTTGGCCCCAGTTTTCCAGCCCTTTGTTCCACCTGTACAAGACCTGCTGTGTCCCTTGGGCTGTGTTCCCTCCCTGATCTGGGTTTCCAGTGGCTTCCTCTTGCATGAAGTCTAGACTGACTCAAACTCAGATTTTGTCTGAGAAGTTGCTGGAGGTAGAAGTAACACCACTTCTGGGGGGTGTTACAAATTTGATTTGATTTGATTCCAACAAAATAAAGGAGGTTGCAGGGGATCCCACTGTTCATGTGGCTTTGCTTGAGGAGCTCAGCAAGGAGCCTGGTCCAGTGTCTGTGTCTGGCTGTGTTGTTCTGTGGACTGATGGAACCAGCGCTGCTCTGTGAACTGTGATTGGGCACAGCAGTCCTTGGTAGGTGAGACCTTGCTTACGTTGCAGGACTACTGTCAGAGCAAGAGAGGAGTGCTCCGTTGTCATCCCTGTGGTATTCTCAGTTTCATGCGCTGCAATTAAACCACCTGCCAAATAATGATGTGGCAAATCTGGGCGGTGTGGCCTCCTCCGATCTGCTACTTAAAGCTGGGAACATGAGCTGGACTGGAAAACATCTGCTCTGTGCAACCTGGGTCATGGTAATCATTTATGACTGTTGGTAGATGTGAAATTTGCAGGTAAAACGTTTCCTACCCAGACATACCAATGACAGTGCCAGTTCCTCCTGGTCTCCCTGGGTTCTTCTGAGAAGAGCAAGGGCAGCGTGGCTGCTGTCCTTTGGAGCAGGGATGAATCAGCAGAGGGTGAATAGCAGCAGGCTGGTACTGCTGTATTCTCTCTGCAGACGCAAACTACGTGAACACATTCATCACATCCTGAGAATGCACCCCAGATTTGCTTTTGTGCCTCTTGTTATTACAGGCTGGTTGGGCTTGAAAGGTAGAAATCAACCATTTCCGACCAAGCCTGTCTCGTGGAGTCAGCAATTCCCAGCTGCCAGGGGGGGCTTTGAGGGGCCATCCTGGTCTTCTCAGGTGTCAGCCTGGCAGGGCCAATGCAGAGATTGGGAAGCAGTTGGGATTCACATCCGCTCTGGGTGTTATTCCCTGTCTCAGCGAAACTGGCAGGTTTGTGACACAGATGCTGCCAAAGGTCTTGTCTGAGGCCATGTCTCAGCTGAGGTGTGATTTGTGCCACCAAGAAAAAAGTGCCACCTGGATTGAAATGTCAGGGAGGTGGCAGGTGGCACAATTTTCCCTTGCTTTCTTAGACAAGTGAGGCTTTTCCTTTAATTCACAGAAGGACAACACTTCATCTGTACTGCAGATCAAGGGGGACTTCCTTGAGTTCATCATCTTGTGAAGTCTGGATAAAGGAAAACTGTTGAGCCTCCTCTGCAGCTGGTATTTCCAAGGGGCTTTCAGGGATGTTGGATGCAAACCTCTCTGAACAGCCTCTGAAATGCCAATTACGGGGTTGCCATGGTTGTATCATGAGTCTTGCATTGGTTTCGTGTTTTCCTTGCAGTCAGTTCCTGGAATCACACAATTAGGTAGGAACGTGTTCTTTAATTTTCAAGGAAGAAAGTCCATTTCAGGATCTCCCTGTGGCTCTGAACTTCCACAACTGAAAGGAAGTGAAGAGGTCGTGGGTCTGCTCAACCAGCCATTCTGAACATTTTATAGACAAATTCATGCTTTTAAAAATGGACAATAAAAGCCTTTCTTAATTTTCTGAAATACATTATTTTCCATCACTTCAAGACCTGAACATATAAAATCCAACCACTCTTTCTTTGTCTCCTCTCTAACCCAGCACAAAGGTGATCTGAGTAGCTTTGTATCTGAAAATGATCCATTTTAGGTGCACAAAACAAGTTCTGCAGGGCTTAAATTATTTTGGAGAGATTGTGGCCGCCTTTGAGGTTCTCAGCCTGTTGATGTTGCCCACGCCTCACTGACTTCAAGGAGATTCCTGCTGGGTGTTAGTCTGGGAAAGGAGATTTCAGAGCTGATGAGCTTAATGAACTAAAGCCACTGCTCTGCTGCTGCACAGAGTTCTGCAGCACAGGAATCTCTGTGGTCATCCTTAGCACATGGCCTTGCTACAGAGTGAAGTACAACTCTCCCCAAAGTTAAGGATGCTGAGATAGGCACTGAAGGCTTTGCTAAGGAAACCAAGGAGGTTCCTTAATGTGCCATGGGAGCCTAAAGCTGAGCTTTAGGGCCAGCTGGGTCTCAGCAGCTGGGCATCCAGAATCACTCAGCACCTGTGTCCTGGTTTTGCTACCTGCAAGTTCCATTAGCAGCCAGAGAGGACAAAAAGGCAGAGAGAGATAAACCTTCTAAAACCTACCCAGACTTCTACTGTTTCTTGATTGCTATTATTTCATCTTAGTTGCTTTCAAATCCAGCTTTAAAAGGGTTGTTTCAAAGCTTCTGCTTTGTCTTTGGCTTCCTATGAGAGTGTTCTGCCATGAAAATACATCTCTTCCCAGTCTGGAGTGGAAGAAAAGCCTCATCTCTTGCTTTGCAGCAGCACTCAAAGGAAAGAAAGGATTTTTGGGCAAGTCTGTGCCTGGAAAACTCCACACCCTGCTGCTGAAGGAGTCTATTACCTGGGGAGCCTTGGGGATGGGACGTGCCAGCTGGGCAGTAGGGTCGTTGGTAGCAGCCCGGCTGTTCCTGGGGCAGCAGGAAGCAGGAGCATCCACACCCCAGGGCTCCAGGGATGAGCAATGGCATGGCTCACCTCCAAAGGAGCCAGAGCCCCGGGCTGTGGCCTCTTGCCCCTCCACCTTGGTGTTAGATGCTGCTTTTGTATCTAAAAAAGGATTCGAGGAATTTGGGCTGGCTGGGAGGAAGGGCTGAGCTGTATGGGGAGGATGCTGGTAATTACACTGGCCTGGTGCTGAGCACCTCTCCTTTGCCTTGATAACCTAATGAAGCTGATGAGCCCTTAAAATAAAGCTTTAAATCTCGGGTGAGATAACGGTGGTGATCTCCCTTAACATGGGGATTTTTGTGTTTTAATCAGCAGCTGGATGAGGACAAGTCCTGGCAAAGTCTCTGTCAGTGGTGAGGGACCACCTTTCAGAGCAGCCCTGCACAGGCTGGGCTGTGCCTCTCTCTTGGTTAGACAACGAGGCACGATAATCCCTTAAGGACTTAATTACAGCTGACAGGGCTGGAGGAGACCATCTTCAGCCAGATTCCCATCACCCTGGATCCACAGGAGATGGGTGGGAGCAATCCCATGGGCTGTGCCCACCATGCTCCGTGTCCCCAGGCCAGGCTGTGTAAGGGATTCCCGTTGTTTCCCGGAGCTGTGCCCCATGAGGAGCCCCTGCCCTTCGCTGCCCCGGTGAGCCCAGGCTCTGGCAGGCTTGTTTTTCTAGCATGGCGAGTCCGCCTAAAATGCCTAGGTGGGGCCCAGCATGGATAATGGCCTTCCTGGGTACAGAGCCAGCAACAAGCCCTCAGCAGCCATGGGCACCCCGAGTGCCAGAGGCTCCCTGGCCTCAGGGGCTGGGGAGGGAGCAGAGGGCTGGATTTTGGGGCTGTGTCCACCCTGGCAGTGCCTGGCTCTGCCCCGGGGCACTGAGCAACGGGCACCTTCCGTCTGGGAGCCAGTGACGTGTGTGTGTGCGTGAGCAAAGGCACGGCCGGGGCTGGCCGGGAGGATGGAATCACAGAATCCTGGAATGGCCTGGGTGGGAAAGGACCATAAAAACATCTAATTCCATCATCCTGCCGACCCTTCCACTGGACCAGATTGCTCCAAGTTCCTGAATGTTTCCAGGGATGGGGCATCCACAACTTCCATGGGCAATCTGTGCCAGGGCCTTACTGCTCTCACAGGGAAGATTTTTTATTCTAATATGTAATCTAACTCTCAGTTTGAAGACATTCCATTGAAGAGGCTACTGAGGGTAGAATGTTGCTTTTTTTAGAGGTAGAGTTGGTGTCACTGGATATCCCTGCTGAGCATCCCTGGCGGGGCTGGGGAGAGGGCAGGGATGTCTCCAGGGTCCCCATTCCACAGGGTGCCCAGCAGTGCCCAGTGACGCCGGCTGGTGTCAGGGCATCTGACCAGGGCGCTGCCCTCGGGGTGCCCATGACGGTGACAATGTGGGTTTTGGGGCTGAATCAGCGGCCTCTGCCATTACAGAATCACAGGTTCAGTTAGTTAGGTTGGAAAAGGCCTAAATCACCACCCTGTCAACCAGGCCATGGCACTCAGTGCCACCTCCACTCTTTCCTCATACACTTCCAGGGACAACGACTCCACCACCCCCCCGGGCAGTCCTCACTTTATCAGTATAAATTTTATGCCATTTGTCCCCTCACGGAAGGGTAACACCTCAGCAAAGCGAGGAGAGGAGGGGAGTAATGTGGCCCTCCCGATGAGATGGGGGCGCCGAGCGGGGGCTGTAGGCCTGGTGCGGGCTCTTCCCCCCGGTGCGGGCTCCCCCCCCCCCGGTGCGGGTTCTCCCCGGTGCGGGCTCCCCGCCGGCCTGCTGAGGGTGGGCGCTCCGCTCGCTCCGGTCGGGGGCTCCCGCCTTGTCCCCGCCCCGTCCCCGCCCCGGGGGCGGTGCTAGGGCGGCTCCGGGCGCTAAAGGCGGCTCCGGGCGGTGCCGGCCGGCCTGGCGGGCGATGTGGCTGCGGCGGGCGCGGGCCGGGGGCCGCGGGGGACCGGCGGCTGTCCCGCCGCTCCTGCTGCTTTTCTTGCTGCTCCGGGTGCCCGCGGCGCGGCCTGGCCCCCTCTACTCGGCCGCTGACCCCTTGGAGCTGCTGGGGCCGGGGGCGGAGGGGCGGCTGCTGGGCTCCAGCAGCGCCTGGGCCGTCGAGTTCTTCGCCTCCTGGTGCGGGCACTGCATCCACTTCGCGCCCACATGGCGGGCCCTGGCCCACGACATCCGCGGTGAGTCCCCGGCCCCCCTTCTCCTCATCCCCGGCCGCCCCCCCGGCGGCTCCCCGATCCCTCCCTCTGCCGTTGACCTCGTTACCCCCCACCCCTCATCCCTGTCTCTGTCTCCCGTCAGCGCCCAGTGTCTCTGCCCCTGCACTCTCAAATTCCCCGTGCGTCTCTGTCAGCACCCCTAAATCCTCCTCCCGTGCCCCTGTGCAGGGGGGTCCCGCTTCCCCCAAGACGGGGAGCATCCTGCAATCCCTCCTGCGTCCTTGCCCCGTTGTCCTCCTCCTCTTCTTCGCCCGCACTCTTAAATCCTCCTTGCATCCCGGGCTCTGCATCCTCTCTGTGTCCTTCCCACCGCCGTTCCCAATCCGCTCTGCCCTACCCTCCATCAGCTGCCCAAACCCCCCTGCGGCCCAGCTCCAGCCTCCCTGGAACGCCAGCCTGCTGGGAAGGCCCAGCTCCCTCCCGGTGTCCAGATTTACCCCCCCAATATTCAGGCCTAGCTTAGCAGCCACCCTGGACCCCCTTTGGCAGGGAGAAGCTCAGTCTGAGCCTGCCCCAGGCACGGGGGTCCCGCTGCCCCCCAGAGCCGCTCAGCCCCGGTGCCTGCGGGGACAGGGCTGGCAGGTTGCTGGGCGCTGATCGCAGCTGGCTTGTTCCCGGTTTGACCTTGATGCCTGGCCTGGCCGGTGCCAGCCGTGCCCGGGGAGCCGCACACCCCGCTGCTGGGCCCCTGGTCCCGCCGGGATTCAGGCTGCCTCCCCCGGCATGCCGGGGTGCGCGCTGCTCCCTGTTATTGCGCTAATTGACACAGCGCGGTGGCTGCCGCATGAGTCAGGGCGCCGACCGGGCATCCCGTCCCTCCGAGGGGATGCCGTCCCTCCCTGGGGATGCCGTCAGAGCTCCCCGGCGGGCAGGATGTGAGGAATGGGGTGCGTGCCCGGGCCCCGCGGGGCAATGCCGGCTCTCCTGGCCCCTCTCCAAAGGAGGGCTCCCTGCTCCGGAGGCCGGACCGTGGGTGATGTGCCCATGGAGGCAGGGCAGGGAAGCCGCCCCCGTGCTGCTCGGCATCCTTGCTGCCATTCCCACGGGTACATTTTCGTAGGAGTGGGCTGGACAGGGAGGATGCTAGGGTGACCTGCAGGCACCACGTGCAGATGAGTATAGGAACGTGCCTGGCTCCCTGCAGCAGGGCTCATCACCAGCCCCGCTGTGCCACGAGTGCCAGGGCAGTGGGAAGCAGCTCACCTGTCCCGTCACCTGAGACATGGGACAGTGTGTCCCTGCCTTCAGCATGCTCCTGCCTAGGGCAGCATGGGCTCCATCTGCATGCCAGCGCCATGTCCCTCCCTATCCCATTCTAAGGATAGGCAGGGTGTTCTCCAGATTGTCCTTTACACTAAAAAGAAGCCATTTCAGAGCTTTGTTTTCCATTTTCCTGCTAGTTTTCAGAGGCTGCTGCTTAAAATGCCTCCATGCCCCCTTTTGTTCATCTGTTTTACCCCAGGGGCCTGCCGGTCTCACAAATGGGGAGTGGATGCTCAGAACCTGGGCAGGCTCTGTTGCAGTGCCCTGGCTTGGCTGCTGGTTTTGGGTTGTTCTCTGTTGGTTATCAGCTGTGCCCTTGGTCTGGGGTGAGACAAGCTGGAGCCTGTGTTCCTTGCTCTCCTGAGCTGTGGCTAGCCATCCCTCCCCTTCTCCTGGTGTCCTCTTCCCGGGAGCTGGGGCAGAGGCTGGACAGGCAGAACCAGCCAGGCAGGCAGTGTCAGGCAGAGCTGCCTGTGCTTGGGCACTGGCAGAGCAGGGCGTGCAAAGCCAGCTCCTGCCTCACAGGGCTTTCCCTGTGTCCCTGCTGCCAGGAAAGTAGGGCACCACACACCAGTAGAGACCACAGCCCTGGGTGTTCAGGCTTGCAAACTATTGCTTGCTGTCCTGCGAGGGGCAAACAGTGGTTTTGGGACAGGAGGATCTCTGCCACTGGCACAGCAGGAGATCCCTCCTGTCTCCACAAGCACTCGTGGGGAGCAGGGCGGTTTTTGGGGGTGCTGAGCTGTGCTGACCTCATCCTCTGTCCCCACAGAGTGGAGGCCTGCAGTGATCCTGGGAGCCATCGACTGTGCCGACGAGGACAACCAGCAAGTGTGCTCTGATTTTGGGATAACTGGCTTCCCCACCATGAAGGTGAGACTGCATGTGCCAGCTACTTGTTAGGTTTTGCTGTGCTTTGCATTTTGGCCTGTCCTTCTCTTGCTTAATTGGATTGGCAGGGATATTGCACCAAAATACTCCCCTTGGGGCTTTGCAGGCTGAAGTGTTTCACCCTTCCCCGAAACAATGCTGTGAATTGGCTGCAGACGGTGCAACTGCTGGGCAATGGAGCAACAAGGAGGGGGGAAAACCAAACTGCTGTTCTGTGGTGAAACACAGAGGCTGGATCTCTGCTAAGATGAGAGTTAGAATCCTGAGCTGGAAACAAGAAAGGCTGTTTGAGGGCAGAGAGAGGTTGTAGGCACAGGTTTTGGAGGAGGGCACAGGGATGCTGTGGGAAGTTGCAACTCCTAGGAGCCTCTTGTGGTGGCTGGCAAGGAGCCATCCCTTATTCTGGGCCTGTGCCCAGGCCTTTAGCTGTATCAAAACACTGCTCTGCAGAGCTTCCCACTGCAAACAGAGCCCTGCTCCAATAGAAGCAGTGAAGCAAAAGCACTCCAGGTGCCACAGCCAGCAGTTAAAACCAGGATTGCTTTGAGGTGGAATGGGTATGGATGAGGGTTTTAACAAACATGCCCAGAGTCCCAGCTTACAGGCTCAGTTCCAGGTGGGGTCAGATTTGGGGTTTTCCAGGCAGGTTGGCTTGGCCCCAGCCCTGCCCTGGGGTCTCACCAAGTGCCCACTGCCCTAGGACACTGGTGGAAACATCTCCTGGGGCAGGGAGGTGTGCTGATGTGGCCGTGCCAAGATGTCACTTGCTTCACACCCTGTGTCCCTGACAAGCACCTTTTGCAAACAGCCTCTGCTCCCAGCCCAGCCTGCAAAGCAAACACCTGGCTGATGCAACCTGGTGTTGCTGCTCTGGCTCTGCCCTGGGTACTGGAGCCACTGTGGGAGGCCAGGAGTGGCAAAAACTCCCTTTTTCCTGCTCTGTCAGAGCTCTGGAGCAGGGAAAGTGGGTTGCAGGACTGGGAAGGTTCTAGCTGCCTCTTTGGGACTCCTGGAGACACCTGCTCCACTGCCAGTGCTCAGCCCATGATTGGACATGGCTCCCAGCCCATGTCTGCATCCCTTCCCTCTGGGATACCCCAAAAGATGGGGACATGGCTGGGAGCTCCCTCTATGCTGGCTGATGTCAGGTGGCATGCTGCAGTGTTGTGGGGAAACTGAGGCAGAGCTGGGCTCAGCCTGCTGGGTTGCACTGTCTCCTTTCTCACTCCAAACACTCACTCCAGTTTCCCCTTGTGGGTTTTTTTTTCGCTTTCAGTTCTTCAGAGCTTTTAGCAAGAAGCCAGAGGATGGGATAAGGATTACCAGTGAGTATTCAGAGCCATGGAGTTTTCTACCCAGGGTGTGAATGGCCCTGCTGCCCACACCCCCCACACTCTGAAATATCAGGGATCTCTGGGGGGGCAGCTCCAAGCAGCTTCCCTTGGTTCAGCTGCTGGGATTGGCTTCCCTAGGACTGAGCCCTTGGTGTCCTGTCCCCCTGCAGATCCCAGTGCCACTGTTGAGGACCTGCGCCACGCCATCATCACCAACCTTGAGCAGAGCCAGGATGCCTGGCCACCCGCCTGTCCTCCGCTGGAGCCAGCAAGGTAGGGGCAGCAGGAGGCCTCTGTCCCATGGGGAGCAGGTTTCTGGGGAAATCCTGAACCCAAAATCAGCAAGGAGCAGCTGCTGCATCGCCCATGTCCCAGGGAGACACAGATAACCTGAAGAGCTGTTTCCATGGCCCAGATGAGATGGGCTGTGTTATCACATCTGCTAATGAACCTGCTCATTAGCCTTACTTAGAGCAAGCAATTCCTGGGCTCCAGATTCTTTGGGACTTGGCAGTGTCATGCCATGCTGAGTGAGGCTGTGTTAGAAGCTTTTTCTTGTCCTGAGAAAGGGTTTTCTTGATTCTGTACAATTTTGTTGGCATCTGAGTTGTCCTTGCTTGGATGCAAGCAGTTGCTGCAATGTCCTGAGAAAGAGTCTTTAGATATCCCAAAGCCATGTTCAAGCCGGGCACATGCCTCAGATACTCTGCCTCTGTGTCTTAGCCAAAAAAGCCCCAGCCCTGTTTCAAGTTCATTGCTGTTTTTTCCCTTGGGTGAGTGTGCAGCTGTCTCCTGCCTTGCCCTGCCCTGTCTGTGTTTTGTTTTCTACCTCCTTGGCCAAGCCCAGGGGTTTTTCCAAAGCCTGTGAACCAGAGCAGGAAACTAGCTGGAAACTTCAGCAGGAGGAATTGCCTGCTCAGTGGGGCTGATCCTGCACCAGCATTCCCTGCCAAATCCCAGCAGGCAAGGGTCGAGCTCCTTTGAGGGGGAGGGCAGAGCATGCAGCACCTGCTGCTGCCCTCGTCTCTTGCAGCGCCGAGGAGGTTCGCACCTTCTTCCAGAGGAACAAGGACCGGTACTTGGCACTCATCTTCGAGAAGAGCAACTCCTTTGTGGGCAGAGAGGTGGGTGCAGCTGCATTCATCCCCCATTTCTCTTGGAGCTTGTGTCCCTGGTGCCTGGTAACTCCTGGGTGCCTTTGGTGGGGCAGCTCTCTGCAGGAAGCCTCCCTACCCAGTTTGCACACAGCTTAGCCAGTGCCAAATGTTACACAGGGCACTGAAGAGCTCTGCTGCCTCCCTGGTGGGGCTGGCGAGTCCCTCTGCCCCCCATCTGACCCTGGGGCTTGCAGGTAGCCCTGGACATGCTGCAGTACGAGAACATTGCAGTGAGGAGGGTGCTGAGCAGCGAGGAGGAGCTGGTGGAAAAGTTCGGCGTCACCTCCTTCCCCTCTGGATACCTGCTCTTCCGCAACGGCTCCTTCTCCCGCCTGCCCGTGTGAGTGTGAGACACGGGTGTGGCCCTGGGGATGCTGCTGGGGTGCCAGCCTCGTGCCTCATCTCTCTGTGTTCCTTGTGGGAAGCTGCATTAGGAAGGAGAGAGAGTGGCTGAGTAGGGGAGGCTGGTGGGCACTGAACTGCACTGCCAGCCCTGGCTAGAGCTGGAAGAAGGGAAAATCCTTGTGAATGAGCCATTCCCTTCCCACACCTGGCTGGAGGTGGCATGATATGGTACCTGGGGCCCAGCTCTGCTCCAGGATGCATGTAAGGCTACCCACTGCTGAGCCAGATGGAGAGTATGGAGCACCCCACCCTCTCTCCCGAGGCCTGAACTACCCACTTGGCTAAGCCTTCATCTCCTTTGATACCTTCCTTGGGGCCAGGTGTGGGAGAGGAGGGACTTAGGGCTTCTGTTCCTGGCAGGCACATAGAGGCGCGCTCCTTCTACACCTACTACCTGCGCACGCTGACGGGCATCACCCGCGGCTCCTACAAGCTGAACGCCACGGCCAGCAGCGCCAACGAGACCGACCGCGTGTCAAACCCTCTGCGAGCCGACCGGTCAGAGCCACACCCTGCTGCTGGGGCGGGGGAAGGGGAGGGGCTGGGAGCTGGGAAAGCCCCTGGGGTGAGGTTTGAGGGGCTGATGCAGCCTCGTGTTGTGCTGCCCTCCTCAGCTCCAAGCTGTACATGGCCGACCTGGAGTCCGCGCTGCACTACTCGCTGCGGGTGGAGGCTGTCCGTGCCTCCTCGCTGTCAGGAGCACAGCTGGCTGCCTTCAAGTGCTACGTGGCCACGCTGGTGAAGGTGAGGAGCTCTGGGTGTTGGGAGAGGAACTGCCTGTGCCTCCCTGTGTCTGTTTATGAAACACAAACACACGGTGCAGGCCACCGTGCCCCAGTACTCACGGGTAGTGAAGCGTGGCAGTCTCAGCTGTGGGCCTATGTCCTGGTGCTGGGTGATGGGATCATCACTTGTAGGAGGTGTCAAGGCAGGAGGTCTTTTCAGAAGAGAGGCTGGGGTGTCAGGGATGATAACAGGGGTTTGTCACTCTGATGTGGATGCTCAGCTCAGGGAGCCAGTCTCTGCAGGCTCCTTTGATAATAGTCCAGAAAAGGAACTCCCACTCTGAGTCAGGCTCCAGACAAGCCTAATTTAAGGTCTCCTTTATTCTTCTGTGTTGGGCCTGGCACAGCTGAAGTGCCTGAGAGCTTTGAGCCAGCACAAGCAGGGCAGTTTAATTTCCTGCTGTGATGGAGTCCTGCATTTGGCTGTTTCCTCCACTGGGCCTGCAGGCGCCCTGTGTCCATCCCAATCCAATCCCTGTCACAGCCCAGGCTACTTGGCAGACTGGGGCCATGCCTTCCTTCTTGGCTCCCTCCTTTGTCACCCAGGGTCTCACACACGGTTTGGACCTTGCACAGCCTTCACTGACACCCCCTGCTTCCACCCCCATCTGCTCTTCCCTAGAAAAGAGCTCCAGACATGTGCCTTAAGTCCTCAGACCTTCATGTGGTTCCTCTGCCTGCCCCTCCAACCACTGTCCTCCCTCTTTCTCTCTTTAATGTGAACTACAGAGGCAGGGAAATAAAATCCCTGTGCCACCAGCTCCCTGCCCATGGTTGCAGTGTGCTGGGGTGGCTGGGAGCAGCAGTGGTTTTATGTGATCCAGCAGTGTGCAGTGGGTGCTGGTTCTTCCCCAGGGACGCTGAGCCAGCACTGCCATTGCCCTGCTTATCCACAGGACGGAGCAGCATCCCCAGGATTGCCAGCCCAGGGCTCAGCCTGGGGGAGCTCAGCCAGCAGGTCTCAGCCTTAACTCTTGCATTCCCAAGAGGTATTAAAGGAGACAAGAGGGGAAAATGTTCTAATGTGGAAAAAAGTGATTCTGGAATCACACAGCAAAGCCTGCTGTCCAGGGATTTGGGGGACATATTGTTTGCAGCATAACTGTCAGCTCACAGATGATTCCCCTGCAATTTTGGGTCTTTTCGTGTGATTCCCCAAGGCCCTGGGAAGAACAGCTCAGACCCAGCAAACTCCTCCTTCCTTTCACTTCTCCATCACATCTCCTCTGTGCTGATGTCTCCTCCTCCCCACAGGTCAGTCCCTCTGTCCGTGCTGGTGGCATGGGCTGCCGGGCTGCTCCTCTCCCTGGAGTGGTTTTAAAGTGCAGCTGCTAATCGGCTTTGCCAGACTTATGGACAGAGTGGCTTTTTGCCTCCCTCAGTTGGGGCTGGGGTTTGGAGCCTGAACATGCACACAGGGGACTTGCCACCCAAGGCTGGGGGATGAGCTGCAGTCCCCAGCCCCTCGGAGACGGGCACCAAAACCTTGCCAGGACCACGCTGCTCTCCAGCAGAGAGGATGCTGGTGCTGCCTAGTGCTTGTGCTGGTGAGCCAGGGGTGCTGCCCTGTTGCTCCCAGGATGGAATCTGTTTTCTCACCCCTCTCCCCCCACTCTGCAGTATTTCCCAGGGCGCCCCTGCGTGCAGACCTACCTGCAGACCCTGGATGCCTGGCTGAGGAACTGGACAGAGCCTGAGCTGCCCCGCACAGTTTTGAAGGAGGCCATGAAGAATAACAGAGATGTAAGATGTCCATGGGGACCCCCAACCCCTGCTCTTCTTACCCCTGCTCCTTGTTCCCCAGCTGGCACTGCCTGCCAGCCCCATCACGCCATGTCCATCTGTCCACCAGGCCTCCCACCCTTCCGTGCTCCCCACCAACGTGACCTGGGTGGGCTGTCAGGGCAGTGAACGCCACTTCCGTGGCTACCCCTGTGGGCTCTGGACCATCTTCCACCTGCTGACTGTCCAGGCTGCCCAGAATGGCCCTGACAAAGGTACTGGTGTCCCTGGGAGCATCAGGGGCTCAGGGAGGGAGTGTCCAGCTGAGCTCTGGCTTGGGTAGGGATGCTGCATGTGGACAAAGGTTTGCTTCCCCCCCTTCTTCATCTTATCCAGTGGCAGTTTCCATGGGCACGAGAGACAAGAGTTTTGGGGTGTGGGGTTGCTGTCTCAGCTGTGGGACTGTGCTGGTGGCCCTGGGGGTCCAGACTCACCCTGTGCTCTGCTCCCCCAGAGTTGCCCCTGGAGGTGCTGAGCACCATGCGCTGCTACGTCCGGCACTTCTTTGGCTGCCAGGAGTGCGCCGAGCACTTTGAGGCCATGGCAGCCAAGTCCATGGACAGGGTGGCCAGCAGGGAGGAGGCAATCCTCTGGCTCTGGTCACACCACAACGAGGTCAACGCTCGCCTGGCGGGTAAGGGGGGCTGCCACTGCAGGAACTGGAGGGAAGAGGGCAGGTGAGGTGGAGGAACATCCCTCCTCCTGCATGGATCTGGCAAATGGCTGCAGGCTGGGCACCTCCTGTTGTCATTGTCCCCCAAGCCCGGGGACAGCAGCTGGTCACACTGCATCAGACTGCCCCAGAGATGCAGTTGGATCTTACATGCTCTTTGCAGGGAGCTTCCCAAAGTTCCTGTTTTCCCTCGGAGGACCCTTCCTCCTGAGGTGGAAGGTCCTGATCCCCTGCTGCTGGCTTCTCTGGGATGGTTATGCAGGGGGAGGGTGCATCACATGTCCCCTCTAACGCCCTCGCTGGCTCCGGTCCCTGCAGGAGGTGACACGGAGGACCCCAAGTTCCCCAAGCTGCAGTGGCCTCCACCGGACTTGTGTCCCCAGTGCCACAAGGAGGAGCGAGGGGTTCATGCCTGGGAGGAGCCGGCCGTGGTCACGTTCCTCAAGGCACACTTCTCCCCGGCCAACATCTACATGGACTATGCCGAGCCCGACCCCATCCCCGTGGCCAGGGAAGGGGCGAGCGCCAGGCTGGGCACGGAGGAGCCACGAGAGGAGAGGGGGAGAGGAGAAGAGGAGGAAAAGGAGACGGAGGGAGAGGCGAGAGTCCCGGGGCGCCCAGGCTCCCCCGAGCCGCGGCGCCCCAGCATCGTGCGGCTGAACCCCAAGGTGCGGGAGGGGGGCGAGGACATCGTGGACCTGGATTCCTTCAGCGAGCAGCACTTCAGGAGCCAGGCGCTGCGAGCGGCCGCGGGCCGGCGGCGGCGCATCAGCAAGCGGGACACCGTGGCCCTGGCCCGCGGCGCCGCGGGCAGGGAGCGCCGGCGGGGCCCCGGCATCCTGCTGCGGGACCAGGAGGAGGAGGAGGGCGGGGAGGGCCTGCGCAGGAGCCCCTGGCTGCGGGTGCTCGGATTGGGCTTCTCCCGCCTGGACATCAGCCTCTGCGTGGCCCTCTACTTCCTCTCCTCCATGTGCCTCCTGGGCATGTACACCTTCTTCCGCCTCCGCACCCGCGCCCGGAAAGGCCGCCCCGGCTTCCCCCTGGCCTGAGAGGGGCTGGGGTGCACGGGGTTTTCCCAGGGTGGGTGGGCTGCTGAGGCAGGACACTCCTGGGACAATGTTTTGTCCTACAGCGGGCAGGGGTCTGGCACATCCCCCTCAGGAGCTGCCCTGCTCAAGGCAGTTGCCTCACCTGGGCTTGGGGTTGGAGGGCTCTTTTTGGGAGGAAGGTGGTGTCAGAGCATCCCTCTCTCAAGTCATAGTGCCATGGTTTTGGGCATGTGGGAGCTGGGACATGAACGGTGGTTTGTGTTTTGGCACGCAGCTGCCCTTAGAAGAAGCTCCCTGGTTTAAAACGGGGAAGCCCAGTCCTGTGCTGGGGAGCAGCCCATTGGGGTCCAACCACTAGTGGGGCCAGCAGGGTGGAGGTTTAGCCCCCCAAAAAGTGGACACCGCCGGGTGGGGGCAGCAGTCATGGGTTCAGATGCATTTTGTGTCACCCCTCTTTGAGATGTGACCTGGGGCCTCCCCACCATTCCTTGCCCCCTCCCCACGCTGTTGTTTGTTCTCTGCTTGTCTTAGTGGAATAAATTATTTTTGCCGATGCCTGCCCTGCTCTGTTGGCTCATCCCTGCCAGGTGGGCATACTGGACTACCACACCCCATTCCTGCTTTCCCTGCTCCTGCCTCCAACCCACCTCAGGAAGAGCACTTAGTTTTAAAATCCTTTCAATATTTTTAATTCTTATTGTATGTTTTCTCCTGCCTTTTACTTGGGAATAATTCACCTCTGGGCAGCTGCCCCACATACATCTGCTACATTTCCAGGGCTGGGATGGCTCCTGGTTTCTCCTCAAGCAGGGGGAGGCAGAGGAAGTATGTGGGGACCAGGGAGCTGCTGGAAAAAAGTTGGCATGAGATGTGGAGCTGCAGTTCAGTGCTGACCATGCCCGTGGTTCAGAGAAGGGAGACACACAGCAGAATCCCTGGGGACCAGGACTTCCGTGGGTGCGGGCCCCCTGGGCCTGTCCCCGATTCTCTCTGCCCTTTTATCCTTGTTAGGAATCATTAAGGAAAATGGTTGTTTTCCAGAGCCAGGGCCGGGGCCATCTGCTCTCCCAGCGCTGTCTAAATCCCCCTGTAACAAATTCATTGGGATTACGCTGCCCTCCCCTAATCCTGGCCCATCCCCCCGCGTGGGGGATTTAAAAGGATTAGAGCCCGGCCGATAATAAACTTTATTAAGGGGGAGGGGGGGTGTCAATCCGATTTGGAGCCTTTTTCTTGATATCTTCACTTTGCCCAGGTGGGAGGTGAGGAGGGTGCCCAGCTCTGCTGCTGCCCTGGCTCCGGGAGCTCTGCCTCCACCAGCCCTTCCTCCCTCACCTGCCCGTGAAATGAATTGTCGCTCTCCATCTTTCCTTTAATGTTTGTGTGTGGTCACGCCTCCAGGCGCTGTGGGGCTGGCACCGCTCTCCTGCCACCTCAGCCCCACTCGGCCTTGGCCATGTCTCTTACCGGGGGCTCAGCGCCTCGTCCCGGCACGGAGTGGGGCTGGGTCCCCCGAGCCGGGGGCTGGCCCTGCCCACTGCCGGGTGATGGATGGATGGGGAAGGTCTCATCGCTGCAGCCCTGCTGCCTCCTTCTCCTTGATTTCCCTGGGGGGTTCACCCCCAACATCAATAACCCCTCCCCGTGCACCCCCTTCCCCGCCAGCTGCTCCCTGTGTGGGACCGAGGGATTGCGGTGTGGGGCTGCCCGCGGTCACCTCAGCCCCAAAATCTCTCGGTGAGGTGGGCAGGGGCTGCAGCAGGTGGAGGGAGATTAGGGCTGGGGAGGTGGGCGCTGCCGGAAGGGGGTTAGCGGGATGCCCAGATTAGCATCCCCGACAGGCCCGCAGCCTAAAGCTGCTGTGCACGCAGGAAAAAGAGAGTCTAGTAAATAGACTTTCCGTAATCCTGTTTGGTGCAGTCCCAATCCTCCCGGCCCCCGCTCTCCCGGCCTGTGGCACCCGGGGGTCCCCCTCCAACATCTGGGCAGCCCCATGCAGGGCACAAAGAGGCTGCTGCAGGGCTCGGAGTGTCCCCCACACTGTGTCCCCCTCTCAGCATGACTTGGGGACAGGTCCACCCTCAGCCCTGCACAGCCGGAGTGTCAAACTGCTGTGCCCACGCTCAGGGGTGGGACAGGCTGTCCTGGAGGCCCAGTCCAAGCCCCCGAGGTGCCCTCCCTGATGGGGTCACCCCATCCCGGCACTGCCCCGGGCCCGGGGGTCCCCAGGGCTAATTACCCAAATGGCCGCAGGCGGGCGCGAGCCGCCCGCTATTCCCTAATACAATTTACCCTCAAGTGCAATTTAATTTTCCACGAGGCCAGCCCCCCGCACACACAGCCACCTTCCCACCCCTTCAGCGCTCGCTCCTTCCAGCCTTGTCCCTCTTCCCTTTCCCTCCTTGGCGCAGGGAAGAGCCTTTCTCCGCCGGCATCCCCTCTCCGCCCGCGCTCCAGCCATAAAATCACCGGGGGTTCGCTGAGCGCCAATTAATTTTCAATTACAATTAGCAACGCCCCTGCCTGTGAGGGGAGAGGCTTTCCCTGGCTGCTGGTGAGTACCCGGGTCTCGACGTGCTTGTGCTCGCTCCAGGCCAGTCCTGGAATAGGGATATAAGTGGGAGGAGGCAATTATTGGGGTGATTCAGAGCTGGGGAGCGCTGGGGTTCGGGATGCTACGGCCGATGCTGCCCAGATGGGAGGTGGCTTCACGCCAAAAGGTGGCTGTGGCAGCTTTGGACTTGCAAGGATGTGCCCACCTTGAGCTGGGGGAGCTGGTTTTGTCACACGAGGGGACTCTGGGAGCTGGGCTGACACTTGGCAAACTCGCTGCATGAGTGGCATAAATCCCCAGCTCCCTGGCATCTCTAAACCCATTTGGGGTTTGCTGACTGGGACAGAGCTGCACTCGCACCTCCCAGGCAGGGTGGGTTATCCTTATATTTCCTTATATTCCTTTATGTTTCCCTCAATTCTGCCTAGAAAATCCCTTGTTGCACCAGGGAACAATGCACTGATGTCCCCCTCAGTGACACAGTGTCCGAATTAGTGTCCTAATTCCAGTGTGCCCAGGGCTGGAGCACACAAGGAGAAGCTGGGTCTGTGTCTTGTCACAGGCTCTGGGATTTACCTGCATTTTATTAATGATTAATCCCAGCAGGGAAGGTGTGGGAGCACCATCCCTGCTCGTCTGCTGGTTTTGCATCAAAGCCTCCTGCTGCTCGTGTCTTCCTCTGGCTGCAGGGCCAGAGGGCTTCAAGCAATGCCAAGGAAGGAGCAGAACATCTATGTGGGGCCAGAGTCCTCCCCGCAAAAGTGCCCCAGAAATGCAACCTGATGAAAATCAACATTCACCCTGCTGCAGGCTGGTCAGCCTTAGCTCTGATTTAGCTCTGGGACGAGGAGAAACTGTGGAGGGTGGCATTTCACACCCATCACATATAACCCCCCTCCCTAGGCACCACCAGGACGCAGCAGCATTTTGGGCGGCACAGAGAGGATTTGCAGGGTAAGCACCTTATGCCCATCTCAACCACCGTCTCCTTCCTGTGAGATTGGAAAGACAAACTCTAAAGAGACTAAAAAGCCCAAAGTGATCTAAAAAAATCCCTGAAGAGACCAAAAGATCCCCACCGCCATAAAGAACAGATGGACAGCAGGAAGGATGGAGGGGAACAAAGCAATGCTACCAGGAGAGGAAGGAATGAAGACTCTACTGGGAAGATGTGTCAGCGAGCACGGGGAAGATGCTGGTGGGGTGGTTTTTTTGGTGGTGGCACCCCCCTCTCTCCCCCCCCCCCACCGGCAGCACGATGCTTCCCCAAGGTGAAGGCTTGGTGCTGTGTGGCTCCGTTTGCCCGCTCACCACTTCCATGAGTGATCCAGAGCAGGGCAGAGGGGGCTGGATCAATCTGGCAAAGCAGAAAAATGAATGAAAATTGAATTCCCCGAGGAGAAGGGGGTGGAGGGAGCTGTTATCCCGGCTGAGAGATAAATCAGAGCGTGCCAGGGAGCTGGGAGACCGCGATGACTCCCAGCAGCGGCGGAATAATTAGGGAAATAGGTTGGAAATGCAAAGCAGCAGGACAGGGAGGCGATGGGGCAGTGTCCCTGTGTCCGTCTGTCCGCGCGTCCGGCTAAACTTCTCCCGTGAATCTGCCTTGGGGACCTGCCTTTCTGAGTGCTGGGAGCCACGCTTTGGCTGGCTGGGGACTCGGGGGACACGGTGGCCCCTGCCCTGAGGGGCTGCGGGGCGCAGGTGGCCGGGGCCGGCGGGGCTCTGGCGGTGCTTAATGCACTTAAGAGCTGCGGCGTGATTTAGGGGAAGGGACGGGACGGGGTTGGGATGCAATGGGATGGGAGAGGTTAAGATTCAGCTCCCTGTGGTGGGAAGCAGATTTTGCAGGGTTGAGCTCACTCCTGTAATGAGGGCACACCGGTCTCTGCACAGAGCTGCGATATGAAGGGGAAGAGGGTTTGCTGGTAAAAATGGAGTTTTGGGGAGTCAAACCCCAGCACCTCATAGAAAAATTTCTTCTTTTTTCCCCAAAGAAACTATTAGGCTTAATATATTCCTTAGGGTTTATTACTTTTTTTTTAAACATTTTTTTCCAGTCGCTGGCTTGTCCCACCTGCACATTTCCTGATGGGGCAGGGTTTCAGGCTTTTTCAGGAGGGAAAGCCTCTTCCTTACAGTGTGGTTGGCTGGGTGAGCATCCTCCCTCACTTGCCAGAAGCTGCCATATGCCACCTCGGGGGCCTCACCCTGCTCTCTAAGCAGAGCGGGACGGCCCAGCACATCGGGGCTTTTTGGTATCGTTGTCCCCGTGCTGGTGACACGGTGAGCATCGGCAAGGGTGATGCTCGGGGCACGCACTCTACTTCAGCTCCATTTCAGGGAGTTTCCTTGCTCAGCTGCCAGGTACCACCGGTGCTGCGGGCTGGGTTGTCTCAGGGTTTTCCCTTAGGGGGATCCTCATGGAAGCTGCAGCCACACCGAGCCCTTCGCGCTGTGACTTTGGCCTTGCCACCCTTGTGTCCCCACGGCCGGCGGGCGGTCAGGCTGGGCGCGCTGCACACTGCCGAGATGGGCTGGCTCTTCCCATGTCCAGATGTGTCACTGGGGAGGCACCCTTGGGCTGGGCCCAGCCATGTGTTACAGCGCCCTGTGGGAGCACAGCTTGCCGTGGCGAGGTGACAGCCGCTGGGCAGTAACTCGTGCTGGCGCGGGATGTTCCAGGGAAGTGTCCCTTGGCTAATCCTCCATTCCCAACTGCAAGACGGACAGGGCTGCGCGCCCGAAGGGAGACCCGCCAACGCCTTCCATGAGCGGGAGAAGGTCCCGGAGCCCCGGGAGCGGAGCCCGCCCGCGGCCCTGGGCTCGTCCCTCCGTGTCCCCAAAGCCACCGCCGGCCCGGCCCGGCCCCGCCCCTTCCCCGCAGGCCCCGCCCCCCGGACAGGCTCCGCCCCCGGCGGCGCGGAGCGGGCGCTGATTGGCTGCGGGGGGTCCGGCCCGCCCCCGCCCCCCTGCGGGCGGTGACGTCAGGCGCGCTCCCCGCAGGGGAATGAATGGGAGGCGGGCGGCACCGGCGGGCACCGGCACCGGGACACGGCACCGGGACACGCCACCTCCCGCCGCCGGGCTCCGCCGGCCCGGCCCGCGGCTCTCCCGCCCCTCTTCTCTCCCCTCCGCCGTCCCCCGGGCCAATAAAATGATGCAAAGCTCCGCGCTCGCTGCCGAAGGGGCTGTCAAGGGGCTTCCCGAGATCCTCGGTGTGCCGGTGCAACGTAAGGACGCTTTTCTCTTCTCCCTCTTTTGCTCCCTGCCGCAAAGGCGGCCCCGGGCCGGCGGGGCAGCGCCATTCGGGTGGGCAGGTGCCTCCGCTCCCGGTTCTGCACTTTCCATTTATTTTCCCCAGTGTGTAGCAGCGTTCAGGGACGTGAAAACGCGGGGGTGCGGAGGGGAGAGCGGTGCCGCGGGGCGGGCGGGCAGCGGAGCGATGCGGGCTCGGCCCCGACGGGGAGGACGGCGCGGCTCCGGCTGTGTGTGTGTGAGCGTGAATTGGAGTGTGAGTGTGAGTGTGTGAGTGTGTGAGTGTGAGTGTGTGAGTGTGAGTGTGTGAGTGTATTTACGGCCACGGCCCCCACCCGCCCCCGCGCATCCCCGGCCCGCAGCGCACGACATCCCGCTTATATCGTTTATCGCGACAGGCGGCGAGCGGCGGCGGTGGGAAGGGACCCAGGGCCGTGCGTGCGCCGTGCCGGGGGTGGCGAGCCCGCTGGGCTACGCGCGGCCCCCGGAGCGATGCCGCCGCATCCGCGTTTATCCCAAAATCACGCGCGTGTCTGTATGGGCGCGTATCTGCCCTGCAGCTACAGGTAGCGTGTCCGTGGGGTGCGCACAGGCACGGCTTGCGGGCAGAGGGACCCCACTGGGGATGATGCACCCCAAGGGGGTGCTGGATCCGAGCTGTGAGTGAGCCCGTCGTTCCTATAGGGCCGAGCCCCACGCGGGGACATCCCGTGGGCACTGTGGATGCTCCCTATGGATGGGGGGGGGCGGCCGTGCCCCGGCTCGGTGCGCCCGGAGCTGCGCGGGCGGAGGGGGGTCTCCGCGGGAGGCCACCTGCGCGGGTATTGCTGCTGCTGTTGGTATTGCCATCGTTATTTTCATTATTATTATTCCTTCCCTTTCGCAAACGGTTCCCGAGACCCCCCCCCCCCCCCCCCGTAATGGGGGGAGCCCAGCGCGGCCCCCCAGCAGCGGCGCCGGGAAAGTTGGGGGGAGGGACCTCGGGCGGCGGCGGAGGAGGGGCGAGAGGGCCCGGCCGGGCTCCGGCATCACTCCGGGGAGCGCGGGGGGCTCGGGGCTGTCCGCTCCCGACAGGTTTCCGCCGCCTCTGGCCGCTGCCCCGCGGAACCTCCGCGCCGTTCCGTGCCCCGCGCGGGGCCCTGGCCCACGAGCGGCCGAAATTCGTTTTCCGTGGGTTTTTCGGTGGTGCCTCTTCCCGTGGCTCCTCGAGGGAGCTGTCGCCGTTATCCCCCGTTATCCCTTTGCCGAGCTGCGGGAGGGGGACAGGCGGGCCCGTTTAACCAATCTCACCGCAGCAAAGAGGAAGAAAAATCCCGAGGATTTTTCAGGTTTTTCAGGAGCACAGAGCAGGTGCAGGGTCATGGACGGGGATAGCCTGGGTCTGTCCCACGGCCGTATCCCGAGTCACGCCGCCGGTTCCGGGTCGCCGGGTCACTTCTAAGGCCTCGGAATCCCTTCATTTAGAAAAAAAAAAAAAAAATGAGGTGCCTAAACCACTGTGGAGCTGCATTGCCCCGGAACAGCTCCCTGATCTGGCCCCTTTTGGGGCCACCAAACCCCCTTCCTTGCCCATTGCATTGTCATTCCTGTGCTTAGTGATGGATATCAAGAATTAGCAGGAAAGAATACAACGATTTATTATTATTATTATTATTATTACAACTGTTATTATTACTCCTACTGTTATTGCACCTTGTATCTCTATTAATGCTATTATTATTGTTATTATTAATAATAATAATTATTATAGTTATTTACTTATTTACGCGCAAAAATTGTCAGAAAGAAAATAGATGAGTCTGAGCTGCTGAAAATCATCCTTCTTGGTTTTCCCGCTGCCCCAGCCTGAGCCCTGCGGCCGCTGCCAGCTCCCAGCCACCTGTTTTCATGTCGTGACAGGTCTGGGACCTGATCCTGCCTCAGTGACATAGAACACAGCCCCTTCCGAGCCAAAGGAAATTGGCCCTGGGCAGGACACCCATTCCCAAGAACGAGCCAGAGTCTCCCCGCAGCCTCCAGCACCACCTCGATATTTCACCGTGCGTGAGAGAAAAATCCGTGGCATTGTCATTTTTAAGCACTATTTAATCACAATTTTTCCTCTCTCGTTAGCCACCAACCTCCTTATTTAAGTAGAGGCTGTGTCCTACAGCATCTTTTTCTGCAGGATTTTGGGGAGCCGAGTTGCCTCTCCCCCCACCACTCCCCCTGACAGACCTTGCTTAGCCTTGCAGACGGGATTGTTAAAAATAAAATTCCGAATATTATTTATGAATATTGTTTTGCAAATCTCACCGGAGTCAGAACTTGTGCCAAAGCCTGCGGGAACAGTGCCCGGGTGCCGGCAGGCTCTGGCCAAGGGGCTGGAGCGGGGGGAGTGATTAATCGCCGCCGAGAAAGTCGTTTGCCTGCAGCAGAGAAATGAATTGGAAGGGTTTTGCATGTGAAGGAATGAGTTTTCCTGCCCGCAGAAAGACTTTTGAAGGAATCCCCGGGCTGGTGCTTTCCTTGGGTCCGGTGCAGGCTCCGGTACCGGCGGACCGGCCCGCCTTTGTGCTCCGCTTTGCCCCCGCATTCCCGGACACCCAATTCGCAGCATCCACGGGTTCCGTCCCTTCCCCTAAAAAGAGCAGAACGCAGCCCCAGGGCCGGGGGCGTTTCGCATCCCCCCGGCGCTGCCCCCGAATCTCCAGAGGGGGTTTGGCGGTCTGAGGGATTACTGAGGCCACCGGCCAGTTTGTTTGGTTTCAATCGATATTTCTTTAATTTTTCCCGTCGGGGAGAGAGGCGGGGTGCGGATGGGAAGATGGACCCACCGCTAATAAATCACGGCATCGGCGGGGGCCAGGCCAGCGCTCGGGTCCCCGTGCGTGGGAGGGTCCGCGGGGAGGCGGGGGATTGCGGATCTGCCCACGGGCTTTAATGGGATACGGGCAAATCCCAGGGATGCACATGTGCGATGCCCTCCCGGGAGCATCGCCCCGGGGCAGGGGGTCACCCCCAAACTTCCCCGCTCCCCCGGGAGAGGTTTGAGGCTGCTGCATCGCCGGGTGCTCCCCGCGTGGGGAGGGGGGACCCCGGGCTGTGTCCCCCCATCCAAACACCCTGTGCACGGAGCCGGGGAATGCTGCTGGGCACAGACAGCGGGAGCGCCTCCGTCCCGATGTACCGATTGTACCCATTAACTTTATTCCTGTTCTGGAAAATAATTCAGTTAAAACGAGTGCAATAAATGCGAGGCAGGGAGGCAGCTGCCTGTGTGAAAAAGCACAAAGCAGGGCTTGAATTTTAGATATTTTCTCTCTGCGAACCAGAGGGACATCTGGTTCCCCAGTCAGTTCCCCCTTTTGGTATGGTTGATATTATTATTATTATTATTATTATTATTATTATTATTATTATTATTATTATTATTATTATTATCATCCCCGTGTGTGCACGCAGCCATCACTGCACACACGGGCACCTGTATATGGGGTTGGTGCTGTGCATCTACAGCGAAATTGGAAGGAAAATCAGTCTCCTCTTAAAAAAATAGTTTTGTTTGGAAATTTGAAGGGAGATAGTGTATTCTCGGCTGCAGGTGTTTGCTTGTTGAAATTGAGCAGCGTTGCTGCTTTTGGGAAGGGGAAAGCTCTTTGTTGGCTTGTGAGAGTGTGGATGGGTGCATATAAATACACACGTGTTTACATAAATAATCACTTAGATACAAAACGCGTTTCCCGAAGATGCACACGCGTTTAGGGAGCGACCGAGGAGGATTTCCTGGAGCTGGTGCTGTGCTGGTGCCACCGCCGGTGCCAGCGGCGTTCCCGAACGGGTTTAACAAATCCAGCCTGGAAAACGTGCCTGGTGCCGACCAGCACTGGGCAGCGAAGCGTCCAGGTGTTCCCAAATCAAGAAGGGAAAGAGGGACCTCCAGAAGCCGTAGAATTATTATTTTTTTAAATTTATTGTCCGGTTAATGCCACCGAGGCTTGAACGCCAGCAGTAGCTGTGGTCTGGGGTTGTAACTAACCCGGGCACTGATGGAATAAGCTGCCTTCACGTGAGGTACGTGGCAGGACCCCAAAGGATTTTGAAATAATGTTGTTTGAGGCTGTAAGAATATGAGATTTTCCTGTGCTCTTTTCCTCCTCCCCCCTCTTTCTTTCCTCCTTTGCCCGTTCGTTCCTCTTCCCCCAGCTCTTCTTTTCTATTCCCCCTTTTTTCCTTTCCTTCCTCTTTCTTTCCCTTTCTCTTCCCTTTCCCTTTTCCTTTTTTTCCCCATTTCCTCACTTGTACCATTCCTTTTCTCTCTTCTCTCACATTTGTTTTGTTTCTCCTCTTTTTGCTTTTCTTTTATTATTACTTTTTTTTTGTTTCTGCTTTATTTTCTCCCTTTTCCTGTTTCCTTTTGGAATCTTTTCTTTCTTTTGTTTTTTAAAAATATTTTTCATTCTTGTGAATTTTTTCTTTTTAAAATAATTTTTCCTTTAAAAAATCTTTTCCCTGTTTTATCTTCCTCGCTTTTAATCCATTTATTCTTTTTTTAAAAATTCTTTTCATTCTATACCTTTTTTCTTTAAAAATATTTTCTCTTCTTTCTTTTTTTTTTCTTAATCTTTTTCGGTTTTCGTATTTTTCCTTTTTTTATATTTTTCCTTTAAAAAAAAAAATATTCCTTTTAAAATTCCCCCCCCTTTTTTCCCCCTTCTTTTTGTTTGTTTGGTTTTAGATATTTTTATTTTAAGTATTTTTTTCTTTTAAATATATATATTTTTAAAATCTTTTTCCTTTTTTTCTTTTTTTTTTTCCCAAATCCATCTGCTTCCATATGTGTGAGTCAGTGGGGAGCAACAAGAGGTGTCCTTGCTTGGTGGCTGTGCCATTCCAGAGGGGTAGAGGAGGCAAGCAGGGAAAAAACGCCTGGCAGAGAGCAGGACACGGACTGAAAAACGGGGTGCAGGAAGGAAAAGCATCACATGTGTGTGTCTGTGTCCAGCCGTGGGCTTGGCTGTCCCAAAATCTCGGCAGAGGTTTGCAAAGGGAGCCAGCGGGGATTGAGGGGTGGCAGCTCCTTACCCCAAAAACCCCAGACGTGCCCGGACAGGGCTTTGGGAGCCTGGCGGTGGCTGACGCTGCTCTTCTCTCCATCCCTAGAGATCCCCCAGTGCGCCGGCTGCAACCAGCACATCCTGGACAAGTTCATCCTCAAGGTGCTGGACCGGCACTGGCACAGCTCCTGCCTCAAGTGCGCCGACTGCCAGATGCAGCTGGCCGAGCGCTGCTTCTCCCGGGCCGGCAGCGTCTACTGCAAGGAGGATTTCTTCAAGTGAGTACCCCCGAAAGCAGCGTCCTCCTGCCGCGGAGCAAGCACGCAGCACGATTTTAAGCGTAATTTCTCCAAGATCTTCTACAACTCGTTGTTGTTGAAATGAAGGGAGTGTCGGTGCTTTGCAGCTGCTGCCAGCTGGGTGCTGGTTGTTGGGATTTAACCATGGGAAAGCGCCAGGTCTGGCTGCTGCTGCTGCCCGTGCCCTGTGCTGGTGTTCAGGGATGGCATCCTGCGGCGGCCCCGGCTCCGCTCGGAGCTAGAGGGCAGGAGAAACCTGCGCAAGGCAGCGCCAACGCTGCCTCTGCCTCCCGAGAGCCTCCCTCGCCTCCTCGGCATCTGCTGATGCTCTTTCTCCCTTTTCACCTTTACCTTTTTTTTTTTTTTTTTTTTTTTTTTTTTTTTTTTTTTTTTTTTTTAAATCTATCCCTTTTTTGCTCCCATTAGTGTGAAAACCTCATTTGATTGCCTTGGCAGCTGTCTCTTAGCTGTGAGATGCCCCAGCCTTGGCATTTCCCTGCTCCCATGAAACAGGACAACCCGTTCCCCATTAAAAATGGACTTTGCCTTTAGGATGCTCTGGTCCCTGGCTGCCCGTGAAATCTGGGAGTTTCCCCAAGCGATAGAGAAGGATTTTTGCTGGGGCTGAATGGCCATGAAGCAGAGGGGTTGGATCCTGGTCGGTGGGTGCCTTTCACTGCTTGGATGCAGGAGATGGGGCTCAGCCATGAGGCAGCTGCTGCCCCTCAGGGACTAAAGCCACCTCCTCCTGCCAACATCTCCCGCTCTGGGCCGTCCCCAGCACCCCTCCCCACCAGCCTACAGCCATCATGATTAGCCCCTAGACAGGACTTCCCGTGCCTTCCCATCCCCAGGCTCTCCTAGATCCTCATCAGGCATCAGGACCAAAGATGCAGCTTGGATTTCTCCTTCCCGGAGACGGTCAAAGCGGCCACTCCAGCCTGGGTAATAACACTTCACTTCTGATATTTTCCAGCCTATTAATCTCCGAGTCATTTAAATAGTCGCCCAAAAGGTGCGGGTAATCAATGTTAATTGGAGTTGAAAGATCAGCGACTTTCTCAGATGAGGTCCTGCCTGGATTATTTGGTGCCAATCAATAGCAACTCGGCGCTCGCACCTCACCTTTCCTTAACCGCTCATTGATCTCGGGGTGGGGAACCTGCAGGGGACGTGAGGATTTCAGCCCAACTTCAGAGGCATTTGGCAGTGCAGGAGCTGCTTCGGAAAGGATCAGATTGATTTTTTATTTTTGTCTTTTTTTCCTTTCCCTAAATAGCAGCTTTTGATCCCCAGCTCTGTCCTGGGTCCTCTGTCCCCAGATGATGTGGAAACACCCCGGGGTGTTGGGACAGTTATTAAAATGGCATTTATAGTGTTCTGTGAGAGGGGGTGAATGTGCAGGGGATGGTGGCTGCACAGTGGGCACTAGCTCAGTTTTGGGAGCAGAAAAGCATCCTCTGTCTATCCTATTCCTCTCTCACACCTGCCTTCCTCTTTCCCTCCATTGCCACCCTCCTTCCTCCTCCCCTCCATTCCCACCCTTGCTGCATCTCTCCCTTTATCCTCCATTCCTTCATCCCTCCCTCCCTATCTCTTGTCCATCTGCTCTCCACCCCTCTCCCACTTCCTCCCTTCCTGTCCCACCTTCCTTCCCATCTGACTCCAGGAGAGCTGAGGTCTCCCCAGCAGATGTGTCTCCCTTCAGGATACAAATCCAGAGGCAGAGACAAACCAGGTTTTTCCTTCTCACCTTGTGCCTCCAGCACCCCGAAATCGTGCTGGCATCACTCATGCCCGGTACCTGCCACCCATCCCTGGGTGACACCTGTGCAGCTCAAGGACAGTCTCAGAGACCCAGCTTTGGTGGCTGTGCCCTGGATTTCTGGAGGGGATGGGTGACCCTGGGGCTTGATGGTGATTTTGCACGGCTGGGGGATGTTCAGGCCTCAGGGGACAGCCAGAGCTGCCTGGAGTGGCTGCACTGCCTGGACACTCCCAAATACTCCCTGGACACTCCCAAATGCCACTGCCTGTCCCTTTGGGGCAGGGGACAGGTTGGGTGTTCCTGTGCTGCCTCCTTCAAAGCAGATGGGGACAGGTTTATTCTGACAGTTTAGTCACCTGGGCTGCTGCAGAGCCAGGGTGGCTCTGTGGTGCTCTGGGGTGTTTAGGATTGCAGTGGTGAGCAGAGCCCTGTGGTGTCTGTGGGGGTCTGCCCCAGGTCAATCCTACAGTATCTGCTGCCCAAAATACCAGTGGAATATTTGCTTACTTGTGACTTCCTTCTCATGGCACGTGTCACCCTTGTGCCATTAATTCAGTGAATGCTCTTCTTGCACACTTCCTGCACCATTCTTGCAGGCTCATTGCATGAATCTTCCACACTCCTTGCAGTGTTCTTGTATCATCCTTGCACATTTCTTTCACACTGCTTCCACACTCCTTGCACCATTCTCGCAGGCTCCTTCCACACTTATTTTCCCACTCTGACCCACCTTGCATGCTGCTGCCACACTTCTCTCATGTCCCTTGGACACTCCCTGCAGCCATGCAGGCGGCTTTGCTCGTGCCCCACACCAGCCCACCCCACCCCACGCCCCTGCCAGGCCCTCGTTATGGTGTATGAGCCCCATCATTATGCCTTAATGTGGGATTCATCATGCCGGCGGGGCGGCGTAATTAATTTATTTGGTATTAATGTGGATGAAATATGTACTGTCCTTGCAGGGGAAAAATCAGGCAGCCTATAAGCATTAGTTAAAAGAATCATTAAAATCAAACCTTCCTCGGCTCCATTAGGCCGGTCTCTCACTCTGAGGAAGATAAACCCCCGCCGTGTGAAGTGTCATGCATAATAAGGTTGATTGCTGGTTTAAACTATGCCCTGTCTCCTGCTCCCCATCCCGGCAAACCCCACCTCGCCGGGGGGCTCAGGGTCGCCCGCTTCTCCTCGCAGGCGTTTCGGGACCAAATGCACGGCGTGCCAGCAGGGCATCCCCCCAACCCAGGTGGTCCGCAAAGCCCAGGACTTCGTGTACCACCTGCACTGCTTCGCCTGCATCATCTGCAGCCGGCAGCTGGCCACGGGCGACGAGTTCTACCTGATGGAGGACGGGCGGCTGGTCTGCAAGGAGGACTACGAGACTGCCAAGCAGAACGGTAGGCACCCCAGAAAGGCTGCGGGGGGCACGGCACGCACAGGGGTGGCCGTGGCTCGTGTCCCTGCGGGAAGGTGTCGCTGGTTTTGGGGAGATATTCCCCGCTGGCGTGTGCCGCTGGTCGGGGCTGGTACCGGCTCCTTCGCTTGCAGATGACTCGGAGGCGGGCGCGAAGCGGCCCCGAACCACCATCACGGCCAAGCAGCTGGAAACGCTGAAGAACGCCTACAAAAACTCCCCCAAGCCCGCCCGACACGTGCGGGAGCAGCTCTCCTCCGAGACCGGACTTGACATGAGGGTCGTGCAGGTGAGGCCGCGGTGCCCCTCTGCACCCTGCCCCGAAAGCAGGGGTCCCTCCGGGGTGCCTGGATGCTGGGTTTTAGGGGATGCAGGGGTGACATGGGAGTTGGGTGGTGTGAGTGCCTGGAAGCTGGGCCTCAGGCATGATGGGCGTCTGGATTGCATGGGGTGTGGGAGCTGGGGGCAGGGGTGTTGGCGTGCAGGTGTGCAGGGGTTTAGGCACGCTGGGTTGCATGGGGCTGCTGGCATACCAGGATGGTGTGCCAGGGTGCTGGCATGCTGGGATGTGAGGGTGCTGGCATGGATAAAGGGATGCCAGGATGCTGAGCACTGCGTTTCCTGGGTGCTGGGTGGTAGAGGCGCTGGATTACAGGGGTGCTGCCAAGCAGGACCGCCAGGGTGGCGAGGTGCCGTGGTGCCACCGGTGTCCCCACGGCCCGCTCCAGGTGTGGTTCCAGAACCGGCGGGCCAAGGAGAAGCGGCTGAAGAAGGACGCGGGGCGGCATCGCTGGGGGCAGTTCTACAAGAGCGTGAAGCGGAGCCGCGGCGGAGGGAAGCTGGAGAAGGAGAGCTCGGCCGAGGAGTGCGGCGTGAGCGACAGCGAGCTCAGCTTCCGCGGTGAGCGCGGCGCCCGAGCGGGGCCGGGGGGCGGCGGGGCCGCTGCCCGCGCTGACCCCCCGCCCCCGCTCTCCCTCCTGTCCCCGGCAGAAGAGCAGATCCTCTCCGAGCTCGGCCACAACAACAGGGTGTACGGCTCGGCGGGGGACGTGGCGGGCGGACAGTTGCTGAACGGCGGCTTCTCCATGGAGGGCACGGGGCAGACGTACCAGGACTTGCGGGACGGCAGCCCCTACGGCCTCCCGCAGTCGCCGTCCTCCATCTCGTCGCTGCCGGCCCACCCGCCCTTGCTCAACGGGCTGGACTACGCCATGGACGGCAGCCTGGGGCTGGTGGCCCACGGGGCGCAGGGGGTGAGTCAGACGCTGCGGGCCATGGCCGGGGGTGGCCCCACCTCCGACATCTCCACGGGCAGCAGCGTCGGGTACCCAGACTTTCCCACCAGCCCGGCCTCCTGGCTGGACGACATGGATCACCCCCCCTTCTAAGCGCTGCTCGCCCCCCGCCCCGGCCCCCGCGCTCCCCCCGGCCCGCAAGCGCAGCGCTGAGGGACCCGCCGGCGGCTGAGCTTCCCAGGATTTCCCGTGGGAATTGGCCCTGCGGGGCTGCAGGGAGGGGGGACGGCAGTGCCGACGGCTGGGGTGGCTGCGCTCGGGCGGGGGGCACGGATCCTTTGGGTGTAAGCACAAGAGAGGTGGCGGCGCACGGGGCCCCGGCCGTGGCCAGGCCGGCGGGAAGGACAGAAGGACAATCAGGGGGGGCAGAGCCCATCCCGGCACCCGCGCCAGCCCCGCACCCCCCGCCCAGCACCGCTGCTATTCTCAAGAGTTATTTTTCGATATGGTGTTGAAACGCAGCTCGGCGCTGCCCGGAGCCTCCGCAGAAGTCTATATTGTAAAGGGTTTATTTTGTCCGGGCAAGGCCATTGCTCAGCTGCCCAGGGGCGATGCTGCCTCGGGCGGTCCCGCCTGCTCCTGGCCCAGAGGCCGTGATTTATCCCTGGGCACGCAGAAGCATCGCTGCTTTCTTTGCACCATGGTCACACAAGGGGAAGGAATGAAAAACACCTGCCTCCTGCCCGGGATGCCCACTGGCCAAGGTGGCCATGGGGCTGCACCTGCAGAGCAGCCACTGGAGGCGTGGGTGGGAGAGGTGGGCAAGGTTTGCTCTGAGGGCATTGCAAAAAAATTCCTCCCAAGCAGGGGAAAGGGAATTTCATCAGCTGCAGGAGCACCTGCGTGGTGGGAAGGGAAGGCGATTGAGGTGTGAGATGCTCCTGGTATGATTCGCCCTCCTCCTTTGGTGCCGTGGGTCTGATGGTACTAAAGGGTGAATGCAGGCAGCCAGGAAGGATCCCGGTGGTTTTGGCACATCCCACAAGCCCCATGGGATCTGCTCCTGGCCAGGCTCACTCAGCACTAGCCCTTGCTCAAAACCTACAAGCCCATCTTGTCCAGCACAGCCACACCCCCTACCCTCAGACACTCAGCCCCGTGGGTAAGATCCAGCTCCAGACTCTCTGCCCAGTGCCCAGCTCTGCCCCAGCCCCACAGGGATGCCCTGGCCATGGGCTCCCTGCCATCCTCTCTGCCTCTGGGGTGGTACTGATGATCCTCCCTTCAGGGAGGGCCGGGGGTGGATCCGGTTAGTCGGCTCCTTCCAGAGATGTGGAGGCTCCAGAAGCAGGGGGAAGAAATGAATAAAAATGAGAAATAATTAAAAAAAAAAAAAAAAGAAAAAAAAAAAGCCACACGAGAAAGCACATCACTGGTCTGTCCTTGTCCTTCCTTGCCCCCCCAGCTGGGTGCCTTGGTGCTGCAGGATCTGCCCCAGCTGCATCCATGTGCCTCCCCCCCCTCCAGCCTTGGGTGCTGCTTCGTGCCAAGCTCCCGGCCTTGCCGGCACTGGTGGGGAGGGGTCAGGGGAGAGCTGTGCCTGCTGCTCTCCATCCCCCTTCAACAAGGCCAAATGCCTCCTCCCCTCGCTGTGTAAATTTTGTACAGTTCCAGAAAGTGAGAGTCTTGTTTCCTGGGGGAATAAAAAGGAAAAAAAATAAAACCCACCAAAATAATAATAATAAAAATAATTTTAAAGAATAAAACCTTATTTATTGCCATGTCTTGGGGAGAAATGATCCCCTCAAATTGCCCCTGGATTTGGGCCCAGGGCATTGCTTTTGTACCCTGCCTCTGGTGTGTTGGCATGAGATGTGTACAGTCACCCCCTCCTCTGTGAGGGAAAGCGAAGGCAAATAAACTCGGGATGCTCTTTAGCAGCTGCTGTCTTGGAGATTTTCTTCCTCAGTGGGAGGGCAGTGGTCACCACTGGCATCCCTGCTCTGGCACCTGTTTGGGGTCAGGATTGCCGGGGTCGTGTCTGGATGGTGGAAGTGACATCCCTGGGTGATGGAACAAGTGACACTGGTCATCGTGCCCTGGCTTTTTGCTGGCACAGAGACCTTTGGGGCAGGAATCTCCATGGCTGCCACATGGCACCCCAAGGTGGCACAGCTTTCCTGCCACCATGCAGTGACAGGGGTGCCTGGCTGTGCCACCACAGCGCTTGGTGGGCACAGGTGAGATGTGAAGGCCGTGCCAGGCAGGGGGGGCAGGGGGGTCCAACCCCTCCACGGGCACCGGTGTGTTGGCTTTCTGTATTTTAATCATTTTAACATTTAATGCTTCTCAATTAAAGTGATTTCCTGGAGTAGATGCCAAGCTTAGGGTGAATGCACATTAACCACTTTCTGTATCGGTAGTTAAAGGCACCGAGGGATTTAACAGCAATCCGCAAGGCTGCTGGGGAAAGGTTTGGCTGAATAAAGCAGATTATAAACAATAATATATGTCTTTCTCTCCTCCCCCCCACCCTGCTTTCTTTTTTTTTTTTTTTTTTTTGGAAAGGCTCCAACCTCACAAACAGACCTAAAGTGCTATAAACATCTCCAGGGCTGAGCGCTCGGCCCCAAATGTGCTCTCTGAAAGCACCGGCACCGCGGCTGCTGCTTTTCATCCCAGCTTTAACAGAGATTTTTTATTACCCAGCCTGTCCATCAAGCCAGGCAGTGGCTGTGCATTATGGGCCTGCACAGGGGTGGCCTTGCTTGTCCCCAACCTTAGTGCCACCATGTCTCCCTCACAAAGTCAGTGTGACTCCAGTAGTGGGGTTGGCATCTTTGCTGCATCTGGATGCAAAAGCACCGGGTTGTGATGAGCCAGCCTGCAGCTGCTCTGGGCAGGGGCAAAGGGAGCAGAAACCAAGGGGGGTCCTGCTTCATGTTAAGTTAATGGAAAATAACCTGCCCAAGGCACTGTGTCCTCAGCACGGAGCCTGGCCCGTGCTGTGTGTGGTGTGGTGGCTGCTGGAGCCAGCACAGTGACTCTGTCAGCGTCAGCAAATGCTGGCAGGAGCCACAGACACTGCAAGGGGCCAAAGCCACGTGTGCCTGCTGCCCAGCCAGCCCTTAGCCAAAGGAATGTTCCCATTTATTCTTCTGCTGCAGAACCCCATGGCAAGCAGCTTCCTGTCACAGCCATGGAGATTTCCTCTGCTCCCCCCAGGCTGTAAATCTTGTCTGGGAAAAGCCAACTCATGGCAATATCCTGCAGGGAAGCCATGGTCTCCTCTTGCCACACACTCAGCCAGTGCAGCAGCCTCCCTCCCAGCTGGGAGCTACCCCACAGCACAAACCCACCCCTGGCAGCTCCCTGGGCCCAGCTGGGTGCTAATGAGGAAGCACTAAACCCCATGATCATCCTGCATTCACTCCAGCACTCAGGCATGGCACATTTTTCTCCCTTTTGGGTACTTGGCCAGCTGAAAAGATCATGAAGTGTCTGAGACAGACCCAAAGGAGTGACAGGGTAGGTGCAGGTTTATCTGTGCTCAATTCTTACCAGACCTCAGCCCTGAAGGAGTCATTCCAGGGATGGACATACAGCAGGAGGCCCTGGAGCTGCTAACAGAGGTGGGGTTTAAAGCCATTCAATTCAGCAAAGTGGTAAAAGTCCTGTCAGCTTGGAGAGACTGATTAGCAACATGTGTTGTGTGAGAACCAGAGGGACAGACACACACCTGTAGGACTCTGCTGTCTTTGCAGCTCTCTCTCCCCAGGACAAGAGCTCCAGCAGAACTTCTCAAAGGTTATGACTGCCCTGAGCTGCCTCCCATTCTTACAGCTACAAGTCAACCCCTTAAAAAAACCCCCAAAAACCCAAACAAACATACTGAGGCTTGATCCCAATACTGTGCTTTTATTTATATTATTTGTTTGGACCCAGGGAAAAAAAAAAAAAAAACAACCAAAATTCAGTCTCAACGGGAGAGATGAGCATCTCACCTGGCTCTGCATCCCCATGGAGGAGCCAACCAGTCAGCCCACGCTGCTCTGGTGAGACAGCCCACACAGCACTCATGTTTGATACATTAAAGTAATACTTGGGGCTCCTCCAGGCCCTCTCCCTCCCCCCCTCAAATACTGATAAACGTCAGAGCATGCTGAACTCTGATGCCATCCTGCTCAGGGCCCTGGTGCTGGAGAGCCCAGCCAGACGCTGTGCTTTACAAGGTCCCCTTGAAGGCCCGAGGTGTTTGGGGAGGGCAGAGGGAAGGGGGAAGGGTTCTATTGCAGAGCATCTCTGTGCCCTGGGGGTCAGGGCTCGCCGGTGCTGTGCTGCTGCAGAGCTGAAGTGATGGCTCTGGAGTCCGTCACCTCCTCGGGCAGGCAGCCCTCCTGGTCCCGCAGCCTGGGGTCTGCTCCCCACTGCAGCAGCAGCTCCACGATGTCCAGAAACTCGCAGGTGGCAGCTGGGGGGGTAAAGGGAAGGGTGAGTGTGGGATGTGGCCCGAGGGGGAGGTGCTGGGCATTTCTGGAGCCGTGGCTGTGGCTGGAGATTTCCCCCGCGGGCAGGAAATGCCGGCTCAGCACCTGGCCCGGCACAGCATCGCTGCAGCAGCGCCCAGACACAATGTATTGCTTTGGACTGAATAGTGCAAAGGAAGGAGAAAAGAGAGGGAGAGCAATGCAAAGCCAGAAGTCCTGAGGGGGTGCAAGCAGCACCCAGAGCCCACAGTGCAGCCACAGGTGCTGGGAGTAGAGGGATCTGCAGGGCATCACAGGGAGCCTGGGCACAGCTTGGCTAAGGCACCCTCACATCCAGGACTGGAGACTGACCCTGGCAAGGGCCCCAGAGTGCTACTGCAGCACTGCAGGCACCCCCAAAGAGCCACCTAGGAAGGCATTCCCTGCCTGCTCTTGTACTCAGATGTTCATCTATAATGTATCTGTAAGCCCTTGCTCCTCACCTGCCTCCTGAATCTCCCAGGGAGCAGGCAGCACATCCCAGACACAACATCTTCAGTACTGCCTTGCTCTTGACTTTTGCCCATCACTTCTTTCTGCATAAAATCAGATGGTTTATAGCTGCTGGCCACCATGTCCTCGAGAACCAGCTCCAGACAACTCTGCCCATGGCTTGGGACAGCTGTTAATGGCACACATTGTATTTCCCACACCTCTACTAGCAACTGTTTTTTCATCCCTCATTTTCTCTGCCAAGCTAGTTGAGTTTGACCTGAGCTTTTCTCTGTCTTGGGATGTCTTAACTAAGGATGCTACAAAAAAAGAAGCAGGAAAATCAGGAAAACTCTTAACACTGGACTTGGCTGACATAGGTAGAAGTCCCAGACTCTGGATTTTCCCTTCAGCCTGTGCAACTCAGACCTTGTGCAGCCCAAAGCTGCTTTACCAGGCCATGAAGCTGGCAGCTTCCTCTTGCACTGGTAGCAATTGGTTTCAATAATATTTTGGGTGTTTTTATAAAGCAATCGACTGACTCCATTAGTAACTAGTGTATTTTGCATTACTCCCACAGTTTCCTACTGATCCAAAAGGACAAGCAGTAATGTCTCATTAAAATAAATTCAATGTGTGATTTGAGTTTATATAGAAAAGATAAAAAAGGGGTCAAAAAGAGGAAAGAGATTGGTGAGGAAGCAGGTGGGGGTGTGGGCAAGGCAGAAAATAAGACTTGCAGAGGTGCCAAGGAAGGTACAGTGGCAGCTTCTGGGGATGGGAAAGGTGGCTTACTCATCCAGTGCCATGTCCTTGAGCAGGCTGGGGACACCCCTAGGGACAAGCAGAGCTGCTGGATTTATCACACCCTGGGACCCTCGATTTGTCAAGGGCCAGAGCGGCAGCCCTGACACTGGCACGGGTGAAGATGAATTTCCGTTCGGCGCAGTTCTCCTCCCGACTCCATTAATCCTCGGGGTTGGGATGATGAATTTTTTTTTATTATTTATTTTCCCCGCAGTCCCCTCCCAGTGCCCCGGCCCGGCGCAGACAGAGCCCAACAGATGGTGCTTTGCAGGGGAGCCGGGGCGCCAGGAGGATACAGAGCCTGCCCACGCCGCGGCCGCTCCGAGTGCCTTGATTTCCTCGGGGACAGGCAGCAGCAATGATTCCAGCACTCCCCTGGGGGGGCTGGATGGATGGATGCAGAGCAGCTGAGGGAAGGGGCTGTTCAGCTGTGCCATGGGCACAGAGCAGGGTCCAGGGCTGCTGGACTGGCCTCCACTTAACCCCCGATTAAAGCCGGGGTCAGCCCGTCGGAAGGAGCCGGGATTTATAACCCCCAGCAGGATGCGCTTTGACACCGGCTGTAATCGGGAGAGCTGTCACCACAAGGACAGCTGTCAGGCCACACCTGCTCATAAAAAGGGATGCAGACACCCTAAAAGCAGGGGCTGCCTTGCTGATGGGATTTAACCCTTCCCTGAACTCCATGAACAGCCTCCAACAAGAGGGAAGGCCTTGTGAAGGCACTGCTCTGCTCAGAGCATTAGGAGAACTCCGTTAGGAGTTCTGCCCCTCCACTGCCTTGGTTGTGAAGTGCTGATCAAAATGGGAGTGGGAGGTGACAGTGAGTTCCACTTTCAGGCCAACAGACACTTGAATCAAACCCAGTCACCCGTTTAAGAAGCATTTTCCAAGCTTGGGGTGGTCTATGGCCGGATCAGCAAGAAAGGGAATGAGGATGTCCTGGGGGCAGTGATGGCCACCAAGAACAGCCAGGCACCCATGGGAACCCCAGACCTGTGTGCCAGCAACCCAGAGAGGCTTCCCAAAGATGACATACAGGAATGAGAGAGGGGATAATGCTCAAGGGGAAGAAAAAATTTCAACACTTAACAAATATTTTCTTCTTAGGAAGAAAATCCTGGGAAACTCATTATTGAAACACCTAAGCTGGAAGGGTGAATCAGAGAAAACATTTCTGAAATAATGTTCATTATATCAGTTATGTTTGTTTGTGTTGAACAACCTGCCTCAGTCCCCAGCCAGAGGGATCCACCTGCATCCACCTTCCACATACTGGGCTTGCTTGAAGCAAGAGCTCTTGGATAACTTACAGGTGTGCTATGCTTTTGCACAACCTATTACAATCTACTGTGTACCCCTCAGTCCTGGAGCTGGAAAGCATCTTCCAAGGAGAGAGAAAGCTCAAACTGTAGAATGGCTTAGGAAGAGGAAGAGGCAATGTGGCATTTTAAGTGCTGTCCATCTGTGGACAACACTGTGCTAAGCAACAAATTCACCATTCCAGTCACAGTGATAGGAGTTTGAAAAATTGAGGATCCTACAGGAAAGATCCCACAGGGAGAAATGACACATTATTGTAACTACAGTTTTGCTTCAGGGGCCCTGGAATCTGGAGTTTAGCTTCAGATCCAAATGCTGTGCTTTGGACTGATTTCTGCAAAGCAATTTTGCCATCCTGCTAATGTCCTTGTGGAGAGATCAAGAAGAGAGAGAAAGACACAAACACTTCAGAATGACAAGTATGCTCTTAATTACAGTGACAGGCATCAAGAGAGAGTACAAGATAATAACTGGCTATGTCTTAATTTTGGGAAAAAGATTATGATCCAGATTAAATGGATACTTTTTTCCTATTCCCTGCACATCAGCACCGCACGCGTCACTTCAGTCTCTACTTTTCTCATTTGGAGATAGAACAAGCTTCCAATTAAATAATGTATCTAATTAGCCTGTAATTGTAGGAGGGACACCAACTGTGACTTGCTTCTGCTGATTTTGGTAGTAGAGAAGCTGCTGCTCTCTCAGCTGTGATCAAACAGATTTGTCACCAGGACACATGATGGTGAAGGCCACCTTGTTTGTCCCCTTCCCCTGACCTGTGTAACCTGTTAAAACTGGCCCAGGTCCTCCCTGAAGGCCAAGGGATTTGGCATCCCCAAACCAGAGCCACTCCTGGGTCTGCAGCAGGCACACCACCATCCTGGAGAAACAGAGTGTACAGGGAAACTCTGCATCATTAACTGGGGGAAAAGGAAGGCTTTAAGGTGACATTTGCAGAGGAGAATGAAGGGAGGGCAGCAATCTTCTCCCAAGGCTCCTACCCCTACCATGCTGGGATTTGCTAGTGGAGGTAGCCACTGGTTAATCAAATCCAGCTTTCTTGCTCAGTTTTCTCCCAAAATTTGCTTTCTGTGTATATACAGCATTTACTCCAGCTGCAAATCCATGCTGCTAAAAAGGAACAGCCAAGCTTAGAAGCAGCTTACCATAATGGAGTGCAGTCTGGCCTTCCCCATCCTGAAAAAGAGAAAGATTTGATTTTAGAGGTGTAGGTAACATTGTGGTAACACAAATAAATCCCAGTTTTAAACAAATAGGCTGAATCACAGCATCATTTTAATTGACCAGACAAACAGCCAGGACACCCAGCTAGCTGACAGCTGAGATCTGAATCATCATCCAGCATCACTCCCTATTGATGGATAATCAATATCTACCCACCCGTAGGAGTGCGTGGATCACGTCATGACGTGAGTATAATTCAGTTCATACTGTTATCACTTCCAGCCCATAAAAATGAAGGATTTCAGTCCTATGGCCTCACTCTGGGATTCTTGCTACTCCTGATGCTTTAGTGCAAGATGCTTCAGTGCAAACCTAGCTTTGACCAGCTACTTGAGAGAAGGGTAAAGCACTGGGATGCTCACATAGCTCAGTGCACTGCACTCTTCAGCACAAGGGAGCACAAGGGGGAAAAAACACAGTTCCTTCCACCTGAATAAATCTTAGGTCCCTGCCTTCAGAATTCAGGTCTACCCCAATACTCAGGTTAAATTCTACCAACTCAGGAAAGGGCACAGTGCTCAGGGATGAGAATAAGTTGTAAAACATCCTTGTGAAACACCTGCAGCACAAGGGCAAAGCAAACTGCATGATTTGTTGGTGTTGGCACACAGCTTTCTGTTCCAGCTAACACTTAAGCCACTGCATCAGCTGCACTGCTTTGGGAAGTGTGTTCCTCCCCAGACTCCTGTGTCCCCTCTCCAGGGTTCTGCCACAGCAGATATCTTACATCCAGCACTGCAAACCCAGGCACCTCACCCCGACACAGCCTCATCCTGCCACCAGAATAGGTGAAATAACAGAAGGAAAGAATTACTGGCCTCTTTGCTTTCACTCCCCAACCAGGATTAGCCTCTAATTCAGTTCTTTGCCTCCTTAATTTATTTGCATCTGTCTGTGGTGACTTAAGTTTTTAATTGCCGTCATCTTGGGGATTAAGGTGCAAATTCTACAGTTTGCTGTAGATTCTGGAGCAGGTGAAAAAGAACAGGAGAACAGGTAGAAATTCCACTCATAGCTGGAAGTCTTCAGGTTTCCCAGTGTGTTATTCTGTTTGATATTCAGCCTGTTGAGCTGAGGAATTAGGAATGACCTGTGTTTTAGGGTGGGAGATGCCATGCTTTGCTCTGGGACACTGCACCAACACAACAACCACGGCAGCAACAGGGATAAAAAGCCAAATGTAAAAGGCATTGGCTGCCTAAATGCCCATTCCACGGCTCTTCCAAGCAAAAGGGTGGGAGGGCCAGATTTTTCTTTCCATGTGCCACTACCTCCCCTTCATGTCACTCACAGCAGTGTTTGAAGACACCTCATTTCAGAGCCTATTTCTGCCCAAACTGTGGGGAGCGTAATGCAAATGGGTGTCATAAGATGGTACCACAAACCAAAGAACTGAGGGAATCACAGACAGCATCCATTGATTATCCCACACTAATAAGGTAACCAATGTGAGCCAGTGTCCCTGAGCTCTCCCTAAGCACATGCCTGTTTGTAACACAGAGCCAGCACTGACTTCAGCAAAATATGGAGCAGGGCTGGGGAAGGACAGGTGGGAGTGCTCCAAATGAGTTATTGGAAAGGCAGGATGTCAAATGTGTGGGCTGGGGGATGGGAATCCAGCTCTCCACTGCATCACCACCTCCAAGACTGCAGCCAACAAAACCCACAGGTGAACAGGACTGGAGCCATGCAGAAGAAACCCTTTCCCCCTGGAATGCTTTGCTGCAGAACTCCCTATTAAAACACATAGGACTGCTCCAGGAATGCTGCAGATATTTGTTCCTCTTCCAAAGGCCTGCAGAAAGCACTGCTGTTTCAGCAGCTGGCTGCAGATAACAAGGTTTTTTATTTCTCTTAGATGTACTTCCTGGCATCTGCTGGGCTAAGGAGGGAGCACAGGTCCCGGCATAGGAAATGGGTCTCTTTAATCCCAGTGTGGTTTTTAAAAAGAACTATTAATCCAATGTTATGCAAACATGGTTTGCACTTTATTTATGCTGCGGATTTTCCCCCTGCTTTGAGCCTGCCCAATGGCCAAATGCTATTTGTTACACTTCTCAGATGCCGTGCTGTTTGCTTCTATTTCCTCTGTGACAAATTTTAATCCAGGTAAATGGAAAAAGCTCTAGTGTGGTCACTCACTAAAGGCCTTGAAAGCCCTCGGGAAGCTGCTGTTCTCAATCCCTCTTTGATTTGGCTTTTTGGAGCACCGTGGCTAATTGCAGCCTGATGTACCCGGCTGCTCCAGGTATGGCAATGCTGAGCCTTCAGAGCAAAACGGTCACACCTGGACACTAATCAACGATGGGCTGTGAAAGTCAGGATTATGGCTCCCTTTGTGGGAATTATGTGAAACAAACACTGCCTGCCAGGCACTGGAAGTGGCTGTTTTGCAATCAAACACGATGTGCAGAAGATGAGTGAAGATGAATTGTAGCTGGCATTGATGCAAGGGATATTTCCTGATGTGCAACAGAAAGCAGTGGCCTTTTGAGCACCTTAATGTCCTCCTCCCAAGGTGTGTCTGTGCTGGGATGGATGATCCCAAACAATGAATGGGCAGGTACAAGCCTCAGTCCTCACCCCACTGGCACCAGTCAGTGCAGCTGGAGTGCATCCTCCACAGCTGGGAGGAACAGAGATGTCACAGTGATCAGATGGATCCTCTCAGCAGATGGATCAAAGAGAAGGTGCTGAGAAAGGAAGCTGATGTTGGTGAGTGGGGAAGAGGAGATAGGCAGCTCTGGGCCAACACTGAGCCAGGATGCCTCAGAGAAATGCCTCTTCATGCCTCTCTATCACCTGTGAAAATGTCACTGTCACGGGTTAAAAAGGAAGAAACCTGCTCTGATTCAGTGAACTTCAGCACAAAAGAGGGCAAAAGCCAGGCTCAAAGCAACATCTTCTGTAAAGGCTTGCAAGGCACTGGCAGGCCCTTGTCCCAGAGCCCTTTTGGCAATTCTCCATCTGTAAAATGGAGGAGCTCATGGAAATGGCAAAACCCACACAGGTAGACAGAAAATGACCTGGAAGGAAAGAAAGACCATGACACACTCAAATGCAGGAGTGCTCAGTCACAGACACATTACTGACCAACAACAGATCTGATTCCAAGATTTCCTCTTGCCTCCTAATGCCATGTGCCATCCCTGGTGGCTTCTACAGCCTCCTGGCACATCTGGCCATGTCAGGGTGACAGCTGAGCTGCATGGCCTTTCTGGGACATGAAAACCCAAATGTCCATATTTACCCAACCCATCAAAACAAAGATGCTACAAAATCACTGGTACTTCCTACATGCCAGGTCTGTGACAGATGTCACTCAATGAAAATCCAACTACCAGTGGATAACTTATTGGATAACAGGATTTTGTTCTGCTCCTGAGAAATTTAAGCAAGAGAAATGGGAGAAGATGGACCGGGCGCAGATGGACCAACTGTCTTATCTGCTAAGTGGTACCATGGCTGCTGCACTTGAATTCTGTCTTATAAGTGATAGGATTATATTGGTGTTGCTATCCCATGTTATCCCATGTTCATTCCTTCAGAATTCCTATTCCCTGCTTAACCTAACACAAGTTCTGGACTGAAGGGCAGAGACAAGGAAGTGGCTTGGCTAAACCTGCTGAGACGCTGTGCACTCTGTAAGACAAGATTGCTGCTGCTTTGCCATTTCAAGTAGACTTTGACTGTCAATGTCTGACTGTGGTTTCATGGGACAGTTTTAAAAACAGTGCTGAATAAGCACTGATAGCTCAGAGCTGCTTCATTCACTCTCCAGGCTGTGTGCAGTGGGAGGGAGATACTGCCTCTTCCTCCATCTCACGTGTTTTGTTTAGCACCAGTGGAGAAAAAGGAAAAACTAATTCATGCTGGTTACCTGGGTGAGCTTTGGTCCAGCCTGATCCCATACTGGTGATGAAGATGGACTGGATCCTCCACACCAGCACAAGGGTCTGTAGGGGATGCACACCTCGAGTGCTGCTCCATACCGAGACCTCACTTTGATTCCTCCAATCACCTCCCAAACACAGCAGGAAGCCTCTAACCGTGCCCTTTCGAGGGGTAGCACATGTGTTCTTTATTTTAAGGTATTTTTCACCTATATTACCTTTTCTTTCTGCTCATTTGAGGCACCTTTTAAGGTGCACACTCGTTCCCATTGACAGACTCCGAATGCTGGCAGGGATCGCAGGAGATAAGAACGATGAGGTGATAAGAGTGTTTAACAGCACTGGGTCCTGGGCAGCATGATGGGCCAGAGGGAAGATAAATATTTACACTACATCTTTAGAAGGTGAATAAAAAGGGCCAGAATAATACAGACTCTGAACAAGCACCGGTGCTTAGGAGCTGTAATATAAATCTCTGCAGCCTCATGACACACACTCACTCAAGCCAGGGAGATGAAAAATAGCAAGAAAATACCTCCCTCCACTTTTAAAAAGGGTTTTATTTCTCATTTATTTCTACTTTAGACTTCAACTTCCCAACAATTTACTTTAACCTCATCATCATCATCTTATTCTCTCTCTGATATTTTCTCTCCAAGAAGACTGAGCTCAATACACCAGAATTGACATGCTAATACCCACCAATACTAAAACCAGGCAATGGGGGCTAACACAACCAGTCTGAAATTTAGCAGGAGACATCCCCATGTGCATCCTTGGTCCCAATTCCAAGGCAGCTCAGGCACTCTCCAAGGACCAAAACTATGGGACAAAGGATACACAGCAACCTCTGCTAGAAGCAAAACCAAAAAGCATGCACTGTTTTTTAGGGATTGCAAATAACCCAGGCTGGCAAGTGCAGGGCATCCTCTTAAGTTTGCTTCCTCATTAACTCTCTCACCTCCTCTGCATGTGTGCAGGTTTGGCAGGGATCCCTTTGTCACTGAGCTGTCTTTCTCCAAGAGCTCTCAGCTCTCTCCTCTGCTCACTTCCTCCCATTCTGACCATTTCCTACACTGTGCCAGGCAGATATCCCCGAGGATGGAAGGTGCTAGACAGATTTTTATCATCACCTCTCAGGCCCTTCTCCAGAGCCTACTGCCAGGCTATCATTTAGCCTATCTTCTAAGTGCCTCACAGATAAATTAGATCTGCATAGAGAAGCAATTATTACATTTCTAATGGCATGAACCCTTACAGCACAATCTGCTACTGAAAGGCAAAGAAAATTGCATTAGCTTTTGTTTGATTCAAAATTATGATCAAGGGAAGAGGGATGTTGAAGCCCTTTAAAGCCAAGCTTCTGAGCTGGGGATTTTTCTGTCTGGGGACCTCCCTGCCTGTATTCACTGCTGGAGCTCATACTCGTGGTTCATTTAGGAGCACTAATTTGGAGAAGCTGCTGTTAAAAGCAGATCTAAGAAAGCTCAGAGAGAAGAGGATGCCCAGGAACCACCACTGTCTCCCTCCTGAAGCCTGCATTTGCTAATGCTCCCAAACGCCCCCAGCCCGAGGAGTTCAGTGTGCCAGGGTTACGCTAATCCCTCATCGCCCTAGTTTCTAACTGGTGCTGTACCTAAATTTCCAAGTGCAATTTCAATGGGATTTATCACATCTACTATGATCAGCATGTAGTGCTGCTGGCACAGATACAGGCTCTCAATATCCCACTGCAGACATGGCTGTCATTAATTGCAGAACAAACTGATTTCTGAACCTACGCAGCAGCTCATGCAGCAACACTGAAACTCTCAGGGATGTTTTGCTATTGAGCATTTTCAATCCATTTTGCAGCCAGCACTCTGTGCCCAGCTGTGTATTAGGACATATTTATAGGTTATCCCAATAATATTTGCTACTGCCTGTTACTTTCAGCACCAGGCATCTTGCTGCTCATCAAACAAGTGTGCTGGTGCAATAGAAAAACTGCCAGGAAGCTGCAGGGATCAAAAAAATGTTTGGAGAAGTCAATGCCTGAAGCTGTAACAAGTGTCACAGCACTGTGGCTGAGCCAGTCCCCCTGACAAACCACACAAATGCCATCCCAAGCTATGGACAGGATGATATTCCAAAGCGCAGGATGTTAAAACCTCTCTTCTCAGGGTGCTTCCCTGCCCCCTCCCTGCATAAAAGTTAGTGCTCCTCTACTGCTTTATCACTTTAGCATGGCTGAGGCAGATACCTGCTTATTTAAGGGGCAGGATAAATGGGCTGAGACAGCTTTCCCATCCCCAATTCACTAGGGAACGCTTGGAAATTCCACCTGACACCGGGACCGCTCTGTGCTCTTAAACAATCTCCCGTCTGATCCGATTGTTCCCCAGTGGGGAGGCAGGCTGCAGCTAGCTCAAGAGTCATTGATTGGATTAACAGCCTAATTCCCAACAGATGAATAGAATACTGATGTCTTGTCAGCCCACATCATAGAAGGAAAACACAATCTGCTTCTACAGCCCGAAATTTAACCCTTTGCTTCCCTGCTCCCCCCTCCCTGGGGCTGGATGCAGGGTCCAGCACTTTCAGCTGGAGATCCTACCTATTTGAATGAGAAAAGATTTATTAACCTTCAGGACACTTTGCCTAATCATCAACATGCCATGGGATCACATGCTATTTTCTGTAAGAAACCCTCTTTTTCAACCCTTTCCACACAGAAAAGATTCATACCAGGGACCTTATTATTTTTAATTCTCTCTTTTCCCACCTGCCAATACAGGGAATGCTGTATGCTTCACAGTAAGCTGCTGAAAATTCATCAGCTTAGTGATACTTATCCTGAAATATACAGATATTGAACGTTTTCCGAGTCTATCATTTGATCAGGAGGATGGATCTGCCTGGAAAGGAACACCCAGCTGTGCTGCAGGAGAGGCATCCCTGCAAAGCCCTCTCCCTGCAGCAGCTCTTGGCAAGCCATGGGGCATGGGAATGAAGTGGGGTACATCATCTGTTCTTGGAGAGCTCCTGTTCTCCACCTCCTAATGGAGACACTAATGTTTTCTTACCTCATAGAAAGACTGTGATAAGAAATTAATTGCTACTGGTCAAATGTTCACTACCACAGCAGCAGGACTGTGTGCATATTAAAGAGATTCGCCAAGAACAGAATTTATTTATGGACTCCTTGGCATTGTCTGCATTTATTTCCTTGTTCAGGAGATAAGAATAAATAAAAATGATCCCATTTTAAGGAATTAATTCAAAATTACCCTATTTTTGTCTCCGATCACTGGGGTCCATAATGCTGTGGGGTTTTTTGTTTCATGTTTGCATTTGGAAAACAGGCAGGTATGTGAGGGTGTTACTGTGAGGGTGGGGAGGGTCTAGCACATCTTTCTCAGAGAAGCTGTGGCTGCCCCATCCCTGGAAGTGATCAAAGCTGGGCTGGATGAGGCTCTGAGCAACCTGGTCTAGTGGAAGGTGTCCTTGCCCATAGCAGGGGTTTGGATCTGTATGGTCTTAAGGTCCCTTCCAACCCAAGCCACTCTTAAGATTCTATATACTTTTGGAGATTGCAAGGTGTGCATGACCCAAGGTAAGCCAGGTTGTGCTGTGAAGCAGAAATAAGGTATTTCCAGTCTTATTTAAATTTTGCAACACACCTGCAGAGTAGAAACACTCTCTCCATCATTCTTTAACTCTAACAAACTAATTAACCCAGCCCTAACACGACTAATAGGAGAGAAAGCATGAAAGGATGGAAGTGCACACCTTTCTGTTCTCCCTTCTATAACCAATACCTGCTAGTCATGACAGTTTTCTAGACCACAGGGTATCATAACATTATTATGCATATAATAAACCTGCTAGGATACTGAATGAAAGAAACAGTCCTTCCCCCTCCTGGTTTCCAGCACATCAGCCTTACAGATAGTCCTGTCTTCAGAGGGACAGGGAGTCTCTGTGCTCACAACATGGGCAGTGGGGAGGCATTTATTACAGAGCTGCCCTACCAAAATAATTAGCCAGAAATGCCTCATCGACCCAAACAATTCAATTAATGCCCTATTAGTATTTTAAAGTGGTTCAAATTATTAGCTCTTTTTACAATTTGAAACCATAATGTTTAATTTTCATCCCAGATGTGAATTGCTCCAGAATGGCAATAAATAAATAAATCCAACGAGCCTTGTCCAGTGCAGCCCCTATCCTGCAACACGGGTGTGTTGCATATTCACAAATCCAGGTTAAGGATGGGGACTGGGGCAGTTGTGCCCTGGAACTAGCAGACTGCAGGTTTTATAAATACATACAGAAATAATTAAAATCTAAGGGGTTTAGAAGGGTTAATCTCCTTTAAATAATCCCTGCCACAAAGCCTGTAAAGTCACTGCTGGCACGATGCCCGCGTGGGACCGGCTGTCGGGTATCAGGACAGCACGTGTGGATGGGAGCAGGGAGATTAGGAGACAGCACTGCCACGGTGCCCCACCAATGCTGCTGCCCCACAGATGGCTGCCCAGGCACTGCCCAGGGGCTGGGACTGCTGGAGCAGGGCTGGACTCAGCACCAACCAGCAAGACAACATGCCACTTGCTCCACCTGATTAAAGAGAGAGAAGGAAGCATGATTAGGCTGCTAAATTTAACAGCTGAGAGTATTGCTGCCACTGCTTGGTTCAACTCAGCCCTTGCTGACTGCAAGGCAAATGCTGCCTGATACTTATTTAAAGGAATTCAGGGCATTGGAAGTAACCCCTTTGCCTCTGCAGGTTTGAACCTAAAGCTCTGCAGGATGGAAGAGATGTTGCACTTTTAATTGTCAACTCGAATGGCTCAGAGCTGCCCCTCTGCCTTTCCAGATGTCCTCTTTGTAGAACCTGTCATTTCAAGCCAACAACTGAGTGGCCATGAGAGAGAAAGAAATCCAGAAGAAAGTGGAGAAACCACCCGTGTCTGGGCTAAAGCACTGCCTGTCCCAAACCCATGGGTTTGATTCCCATGATTTGGACAAAGGAAGGCTCAGCTGAAATGCCCAGGAATGCCATGGCAGAGCTGAAGCACTGTCAGAGAGGGTGTGTTGTGAGAACAGGCATGGCTGCAATTAAAGCCAAGTCACAATGTGCTGCAGGAGGAGCAGAGGTGCTGCTACCAGCCCAGGGAGTTTTTTCTCCTTCCAGTCAGTGAAGATAAAGACTTTGGAAACTCTTCTGGACGCATAAACCTTCCTTGGCTTGGTGTGCAAAATCAGCACTTTCGACGTTGAGACATTCTGAAGCATCCTCTGAACTCATTAGATGAGATCTGGATTTTATTAAGCCAAGCTTAAGAAAACCTGGGTTAGCAGGGAAGCTGAGTTCCAGAGGCACACAGCCCTCAGCATGAAAGGCACATTTTTTCTCTTTCGCCTTTAGAGCCAGGAACCTTGCTCGGATATCTCAAAGCACTTGAGGATAGTGCTGTGCCCTGCAGCCTCCAGACAGCCTTTCCTTTCCAAGCATGCCTGTTTCTTAAGGATGATGACTCCTCTTTGTGGCTAATCTGGAATTAGAGAGCACGTTTGCACACTCACAGCTGTCTGTCAGAGGGGGAAGGCATCACAGCCTGGATCCTGCCCTGAAGTGGACCACTGCCAGGGAGAAGCCAACTGCATGTGTTGACTTAAGAAGCTCCCATCTCATCACCTCAAAGGGTTGCTGTTTTTGTGACATCCAGCAGCCTTTTAGCAGCCCCCATGAATTGTATTAGTAGCTGCTTTGCCATTTGTTATTTTATAAGGCACGAAGCTGCTCTTTCATTTGCTCACGCACCACTATACCTCAGACCCTGAAAACTCATTCTATGATCACTGGGGCTGTTTCCCAATGGAAGAAAGGAGGAATAAATAGTGAGGGAAAAGGTTTGTTGGTACTGCTTATTCACAGACAGTCAGGTTTCCTAACAGCTATTAATGAAGTGCTACTACTAAAGAAAGAAAAAGGAAAAATGTCTGGAGAAAACTGCCTCAGGACATCAAACTGTATCAGTAACTGGGATTTCTTGAGGAGCCACAGTGCTATTAAAATACAGCTGAACTAAGTACTTGCAGTTTGGTCTGTCATTAGGTATTTAGTGAGATGCAAAATTGATCTTCCCTTTAAAGGGCTCTTTCAAAGTCTAGAGGCAGCAGTTGCTCTCTCCCTGTGCTGTATAATAGAGGTGTTCCTAATGAAATTCAGCAGGAACTGGAGGCAACCAGGGAAAACCACAGCCAACTTTATAAGAGGCAGATTTATGTTCAGGGATGTCCTGCTCTTTGAATGAGTTATTCTGCACAGGGCAGGGATAACAGGTTCTCCATTCATGGGTTGTACAAGTGTGGCAGAAGGTCAAGTTCCCTGGTGGTGCTCGGTCTGAGCTGAGGGCTGGGGTTGCTGTCACATCTGGGGCTGGGCTGAGCAGCTTCATCCCATTTCCTACTCCAGCAGCCCAGGGAGCCCCCAGAACTGGGCCCAGCCCACTGGAGCAGATGGCAGGTGCTGGTGGTGGCTGCCACTGTGGGCCAGTGCTGAACCAGTGACCCAGAGGTGAAAGGCTCCGTATCTCCCATTATCAACCCCCAGAGCCCCCTCTGAAGTAAGTGTTAATACATTAATCTTTCTGACTGATGGAAACAAACTGCAAATATAACATTCCACAGGGGAATCTTTATTTATATTGAGCCCATATCATGCTTAAAAACATAAAGTTAAGGGTAGGCTTAGGTTTCAGCCTTCCATCAGAAACACTCCTAGTTAATGCCACCTTTTTTCCCTTCCAAGTACCAAATTTAAAGAGCACGTCATCATGCATTAGTCTGAGCACAGCCCCAGTGTGGATGGCTGCAGTAAGTAATAAACTGGTGTTTGTGTTTCCTGCTGTGCATGCTGTCCTCCTAAATAGTTTAATAACAAAAGAGTATATTTCCAAGCACTGCTGGAGTGCCTCGATGAAGCATGTGGTGTAGGATAAATACCTCCACATCAGGACACTTTTCAAAGCCATCAAGCAGAGGGGTCAGTCTGTTGTGGGTTTTTTTAAAACTGCACAAGCTAATGCTTTAAGAGTGTCTTGATGGAATCAGGGAAATTGGATTGTCCCCCCATTTGCTGGCCTAAAACAAGCCTTTTTTTATTTATCCCATTAGAGGAACACAAGAGAAACCTTTTAAATGTCACTAAAATTTTCCCTGCATTGCAAAACCCAGTCAAAAGGGTTTTAATTTTCCATGAGACCTCTTAAGTAATGCAGTATGTCAAGATTTAATACCTTGTGTGTAGGGGATTGTCTGTATTCTGTGCTGTTTCACCAGGGTGACTCCATAGGGTCGGTCCTGGTCACTGGATTTGGTCCCTGCTTGAACAGCCCACACCACTACAGATCAGGTCTGCTGAATGAACAGGCAAGTGAAAATGAGATGAGATGCACCTTTCCCTGCAACAGTCCAGGATTAGCAAAAATTCAGCAGTGCTGCTCATTCTCAAGTGACTTTGTTCTGTGACTCAAGACTCTCAGGTTTTGGGAAACCCTGTAATTTTTAGGCTTTATTCACTTTATTTATAGGAGAACCAGGGAGAATGGTCAAGAGGTGCTTTTGCACATAAGGCTCCACGTTCCCCTGGGATATTTAATAAGATAAACAGGGCAATATCACAAGCAGAGTCCAGGACTGCAAACTGGCACAACACACATTGGCTAAAGATGGCAACAGGACCATAAAGCCTTTGAAGGCTGGGCTGATGCCCGCTCCAACCTTGCTGTCCCAAATGGCTTCTCAGGGCCTCTTGAAGCTCATCCCACTTGTCAGCCAGCCTGGGAGCTCTGGGTGATCTGACCTCCCAAAGCAATCCCAACTAGTAACATTTGCTACTAAAAGACACCATTTTTTTTGCTCCTGTGGCATATGGGAGCTCTCTATCCATACTGTCCATGTTTCTTTATGCAGACAGTGAACAAGTCATACCACAGTGGAAAAGTGGGATGCCAAATCATTCTGGTCTGAGAGTGTAATTCTCCCCAAGGCTGGTTTTGCAGAGAAAATAGGAATTGGTGGGCAATAAGCATCCAGGCTGGGGTATGTGAGTCTCCAGTCTCTTGTCCCTGAATTCACACGGGAAATGTGCAGAGCCCAGGTGATCAAGCAAGAGGAGGCACATCCCAGCCTCTCAAACAGTCCCAATAAAACCCAGCTCTGAGACCAAGACACTGCCTACTGATCTTCACCGTAGGGTTGCATAATCTATTTTACAAAATGTCAAAATCCAGCATGAAAATTGGAAAAAGGGGGTAGGGGAAAAAAAAAAAAAATCAGAGCGGCTGGTTATTGGAGCAGGGGCTGTGTTAAAAGGATCAGGAGGTGGTGGGCCAAGTGGTGGGGGAGGGAATGGGATAAAGCAGTGGGTCTAATCAAATCAGTTTAAAAAGCTGCAGCCTCTCCGAGTTAACCTTGCCAATCAGGGAGGCAGCGGGAGCATGTCTGCGCACATTAAAGCGGGAGCGCGTCCTTGAACCCGCCCTGCTCTCCCGCAGCCCCGCACCCTGCAGGCAGCAGCACAGCGCCAGGCTGGGCTCAGCCTCCCTCAAGAGCGAGTCAGCATGGCAAAGGTGGATAAAATCCTTCCTCTGATTAGAGGTGAGCCCACGGGATTAAGCTGGCAAGAGCTGGAGAAATGTTAAAAAACGAACAAACCAAAAAACGGGGAACAAAAGGAGAAGCCCTCCCATTGACAAATGCTGCTGCATTGAGCCTGGCAGCTGTGAGAGGCATTACTAACCTTCACTAATGACTGAGGGCACTGAAGGCACTTTAAAATAAATATTCACTGGGAATTACACAGGTAATCTAAAGGGATTATCCTGCTGCCTTAACAGGTCCATAAACTAAACATTAAATGGTCTACACAAGTGTTTTCATTAATTTTGACCCAAATCAACCCTTCTGCTAAAAGCTCTGGAAAGCCAGATTCGATTTTGGAAACCACGTGTCTGCTCTGAGTTAGCACTCTTATAAATTCCTCCAGACCCTGTTTTCTAAAGGAAAAATAGGGCTGAGCTCTTGGAAGGCAGGAACCTGCCAGCAGTGCTTTAGCAGAAACACACACTGCCACCTAATCCAGTCCCTGTGATAAAAGTACCTGTGCTCAGAGTTTTGGCTCCAGCCTGTCTTCCCTGGGGAGACAGGGAATGCCCAGCATGGGGAGAAGGAGCTCTGCTATAGAGAATGGGACAAACCCTGTGCCTCAGTTTCCCCACCTGTAAAATGTCAGTGCCTTCCAGCTGGGGCACTTGTCCCTGTGCCTCAAACTCCTGGAGGGCAATTTCAGCTGGACCAGGGCTGTGTGTTTGAGTGAGGCTCAGCAGCTCATTCTCTCTTCCTAATTTCCCAGTTTTGTAGAAAATTAGGAAAGTGAGAGACATGATCAGGATGCTTGAAGCACAAAAATATGCTGCACCAATGGATCTGAAGTCCTTGGAGTCCTTCTGGGTCATCTGTACAAGTCAGGGTAAAGAAGAGTCAAACACAGTGGGAAGGTGGCAGGGTAAGCAGTCCAGAAAAAACTTCATTTTTAAAAAGCTCACTATTACTGAGGCAGTAATGTGCAATTTTAGTATTTTCTAAAGACTTTTTTCAGAAGTTCCTGCCTTTTTTTTTTTTTTTTTTTGTAAGGTTAGAAAAAGCCATGAAAGTCTAACTGTCTAACCTGGTAAAACCTAATTTCACAGAAAATCTTCTTTGAAAGCCTTGGCAAGTGCTGTCTGAAGGCAGTGTGGAAGAGTGCTCTAATAGCAGCATTTTAAACTCACACAGTAAGAGCCAGTAAAGCCAGTTTTGCACACCCTCAAATGAAAAATCGTCCTGCTAAATGAGACTTCTTCCCCCTGAAATACCTATTTTTTATGAACTCCTGAATATATGCTAGAAAAAAATTTAACAGATAAAAACAACTTCTGTCTTTAAAGAAGATGAATTCTCCTCCTTACTTTTAAAATAAACAAATAGCCTTGAAGTTCTCTTTATGTACTATAAACAAGTGATAAAGGGGAATAGATCAACACCGAGGAGACCTGAAGCCTCTAACAGGGATCCAGAGTTTAAAATCCAGGATTCAGGCTTAAAACTGGCAGGAGTCACATTCAGGTATCTGTGAACAGGGAACACCTGTGGGACTGACTAATACTTACAGGTTTGTGCTGCAGCCCAAGGATGTGAGTGGAAGGGGAGATATTTTAGCAGTCAGTCACTTCTGCTGCAGCCTTCCTCAAAGCATCAGGGAGGCTCCTAGCCACATGAAATATGGATATTCAACTATCAGGTGATTCTAGAAAAGCTCCATCAGAAAGCCACCAATCAATCCAAGAAAACTCACCCTACTGCACATCCTGGTCATGCCACAAAGCCTCCAGGACTAAAGCAGACTGGAAATGATGGCCCAAAGCTTCAGTTTGTACTGAATGCAGCAGCCCTGAACACCTAATTCCATCTACCAAGAGTTTATACAAGTAAACCCTTCTGTGGGCTGCATCAGTGTCTGATGCCTAATGAATACTAAAATTGGGTCTGCAAATGCCATGATCACTGTATTTCCCTGGGCTGATAGAGGCAGAAAGGTTGGAAAAAGCTGGGCATTATCTGGAAAAAAAGTTTTATTTTCTTCCCAGGACACCTAAGGTTTCCTAAGGAGAATGGGTGATTATTGACTTTGACTATCCTCCCTCAGGAAACCTTTTCTGCAGAACTGTAACCAAGACTTCTAGCTCCCACACTCCTTTTACTACTCTACTAATTGTTCTGCAAAACTTCCCCCACATCTTGTGATCCTGTGAAGGGAGAAGTCCCCAAGTCTGTGATTTTTATGCAGTTGTAGCTCTCACTGGAGCAACTGTGCAACAGCATAAAATTCAAAGATAGACAGCTTTCCTGGGTGGCTTTTCACACCTTGAGTGCTCAGGAGACAATACCCTTCTCTGAGAGGAGGCACAGTACTGGGGAGAGATGGTACATATTAATTTCTAAAAGAGGATTTTAATCATGCAACGTCCTCTGCAGTCGCACAGAATTTAATCTCATTGCTGACAGTGGGTGATGGGGGAGCATGTTAAGTGGAAAAGTTGTATTCAAGACCTTCTTGCAGATATGTGCTACAGGCAATCCCTTGGGAGGAAGGAAATGACCCAAACCTGTCTCTGTGGCTGCTGACCACCCTGGCCTGGGCCATATCCACTCACAGTGCAGAAATGCAAGCACATTCCCAAAGTTCTGCACAAGGTTCAAGTACACGTGGTAATAGAGTTAGCATTTATCAAGCCTTACTTTACAAATATTGATTTATTAATCTAGGCAAGATCCAGGGATATATACACATAGTATTCCCATGCTGGTTACAGAGACTGAGACACACAGAAAAAAACCCACTGTCTGACTTACTCAAGGTCGAACGAGGAAGAGCTCCCAGAGCCAGGATTAGTTCTGGGATGCTGAGCTCCCAGCACTGTGCTGTGGCTCTCAGGACACACTGTCCTTTTCCACACCTAAGTCTACATTTAAGGACACTTAATTTCACTTTGTGATAAGGGAAGGAAACACTGAAGTTGAAAACCATAAGCTGAGAGCTCAGACTTTCCCAGCTGCTACAGAGAGCCACCATGACTGGGCTGGCACCTGCTTTTGCACAGTTATCTTCACTCTTCTTCCTTCTCTGCTTGCAGGCTGCTTAACCACTCTTGGCCAATGAAACAATTAAGTGTTAAAGACAAAAATCCCAAAGGAATTAATATAATCTGTTTCACCAGTTTTTATTGGGACCTTGAAGTTTATATAAGAAGTTGTACTTGGAATCATTAAAAAATTCTCTTTTAGAAGCTCCCATGAGAGAGAAGAATGTTGGTGACAATCAGTGCCTAGGATAGGTGAAATCCAATGCTTTTTTTGCCTCTCTAAAATAAAAAATACTTCTCTAATAGATTAAAAGTCAGGACACCCCAAGTGATGACCCAACAGAATACAAATCCATAAAATCCATACATTCCATGAAGAAGGATGTGTGTTTTCAAGCAGCATACATCTGATGGCTACATTTTAAAGCAAGTCAAACTACTGACCAGGTAAGTCACCCTAAACATCCTTTTGAGATATTAGACCAGCTCTGGACTCCTAATGGATAAATATTAAATATACAGCCTTGCCTGTAGTATGGGAGAACTGTAAAAAGCTAAAGCATCAGAGTGACAAATGCAGACTAAATCTGAAGGAATGGCTTTTAAAAGACAAGGAATTAGGAGAATCCTGCAGAACCCTGCAGGAAAATCATGGCAAGGCTCTAGGCACAGTTCTCTGTGATTTATGCTGCTGAAGGCACGGGATGTTCTGTCCACTCCCAGCTGGCCTGGAACATGGGAAGTGTTGCTGCTCAGGCAGCCAAAATCAAGCCCAAAGCCTCAGGGTAGACAACAGACAGCATGAAAAAAGAGGATACAACTTTATCCAACACTGAATGTTAATGACAGAATTAAGGCCTATGTTTCATCCTTATCTTTCTCCAGTTGCTTCTTGCTTTTCCTCCTGAAATCCCAGATTTTTGTTAACAAAACTGAGAAAAATTGACTACCTGAATGAATGAAAATTCTATTCAGTTTTTCCTTTCAAAACCAAACACACCACACTTACGATGTGATTTTAATTTATTTTTTAAGAAGCATTTTAAAATTTCCTTGTAAATGTTTCTAAAAATGAAATTCTAATTCCATTCAGATGTACTTGGCCACAAGATAAAACAAAAAAACCTAATAGTCTAACAGAGAAGAAATGTCTCATTTGCTGTTTTCTATCCTGATTCAAATGTAAAAATTAAGAATGTTAATAGACTAGGGTAAACTACATGATTAAACAAACATGGGCAGACATTGTACACCTGATTAGCAAATGAGGAATTAAATTTACAATAAAGGCTATATTTATCTGCAAATGAACATATCTTAATGACTACTAACTAACAAAAATCAACCTTTCCTTAGAAAAATAAGCAAAAACTAGATATAAATTGATTATTAAATCAATTAAGTCAATCTTATCCTGTCAGAACCTCCCTCATTAGAGTCACTCTTGGATGCAGAGCTGCTGCTCTATGGTGTGGCCACCCAGGCAAACACAAAATGATGCAGTGCCAAAGGTACAGTGACACACATCACCTTCCCAGCACATCCTCCCCAAATTATACCACAGGCTCCCAAACTAAGCATATCCACTAATGCATAGAGCCAATTAATTTGTCCTATTTTCCTCTATTAAACAAACAGAAAAAAAGTGGGTCCCTATAAGTGCCTGAACCATTTAGAGAATCTGGTGAAGGCTGACTGACTTTCATTTCTTAGGAAAAAAAAAATTAAAATTGTGTTTAAATGTGAAGCAACTGGTTGCAGCATTGTGGGATTAGTTGGATGAATCCTTCTGTGGATATAATCAGCTTAATGGCAACAAAGATCACAGTGCAGTTAGTGCAGCTGTGACACTCAGAGCATTTCACCAAAAGGGGAAGGTTTGCACCAAGCTGGAACAGTCTCTTTTTATTTCCAGCCTTTTTTATTTCCAGCCTCTTTCCCTCTCTCTCTCTCTCTCTCTCTCTCTCTCTGCAGTCAACATCCCATCAGCTCCATTAGCATGAAAGAATTAAGGAGGGAAATGGGTAGGGAGGAGCAATTTACGTCTGTGGGTCAGCATACTTACACAGCATCATATAATTCAATTAAATGGACAAATAAAGTGGTGCTAGTTGTTTTCCAAACTCAGGTTAATTTTAACTTAATTCCCACACTGCTGTGGGCCAAAGGGCTGTCTGAGGCTGCCTTACACATGGCTAAATGGCCAGCTGGCTGTTATGGAACAGACAAGCTCTTCAGAGCATTCTTACTCTCAGGATATTCTTAGTACCCTCATCTTGCCACAAAAAACCTGAACTTCAGATTAAAACTGAAGACTTGATTCCCTTAATTACAGCTCTATTTGCACTGGCAAATTAATTGGTTTATATTATACCTTCTACCATTGTTACACTGCAAAAATACCACGAACAGTAAAACATAATGGGTGGGAGATTTTAGCTTGCCCTGTAAGAAATTAAGAAATGCTATCTTCTAGATTTCTTAAATTAAGACTTCCATCATTTAATCCACTGATCTACCTAGAATAGACAGTACTAACACTTACAAAAAATAGTTAACTAAATTCTAATTTATTAACCACTAACTATTCTCTTTCTGGGTTTTGCTTCCTCTGGGAAAAATCCCCTGAGATGCAGGTGAATGTACTAATGACTGAAAACAGCTGAGGATAAATACATAAGACCCACAGATCTATTATAGAGAGAAAACTGCTGGATATGTTGCTAAGCAGGAACACCTCAGGAATAAGCTGATTGCTGTAGAGCTTGCTAAGGTTTTCCCTCTTAGCTGGTATCACTCAGGTCCATGCAGTTGCACTATGGAACCAGGCCTGTGAAGGAGAACTAATTTCCATTTGCAGAATAAAGACCTTTTTCAGCATCACAATGTTTTGAAGCCCTTAAAATAAATCAGTGCTTGAAGATTCACTGCACTTTCCATAAATAATGCAAGTGTTCCTCCTCTGCCTTGGCCAAAATTCCCCCTCTCCATAATATCAGAGCAACACCCCGCTGTCAACCTCCCCACCAGGAATACTTGCACTTCAGCACTTCTGCATGGATATAATTTGTAAAGTGCTAGGCAAATAAGCAGACTCTGAATTGGGAAATGTTCTTGACAGACCACCTGGCACAAAGCTTTCAAGCCCACCAGGAACGTCGGGAGGCCAGATCTGCACGTGTCACGTCCATCACCTCCAGAGGCTTTCAAAGTTTTGCTTTTTGTGAGGCTACAAAATGCATCTCCAGAGCCATTATATGAATTAGTTGGAAAGGGGTAGGGGGGAAGGAGGAGTAGCTAAGAACAGCAATACACCCTGTGAGGACATTTAGAAGCATCTGGCTCGGAGATATTAAGAAAGGAAGGAAAAATTAATCACGCCGGCTGGGAAAAAAAGCCTGGCATCAGCACAGCCACCTTGTCATAAGGCAGATATTAATAATGTGAACCCCCAGGGAACACTCAGACATCTGAAAGATCCACTTGTTGGCTCTCACTGAACAGGCAGGTTTAACTGATGCCTCTTTGAAACCTTCTGAATCTTTCTGCTAAAACACTGTTGGTTTGTTTTTGGTTTTTTTTAGCAGCAAAAAAGCCTCAATGCTAAAGATCAGATATTTCCTGCGTTCCTTGCTTTTTTCCAAATGGTATCAAAGACATGACACCTAACATTTTGTAGACCTGTAGGTCAGCTGCACTGTAGCTGCAAAGAAAGGGGAGAGAAATGGAGGTGAAAACTAGCTAAGTGTTTTGAAAAGAGAAGAAGCAAAAAGGCTCTTGCTGGGACAGGAAAAAACACACCTGGCCAGGACACCACAACTTAGATACTGGATTAGATTAGAGTCAAATATAAATTAGTGGCAGTAACAATAACTAGAACTCACATTATGAAGAGAATTTATTAAGACAACAAAAAAGGGTGAAACCCTCATTTTTTTTGTTTCCTGAAAGCCAACATGACAAAAGAACCACTGATCTGCCTGGATTTGGGAAATGAGGAAAATGCTAAAAGCACACCAGGCACTCTCAATATTGTATTTCTGATCTCTGGGACCAACTGTGACTCGCAGTTCCAGATTCCCAGGACACACAACTGAGCCACTGGAGTGTAGCATCAGCTACAAACCAAGAGTCTCAAAGACCAAATGATGATAGAAAAGATGTTTCTATGCTATCTGACGATGGAAGCAGGAATGCTTCCAATGGTAGCAGGAGATGCTACCATTGAAGCTATCAAGAAATCACATCAAACAAGGTGGGTTGTGGTTTGGCAGATCTATATGGACAATTCCCCCAGCTTGGGAATAGTGCTCAGAAATTCTTTATTTAGAAACAGCAGACTCCTGTCCTGGAGGCCAGAACTCTACCAGGTGTTTTCAGTAGCTAGGCACGAGATTGAAAGCATCATCCATGCAGAAATGAGTGCCATTGTCTGCTTGAGTCAGAACCAATTTTGCAGCTGGATGACCGTGTTTTAAAACCACCCTATCCCAGAAGGAAATACTTCCTGCATGGGGTACAGCTGTGATACATTCCTATGCAAATTAAGCAATTTTCTCTTTTTCTCTATGAAAAGTCTCCCATTTCTTCTCCATCACTGATTCTTCCTCCCAAAGGATTCGGTAAAAGGTAGCACTTGCAGGGGGTTTTTAAAACTGATCCCAGCAAGGGACACAGCCCTAGGACACATGCCAATAAAAGTCCCATTGAGTTAAGCAAAGAATTCACGTGTTTATCCTTTGCCAGAAGTCCTCAGTAATGACACCTTCCCATCCTTTATATCCTCAGTAAGACTCCTTCTGCCATGACCCTCAGTGTCACTGCTGCCTGGCATTGCTTGGGGAAGCCATGAGCCAAGAATACCATTTTTCTGCTGATCTCTGTTTTGTTCTCTTACTTCCATTCACTCAGCCTTTCCATTTGCACTACCTGTGGCACTGCATCTGATGCCAAGATGATCTCTTTGGGACAGGGATGGTCTTTGCTCTTGCCTAATGCCTTGACTTATAATTTAAATGGGCACAAGAGGAACACTTGAACTGACAGGCAAAAAAAATATATATCTTCCATTTTTTACTCCATATACATTTATAACCTTTACAGTGTGGTTTATCCCAACTGACTGGGCTTAGGAAGTTGTTTTTTCCAAGTCATGAGAGCAAACTGAGCACATCCACACTTAACTTTTCTGTCTGAGAAGTAAAATGAATGATTTAAAGTCATCACAGCTCTGAGTTTTCCTTTGGCTGTGAAAGATCCAGACCAAAACTACCTCCAAGGTTTAAATTAACCTTTTACTCTGCAATTAGAACTGGAGGTAAGGGTGTATGTGATCACTTCCCATCACTCCAAAAACAAGCCCTTGGTCATTAAACTGTGAAAAATGGATCATTTGCAATTGCTGAGCCATAACTACACATCTCTTCTGAGTCTGACCACTGGAATTCAAAGTGTAATGCTCAATTTCATCCCACTTCAGAATCCAAATTACTATGTAATCTGTAAGCACTGCTTGAAAGCATCCCTACAATAGCAGCAGGAATAGGACATCACAGAGAAGAGAACCAGGCACCTTTGGCAGATCTGACTTCTGCCTCAGATTTCATCTACACAGTCCAAATGTAATTAAAAACTGAGTAAAAACCAAAACAAAGAAACAAGGAAACAAATGGGAAGGGAAGGGAAGGAGGGAAGGGAGGAAGGGAAGGAAGGGAAGGGAAGGGCAGGGAAGGAGGGAGGAAGGGAAGGGAAGGGAAGGGAAGGGATAGGGAAGGAAGGGAAGGGAAGGGAAGGGAAGGGATAAGGGAAGGGAAGGGGAAGGGAAGGGAGAGGGAGGAAGGAAGGAAGGGAAGGGAAGGGAAGGGAAGGGAAGGGAAGGGAAGGGAAGGGAAGGGAAGGGAATTGAGATTTCCTGAACACAGTTAACCTGGCTTCTGGCTGACTCCCTGCACACATGTCTAAGTTTCTTTGTAGCATGTTCCAGCCTATTGCTTGTCTCCCTTCTGTGTCAGATAAGGATCTGTTAACCAGTCCAAACTCCTTCCTTCCTGTTTTGTTCATTAATCCCTACCTGGATTTCAGAACTGTGCTGAGAGACTTTCCAGTCAACAATCCAGGGAAGGAAAATGCCCACAGTCTGAGCTGGGGCTTTCCTCCTCTTGCAGCACCTCACACCTACACAGGGCTCATCATTAATTGTGCTCAGCCTTGGACAAAAATAACCTTAAGCTTTATCCCCATTCCTTTCCCCTGCCTCACAAAAATAATGCTGGAAATATAGTAAAGGCAGTAAATATCATAGGGAGGGGGAAAAATCAATTAAAAGAAATCTGCAAACCATTGTGTTAGAGCATCTCATTTAAAGCAGCCACTTTTTATCTGCAGGGCAAGTTAATTGCAGTACTAACATTGTGCATCACAGAAGATGATAAAACTTTTAAGGGTATTTATTGTGAGCACACTAAATCTAAGACTGTACCCCACAAATTAATTTAGAAGGGTGGCAGAAGTCAGCTGGCTAGAGCTGCTATTGCTAATAGCTAGAAAAGACCCACTTAATCACTTTGCATTTTTATTTGCAGAAGATAAAGAAACATTTCTTTCACTAATAGTTTCATGCTTGTTTCATCTCATTTTATCCAGACTGCAGGATCTGTTTAATTTCATTTCATCAGTTTTCTAAGGTTCTTAAAAGTACCATATTTTTATAATCTTGTTATATCCATGAGATAAAAAACGATTATTTGCCCCACCATTTCCCAAATGGGAAACCACAGCAGAAAGAAATCAAGTGACTTGTTCAAGGTCACGCTGGAATTCTGTAGCAAAACTGGAGAATTAGAAACCTAAACTTGACTCTGAAAAGAGCCATAAACAGAATCTCTTCACTGAATCCATAGATATTCTACAGATCTAGGCATCTACTGTTTTGTTTTTTAATAACATATATAATGTAGAAACCCAGCTCTGAATGGATAGATCTTTTTACTTCTCTCAGAGGAAAAAACAAGCAAATTCTCTCACCTGTGTTGCAGGTATGGCTCTATGAAGAGGAAAAAATGGTTATGATAATATTTAATTGATTTTCCTCCTAAACCTTAGCAGAGCTGTAACTCAAGCTAAAGTGCAATATCAAAGTTCTGTGCATTCAAGATGTGCTGCTCATGAGAACTTGCTGTTAAGTCATGAATTGCTCAGTGCCTGGAAATTTCTGTTAGTTTTTATATACAGCAAAATAAATCACTCAACCCCTTCCCCCTTTGATGACAGCTGCCAGCACAGTTTTGTTTCCAGTGTTTAACAGCCTCGGGAACTTTTTGCTCCTGCACAGGCTGGGCAGGAATGAAGCAGGAGCATACAAATAATCCAACAGGAATCTGGAGAGTGCAACCACCAGCTTAGAAGGAGGAGATTGTGCCATGGATGGGACAATATAATATTAGAATAGCAAGTAGTAGATAATCACAGTAGTAATCACAGTAGTATATAGTAAAAACAAGTGTATATGTATATAAATATATATATATTTATATACTGAACAGCCAAAGCTTTTGCCCTACACCTCAAAACCTGATCTGGGGAGCCAAAGAGATCTTCTGTACATTCCTGTCAAGCTGGACAAGAACAGATGCTGTAGACTCATGCAGTGTTAATGGGAGGAGCAGGTGTGTCAAACTCAGTCCCTGGCTGAGTCCAAGCTGCGGTTTCCATCTCTCTTCCAAGCTGTGTTGAAGTGCATTGGCAGAACAACATCCATCTGGGATGTATCAAGTGCTGACCACAGCAGTATTTGTCCTCTGCAAAGAGGATATGAGCAGAACAGTCCAATCTGCATAAACATTGCATTAATAATGGCCTAGGTGAAGATTGCATTTTAATTCTGAACTCCAGCCGAAGGACCTGCTTGTTTCAAAGTTCAGAGAAGCTGCTGGTAATGATGAATATTTCAGTGCCCACTCCCAGGGAAGGCTGTGTGCACAGTGCAAGGCCACAAATCCCAGGCCAGGACCTCAAGCTTCCTCTCTGGTTTAGCAGTTCAGGCAACACCCAAACTCAGGCTGTGCTTGGGCAAGGGATTGGGAAACCTTAGCACATTCCCCTGGAAGAGAACATTTTGGAGTTCACAGCAGACACTGGATGCTCTTCTGAAGAACAGGAAACACCACATCTGCCTCTGCTGTTTTCTCTCACACTCCAAACTCACCTTAATGATTATTTACACTTCCCTCTTCCAACCTTCCTCTCTCCTCCTATGTAAACGTGCTATAAATACAGATTTGGCATAAAGCCCATCCATCCATAGCTCAGCTTCCCCTGATCCTAAAGGTCTTTTTCTGGACAAGCTGTGATTTAGCTCCAAGTTCCTGTAAACCTGAGTAACTTCTTCCAGCCTCTCTCAGCATTAAATGTGACACTTGCCCTTGTGCTACTGATGAGACACCTGTACCTTGAGAAACCAAATTTCAGCATGACTCATGTGAACTTCTGTATGGACATCCTTCTCCTGAGGGCCCCATGAGTCCTTCAAGAGTTGTTTGGGGTTTTGGAGGGAACACTGGCAAAAGTCACCCTCCAGTGCACATGCCATAGGACTTTGCCCTGAACAAGACCAAGACCTCTGGCCAGTGTCAGATAATCCGTCACTATAAGCTACTTGCATCCAAGCCAGATATTTATTGCTATTGATCTGCCTGGTCCCAGCGAAAGACTTTTGTTCTCCCAACCCAGGACTTTGACCTCAATTAAGTTATGAATTTCAATCCGATAGACTGCTCCACTTACCCTGCTGCTCTCCCTGACTGGATTAATTAGAATTAGCTAGGCTGGGAGTCACCCCGAGCGCCTCATGGATCATGTTATTTTAATAATAAATAAAGAGACAGCAGCGGCATACAAGGGAGGATTTTGAAAGATTGTTCATCCAAGAGCATCATTCAAGACCTGCCAATACTAATTTCTCTGAGTTTGATTACCTCATTTACTTCTTTTTATTTCTATTCATTAATTGAGTTTTATCCCCCATTACTTCAGCTCCCCAAATGTGCCCTTCCTATAAAGGAACCAGACACACGCCTCACTGTTACAAAGTTTTATTACTGCAGCTCATCAAAAGTATAGTTAGCAAGAATGGAATAGTCATTAAGCATTTAATAATCTAATAGTGCTGAAAAAAAAAATATATATATAATAGGGGAGGGGGAAGGGAGGGAGAGGGACAAGACAGGCCTGTCAGTTGCTATGAAGTGTGCACTGAGGGCTGGCTGGTGGACAAAACCTAGAAGATAACATCCAACACTGGAGAGAATGCACATATCCATTGGGATATTTTCTGACAGCACAATAATGCCTTTGGAGCAAGCCTAAAACTGGGTGAATACCAAAGGAATTTGATTGGCAAGGGGAAGTTTCTGAACTGGTGAGTTGAGGCCTGATAGGTGCATTATCCTTATTACTTCCCTTTCCCTATGAAAGCAATGACACACCCAAGGATGTTGGGCTGCCCAAGGCTGCACTGAAATGGATTGTCTCAGGCAGCCATGTCACAGCCATACTCTGGAGTTACTGACCCATAAACAACACTTATTTGTCATGCTCATTTTAATGTTTAATTGGCTGGAACAGCAGAAACAGATTTAGATGATGGAGGTTCAACAGTTCTTCCAATACTGGTACCCAGCCTGCAGACAGGCACCTCCTAACCTGAGAATGAACAACACAGACAATCTCAACACACCTTCGTGGAAGTTCAGGCCTTTGTTTTATAACAAACTTCTATTCCAGCCAAGCTGAGCACTGTTAAAAGAGAAGGGAAGACTCATTGCAACATGGAATGTATAAGATGGGACAGTCCATCAGTGTGTCAGATAAACTAGAAGATTACTCCAAGATAGGATTTACTTGTTTTGTTACAAAAACTACTGAGTAGTTTTTCTGTGACAGGCAGAGACAGGATGACACCAGCCTTTGCTACCCACCAAGACTTCTGCTATCCCTCAAGAGTGGGGATGCCTGCTCACATGGATTTCCAAAGGCCTTTGGACACACCCTCTCACCAAAGACTTTCCAATGATGCTGTCATAGAGCAAGAGGGAAGGTCTTTGCTTGAGAACTGATTACAAAATTAGAGATTGAATAGGAGTAAACAACCAGCTTGCACAATGCACAATTGTTGGTGAGAGTTGGAGCCTCTGAGGGATCTGTGCAAGGGCCTGGGTTGTTCATCCCACAGAAGGAAACAGGGGAAACAGGCTGGGAGTGAATCACCCGAGTCCTTTAAACCAAAAGCTGCCTGTAAAACACTACAAAAGGATCTCAAGGTGACAGGGTGAAAAGCCTGCAGATGAAATTCAGCTCTAATAAACACCAAGCAATGCATATGTGGAAAAACAATCTTCAGTCTAAATCCAGAGCAATGGGCTCTGAACTAGCTATTACTACCACTATGGAGATAGATCATGAGTTATTACAGACAGCTCTGTAACACCAGCTCAGTATTCAAGAGCAGTTAATAAAAAACAACAAGGAGGCACTGGGGGAAAAAAAAGGGAATAAGAAAACAGCACTATATTGCTTCATTATACCTCATATTGCACTTACAGCTTGGCACTGGGAGAAGTGCTGCTCCCTTCATCTGAAAGCAATAAGGAAGAACTAGAAATGATCCAAAGAATGACAAGTGGCAAAGTTACTGAGCAGCTTTCAAATGGGGTAGGATTAAACAGATAAAACTCCTTAGTCTGAAAGAGAAGTGATCAAGGGGAATCAAAGAGGCCAATAAAGCCAAAAGCAGGACAGAGAAGGTAAGTGAGGGAATAATTACTGCTTCTCATTGCACAAGAAAGATGGGGCTCTAACATGAAATGATCATGGAAGTGCAAAGCAAATGCACAGTTAAACTACAGGACTCCCACTAGCATCAAGTCTGGGAATCCAAAGAGGGATGAAAGAAATTCATCTAAGAAAAATCCAGAAGTGCAAAGGTAGTAACAGTGGTTGAGGAAGCCTCCAAGCCCTGGATTCTGGGAAAAGATATGAAATTATCACTCTATGCTTACCTTACTCTGTCTCCTAAGCATTCACTCTTCCCTGCCACTGGAAACATGATTCTGATCTAGAAAGTCTCCTGCACTGACACTGTCCTCATGGATGCAAAAGTAACAAGTTGAGAAACAAGAACCTACTAAATTAGCTTGGCCATTTTCAGTGCTGCTCTGCCAGTTACATTCCATGGAGCTATAATAATGAAAAATCTTACTTAAAATCTAACCAAAATAAGCTTAAAGAGTTACTGCCCCAATATCTAAAGCATTAGAACAATCTTACTTAGCAAAACTTAATAAAAGTGCTTTGTACTAAAGACTGCAAATGTGAGATGCCCCAATGATTTACCTAGAACTGAGGGTGTTTTATTATTGGTTTTTTGTTCTCTATGGGTTTGGTTTTGGTTTTTAGAGCAAACTGGGAGAAACAAGTGCTGACAACAGATGAATACAAAATTCCACTTGAAAGCGAAGCCTCGAGGCTTTTTTTTCAAATTGATAAATTCTCAGGGAGAAGGTGAGTGGCAGAACGTCTTCAAAACAGGGAAAGCTTTTCCAGGAGGCTGATGGTAAAAGAAGATATTGTAGGAAACATCTCTCCTGAGCAAAGAGTAGCTGACAGCTTGGCTGTTCCTCTGGCAGGGATGGGTGATGCCAAAGCCATAGGAAATGAAGCAAGGCTGGTGACCATTCCTAGGGTGATTAGAGATCATTCCTAGGGTGATTAGAGACCATTCCTAGGGTGATGTGTTCACCTGAAGAACCAGCTTGGCTGCCAGAGGTATCCTGTTTGGGCAGTTAACCAAACAGCTTAATGAGGGGCTAAAGCATTTCCAACAATGACCTCAGGAATTACAGGTGTTGTAACACATGCTGATTTCAAAGATGACCCTGGGACCAAGGGCCATGGGGCCATCCCATGTCCTCTCGGGGAAGCATTCAAGGAAGGGCTCTTTCGGTCTCTGCAGGGACACATGAAGACAGTGAGGAGCAAGATACCTGCTTCTCCTCCATATGCCACCTGCCCTGACCTCAAAGCTCACTGCTGCTGCTGGTTTGTCTCCCGTGAGCATTGACAGAGAGTGTACCACAAAAGAGCTGTGGTGTCAGGCAGGGGATCAGGCACAAGGCTCCCTGAGCTAACACTGTGTGCCTTTTGCCAGACTGCATTCCTACCTCAGTACTGGCTGTGGAGAAGTGCCTCCCTCTGCACAGCACAGCCCTCACTACAAAGTGATGCCCACAAACCACTAAAATGTGCTGCTGTCCTTGGTCCCAGCTTTTTAAACTCTGCCTTTTGATTAGCCCAAAAGCAGCTTTAGACTTTGAGGGCAAAGCAGCAGAGACCACTGTGAGTTTTTTCAGGACCAGCTCTTGGATTTCACTTTCCAAACCCTGTTTTTGCAGGACACAGGAGCCTGCAGCAGTTCCTGGCTGGTGAGCTGCTTCACAGGCAGTGCTGCACATGGGCTGCCTGTGCAAGGTGCCAACTGCTCTGCTGCACCAGCCATCAAGCAGCGATTCATTGAATACAAGGAGCACAAGAAACAAAGAGTGGACAACTCAAGCTGGAAGATATGAAGAAACAATGCTAAAAAGCCCAGCCTGGACAAGCAGAAGGAAACACTATCTGTACAACTGATGGTTAGTATTGATGAGGCCTCAGGTGGCTTCAGAAACTCAGGAGAAAACCAGGGATAAATCTCTGCCTTTCCCAGCATATATTTACAGTGCAAATATTTTGCAAATGTTTCTGTTGAAAGGGACTTTTCTCCCTGTAGGTAAAAACAGCATCTGCTGAGTGGTGACCATTTAACATTCAACCTGCTGCCAATCTACATTCCACAGAGAGACCTGCAGGAGAGACATGGAGCTGTGCCACTTGTAATAACTGTGTGACTGGCACCATGTCAATGCTTTAATGTAGAATGCTACCCTCTGTCACTAAGCAGATCTCTCTTTTCTTTTGGCTAATGGCTTTCACACCCACTGGCAGCAGTGTCAAGACTGAAGGGGTTTGAGGCTGCAGAGTCTTCAGAGATCTGCTTGACATAAATGACCACAGAAACACTGAGACAGGGATGGGGGGTGGTTAAGAGAAGGACACTACTGTGGTTAATAAATTTGCTCTCACTGCTTTGCTTTTCATTTCTGTTTAGTGTCCCCATGCATTTACCACTGTAGCTCCCTCCCACCAGCACAGTGGTCAATTCAGCAGTACCTGTGACATCCTTTGCTTGTTGTGAGCATACCCATGCCAAAGCCTCTGCTGCAGCATCAGGTCCAGGACAGGGCCCCTCCTGCCTTTATGAGACAGGCTTGTAGTATATTTAGGGAGAAATTGATCCTAGGGACATTAACTGCAAGGGCATGAGGGTGTCCTGTTCTTGTTTAATCTCAGCCAGGTTTAGAGAATGCAGTCTTAATAGCAAGGGACTTTAGCAGCTGGCACACACAAGTGTGTTTGCATCTTACTGGGGAGGGGGAAAGGTGTAGATGGAGCCAGTGGTCCTTGGTCACACAAGTCAAAACATCCACATCAATTTCTCCATCTCCCTAGAGACACAGGATCATGAGAGCATGACTAATGTTTGGTGCAGGAGGCAGGGAAGGGATGCACATTTGCTGAGACTAGCTTAATTTTTAAATATCTATGTGCCTCCAACACAAGACCCTTGCTTTAAAATCCAAATTAAGAATGCTGAAAAGAAAAAAACAAAAGCAGGCATGCGAGCAGGCTTGACTATTCCTTGCTTCTTTTTATGCTCTACAGACACAAGCCTTTGAAGAGTCAGGCAGGAAAACAGAAAAGTCACACAAACACACAAAACCAACAGACCACCAATCTTAGCAATCTTCGACATATCCATAATTTCTACTTCATTTTTAGCTAATGGTGGAAATTAGTCTTTGGACAGTTGATAAAAATCAACCTGTCTCTGCTGGGTTACTACTGTGATCTGTGGCCCAGCAACTACTTCTAGTACAATTGATTTTCCTTTTTGGCAACCAATAGGTCAGTCAATAATAATGTTGTTTGAAAAGGATTGAGTCATGAGGGAGATGAACCCTCCCTGCGATTTATTATGTTTGTATTGTCTTCATTTGAAAAGGTTTTTTTCTTTTTTTTTATCCCCAGACAGTGAAGGTATTAAAAGGGAATGGCTGCTCCATGTTCCACGTCTCCCTGATCACCAATGTTAGGATGCAAATAGAAAAGGGAAGTTGGGAACTGAAAGAAATCCTGGGGAGGCAACCATGCTCCTTCTGTTACTCTAAGTGTCTTAGAAAAAGGAAAAAAACCCAACAATTTAACTCAAAATATGAATATGCTGACAAACAATGCCTCAGTGCATAAAAATGACTGAGCAGCCTTGCATAAATTGGTACAAGATACAAATCCAACACTGGTACAAAAATCAACCCATGCTCTCTGCAGACAGCACAGATACCAGATGCTTTTCACCAAAATTACCATTATATAGAAGTGAATAAAATAAACCTCACATATACTAGCCATAGACTTCTTATCCTGATGATTTTCAGCTCTGAGTTCAAGTTTCCTTCTCAAACACCTGAAGGGTTCATGAGTGACTACTGAGAACTTGCTGACCAGTGGTCTTAGTGCACTGATCTGCACTTTATCAGGGAAGTGAAAAGTCAGGAAATAAAAACTGAAGATCAGTTACAGCTTTTTTCATCCTTTTAGTCATAACTAAAGAAAATTAAAGAAAAATTTCAGCACAGAAAGTTATTACCATAGCATTGATAATTGCACAATGATGCAGTTTGAAAATCATAATATATTTAGATTTGGTTTTAACTCAGCTGCTCCACCTCATAGATATGTACACAGCCCTTAATTATCCTCTGTGTCAAGTGATACATTTCCCTTCACAACTCACAATATTTATGTTAAGACTTGCTCACATGGCTAGATAGGCTTGAAAAGCTTTACCAGAAGAAGCTGAGCTGTTTAGCACCACTCCCAGATAGCTCCCCATACACTCCCAAGGGCATGCCATGAACACATGGATTATTATTTTGGAGTACAGAGTACCCACAAATGAAACAAAATGCACCCACAGGAAGTCCAGGAGGGAAGACTATGGTTTATGTCCCCAAAATACACTAAAGGAGCCCCTCTGAAAGCTGCACCTCACATCCACAAGGTGATCTCCCCATAGAGCAAAGGGGATTTTCTTTGTTGCTCATCCTCTGCAAGGAAAATTTGTGTCTTCTTATGTTTTAAAGCTAGAAATGGATATTATAATCATATTGAAGAGCCCCTTAATAACTCTTATGTTACTAATGTGCTATGCTTAGAATCTTCTACCTTAACATTACGTTACCAACTGCTTTTTGCTCGTTTAGGCAAATGATTCCAGTGAAGGAGGATGTTCTCAGACTGAGCCCCAAGCTTTGGGTATTTCCAGCAGAGCTCCAAACCACCACCTCACCACCCACTTTGACATGGCCCCTGGCACTGGAGATTTAGGTAATTCAATTACACAGATGTCCCCTCTCAACAAAGCAGAGCAGCCTGCTGCCTTTCTGCATCCCCTGCCAATGACAATTGCTCTCCCACCTCTTTTCTAATGTGCTGTTAGGAGCTAATTATGAACAAGCAGGGAATTCAGTGGCTGCAGCTTTTCAGTGACATTAGCAAACCACCCTTTGGACACTGAGGCACCCCTGCTGAAACAAAAATCACAGGCACTGATCACTGCAGTCTGGGGGACTGAAGTGTGTTTGAGCATGCTACAAGAATGAGTAGAGCCAGGAGACCTCTCTTCCTGCTCCTAAAGCTGTCAGTTTATCAGCAAAGAGCTGATAAATAAGTTGACTCCTGCAGACCCTCTTGATCCAGAGACTGCAGTACTTTGACAATAGATAGTATAAAGGTAACTAAAATGAGGAGCAAAAAGATATTAAGGCACATCTAAAGGCACAGTGAACAGGAAAGGCTTGCTCCAGGCCACCCAGCAGATCACCACTGTCACTGCTTTTTTAGGGCAGCTCAATCCTTTAGTACACTGCAAAAGAGCCAAGATGGAAGAACATTTATTAAAAATGTAATGGAAGAGAGCATAAATCTGCCAAGTTAGTTTGACTAACTTTTTAGAAGCATACTAAAACACAGGCAGTTAAAAAAAAATTGGTCTGTAACATTCCTCTCCTTCACTACCTGCTTATAACCCTCATAATGCCTAATTTATTCTTTATCTCTCATGCTGCCTGCATGAAGGTGCTGCTGCAAAACTGAACAAGATAGAAGAATTCCTGAAGACCTGAAGAGGCAGGTGGGATTGTGGAGGCAGCTTGGACAGAGGTGTGAAGGGAACCTTCTCTGCTGGGACCATGTCACCTTGGAAAAACAGCATCACCCATTCACCAAATATCCCCTCACACTGAACCCACTATTCTTTACAGCCTACACATTAACTGATGGTGTCCTTGGTAATGTGTTATAGCAGGTGCTGCAGTGTTTATGGCCTGTTAGGAAGCCAGAATTTCTCCCTCTCTCTTTTTCTTGTGGTTGCTCTTAAAATTTCTCCTGATTTTGCTTTGGATGTGAATGTGAATTCTTCTGAGGTAAAGGTCAAAATAACAAATAAAAAAAAAAAAAAAAGAAAAAAAGAAAAATAAACATTAAGTCACAAAGTCTTGAACTGTTATTGCAATTTCTATATGGTTGAGAATAAAAATGTGTCTGCTTTCTCTGGGCACACCTACGTGCAAACAGAGACCTTTATAAAAAATTCTCCTTTATTACCTTGGTGGGGAAAAACATATCAAAGATTGATTTTTCTTTTTATGGCTATTATTAACCTTTTGTTACTGGCCAAAAATAATCTGGTTAGAAAATGTGCAATGCATCAAAAAGAAAAGAGAAGAATTTAACAGAAAATTAATACTCAGGGGAAAAAAAATATACGATGATTCTCTCATCTGCTTTTTCTTCTGAGACTCAGACTTCACCTCCAAAGGAATGAGAAAAGTGCCAAAGAGATGTTTCAGAGAGAACCCAGAACCATATCCCAGGGTGCCAAGGTGAAGGGAATGGGCATGTGCCTGATTCCACTGCTTCCCAATTTCAATGCAAAGCTGTTCCTGCCTGTAGCCAACACACCACTCACTAGCTCTGGTGATGGAAAGGATGTGCAAAGTCACCCATTTGCACTGGCTTCACTCTATCCCTCTTTTCTGTAAGAAAACCTCCTGATAAAGCCATTACAACTGAAACCCTGGAGACCAAAGCACAAACATACACATCTCACCATCCATCTCACCAGCCACTGCAGGGCTGTGCTTCCTCATACCCATCCCACCAGAAATTCTGCCCAGGAAAAGGCAAAATAGACTTTTTTACAACAATCTGATGTGTGTGTTAATACCAACACAGCTATCTGTAGCTTGTGAATACCACAGCTCTACCCACAAGGCTTCAGACTGCAGCTCTGCTTCATATTCACCTCTTACAAACTCCCAAAGAATTTACTGAAGGCTGCTCAGATCTCACCAGTAAGAGCTCAAAGATTCATCAGCAAAGATGTATCTATGAGGAGAGCTGTGCCAAAAATGCCATGATGGTAAAGAGCAGTCAATCATAATCTGACAGAAATGAGTTGGACAATTATTTATGAATATGACCACATCTACACAGGCCAGCTCTTAATTACAATAAGCTGACAGAACTGGGAGTGTTGCACTGGCAGAATCAGGCTGGCTGGCTGGAGGAAACCACTTGCAAAGTGATTGCTGAACCAGTTTAGGTCAAAACCTGGTCTATTCAGATACCCTAAAACTGGTGCTAGCTAAGCTCAGACATGGGCTGCAAACTCAGTAGCTCAACATTCTGTTAATTTTCCCAGGTTACCTTTTTTGGATGTTCTTATAAGAGAATCCCAGAATGGTATGAGTTGAAAAGGACATTAGAAATCATCTAGTTCTAAACCCCTGCTATGGACAGCAACATCTTCCACTAGATCAGGCTCTGCCCAACCTGGCCTTGAACACTTCCAGGGATGAGGCAGCCACAGTTTCTCTGGGAAACCTGGGCCAATGCCTCACCACCTTCATATGGAAGAATTTTTTTTTCCTAATATCTAATCTAAACCTACTCTCTTTCAGTTTAAGTCATTCCCTCCTGTTTTGTCACTACATGATCTTGTGAACAGTCTCTCTCCATCTTTCTTGTAGGTAGTAAGCTGCAATTAGGTCACCCTGAAACCTTCTCTTTTCCAAGCTGAACAATTCCATTTCTCTCAGCCTCATAGGAGAGGTGCTCCATCCCTCTAATCAACTCTGTGGCCTCCTCTGAACTTGCTCCAACAGTCCATGTCCTTCCTGTGCTGGGGCCCCAGAGCTGGAGTTGGAGTCTCACCAGAATGGAGCAGCTTTTCTGTGACACATACCCTGACTGAACTTGCTGTGGAGTCTTGGAAGAATTCAGTTTCATGGAATCATTTGGTCAGGAGGCTGTATAACCCACCAATGCAATTTACCTCTGTGTTCCTTCTTACCTGGATGTTCACATCAGCAGCATTCTGTAACAGAACTGAAACCAGCTCCTTGTGTCCTCTGTCACATGCCCAGTGGAGCAGAGCCCGGCCCTGAAACAGCCAGGAGAAAATTAACAAAGCAAAAAAAACCCTATGGAAAATCAGTCTTGCTATTAAGTAGTAAGTACCCATACCAAAATTAACACAGCCTTTAAAAAAATACAAAAAAATACTAGTATGCCACTTACTATTACTGGTGCTCTGGACTTAAAATACTAGAAATGTCAAAAGTGACACATAGTTCAATTTTTCATTAATTTGGCACCAAACCCACAAGCCAGCAAAAAATTTAGAGGGGAAAAGCAGCAAAGTATGAAATGCAGGAGCCAGCACATTATTTGTTTTCCTGTATAGATTTAGGATTTTGGCACCTCTGACTTTTCTGGGAGCAATGACTTACACAGCAAGTGTAGGATATTCAATGCTGCCTAAGTCACCTGGATACCAAGTCCCCAAAAGCTCATTTCTCTGGCAGATTTGTAACACTCAACCCTGTAACAGCTGCCCAGAGGCAGTTCCTGCCTCTGTTGAAAGAGAAAATTAAAAGTGGGTGTCTGGACAGGCACCCCTCACTGTCCTCTTTTGGGCAGGCTGCTGCACCTGTAACTCCAGCACCTGTCAAACCTTCAGACTTTTCTTCCCATCCTCTTTCTACAGGTGTCTGCCACCATGGGATGGGATGTAATGGAAGTTCAGATCTTCCTGCATGCCCAAGGGCACGGGAAGTAGCTTAGGATCCCTGAGAAAGGTAACTCAAAGTAGTCTGAGATAGCAAAGAAGAAAACCTTCTACATACACTTAGCAAATCAGCCTTAATGTTCTATCAGTCTCTCCTGATTTAGGACAGCACACAGCACACTTGTAAGGGATTTCTTGGAAATCACCCTGCAGATAACCAGGAATCACCTCCCTCAAGCTGTGACACCATTAGACTGACCTGTGTTTTTCAATATGCCACAAAAAACAGTCACAGACCCTCACAGAAGAAATCATTTAAATTAGCCCATGCCTGTTTATAAATCTCCTGACAAAACAGTGGGGAACAAGGTGAGCAACTCATTTATCTGCTAATGGGAGATGTGAGCCAAATTTCCTGGCCATGGTGCCAGAAAGCAGGAGGGGCAGAAGACTCCTGTGACCAAAGCTCACACTGCTTCTGCTGGATATTCCTGGGCAGGGCAGCAGAGGGAGAGCATGATTTTAAGTCAGGAAATTCACACTTTTTGACCTAGTGAGTAATTAATTTTTGTAACATGTAATTTTAATGTTGCACTAATTAACCTTGCATTAGAATGAATTTTCTGACAGTGACTTTCTATGGAAGCATTGATGACATCCACAGGCCATTTAATGATTCATATTCTTGTACTCAACATTCCTATCAAAGTCCACAAGGGGGAAAGAGTGAAACTTAAAACAATTGGTAAATATGGAGAGATCTTTAATTCATGTTTAGCATCCCTTCACTAATCTCTGGACTGGTAATTACTTAAGACTTAGTATTTCAGTTGGACAAACACCAACATTTTTCAAGCCACAGATGTTTATCGCAAAAGGAATAAATACTTCAACAGATTATTTTAGTGTCTTGATATATGTGTGGAGGAATAATATTGTGATTATTCAAATGTATTGTACAGCTACATGATAAAACAAAGGCAGTTCCATCCTTTATGTCAAAATTAATGCTACAGATTAGGGGCTAAAATATGTTGCTTTGCAATTGTCTCTGGACAAGGAGAATCTTATTTTATTGGTGCTGAACTTGACTGAGACCAATAAAGGAAAACCAACAGCTAATTGTGACAGCTCAGGGGTACCAGAGCACTGGGCAACTGGTTCTGCCCAGGACACTGGCAGGCTGGTTCTTCCACACATGGTGCCTTTTGAACAAGACAATACCCTGAAGCCTGATCATCTACAGTCATTAAAAATCTCCTTGTGCTATTTGCAGGAGTATGGATTTCAGATCCTGGGCCAATTCCACTTTGGGTAATTACACTGTGCTTACCTATATATTTTCTCTGCAACTCTAAATGGATACAATATTTTCTAATTAGTGCCTTAAATGGCCCTGCATTGTAATTGTGCATTATTAAACACCTGACACGTTCCACCCAAGAAATGCCAGCAACATGCTACACCCTCGACATGGGGTGCAAGGGACCTTTGGAGACCTTCTGTGCAAGAGCACACCAGGAAATGTGGAAGGAAAAAAATATCTCCAGAAGAATCTCAACAGACTTATTGCATAACAAAAGGATTACTACAAATTGGGTATTTAAAATGGTTGGACTTGATGATGTTAGAGGTCTTCTTCAACCTCAATGGCTCTATGGAAACTAGATAATATCCACAACTATTTGTAGAGCATCAGGCAAGTTAACAAGAGTCAACAGCTCTAGCTAACATATTCACACAGATCTACAGCCACAAAATCCACTTGTTTCCCATGTCTTTCTTAAACTACATTAATGACAAGATAAGCTTAAAGTGAATGCACAGTCCCAATCTTTGTATAGCAGGGATATTGCCTCTGCATGCTTTAAAAACTCTTTAGTCTGCACAGCTGCTGCTTTATAGCAGCATACAGCATGTGTGTTTAAATAAATGGCAGAAATTTTAAGGGCCACAGATTGAGCTTTCCCAAAACAATTCCCAAATGACTATTTCATTAAACAGTGAGAGGCTCAAAGCAACATGAATCATTTCACATAGGAAAGCACTGCAGCAGTGAGGTCTTGGCTAGATGCAGTCAAGGTACTCCCTCCCTGCAATTCAAACAACAGTTGCTGCAGAAGTTACTTGAGAGGATGCAATTCCACCCCCCCTCCCCCACCTTTGAGGTATTTAATAAAAAAAAAAAAAAAAGCATAAAAATAGCCCCAGTGCACTAACCCTGCCTCTTAAATCTTCTGTGCTCTGCCTGGCTCACCGCTGCCAGCTTGGCCAGCTCCTGCAGCTGTTTCTCAAGCCAACAGCACATCAATTTTGCTCAGCTCCAAGTCACAGGGTGTTCACAAACAAAGCACAGGACAGGGATTTGTCTCCCATACACCGAGTCTGCAGACAAATGGATGGGAATGATTTTCACATCCATTAGCCTAAGCAGAGAAAGGGAAGAACAAAGCCAAAACGAATGGATGTGCTACAGTATAAAGCTACACTTCCAGGCTTGATGTTTGCAGCTGTAAAGGCTGGATAGCAACGAGCCACTCTAACTCGTGGCAAGTGCTCTATGAGCAGTAATTAAGGGAAGAGAGATATCTACAGAATAGCTGCATCCCCCTGTGACAGCAGAAACAGTGAATAGAAGGCCTGTTGTTACAATTACACAGGTAAACTTGACTTGGAAGTCAATCACTTTCAGAGCTCTGAAACATCTGCTAAAGCTTTTCTAATGGGAGAAAGCCTAAAAATCCAGAAGTATGTGACCCTTCTTCAAATCCATTTTCCCCCCTGTCCTTTCCTTGGCAAGCTGGCACTTGCTGTCTGAAAAGCACAAGGATCAGGGACTAAGTGAGCATCCTGTCAGATGCCTTTCAATAAAGTTTTGGCAAGGGCTTAAACACTGCACACAGGTAACATGTTTGTTTACTGAGATTTATTCAACAATTAAAAAACAATTATCTAGCTACAACCTCCACAGCCCTTGGCACAAATTACAAAAGCAACTCATCTCTGCCTTTGAGCAACTCTTGGTTTGTTAGAAGTTGAAGAAATACTATTTTCAAAAAGGCAGCAAGTAAGCCACACTCCCAGGATGTGCCTGGGGTGACTTCACAGCCACAGTCCATTTCTTATTCCATTAGTCCTGCTGACATACACAAGGAAAACAGGTTGCTTTAGTCTGTGCTACTTCTTATGAGTGAATGCAAGTGATTCTGTTGAACTCTGGGCAATTTAGATACAGCAAATGGAAGCTTGTACATGATTACTGTCATTAGGTTCTTTGTTTAATTCTAAATTGAAGTTTATCATGTCCAAACTGTTAGCAGGTATGCTGGCTTGAATGCTGCACATGAAGAGCTTTGCTGGTTCTGGGGAGAAGGCCACTTATGCTTTGGAGTTTCCCAGGGCATTTATTTATACCCCAGAATCTTCTGCTGCGCTTTCTGAAATCCTTTTGCTTTGACTACTTTGGCTCATCCCCACTTTACATTTTTATTCTTGATTTCTCTTCTCCTTTCACTGACTTCTTCCAGGTTTGCACAAAATGGGGGGAGGATACAATTAGATGCAGTGCTACCCTATCACATAAAAATAAAATCTAAACATCCTACAACCCCAGCCAAGTCTTTATTGTCCAAGGAAAGGCTGAGCTGAGTGTCTTTGCAGCTTAGCACAAGCCTATTTGGTGCTTCAGTAGATTTTGTTTTATAAGAAGTTAACTCTTTGTACATACCCTGCTGACATTTTAAATTTATAGGCATTTAAATCAAATGATTGATAGTGTGAATTATGTCCAGAGGCCAGGTGAGGCAGCTTTTGGATTTGGCAGGATGTATTTACACAGTAACACTAAAACAGTTAATAAAAATGACAAGATTATGCTTGTGTACACTTCAAGGAAGGCTCAGTCTGGGTTATCTCTAGTCTAAAATGGGTTCTAAAATTTCAATCAGCCTGATATTGGAAAATAAGCCACTTCCCAGACTGGGAGGATACCAAACAACACTGGCTATGCTTTCAGTTCCATAACATACAATGAAACAACAATTTCTTTCAGATCCTTCCTTTTGGTATGCCATCTTTTTGGTTTTTTGAACATTTGTTGGAGTAAACCAAAATTGCTGAAGCTGTGAGAATTTAATTTATGGGAGAATTTTGCCCTAGTGGGAATCCTCTCACAAGTCCTTCACAGGTAGGCAGATGTTTCTGGCTCCTGCCTGTGCTGAAGTAATCCCATACCCAGCAACAGCCATGTGTTTAATATCCATCACTTAGAAATAGGACTTCTTTTACATCAGGGACTCATGGAGAATTCCCAAAGAGGATGTAATCTGGCAGTTTTTAGTAGTTTAGATACCTCTGCTTCTACAAAATATTTTGATTTTTATAAACAGTATTTTTTCAGCTGAAAATAGGCACATTTGTTACTTGAACAGAAAAGAAAATACAAGCTTCTGAATGCTGCTAACTACAAAGAGTACCTTGCCAGTGGAAACAAGGTAATGCTAACATGCACTTACTGCAAGCAAGTGATCCTAAAACATGAGCTTTTATTAATTAACAGACTCCAGCTGTATTTTCTGTGGGATTGCCCTGGACATCTCCTGTAACCTGTCATCTGCAGGAGGAGGATGGAGCCCAGAAACAGCACTGATGCAATGACTGTGTGGCACATGACAGTTTCAGTTCATTGAATTTATGATGTGAAATTCCAACCCTGATTGTGAACATCCTCCCTCCTCTCCACTGAAAATTAATTCACATGAATTCCTGATTAATAATAAAAGGCCCTGCCATCAGCATTCAGAGCCCCAGCCGGGGCTGTCATGGCTCAGAGGGCAGAAATCTGCTTAGAGCTACAGCAGAACCCAACTGAATTTGCGGCGTCTCAGTCTATGAATGTCTAAGCACTTCATCTGTTCACCAAAACACAACGTGCTGCAAGGAGCTGTGCTCAGCCTGGACCAGGGGCAGGGCTAGGTGGCACTGTGCAAGCAGGGAAACCAAGGTGAAAAACCATCACAGGCCATAACTGCTGAAGGATCAACAGGAAACTGCCCCCACCAGGTGTTTTATCAAAAAAAGGAAGAAGTCAATTCATAGTTTTAGACTGTTTTTTCTTAGGGTTTCTGGCAGTGTCTGAATTACCTCCCTCTGGGGAAATGGTGCTTTGCATTTGATGAGCACAGAAATGCTGGACAATGTCACTGTTTTTCTGAAGGTGGAAAACCAGTGTCATTCATTTCCCCTCCATCTGAGAATGATGAAAAGTTTGTGGCATGTCAGAAATCCTCCTTCAACCTAATAGACTTCATGGAACAAAAAAAGCTGTTTCCCTCACTTCCAACTTGTTTGACCACATTTAGTGTACAAAGAGAGGGAAGGGAGGTATTCAGAAGATCTTATTCTGCAAGTGGCTGCTGTTACTGCTGAAAATAGAACTAAGCTTCTGATCTGACATGCTACAGCCTGAGAATTAGACACCCACACTTACCAGAAATCCAGTGGAAACCTGTTTCCAAACAGATTACTCTGTCTCAATGACCAAGTGTTTGTCCAACTGTTGCAGCACCTTGCTGCAACAATCCTAACCATGGAATTTTAAAAAGGAGTAGCAGTGAATTAATACACAAAACAGATAAAAGATTGATGGTCCTTATCTTTTCTCCATACCTCTTCATCTGTGACATTCACATCCACTTTTTTTGATTGAATGGCTTTGGTTACATAGTCAATGTTGTTTTCTCTGCAGTAATCAAAAATGTTCTTGTCTTCTTCCCTATTCAGGAAACAAAAGCAAAAGAAGCACCATGTTACTGCACAACACAAAGGCTACATGCACATGATACGCTCTAACTTTGTTACAGACATTTCAGTGCCATGATTGGATCAAAATAGGCATCTAGTATCGCACATGCAGAATAATATGTTTTTCCCTACCCTCCCAAGTAGCAGAACCTGCTTCCTAGAAAAACACAAATTGTTTTTATTCCTGTGAAAATGGCACAAGAAATGTATGAAGTTAGCTAGAAAAATCTATGTTTGAGTTCTGGTATAAATCACTGCAATGCCACAGAAGAGAAAAGGCTAAAGCTGCTCTTCTTGTAAGAGCCACTCTGGGTCACACCAAAGCCCCATCCAATGCCATCCATCCCAGAGAGAGGCCACTAAAGTGGCCTGGAGAAAACAGCAGGACAAACAGGACACCTGCAAAACACTCTGTCCCAGGATAAACAAATGCTGGATCCTGGATACGACACCAGCAAGTGCTTGCTTAGAACTGCTTGCAGGCAGAAGTATCAAGTGATGGTGTCACAGGTGCCTGAGTCACACCTATAAGCTCCTCTTACAGCTAAAAGCATTAGTCTGGCTTCAGGAACAGCACAACTTCCATCTTTACATGCCAAACAAACAGAACCTCTAATGAAGTTAAGACCCTTCACAGATTCTTATCAGAATAACACCTTTAGGTGTAAGTTCAGTGAAACCACTGTGCTGCTAGCAGGGAATAAAGAAAAGAGGCCATTGGTTTTCCAGAAGTAAGCCAAAAGCCCACATAATCCTCTCTCTAGTTTCCAGATGAAAACCATGGTTCAAATGAGCCCATCAGCATTGCTATGGGACTTGGCAGCTTCACAAGAGTTAAACACAGAGTCATTGCCTCACATGACATCCCCAGTTTTCAATCACCTTAACTAAAGACCTTCTGGATGTTCAGCAGAACTCAGACTGTCTGACAGTCTCAGTTACTCAGAGAAAAGGGAGTTTGCTGGAGCTGGTCAGACCCAAGTAAGGAGGTGAGTCTGCTGTGGGCAGGAGAAATGCACCAGGGAGATCTGAGAACCAATCTTCTGATGCTAAAAGACAACAGCACTTCTATTCATCTGCATTGCTCTTGAACTCACAGGCTGAGGAACACCAGGAAGGAAAAGTAGAATTGAGATAACATCTGCATTTCTGAGCAATGGCTTACAAACAAAAAGTGACACTCTTTGACCTGTAGTCCCCCCAAAATGAAATGCCAGCAAGGCTATTTCCTATGCTCCCATCAGGGCAGGCAGAGTGCCATAACCCAACTTTGACACTGTGTTTTATTGTTATGCATCCGGCTTACTGAGTTACACTCTGGTGCTTCAGACCTGAAGCATCTGTGTCCTGTGCCAGAAAAAGGTGGGAAAAAACACTGATACTTGCTTTAGCGGCAAATCACTGCTTTTCTCCAAAGAAGTCACCTCCTCTGAAGTGAATTCTCTCACCTTGCTCCCTTGTTCCCTACTCTGTACACAGGCAGTCCCTGCAGAGACACCTGAGCTGCACCTTTCTAGTGAAGAGCTGGGAGCCACACAGCATTTCCCACTCTGTGTTTAGGCCTATGGACATCACAGGAGGCTCCCAGTTTCTTGACCAGTTTGTCATGAACTCATTCACTGGAGGTCTTGCCTGCTCGTTACACACGAACTCCTGGGAAGCAGATCACTGCACACTTTAAATGCAACTACCTTGAATTACAGGAAAAAACAAGAATCTCACAGCAGGATTAGAAAAGGCAAAAGTTTATAGTGCTTGAGATGGAGGTTGACAGACTCATGATGGAGGTCACAAGACATGCCTGCTCCTGCTAACAAGAGCTGATGTGATATGCTGGAAATCCCTCCAGTCCTACCTTGTTAGTCCAACCTCTCCAACACAACCCTGGCTGCTGACAGCAGCCTTTTGGGAGAAGATAGTTTCCAGACTATGCTGGACAGGAACTGGGTTACCCACTGCACAGCCACACCTCTCTCATCTATTAAGATCACTCTTTCTTCCATAACACCAAAGTAAACCCCAGTCCCTTCTCACTAGAGAGGCCCACAACCACCCCCAGTTACTCCTGAGGGATTTTCCATGTCACAACATAAGCTGGGGCTGTGTCCTTCTCTCCCTGGCAGTGATGCCACCTGGTCATTGCACATGCAGCAGAGCCCTGACAGAACTCACAGGGCAGCACCAGAGGTGCCAGCAGGGACGTGGCAGCCATAAAGCATCTAACTGTGCTCCACAGGGAGCATCTGCAGGGGCTATGCCAGCAGAGAGGGCACAGCAACCCTAACCTACCACAACCAGTCCATTTTCCCACCACAGCCTCCAGACAGGATTTTTAAAGTCTTTTCCTGCGGATATTATTGTCTGTAAGGGGAAAATGACCTGACACAGCTATTTGGATATGATTTAGTTTTCTGGAATAACCAACTCTGCAAATGCTCTATATATCCCCATTCCAAAAAGCCACTTTTCTTTCAGAAGTCTCAACAATGGAATTAATCCAGAATACCAATTTCCCCACCTGAAGATAAGGTTTCGGGAAATTTCGTTCTTCTACTCTGCATTCATTTCCCAGTGTTTAAACCATTCCTTTGCTCCTGATGCCCTCCTTAAAAAAATTAAGCATATATTATATCCAACTTTTCCATAAATATTAAAAAAGAGAAACAAGCCCTTTCTGGTCACAATTAGAACATTTTACCTACAAATAAAGTCATATGAAGCTGCACTCCAGATATTTAAAACAATCTGATCCAGCTAAAATCAGGAAGGGAAACTGAGGAAAGAGCTCAGAGGAGTTAAATCCAGATTTTTGGAGGGACCAATACTAGGGAAGACATTCTTCTTGAATGGTGTGAATGAAATAACAGCAAGTTACTGTTACTTGCTGACTCTGCATTGAAAACCACACAGTATAAATAAGAAACCGAGTTTGAAAACCTGGCAACTTGTTTTTTTCCCCTTCCTTTATTTCACATGTGTGTATGTGTACATAATAATATAATATGTGTACTGCTCCCACCCTAGTAGGTACAGGAAAAGAAAAAGGATGTAATGATTTTATCAGATCTGTTCCTAGCAGGAATTTACACTCCTCATACAAACTGGTAAGAGTCAGCAGCAAGGCCCAGAAACTGACAGAAACAGGCAAAAAGCAGACAGAAACACATGAAAAATACAAAAGTGACAGTGCAAAGACATGCTCAGATGATGTTTTGGGGGAGAGAACCCATAGCATTTCCATCAGTATTTTCAGAAAAATCTCAATTTATATATAAACCACAGTATTCAGGACATCTTCAGATGGGAAACACCATGAAACTCAACCTAATGGAGATGTGCACAATAATGCAAAAGCTGTAGCTAAAAGGAAGACTTGAATGCAATTTTATTTCCATGTCAGATCGTTGAGATAAAAAGGAGTCTTCCAGTCAGCAAGCAGCTGACTGTCAGTAAAGGCAGATAGAGTTTTTATATCTATTTCCTGAGGACACACAGAGGTTTCTCTTCTGCCTTGCTGATAGCCCCCAAAGTTATTTCCTTGTGCTCTATCCCATCCTCAGTAAGAGATGGTAACTCTAAGATGAGTTGAAGTGTACCTGTTGCCTGCAAGTAACTCATGAGCAGTTTTGCTGTCCTTCAATAAAAGGACTTGGAAGAACTTAAACCAAGTCATCTCTCCCCAGGCTTACAAGGCTTTGCCAGCCTTCTCCATAGGCTGTCCAAAACACATGTGTTGAGCCAACAGGTTTAGAACAGCTCATGCAAAAGATCTGCTGCTAGTTGATAATTTCCTTCTTACCTGGAGTGCTGTAAAACTCCTTGCTTTCTGAACAGCACCAAAAAGGGCAAAGAAGAGGTTTGAAATTCACATTATTTCACCATTGTGCAGAGAACACCCTGCAGGTTTGCCCTGTCCCCTTCCTCCCCCTGCGCAGGTTACCTCCAGCTCAGGGCAGAGGGCTGAGCCCAGGTTCTACTGTGAGCATCCTCTCTGTCCCCTTTTCCTGGGGCTGCTCCAAGGCACATCCCAGGGGATGTGCTGCCGAGTGGCCGCTAACAGGTGGTTCGCCCTGTGCTGGGCAGGGCGGCGGAGCGGAACGGGACGTGTGCGGGGAGCCGAGAGGAACTCGCAGCGCTCGCTGTTTGTGTCAACGCCCCCGGCCCCCCAAGGGACCCATTTTCACATCATCTATAATTATCTCTTCGCTTTAATCGCCTCGTCACTTCGGAGGCTCTCCTGGGCGCAGGAAGAGGAAAAGCTCATTAACTGAACCTTTTCTCCTCTCTCCAGCCACCCATAGCTTTTAATTGCTTGGTGTTGTTATTATCTATCAGTGCAACTGGGATCATTTTCATAAGAAAGGGTGGTGGGAGGGAGGGAGGCAGGAGCAGGTCCCTGAGGTACGCTCCACAGACAAACCTTTGCTTTCTCAATTATTTATGCCAGCTGAGGTTTTACAGGCTGAATAAATCCATAACTCAAGTTTATTTTGAGCCGGCGGGCCGTCCCGAGGGAAGTGTTGCCCACTTGCCGGCACACTCGTGTGCCATCCCTCCGAGGGACACGTGTCATCCGACTCCCCACGCACTCGGGGCGGCAGGAGGCGGCCGGGAAACGCCGAGTGGGAGCCACCACAGGAGGATGTGCTCTCCAAAGGGAAGGCAGGCCTGAGCCCTTCTGCACAGCAAAGCCCCAAAGCTCACTGCTCTGGGGACAGGAAAAAGGGAGAAAGCAATAAACTTGGCAATCAGCTTGAATCAAAAGATTGGTCTGCTAAACATTGCCATGAGAGCACCCCCTTCTAATAATGCTGACCTGAAAAACCCCAAGTCCCAGCTGCCAGGACCCACAGGTGTTTTGCTTGAGCACACTGTAGGCTGCCCGAGCTCCACAGAACCAGGAAAGCTCTTCCACAGGGACTGCACAGCCCAGCACTTATGTGAGTGACACATCTGTGGCACAGCCACCCACATGCACACCATCAGCCCATAATTCCCAACACAGATGCCACACGTCCCTGCAGCTCTACACTCATTTCCAGTGCTGGTGTTCCCAAAAGTAGGGCTGGAGGGAGACAACAAAACCCCAACCATGCTCCAGAGTAGTGGGCTCATCCCCAAAGCCGTCGCTGCTCTGAAGCAGCATCCTTGCAATGGATGCTGGAAGCAGCTCTTTAAAATTCACCAGCCTTTGTGCCTGACCACATGCAGCGACCTCTGGTATTTTCTGCCAAAACAGTTCATTTGTCTAGCACAACAACTAATCAATTCCCAGGGCCATCCATCACGGGGGCTCGCACGAGCCGGCCCGGCAGCGGGACCAGATGGCGGCTGCGTTAGTGGGATTAATACAATTCTGATGGATTGCACAGCATCAGGCAGCTCCTGCACACCAGGGCTGCCTGCTCCCCACCCACATCCCAAATGCTGCCCCACTCATGTTTGGGCTTGCTCCCAAATGTCTGGGGAAGGGTGGTAGTTTTGACCAGAAAAGGGAGTTCTTCGGCATCCCTCTGTGTAGAAGTGTAAAGCACAGCTCAGGGAGGTTCTGTGCTGACTGGCAGATGTCATTCCCATCGTGGCATGCCAAGGCCCTGAGGAAGCAGCTCGTGGCACAGGGCAGGAGGGCTCCCCCAGTGGAAGTGGAAAGGGACACGGACATTTGGCAGCTTTATTTCTCATTCTCCACCTGCCAAATTAATGCATTTGTTTCCTGAAAACACTTATAAACTGCCTACTCCTTGCCCCGGCTTTAAAAAAATACTGAAAAATGAAGCTGGATTTCCAAGGCTATGGTATTTTTGGCGTATCTCTCAGATTGTGTCTTGGATGAGATTTATACTGGTAACACATCAGTCAATCTCAGATCACTGGTCATTTCTCAGGTTTGTGAAACTCCAATTATAGTGCTTTGATCATTAAAGAGCTCCACTACTACTGCTTTATTCTGGTAATAAGATCAGAAAAGGGACATAAAGCTTTGTGTAGCAGCAAAAAAAAACCCAAAAAACCAACAAACAAAAAAACAGCACTATTCCCAGCCTGAAGTCACTGATAATTTCTAAATTTTTCCTTCCAAGGGAACCTCCAAGTCCCATCATCAGTCACCAGCACGCAGGAGTTTTATGCAATGCCCGAGGGGAGATAAGTGATTTGCAGAGAAACCCAGAGGCAGAGCACTATGCTAATACATCCTGCAACTGCTCCCCATTACTCACTGGGGGTACTCCAGCTCTTTATTGCCAGGGTTTATTAATGACTCTTAATTGATGACCAGTGCCCAGTACCCCAAAGTAAATAACTGCTATGCCTCATTAGCTCAAGAGACCTTCTCCTGATTTGAGGGCTGATCTATGAACACACAAATTGCACTGATTAAACTGAATCTCTTTCTAAATTGATTTAATTAGATTGGTATAACCTGTTTCTGTGGATGCTCTTGAATTTATTTGGAATCAGTGCAATGTACTGTGAGCCAGACTGACCATTTTTCTATCTTGTTCTCAATTAGAAACATTTGAGATAATTAGTGATAAGGAAAAACATGGGTCCTGGCACCACCTGGGTTCCTCCTACTGCTGATCCACTTTAGGGCAGGGTATGATAACTTCACTTTGTCCATCATTTACAGATCTGCATCCTAAACCCCAAGCACTTCATTTCACAAAAGGAATGTAAGCATTATTTAGGCATAATTTTAGGTATAAATTTGAAGTCAATAGCATTGCTGCTTTGTTGCTAACTACTGCTGATGGCAAACTAGGGGTTTATTCCATTTAAAACAAAACCTCTCCTCTTTGTACTACACATCAACAGCCTGGAGGGCTTTAATCATTTGATAAATGGTTCAAAAGGTTCTGGTAAAGAATAAAAGTGGACCTGCTTAGGTGACCCTTCAAAACTCTGCACTTGCATTCTTGTCTATCTCCTGGTGCAAGCTGAGGTTGTGGCTCCAGATAAATCAGCAGCCTTTTCCTGCCTTTGGATCAGCAGAATCCTAAAGGGCACATGGTAGGCTGTGCTTGGCAGAGTAATACTGGCTGAGAAATTGCTTCCAGCAATCTGTCAGGACTCAGGGCTGATGAGGACTCAAGTTTTAGCTTTTTGAACAGAAAATAAGGGGTTTTCCTTACTTATTTTGGGCTTCCTTAGTGATCCTGCAACAAAAAAATACTTATCCTATCAACAGCACTGGGAAACAAACTAAAGTGGTTTGATTTCTATTCACATTTTTGCAAGCTTTTTGCAAATCTTCAGACAACCATGGACAACTCAGTCAATAAAAGAGTCTGCATCAAAGTCTCTTTTCTCAAACAGCAGGTTTTGAGGGAGCACACATATACACACTGAACTGCCAGCACAGGACTCACCCAGAACTACCAATGTGTTAAAGCTTATCTTGGCTCAAGCTAACCAGTTTTCTGTCCCCTTAAAATTTCCCATATTCTTCCTCTACAGAAAATGCCTTATATTTTTTACAATAACATTCTCTTTTATGAAGTATTACTGAATGCTAAGCTTATATTTTTGTAAGCAACCACTCACAGCCACACAGAAGGCTTCTCACCCTTCTCAGGTACTGCAATGAAACCAATACTTGCTCTAGACAAACTTGGACAGCAAACCTAATGTTTAGAGCCCCTCCCTCTTTGGTTTATCTGTTTGCAGTTTTGGTTCCAGAGCACTTTTGCTGTTTAGTCTATGCTTTTATTAGTGGAATTATCATATTAGAGATGTGCCTGTACTTGAGTGTTTATTCCCTGTTCCAGGAATAGAATGAACAGCAGACAAAAGAACCAGGAAATGTGAAGCTGTGCAACTCTGTGGGTAGATGATGGTGACACTTGCTCATTCATGTCTTGTAAGGAAGACACTGATGCCTGGGAATCAAACTGTGCTGATGGACTACCTGAGTCTCCACTCTGCCAGCAGAGTCAGGACACTTTGTTCAACAAATTTCAGCAGAATCACCCTATTCCAGCTGTGTATGAGACTGCACCTGCCTACAGCCTCATTTGTAATGACAGCTGTGCTGTGCTAAACAAACAGCACCTATGTTCCTCATGGTATGTTTGGGAAAAAAGCATTTGCAGCTGTACTCTTGGAAATAAAAACAAACACATGAAAAGATTTAGGCTGGTCAAGTCAACCAGAGCAAACTCTGGTTTTCTTTACTTTATGCTGTATTTCAAACCCAAGAAAGGGCATAAGGCAGCACTTGGGATATCCAGGACTCTGACAGCACTATAGGGATATGCTCTACCCCTAAAAGGGGAGCTTGAACAGGATACAAACCACAAAGTCAAACTGTGAGATCAAGGATGTTGACTGAGACCTGCACTGATGGAGCTGAGACAAAAATGGAGCTGGTGGCCAACAGAGGTGCCATTCCTCAAACAGTGTGTTAAACCAAGGTCACACCTGACCACTCCTGCTCAAGGGCCAGGGCAAGTCCAAGATGTGTTGGCTCTCCATGCAAGGGAAGGAAGCCATTTCTGGCCAAGTACTCCACTCTAAAGTGGATTGCAATCCCAAGGGAAATGCCTGCATTATTGCCAAGCACACAGCTGCCACCCTGCCTGCTTACATCAGCTGCCTCCATTCCTACCTGAGCCCTTTGCTAAGGGTTTGGAGCCACCTGACCAAATTTCTGTTCGTTGGTTTGTGACAACAAGTCAAAGAAATGCTGTGCTAGAGTATTAACTCTTTAGGGAAGTTCTCAGCTGTAGAATGCATGTTGAGAAATCAGTGTTTACATTTCCTGGATGTAAAAAGATGCAAGACATTCATTAAAAAATGGGATCACACACATGTAAATGGCTGACTATATGACAGGAAACACTGTCAAAAATTTAGTCTTCTCTGACTGTTCATTTTAACTAAAAATATGATACAATATTCTAAAATTTCCTCCACAAAATCATTTAGCTATTGGAGTTTAATATTATACTCATGATAAGTAGCCCAGAACAGCAAAAAAATAAGCCAAACAAAAACTATGCAGGTGTCCTTATTCAGTAGCTAATGTCACTTACTACTTGCACCTTGACAGTTTTAAGTAGCAGCCACTCTAGTTCAGTAAATTGCAGAGCTGGCTTTTCTAGCTGCAAAGCCTAGAAAAAAATTAATTTGATATAAGGCACAAACTGTCCCTGAAGGCAAACATTGTCCAACACTAAAACCTTCACTGAACAGTCCCTAATGAATGTATTGGTAAAGAAATAACTATTTGAAAAAGGTAGTGCCTGAATAGCTTTCTATTAAAAATATCCAATATTACTTTTTTTTTAAGCCATATAACTGAAAAATGGGAAGCTTTGCCCTTCCCCCACATCTTGTGCTAGGGAAAGGTTACTACCTGGCAATGATACAGGCAGATATTGATTTAAATGATTATGGACCTGAAAAGTTCTTTCCTGTCATTTATTATCCTGTTGTAGCTGCCACCACACTTGTGCAATATTAAAAAAAAAAAAAAAAAAGCTTAACAAAATGACATTAGAAAAACACTGTTTTTAACTGAATTCCAGCACAGATAATCACCTGATTATTTCTTCTTCTTGATATAATGAGCTGATGACTGGGCCTCCAAACACAGTTTTGCTCTCCTTTCCCTTCTTCTCTGTTGTCTGAAAGAAAAAGGAAGATTGGTCCATCATCCTGGCTCCCACCACATTCCCAACTCTCATTCCCAGCCCTGGCCTCTCAGGACCCAAAAGCTGAACCTCTGTGAGGCAGCATAATATTCTGTTACAAGATTGCAAAGCTTGCCTTTATAAATCTATTTAATATAGATTTAAAATTAAATTTTATAATGGGCAGCATTTCCAAATGATTTACTCCCAGGAACTCTAGGATTCTGAATGATTCCCACCATAATAGAAATGAACAATTAGAATAATGATTGATCGATATGGAGCCCCAGGCCTACCTTTTCAAAAAACCATCCTGCAGCCTGGGATCTTCAATTGCCTGACTTTATACTGATGCCAGACCTTCAGCAGGGGTAAGTGCCTGCTGTCTGAAAGCCTGACCTAATTAGGGGGTGCAGGGAACCAGAAACCCCAACTCTTCCACAGCATTAAGCATTTTGGTTTTCAGATAAGCAGCCAAAACTGGTTTGGAATTTGCATCAGCAATTCCTTACAAAATCAGCCCATTAGCTGCAACTTGCTGCTGTCAGTGGACAGGTCTGAGGCTTTCTGTGATGGCAAAGTGTCACATCTAGGGTGAAAAAGATCAGGAGTGAAGTCCCAGACTCTTGCAGCTTCTCTGTAGAAGAAATCATAGAATGATTTGGGTTGGAATGGACCTTAAAAATCATCTATTTCACAGTCCTGTCATGAGCAGGGACACCTTCTACTGGAGCAGGGTGCTCCAAGCCCCATCCAACCTGGCCTGGAGCACTCCCAGAAATGGGGCAGCCACAGCTTGTCTGGGCAACCTGTGCCAGGGCCTCACCACCCTCACAGGGGAGAATTTTTTTCTGATATCTGATCTAAACCTACTCTCAATTTGAAGTCATTCCCCCTTGTCCTGCCACTCCAGCTATTGCAAATAGTCTTTCTGCATCTTTCTTGTAGATTCCCTTCAGGCAGGGAAAGCCACATTTAGATCACCCTGAAGACTTCTCTTGTCCTGGCTGAACAATCCCAGTTCTCTCAGCCTTTCCGCATAGGAAAGGTGCTCCATCCCTCTCATCAGCTTCATTACACCCAAAACCATTGCTGTCCCATCAGAATTCCACCTAGAAAGATGCTGATTTTTTTTTTAATAAAACATACTAATTTGTCTTTCTTCTCACTCCTCACTCAGGTTGCTTTTGTTTTAAATCAATGTACTACTTCCCTGTAATACATTTACTTTTACATTCTGCCCAGCTTGAGCCAACCAGTTCACCTTTCAGTTCTCCTCTACCAGCCAAAAGCCCAAACATTAGGTTTGCAGGTATTACAGACACACTCCTTTATAAGAACACACCGAAAGAAAATTGGCTTTGTAGACTACTCCATGGCAAGTAGGCTCTCTCTAATTTAGAAGGTGACAGGAAGTTCTCCTTTCTTCAAGAGAAAGGGCTTCAGTCTTTACAGTGCAGTGCCCCTCTTAAAAATCATTTAGCAGGGAACCTTACTGTCCATCAATTACTTAGACTCCACTAATAAAATAAAATTAATCTCAGATCACCTGAAAGTGCACAAAAGAGTTATTCCTATACAAAGAAGCTATACTCACTACTAGTCTATCCTGGTTTGATAGTGAGGGATGATGGGCACTCAGTGTCAGAAACTGCAAAAAAAATTAATCTATATTCTTTTATCTCTTTCTACTCTAGTTCTTGGTGCCTTTTATCCAAGTCAGAAAAAACATTTGAAAAAATGCATTTAATATTTCTAGAGACAGAAATTATTAAAAAAAAATAATTCTAGAATTAAGTTCACCTTCTTTGCACAACAAATGCATTTCTACCAAAGATTAATCACGTTGATTGAGTACACATAAGGTCATCAGGAAACTTAGTGATAAAGGCTTTCCCAAAAACACTCAGGCAAAAACTTCTCTGGCTTTTAATCCATATACAAGTTACTTTGTCCAAGTAGCTTTTATCTCATCTCTTTCACACAGAAATAAGTAATTCAATATTCAATGTATGAATGTTGAAGCAAGCTTATTCCATCACAGTCCTTGATATATAGAACAAGTTTATAAGGAAGGTCCAGGAAAATATTCTGTTTTCTCAGTTATTAGCCATGAAGACAGAGATAAAGACTCCACCATTCATCCTCACTGGACTTTCAAAAGGGAATATATCCAAGCTTCCCAAAAAAGTTAATTCTGCTGCAGCACAGACACAAACTGGTTTCTTTCCAGGTGCCTTTGACAACCTGCCTATCCATGAGCTCATCTGCTCACTTCCAAAATCCTTGCTGCCCAGCCTGCCAGAACTTCCACACAATATCTGAGCACGGTGTTCCAAACTCAGTGACACAAAAAGTGGGACAAGAAGCAGCAGCTCACTCCAAATCACATCACAGCTACTGACAGCACAGACAGCAACTAGTGTTTTTATTTGTTGTTCATCCTGGCTGAAGGGATCAGTAGCACAGAGATGCCCTTTTCCTTCTTAAATCTCTTGACATTTTTATAGCAAAAGAGGGCTTTTAGGGTTACCTACATGCAGATAATGACTTGTGAGTTTAAAGTCACATTACCCCACAAAGCACAATGAAATTAAAAACTGACACTGCAAATTTCCTGTCTCCTCTGTTAAAAAGGCACTAATAATTAACTATGTGACTCTCAATTAAGCCAGCTCCATTTCTTTCACTGCTGGCAGTGCTGTCCAAAAGCACTGCAGATGCACAGGTAACTAATGATAGTTAAGGAACAGGATGATCCAGGGATCCACAATTTAGAACCTGAAGCCAAGGGAGATGACAGCAGTAGTATCTGTAGTTGGATCATGCAAGAGAGGCCCTGTAGGAAAAGCAAAATTGCTGTGGACTCCAAAAGGAGAAGACATTGCTCTTGAAATGCCAGTTAAAAACTGTGGGAATAAAGAGGAATTTGTGATAGCACGGAAAGAGGAGGATTGCACTTGCATGCCAAAGAACAGGCAGTGCCATGTAAGAAATAGGGGAAAAGACAATAGAGAAGTGTAAGACATGTCTTAAATAGTGAAATTTCTCACATTTTCCCCTTGCCCACTGATTCTTTGTGGCTGGTGTACAATTAAGGCTGATGTTAAAGTCACTGCTCCTGTGACAGCTGGGTTTGGTGGGCGGGTCTGGCTGCCCAAAACCAGCATCAATCACAGGCAATCTGGGCTTCAGTATGCAGCAAACGTTCTCCTGAAGAGACATCTTCAACTCCCCTGACTCCAGACGGGCTCAGGGACCGGCGCAGGGAACTCCACTGAGCCCAGAACTGTCCTTCTCAAATGTCACCAGGAATGCCAGGAGGAAAGCCACACTCCTCCAGGAACAGACAGTGGGGCATCCTTGTCCCTGCCTCAGTGCACTGCATTTGTCAATAACAGCCCAGCTCGATCCAAGGGACAATCACATCCTGGCTGCCTGTCACTGGCAATGCTGCTCCAGGCAGCCTCAAAGCCTGACAACCACTTTCAGAACAAAATGGAAATACAGGGACTAATATTTGCTAACATCATTAATTCTTTTTTTCTTCCCCACTCCCCCTTCTTCCTTTATCCACCATGTCAAGATGTATACTTTTAAATTGTTGTCAGCCATAAAACAGACGTCGTGTCCCAGTTCAGAGGTTAACATATAATGACAGACACATTAAAAACCCTGTCCAATGCCTCACTGAAAATTTCAGCTCCATCTTCTCTTCAACAGGAGTGGCTCAAACTCACTTATTAGCTTTAGCAACATTAAAGCCTAATCACGATTGAAAAGTAAAGGAGAAAGAGAAGATGATTTTATCATACTAAGCATTATGGAAATGCAAAGCAATTACAGACAAGCATTTTCTTTGTGAGGGTTTTGTCACAAAACTCTCCCATGATTGCAACATGATCCATTTCTCCTTTGGCATTTTTTGGAGAGCAGGATGAAAATTATCATTTAAGAGAAAGAGCAGAAGTTTCCTGATGTGGGTTGGTTTGGTGGATCACTCTCTTGCTCTGTCCCTGACAGGCCAGGGATTGTTTGTTTTTCATTTCCACACCCAAGCTTTGTTCCAATCAACTCGAAACAGGCTACAGCACATTGAACAAGATGGCAAATTCATGGGTCCTCCCAATGACCCACTTCAAGCTCGAGAGCCAGAAGCAGCCATAGAGATGCAAATGAACTCACTCTCAGTGATTAGCTGGGATGGAATAGGACACAGCTATTTACATGCAGGGCAAGGGACTCCTAATTCTGACAGAAGGGAGGTACAGAGAAGTCCTACAGAAATACTGCAAAACAGCAGGAACAGCTCAAGTTTCAATAAAGCCTTTAAAAACTGAAAGACCACAATTTCGAGTTAACAGAAGAGCTTGATGCCAGGTATGGATTAAATGCAGGGCATCCCTGTTTTATCCAGAGCAACATGGGAACTCTGCCTGTCTGGTTTTGCATGCCCAAACACCCAGCAAACACAGCAATAGCTGTTTGGCAATGCACGTGGCTGTGCTGCACTGCACATCTATCATCCCCCCAATTCCCTCACATCTCACTTGGCTTTTCTCCACACCCAAAACCTTTAAATAACTTCTCATAATACATATTTAAGAAGAGAAAGCCATCAGCAAAAAAAAAGGTTCATCTCATCAAAATACTTATCTTCAAAGTTACCCTGGCTAATACTTTAAAATGGTAAAGACTGAGGTTTTTCATCATCACGCACCTTGGAAACAGGAAAGTGAGACAACTTAATCGAGAGTGATGCATGAGAATCTCATGCATGAGGATCTCACACCTGAGCCACACACCACATGGAAGAAATTTGCACTACTTGTATTATTTTCCTCTTCCTCCAAGCCCCATGCAGCTTGAGTCAGAGTAGCAGCTGTATCCAGCTTTGTGGGATGCAGACAATAAATACTCCTAACAAAATTACTCCAGTCAAAGCTTCTCAAGCTTTTCTGCAGCAGCAAATGTGAAGCTGTACAGATTCCAGTCTGCATTTGTGCTGCTCAATTCACCTTTCTCCAGCTCACCTGTTCCTCCAGTGCAGGTTTCAGCCTGGCACATTCCCTGGCTTTCCTGCATGGCCAGGCACAGAACCCAGCCTGGGGACAGGGACATGTCACCTTGCTCTGCACCTCTCTGCAAGGTGCATTCTGGTGAAAGCAGCAGACTGGTGAAACGCTCTCCTTGGCAGGAATGTGGCAGCCTTTAGGATCCACCAAAATTTGTCACTTTTCAAAGTGCTGCAGGGCTTGGAAAAGCAACAAAGGGTCCTGAGCCACCAAGACTGGAGTAGCTGCAATTGCTGGATGCTCACAGAAATCTGCTTGGCAGGGTAGGAGAAACCCTGGCCCATGTCCCAGCTTGCTGAACTACACCTGGAAGGTGTAGCAACTCCAGTCTGTTGCTCTGACAGGACAGGTGACATGCTGGAACTCTGTCAGGCTCACAGGAAGGTACCAGTAAATCCCTGACATGTGCTGATTGAAGTGTAATTAAGCTGGTATAGTCTCAGGTGAGAAATTTTACAGAAGACACTTCAGACACAAGAGCAGACCTGCTCTGCTGGCCACCATGTTCCCCTAATGCTCTGGATTAACATTTCTCTATTTGAGGAGTGAGGATTATTAGGGAGACAACAAGAAAATGTAAACTCTCCTAAAGTTTCAGACACTCGCCCCCCTCCTCTCCCGGTGTGCCACGGCCTGGCCATCCCCCTGGGAAGGGAACTTGGGCAGAGACTAATTGTATTTGACAGCAGCAATTACACACAAGGCTGGAGATTAGAAGCTCGTTAATTGTGTGTGCCGTAATTGCTGCCGTCTTTTCCTTTGCTAGTTAAAGCCCGTGCCAGGAGAGCCAAGGGGAGGAGGGTGCTCTCCACCCCAAACGCAGGTGGTCCGAAGATGAGAGCCCTGCACGGGAGGAGATGTCCCTTGTCCCCCAGGCCGCGGGAGGCTGCTGACCCCGGACAATGCGGGAGGCTCCTCCGGCAGCGCGGCTAATGAGCCGTGAAATGAGGACAAACAATGTTCCCTTCCAAAGGTATTTTCCACCTGTATCCATCTGACTGCACGGCTCGGCTGAACTTCACGCTACCTGCGGGAAGCGGGAGCGAAGGCAAATATTAACCCTTTGGAGGTGATGCTACTACAGGAAATAGAGCTTTAACCACTTATAAAATCAGGCATGGTTTGACATGGTTTAAATTCATCAAATCCTTCCTTCCTGACTCAGACATGAGCTCAGCATTTCTCACCGCTCTTTAGTGCCCGCGGTAAAGCAGTAACACCCAAATAAGATACAAATCCCTCCTTGCTGAGGGCAGCTCCGCAAAGCCAGCTTTCACAAAAGGCTGCCGTACCCTCCACACCGGTCCTTATTAATGACTGTCATAAACAGAGTGTTTTAATATTCCTCTCTCAGCCATCCTTGGCTCTCGCAGCAGCTCTGCCGAGCGTGCACATGACTCAGCACCTGGAGCCTTTTCAAGAGCCACCGAGGATCTGAACAAGCTGAGCAAACTGCCCGTGAAAAATGGCAGCACTCTGCACGATAACAGGGGGTTCTATTTTTCTTTTAAATACTGAAGGGGCAGTTTAGTTAATATTCCAATAATGTGTATGTAAACTTTTGTGGGTCCTTTAAGTCTCATCACGTAATTTCCCTTTAAAAACACAATTTAAGACAGGGAAAATATTTTTCAGATTACAGTCAAAAAATAAAAACAAACATACCATAAGTAATGTCATAGTTAAACAGTGCTGTGGTCTAAAGCAAAGCCTTGCAGATTACTCATTTAACTATAACGACTTAATTAATAAGTGCACCATAATCACAGCTGGAAATTACCAGTAAAGACAGTCAGGGGAAGGGAAATAAATGTAAAATGCATAACATAATTTTGAGCAAGTTTTATGCTTGCTAGGAACTCTGATTACATGACTCACTGTATACATTTTAGCATATGTGTGGAAGGAAATACTCAATAAAATGGAAATGAGGAAATGCTCAATAAAAAGCCCTAAAGTAATGGCTTTCCACAGTTTTTGGTTTGTGGAGCAGTTTTTTTTTTTAAAGGAGTAGCAGACTTGGAGGTGGCAAACACAAGATGACCAGCAGACTCCTTTCCTCACATTGTTTTCATGGATTCTGCCAAAACTTGCAGATTCCCAGTGTCTGCGGACCAAAGGGTGGAGTGGACCCTTCCAGAGTGACAGGAACCAGGTCAGTCCTGGAGCAATCAATCCCTTCTGTCCTATCACCTGTGTGAAAATCCACACATGCCCAAGCAGAGGGGACCAAGTTACAGACACAAATACAGCCTGTACTGTAATTGCTGGGGGGTTTTGTCAATCTAATACAATATATTTATAGAGATTTACACAGACAATTGTAGGAGCAAGAAACATATCCTAAGCCAAGTTGAAAATACTGAACAACTCTATGGCTTGGGATGAAACTAGTGAAGCCTGAAAATTGAAGGGAACCCTAACTTTTGAAATATAAAGGACATCAACAGCCACCCTCTGCTTTCTGGAGTGACACTGGGCCAGACATGACTGCAGTGGCCACCATCCCCACTGGCAAAAGGAACAGCTCTGAGGCTGCTTGACCAGTGCCATGGACGTTTGTTCCCTGCAGCACATCTCGGTCGTCCAGGGTGGATTTATGAGGTCTGCAGGCACAGAAATGGCAGAATGAAGAGATCTTCTCTGGTCCCAGGCAGGAACAAGAAGGTTTCCAAATGTACAGTGCAATCCTTGGCAGGCTCAGCCAGAAGGATGCAGGTTCTGGAAGCAGATGCCTGTGGAACAGCCCTTAGTGCTGAGCACTGAGGCTGTGCCTGAGCCTTTCCCAGCATTTGTGTTGGTTAGATCAGCTCAAAGTACCTACAGGATTCTCCAGAGTCTTTTGAGGAGTGCCACCTTTCCTTAGAACAGGAGCAATTTGGTAAAACAGTGTCCAAGTATCCAAGCAGGAGACAATAGCTGCCTTTTAAAGGAAAACTTTTTCCAATCTAAGAGACAAATAGCGTTTACATGACATTAACCAGTGACAGTTAACATCCAAACAAAATCTTAATCTCTAGTAATTACACTCAATACTTGATATTTACTGTAAAGAGCAAGCTAAACATAACTACTTAAATCTTTTTCTAACTCAAAAAGCAGTATTTTCACTAAAGAAACAGTTTAATTATGCTATAGCTTATGTTGTACACAAAACAATTACAGCTGGTTGCTCCTACCCAAAAGCATATGATATTCTTAATTAACACATTCCCTCTTTTAAACCAGCTCTGCATGTACATGCAGGGTACACAGAACCTGTGCCTGAATACTTTCAAGTAAATGTCTACAGCTCCACACCTAAATCAATGTATTACAAATTCCACAGTGAGATAAACCTGAAATTTCTACCCAAGTTCCTGAATTTAAGAGTTTCTAACACTTCAAGTTGAGAGTCTTGCAACAGCTTCAATTACTTGGGAAAATCTGATTTTATTTGTTTTTAATGATAGGTTGAGCCCTTCACATTTAAAGCAGTCACACTGCCTGCCCAGCCTGGTGGGTTGCTGGCCAGAACAGGAGCAGCAGTTTGAGGAGAGGCTGTCACAGCTCCTGACAGGGCAGCAGAGCAAGTCAAAGCTCCCCTCTGGAATGTCCACCAAGTGCCACAAGCAGAGGAGTCAGTCCCTGCTCCTCCACCCTCACTTCCCACCTCAGTTGGCTATTCCAAGAGACAGGACTTTTCCATGTTTCTGGACACTCCAGGAAAACATTTGGATCCAAGGGTGCCAGGATGGCTCTCTCCTGCTCAGGAATCCACCTGGGCAGCAGGAGTCATCACACAACCACAGAATGGTTTGGGCAGGAAAGCACCTTAAAGGGCAGCTAGTTCCAACTCCAGATGAAACTGGGCAGAGAAAGCAGATCTTGCCCTCCTCCTCTCACCTCACCTTGCAATTTCCTATTTATTTTTCCTCCTCTTCCAAACCTCCTGTTCCACCAGAGGCTCTGCTCTCTGCCCCAAGCTCCTGAACTGACCATGGCAGCTTCCAACTTGCTTCAACACCTCTCCTCTGCCAGCCCATCCTGCAGCTTTGCCAGCTCCCAGTTTTGCCACATCAGCACTACCAAAAGCATCAAGTACTGATTTGTTTTAGCCAGAGGAGTCTTCAGTACAGAAATGAACTTCACAGGAAAGTTTTGACTGCTGGTGGAGTCACCTCTCATGCAGAACACTGCTCTTTCCTGCTTCCAGCCTCACACAGCTACTTCACAAAAATGAGCTTTTCAATGCTTTTGTCATTCATGTTTTTGTGCTGAGGAGCAGCAGCATTGCTGCTTAGATCTGCAACAAATGAAAACTGCACTTGGCATTTAAAACCTTCCTTGCCTCGCCAGAAACTGCCACCCCAAGGCAGAAATGACAGAGGGCACCTGGGTTGCATCTCAGTCATTTCAGCTTCTGGTCTGAAATTTTAACAAATTCAGCCTTGCCACCTCAGTTTAAGCCAAGGTCTTGGGCTCTCCCTGGAAATATCAGTATTTAACCATTTTCTATCAACTCAGCCACAGAAGCAACAACTTTCAGCAGAGGATCTGCAGCAACTGACACCTGATCTGTGATCAGGTACACAGAGGTGCTTTCTCAGCTAGGAGAGCAATTGCTCAAATGAAGTTTTAAGATCCCAGAGCTCAGCTGTATCCTATGCTTCCAATCCTACAGCTGTGGGATCACAGAAGAACCAGGTGCTGTGGGACTGCAACTAGAAAGCAGAACCTGTTACTTCTGGACAATGATTACAGGGATAAGAAAAAAAGCAATAAATTCCCTGCTGCACAGAAAGTTACACAGTAAAGTGTTTTGTCTCACTCTGTTACATCTTGTCATCACTGTATGACAGTAGTTTGAGATTATATATTTATAAATTTACTTGCTCTTTTTTTTTTTTCCTCAATAGCCTCTGGTGTATCTGGTTAGCACACAGTGTCTTCATCCACCTGAAAGCCAGGAATCATGATGCTGGAATGCCACACACTTCACTTTGCTGCAGCAGCACACTCAGCAAGGCAGAGCTACACCTCTAATTATTCTTTTTTTCTGAATACATCCCAAGTAGTATATTCTGTAGTATTTCTGTAAGCAGTGCAATATTTCTGCAATCGGTGAAAATTATTTCAGTGATGTATTAAAACCAAAAATATTTAAATATTAATATTTAATCAAAATCACTAATTGTGACACACCCCCTTACCCCCCAAAATTTCTTGGGTGGAATTCTCAAAACCCACTACTGTTACATCCTAGTATCTGCAAGAGAATAAGCTATGCTACTCACAGCACACTAACAGAGTGAATCAACACTGCCAGATCTGAGCTGGAAAAATGAGGACTAGCACCTCTGCAAGCCAAAGTTAGCCCTTGGAGGGCTGGTAAGATTGCATATTTAACATACAGTATGTTTTCAGCAAGAACAGGCAGCTTAAAAGGAGGGAGAGAGAAGAGGCATAACCCTTGTCATGATAATTCTCTCTTTTGAAGAAGCTTAGAAGTGTAGAAATATGGGCAACCTCTGTACAGGATATCAGTGCAACCTTCAATCCACAACTGCATTTCTGGTTTGCTTCCTAAACTTCAGCCTCTCTGAAATACAGACTTGTAGCTTGGCACTGTTGTATTTCAATCAATCTCTTGGTGGAGGATCAGAATGTCATAAATAAAAGGAGCCGAGACGATAAATTTCTGCAGAGATGTAAAATCAAAGAGAACAATCCAACAGACTCCCAGGGGGTGAGAGGCTGACACATATTCCAGCTGTTTATATTTCTACTATGAGATGCTGGTTCATTTTAACTTCTTCACTTCTGCACAGCTTGCCAGAGACACAGTTCCAAACAACTGAAAATCTCAGTGTGGGTCTGGCATTTTGTTTTGTGCTCTACAATACAAGGCTGCAGGAGAGAAAAAAATCCTGTGATTGATCAAACTTGTCCACAGCCAAAATCCCAGCCCCACCAGCACAGCACCACAATGCCTGGCAGGTGAGTTACTTGCAAAGACAGGGACAGAAAGGCAGTAAATCACCTATAGATAGCTTTGTTTGTGAGTAGGATCTGTATCAAGGACTCCTCATGAGAAGATGTAGGAAAGCAACACTACTCACCTTTATTGCAGAAGAATGGGGAAATTTAGTTCATGTTTGTAGTGTGCTATTTTAGTTTCTGACACAAAAGGAACTACAAAACATCCCCTTGCTAATAAGCAAAAATGGTTCTGAAAGCATGCTCCAAAAGCAAAGCACTAAAGTCTAATTTTGCAGATAACAAAGTGCCTTTTTTTTCCAACTTGGATAAAATAAGATGGGTCACTCCACCTCTAGTCTCACAAGTAGGAATGAAGTGTACACAAACTGCAAGGTTTTGTGAGGCATATAAATAACTGTATCCTCCACTAATTCCACTTGCATGCTAGAGATTGTCCCTCATACAGCTGGCAAAAGGCAGCAAGGCAGAAGAATCCCTCTGTGTGTTAAAATCTCAAACTTCTCAGGATATAAAAACCTTCAAAAACTATTACATACCTCAACGTGGTTCACAAAAAACCAGCAGTTTGTCTAAAACCAGAGGACACTGTAGTTTTACATGCCCCAAAGCCAGATGCCTGGGGTGGATCAATTTTCTGGTTTTAATCTTAATTTCTAGTGCTTCATTTTCTGTTAAAATTTTAAAAATACAGGTTTGATAGTTTGGTTTTGTTTTCAAAGGGGAAGAGCTTGATGACAGTTTACAAATTGTTTCAGTGATATGCTTCTTCCAATGTGGTCACCACTGAAATAAGATCTTTCAAAATAAAAATAGTAGAGCAAACAGTAATCTATGTTGTCCGTACTTTGCTAGAAATTATTATTATTGTTGTTAATAACAACTTTTGGGTTAAAAAAAGCAAACAAAAAGTCAGATATGAAATTCCCTAAGGATGAAGTGCCACAGCAGGATCCATACAAAGAACTGAGCAGAGCACTGTTCCACAGCTCCTCTTCCCAGTGTGCTGCATTAGCACAGGACAGCAAGCTTTAGGGAGCACAGCCATAATTTGATTAGTGCCCACTTTACACGATGCAATTAAATTGCTTTTATACCACAAAAGAAATAAAATCGCTATTTTTCAAAGTTTTTGACCTCGCAGCACAGCAAGCCATAAATTGAGATATTCCCCCAAACAAAGCAGGTGTGTGAGCTCAGTGCTGCTGGTGACAGGCACAGAGAGACCCAAACAGGTCTTTTCCCTTCCTGCTCTTCCCATCCCCCTTGTAATCCTGACCACACCACTCTGCTGCTCTTTCCCAACCACAAACAGTGGCTGCTGGGCCAGATTATCAAGGGAGACATCTGTTTGACTGATAGAAAAAACAGGAAAACATGATGGGTGCACTCATTTTGTTTACAGACAACAGTTTTTCTAAAGCATTTCTTGATTTCCAGAAGAAATTCCACTAGCCTGAAGAACTAACCAAGAAATCCACAGATTTCAACCTGAAACTGCATTTACCAGCCACTAATCTAATTCTTAGAAGTTGACCAGACATAAATCCTGCAAAAGATCAAAGCTTCTTGTTTCATATATCAACAGGGCAGACTTAAGCAATGAATCCAAATTTTAGAAAAATTCGAGTTTTGATTTCCAAATTTTTTTTAATGTCATCAGAAACAGAGTTTGTATTTGAGTCATGACAGAATTTTTTTAGTTCTCTTGGAGATCCTACACTACAGAGATCTAAGCTGCCTTGGAGAGCATACTTAAATACAAGAGGCTCATAAATTTAAATTAATTGTTAAAATAACTCAGTTAACACTTGGTGCAACCTGCCAAAAGCACACATCGATCTCAGCTCTTCTGCAAATCTGGGTATTGTTTCTCCTGCTTTTAACTGTATCTCTGAACTGCAAATTCTCTTTCCCACATTTTAGTTTCAACTTGCTTATTGCATTTAAATGTGACATAGAAAGGTTATTTCACCAGAATGCAGAAGGGATGGATCCAGCCCTGGGCACAAGGTACCTGGCTACCCACCTTATCAAATATTGCCCCCTGCAGTACTTCCTGCAAAAACACCCAATGGACAAATCCATTTATTTTATTCCCAAAGGTTTTCCACCTTACTGGACTGCTTCAAGCCTGCAATAATCAAGCATTTGCTATTTTATTCACTCTGAAGTTTGTTCTCTGTTGCATGAGCCTTTTTGTTTCCTAAGGGTCCTCTCCTGGCTGCTCTCACACCAACCCAGCAAAGGAGAGATTTTACTCCCATTCACTCTTTGGGCCAGAGTACAGAGAATTAAATCCTTCCCTACTCAAACAAGGCACAGAATAGTACTTAAAAAAAGCACAGGCAACTTTCTCCCATGTAAACATCAGAACTTTCACTTCACACCTTCAAGAGCCTAAAAAGATGTTTGGTCAATGCCTATTTTCTTTGAGGTGGAACTCTTTCTCCTTTAGAGGGAAGTTTCTGCTCTTCAGATTCCTGATCTCCAACTTTCCTCATTACACAGCAGAAATCTTACTAACTGCATTATTGGTGAAGCTGAGTCAAACAAGTTAAAATGCCAACTTTTTAAACTCTGATATATAAATAGAAAATCTTTAAGTCCTCCAGTGAGTTTCAAAGCAAATAGGAAGAGGCATCTAAGTGTTTGGGAAAGGATGCCACTGAAGTTAGTAGTGACAAGCTGTTCAGATTGGAACTGGTAAATAGGCAATATAAGAAATAGGAAAAGGAAATATTTAGAACTCAGCCATGCCAAAATTGCAATCAGCAAATGGAAGGCTAAATGTGCTGAGCAAATCTGGATGCTTTTTTTATTATTTATTTTTATTGTTTGAGCCGTGCCATATAACCATCTCGTTACAAGAAGGGATCAATAGCAGCTCCCCTGCAGTGTCCTGTCACACCTCCACCCACGGCCCCTGCCACAGTGTTTCCATGGAAGGGACATCTTCAAAGCTGCTAAGAAAAGAAGTGCTGGCCTGCTTCTGCCTTCTTTGGGTTTGGATTTCTTCCTTTGTAAAGGACTGGAGCAGTGGGAGGTGTTGACATGAAATGTTTCTGTTTCAGGCTGGAGAATGCAAAAGAATGGCTTAATAAATTATTCTCTGTTCTGGAGGAAGAGTGAATAGACTTGAAGGACAGGTGATGTCTCTAAAATATGCAAATAGAGCTGAGCTGGTCCAAGCAATTACCTTTCCACTGCCTGGAAGTTCAGACTGAAAGGAATGACTCACAAGAAACAAAAGATGTGCTAAAAGGTAGAAGATGACGAAGGAAGACTACATCAAGAGGGGAAGGAGACAGCATGGAAAAGAATATTCCTGACCTCCTACTAACAGCTGTTCTTGGGAAAAACAACCAAACAAGCCACAGCACGTAGTAAGACTATGCCAACACAGAAGGGCTTTGTGTCAAAACATCCTGAAAGGCAACTGTGATTACTGGTTCTACACAAACACAGCCATGAGATTCCCGTGGCTTCACGGATTTAAAGACAATGGACCTCACCTCAAATATCCCCCAGGTTACCTGTTAATTTTAAAAACTTTTCAGCAAATAAAATTGCTGTAAAGAAGTGCAGTACAATCATTTCTTCCCAGATTTTAGACAAAGCTCTGAAAGAGAAGATTAGGCAGGACCATGAGATAATCTGCAGGGAGCAAGGGTGAAAAAGAAACTAAAACCACACTGGAAATAGCCAAGCAGATACTGTCAAAAATGGCACACAAACTTCAGAGAGCAGAGAACAGCTATGCTGCTGCCTCTCCACGTTCAGCTGTCTCCTAATGAAGTGTGGGGACTCCCAAGTCAGCAGGAATAGGAAGGAGCAGGTGAGATTTGGACTGCTGTTAAGAGTTCTCACTGCTCCTGGACACAAATTCAGGGCAATCCTACTGCATCAGAACCCTTTTACTTCTGTTTTTTTTTTTTTTTTTTCCCCAAACAAAGATACTAAATTAAAGCAGGTAAATCTGATGCTGGAAGTGCACTAATAAAGAAACTTCAATATGAAAGAATGAATCAATGGAGAAACAAGGAATGAAGAAGTGGATCTATTTGGACTGTAAATGAAATACTTCATTTACTTCCATTCTGTTTATTAACAAACACACTGACAGCCTGAAGGCTACAGAATAGCAGCAAACATGCTGAGGAAAAAATGAACCTATGAAAAAAATAAGTGGTTTTAAGCTTAAACTTTCACTAAAGGATCAAGCTAACAAAGCCCTTTTGCAAATATATGAAACTGGAGACTGAGGAGAGTTTAAAATAACACAAAAGAACAATTTTACAGATGAGATGAACGGTTGAAGAAAAAGTAAGTTTGGAACTCTCAGAAAGCTTTAAAATAGCAAAATTCATGAGGATGCACAGTAAGAAATGGAACACTTCTGTACTGTAATTACTACTGATGATTAATAATGATAAGAAAGCCAAACTTTTCAAATTTGTAATGTGCACTTCACACTGCTTTTAACCAAGCATTTGAAGTATTTCATTTACAATCTACAGATTGTGAGAAAAATCTGAAGGAACCCAGCAGATGAGCATGTGAGCATGTAAAGGAGACACAATGACAGTGATGAAGCACCTTGTAATGTACCCACTGCTCTTTTCTATAAATCCAATTCGAAATTTGAGGACTAAAGGAGCTATTTTATCTCCATCCCCTGACACATGCATCTCCATCATTTTAAAGAACAGAGCTCCCTCTCGTGGCCCAAGAAGTTGGATTTGATGGGGAGAAGGAAAAACAGGAGAGCAGCACGAGATGCATCAGAGAGGACTCCTGAGAGAATTTTCATCCTATAAAAGTGGAATTAAAAGGATGATGTAATAAGAAGGACAAGTGAATTCTTGTGAAGGAAGCAAAACCACTTTTATTTCAATGCTGACTTTTAAATTACATTTTCTGCTAAGGTAACCTTTTCACCTTAGGTGAAGAGGGGAGGAACAGTGCTGCCAACCTTTCTTTGTTTGCTGTATAGGTTCTTTATTAAAATATTTGTATTTTAATAAATACAAATTTATTCTTTCCTGGCTGACAGTTCTCTAACCTAAAGCTCACAACTCTAACAGTATTTCTCTGAGGAAAGGAAGTGAAGGGGATACCCAAAAGGCTAAGCCTGTTACCACACTGAAAAATTAGTTTAGGAAGGCATTGAGTATTTTGTTTGAATTCTTTTTTTTCATTATTTAATTAATAATCACGTGTTTCACTTGACACTCACTTCATTCAGGATTATACATATAATCTATATATAGATTTTTACAAATTACATTATTTCTGTATGAGACTTTTAGCCTGGACAAGAATTTACCCAAGCAAGCAGCCAGCTTTGGCTAACTGCACAGCACATAAACTATCTTCTCCAAGGGCATAAAAAAGGATTTTTCTAAATGATCACCTTTCTTTGCTGCAAAAACACTATGAATGGCATGAAACATGAACAAGTGAAAAAAAAATAACCTTAAGTCTCAAGAATAGCATCAGAAGACAACTCATAATCAAATTCTTGATTCATAGGATTGTGCCCACACAAGATTTTGCTTCCAAAGGGGCACAGAAGAACAAATTTCCTACCATGAGAGGAAATTACCATGCTTTCAGCATTTTACTATTAGTGAAATATCTCCACTCTATTTCCAAAGGCTACACTTTTTCTAAAGAGCAATCCTCTTTAAAAATTGTATAAAAGTCAGTCTATAAACAGGAGATATCCTTAAGGATTCAATCAAGTAATAAACCTGGTAGATGAAAGACAAATTAATTAAAATGACAGTACAGTCTCCCTATAAGACACAGATACAGACTTGTTCTGTTGGAGTATCTAATCATAATCAGATTTGGTAATTTGCTGCATGGAAACAAAAAGGAAACATTTTTAGAATTGATCATTCAGTTCATGTCACTTTCATGGAGATTGCTTTCTATTGATCAACATTTAAATAGTAGTTGAAAAGAGAAGGATGAGAAAAGGATAAAAAGTATCTTTACATGCTAAATACAGCATGAACCAATAAGAGCAAAATAAATTAGATCACTACAGCCAAAGCAGCCCCGTGCATGTGCTCTCTGTAATGAAGATCATTATGAATGAAAGAGATGGTTCTTCATGCTTCAGTCACAACAAAAGGAGAGTTTTAAAAACGAATTTAGACTTTAATCTGCTCCAAATGAAGTTTGCCATGCAGCAATTAAAGCCTGTGAGAAATTGAACCATTGTCAGCTTCACAAAGACAAAAGCTGGTTTGTTTTCCAAAGGATATTTCCACATTTCCTACCTGTGGATTCCAGCTGGGGTCGAGTTTTTTCACTGCAGCAATGTACTCCTGCATAGCTTGGTGAGGGCTGGTGTCTCCCAGAGCTTTCCAAGCCTCCCTAGGAGCAACAGCAAAACATCAGTGAGCCCCTAAGAGACAGCACAAGGTGTTTTTATAGTGACATCAGTGACAAACAGATTCAGTAAAATCCTTTCAGGGTATGCAAAGCCATCTTTCATTCAGCTTGAAATGGTCAACTTTGCTCTGAGGCCATGAATGGCCACTGTCAGTGCAGCTCTGTTGTGAAAGGATCTTTCAGGGGATCCTGATGCAGGCTGGAACACAGTTTGTGTTCACAGAGCTGCAGTTATTTCCACATTTTTGCTGTATGCACACCAGTTTTGGATGAAGACAGTAAATACAGGATCTGGGATTTCACATCTGTGTCAGGATAACAGCAAACACTTCCCTGTTAAACAAAGGATTTTAAAGCCATTTCAGTGGCAACTCTTTGAGCTGACATCCCCATAGTCCATAATTTGTCAACAGATGAGACAAGAGGCAACAAAAAATAGAGTCAGAATTGTAGGAATGACAAGGATTTCCTCTTACCATTTCTGCTTTCCCTCAAAATCAAAGAAGCTTGGCTTGGGGGTGTTACAGGTTCCAAGTTTCACCTAAAGAAAAGAAATTTCCTTCTGTCAGAAAAAAACAAAGGGGATTTGCACAAGGAAAATTCTGTGTTCTGATGGTTGCAGGGTAACCATGTCATAAGGCCAGAAGAAAGATTTTTTTTGGGAAACCATCTTACCACTGCTTTAGCACCTCTGCATCCCTGGGTTTTCTTTGCATGATGCACAGGAAGCAATTTTGTCATGCAGCTCATTTCTTTTGCATGCATTACCCATGGGGATAACCAGTGAGTGATTTCTCACTAATGTTATGTTTATTACCTAGCCAAATGCCTGATCCTCCACAAGTAGAAAGAAAAAAAATCTGTTGATTAGGGTTTCTACAGAGATGATTATTCATTATGGCTGAAATTCACCTGCTTCTGCAGGAAACTCGAATAAACAGACTTTGCTTAATTGAAATATATATAATAATAATTGCTTAATTAAGGTCCTCTGGAAGGCAAGGGGACAAACTTGGAGCAAAGGAATGCCAGGCAGCTCCTGAATTTGCTCTGAGGCACCTAGCAGCAGGAATCACTGCATGAGAGACAAGTCAAGGCCTGAATGCCAGAGATGAAGCAATCTGTCAGAAATTAAAATGAATGTGTGTGGGGGTGAAATTAAAAACACAAGGAGGAAGGGCAAGGAGAACCCAGGGACAGATATATGGAAAGAAGTGTCATAGCAAATGCAAAGCAGACTTGGTGCCAGTGGGATTCAGTCAGTTTTCCATGTGTAAAATTGTTTTAACACAAGGATGATGGGTGAAAGGCTAGAATTCAGAGCTGAACCAAAGCAGCAGCTCCTGGGAAGCAGTTACCATAGCAAGTCCCCCTAAGACAGGGCACAGCACAGATGGGGACCCCAGGGAGGGGACACAGGTACATCCTGGAGGTGGGCAAAGGCTTCTGGAGAAAGGTTTTGTTAGCCAAACAAAACCAAACTGCATGCAGCAAATGTTTTATGAAATATGCTCAAGTGTTCAGGCAGGTGAAGTGCTTAAATCAACTAACAATTCTTCACCTTAACAGGGTGGGGATTTTATGCTGAGGATGGAAGCATTAATCAGGCTTTAAAGAGAGCATGCCCATGCTGAGAGATATTTATTAGTTACACTATGTTTTCATTTAAAGTGTTAGAGGATATGAGTGACTGTAACTGAAATTAATTTTCTGTACATCTGACTGTCTCCCAGTGAGCAATTCATCCAAATTAGAACATCTTAGCTGGCCTTTAAAACAACATATTGCATTTCATGTAGAAATAGGAGAAGAGGCTAGCAACAGTTAAGTTCTATAAATCAGTCACAATTCATGTAGTCTAAATGTTTTTTTCTATGCTCTGAGGTGGATTGGACCACTTGTTTTAAAAAGCAAAACAAACCAGGGAATAAAATGCAAATTCATTATCTGTATGGAAAATGCCTGCTTGGCAATTCTTTAGTTCAACAGCCAACCTGAAAAAATTGGCCAAGATGGATAAAAAAATAAATCAGTTTTAATATTAATTTTCCACTGTCATCATCAAAACACGCCAGCAGTTTCCTCTCTGGAGATTTGGCACTCAAAGGCTGTTCTAGTATTGGGGAGGACTGTTAGCAACATTGATAGTAATACAAATCAAGGAACAGTAGTTAAATTTCATCCATCAAGAGGAGAAAAAAGTGCTCTTGTGCCCTGCTTGCTATTTTAAGGTACATTAAAAAGGCTTGCAGTGGTTTTGTTGGAAAGAATAAAACACAAGATTTTGGCTCCTCTCTTTTTGTTGCAAGACTCACAATGCAGGAGAAGCTAGGGAGGAATTTAACATAAAAGGGGACCTGAGCCTGATAGCTGAGGGAGTTAAACAATGCCAATACATACAAAAAAGGCAAAATTTTGAGCAGGACTCTGTCCTCCTGCTACTTCCCTAGAGGACCTCAAAAGCTGTTTTACTCCACAGCCAGCATGAAGCCAAGAACCTTTATTAGTACTTTAAATTAATACTTGCTCATTCTGTGTCCAGAAAATAATTACTGAAGGTCTCTAGGGTGCTGACTGGTCACTTGATGCTCAGTGCTCCTCATTTACAGTTCATCAGCTGCATTAAAAGAACATGACAGCCAGAATGCATTAAAAACTTCCTGGTATTGCTTCTGCATGCAGAGTTGCCTGCAGGCACTATTCTCCTGATTATTATACAGCAGAGTGTTCCAGCCAAATATTCCTACCTGATTGTAACTCTTGTAAGGTGAATTGTATTTGAAGCCTCCCTGTGGAGCAGTAACAGGAACAGAACCTCAATGGACAGCAGGTCTGAGCTCTTTCTGTACTTGGCCTTTGCCACGTAAAATAAACTGCTTTTTCAAGATGGCAATTCCTACCTGTTCCTGCCCATAGCCCTGACTGGAAATGGGGCCTAAGGAAGGACAAGCAAACACCAATCACAGAAATGGGGTCATGATGACCAAGGGACTGTATATCCCAGAGAGGCAGAGTCACACTGTAACAACCAAGTCAGTGCCATTGCACTGTTCCATGCAACAGAAGCTGCAGGCAGAAATTCCTGTGTTCAGGGCAGGTTGTGACATCATGTTCCACAATACTTCAAAGACATCATGCAAAATTGGTGTTATATCCTTCAGCCCACACCTAGAGACAGTACAGGCCCTGTTTTGCCATCAGCACTGGACTTCCAGCTTGCCAGCACCTCTCAGCATTTACATAGACACATCCTCCTCCTGGCAGAGCAGTTTTCCCAGTCCAATAATTTCCAGCAAGTTCTGGATCCCCTCCCCTATCTAAATCACCACTGCTACATTGGTCTCCATTACTGCACCTTCTGATTTTGACATTTTCCATATGACAGGCAAGTGCTCTCTTCACTTCACCACTACAGACACAAGGCCCAGACACAATGCCCAAAGCCATACAGAAAATAGTGGAAGGAAAGAAAAATCAGTCCCAGTCCAGAGCCTTATGGACTTGTGTGCTCCTCCTGTTATGGGGCAGAGTCATAAACTCAGCAACATCTTCTAAAAACCTCACTGGAGATGACAACTAAGCAATTCCCTTATTTTTCAGGTCTCTGACACATAAACAAAATCAGAGAGAAAAGTAATAAAATCCTGAAATGGCCTCCAATAAAAGGTAATAAAATTCCAGGAAAATGCCTATATACCCAAACAGTTGGAAATAAATAATATACAGTATTTTAACAGAGTGCTCAGCTGTTACTGTCACCTCTTTTATGACGGTGCTGTACCTTAAATCAAAGCCTTTAGTGACACAAAACACTAAACTGGGAAAAGACAAGGATGCCAAATCAAGGACAGTGGACAGATCTGAGTCAGCACCTTTTGTGTGCTAGCAATTCCACCATCCAGCAGGGTAATATATTAGCAGCTCATTATGCATCCTGATATGGCTGCTGTAATTAAATACAGAAAACTTGCATTAAGCACCCTCCTTTTGATTTAAAGCACAAAATGCTGCAAAACTTAAAGTTAGCAGGGCATAATCCTGCAGTGGCTCTGCTAGCAAACTTCTCCCATCACCAGTGCCAGCACTACACTGCCAGGCACTCTGTAACAGGGAGGGCACCTTTCTGAACTGGGAAGGCACAGAAATCCAGAGCCAAGCACAGCTGAAACCAAGGAGCACAAAGACAGTTGCACTCACATCCTGCTTGCTCAGGGACACAGGAGAAGGACACAGAAGTGCCCTACCTCCTCACTGGAAGGCAACTGGAAATCTGTGCTGACAAAGTGTTAATTGTCAGCTTTTCCTGACTTGCATCAAAACTCTTGTGAAACAGCTTCTGATTTTTGCAGTTTTTAGCATTAAACTCCTTATTGGTCTTACAGAGGTAACACCAGGAAACCCTCTGTAGTCTGTGCACTATCATGAGCTGACGAGCAACCAATCCCTTCCCATTTCCACTCAGGATAGTCACAAAGCATTTGAAACAGAGCAAAAAATTTTTTTTTTCTTTTTTTTTGTTATTTGCAACAAGCATCCTGAGAAAACAGACAAAAAATTATAGGAAAGACACCATTTTCCTCTCATCCTGGGCATTGTAAGATTCCCCTCACATTTTTTTCCCTACCCTCTTTTTCTTACAAGAGAAAGAAAAACCTGGGTTTCTGTACAGTCTGAAAACAAAACCTCACGTGACCAGCCTGCTTTTAACATAATTACTAGTCCACAAACCATGGCCTGGGAGCTGCCAGCTTAGAGGATAATTAAATATTGCACTAAAAAATTGAGAGCACTTATACCTGGCAGTAGTAAGACACAGGTAATCCATATGGGAGGAACATATATGGAAGATGTGCACACCCATCTTTTGTCTGATCATCCAAATGAGTGGGATTCAGTTCTAGGGCTGAGGCAGCACCTCTTGCCACACACTTGAGCCACAGAATCACAGAATGGTTTGGGTTGAAGGATCACCCAGTTCCAAGCCCCTGGCATGGAAAGGGACACCTTCCACTACAATAGGTTGCTCAGTGCTCCATCCAGCCTACATTTGTAGTTTTACTCTTTCATCTTCCAGGTGTAACAACACTAACAGTTTTCTGTTTCTCCAAGTTAAGCAACTGATACAGTCCTTTGCAACTGGTGGTTTGTTTGGTTTATGTAAACTTCTCCCACAGGAGCAGGAAGAAGTTACTCTGTGCATTCTGACAGGATGCATCCCACAGCTTGCTCGGTTCACACTGAGGGGGAAGTGGGGGTTGTGTTCAGGGATACAACCAGAACCAACCAGCTCAGCTGTGGAGTTTGTCCTCCACACCAATTTCAATCATGGTGGACTCTGCCAAAGCCAAATCAAGGCCACAGAATCATTAAGGTGGGAAAAGACCTCCACGATCATTCAGTCCAACTTTTGGCCAAACCCCACCATTCCCACTAAAGCATAAGGCAAAGTGCTTGGTTTCTGAACACTTCCAGGGATGGTCACTCCACCACTTCCCTGGGCAGCCCATTCCAGTGTTTGCCCACTCTTTCAGGCAAGAAGCTTTTCCTAATATCCAACCTGGACCTCTGCTGGCAGAACTTGAGTCTGGTTCATGTTGTTCAAAGGATGCAGTGCCAGGACCACCAGCAGTGAGAGGAGAGCTGAGGAACAACAACCAGGGTGATGGATTTACAGAATCATTTGGTTTGGAAAAGACCTGTGAGATCACTGAGTCCAACCTTAGACCTATCACCACCTTCACAACCCCTTCCAATGCCTGACCATCTTTTCAGTGATGAATTCTGCACCCAATCCTGCTTAAGGCTATTTCCTTTTGTCCTGTCACGTTACTTGAGAGCAGAACCTGACCTCCAGCTGGCCACAACCTCCTCTCAGGTGGCTGCAGAAAGCAACAAAGTTCCCCTGAGCTTCCTTTTCCCCAGGCTGAGTCCTCCCAGCTCCCTCAGCCGCTCTTCACCAGACTCGTGCTCCAGACCCTTCCCCAGCTCTGTTCCTTTCTCTGGACATCTCAGTGACCTCCCTGAACTGAGGAGCACAAAACCAGAATTTGAGATGCGACCTCACCCATGCCCAGCGCGGGGGGTCGGTCGCTGCCGTGCTCCTGCCGGCACTGAACATGTCTATTCTCTGTTATTTATCACCGGGCACTGTGTTTGATACAGCCCAGCATGCCTTGGCCTTCTCGGGCTCATGTTGAGCTGCTGTGGGTCCTTCCTCGCTGTGGCGCTTCCCCAGCCCCAGCCCCGGCCCCTCGGGCACCGCACCGCTCTCGCCCCCGCACCGGCCCGGCCCGCTCGCCCCGTGGGCCGGTCCCGCCTCACCTGCTTGTAGCGGGCGTACAGGTAGAGCAGCTGCTCCTTGCTGGCGGTGGACAGCAGCGAGGGGAGCCGCTCGGCCGCCTGCTCGAAGAGCGCGGGCAGGTCCCGGCCCGGCGCCGCCGCGCCCGTGGCCGCCGCCTCGGAGCCCGAGCTGAGCTCGCCGCCGCTCCCGCCCGCCGCCGACAGCGGGGGCGACGCCATGGCGGCCCGCGCCCGCCCCGGTCCGCCCGGCAACACGCTCCCCCGCCGCGCCTCGGTACGCGCGCCTGCACCGCCCGCGGGAAACGCGCACCACGCGCGACGGTTCCGGGCGGCCGCGGATCCGCGTGGTGGCGAGCGGCGACGTGACGTAGAATGGCAGAATAGTCTAGGTTGGGCAAGACCTCCAAGATCATCGAGCCAGAACGTTTCCCCAGCAGCACCGACATGTTCGCCACTAAACCATGTCTCAGGTGCCACATGCACGCGTTTTTTGAGCGCTTACAGGGATGGCCCCTGCCCTGTCCAAAAGTCTGACATATAAAAACTTTCCTAATATCAACTCTAAACCTCCCCTGCGCAACTCGAGGCCGTTTTCTGTCATCCTGTCGCTTGCTACCTGGGAGAAGAGGCTGACACTGAGCTCATTCCACTCTCCTGTCAGGGCGTTGTAGAGAGGGAGATCCCCCCTGAGCCCTCTCAGCTGCTCCTCACCAGAATCTTGCCCCACACCCTTCCCCAGCTCCCTTGCCCTTCTCTGGACTTGCTCTAGCACCTCAATGTCCTTCCTGAACTGAGGGGCCAGAACGGGACACAGGATTCGAGGTGTGACCTCCCCAGTGCCCAGCACAGGGGGATAAGTTAAAGGGGTGAATGTTAAAGCTCATCCAGCCTTGCACCCCGCCATGGGCAGGGATACCTCCCACTGGACCAGGCTGCTCAGAGCTCCATCCAACCGGGTCTCGAACACTTCCAGGGATGGGCCAGCCACAGCTTCTCAGGGCAATCCCTCCCGCGTCCCCCGCGGTCCCGTCCCGGGGCTGCCGCCGCCTCCTCCTCATCATCATCTTCCTCCTCCTTGTCTTCCTCCCGGGACCACTGGAGGGCACTCGCAGGCCGCTCCGGGACCATCCCGGAGACCGTGGGGCGGGAACCCGGGACACGGTGCCCGGTGTCGGCCGGGATCCTCCCGGAACACAATGCTCGGTGTCAGCCGGGATCCTCCCGGGACACAGTTCTCGGTTTCGGCCGGGATCCTCCCGGGACACGGTGCCCGGTGTCGGCCGGGATCCTCCCGGAACACAATGCTCGGTGTCAGCCGGGATCCTCCCGGGACACAGTTCTCGGTTTCGGCCGGGATCCTCCCGGGACACAGTGCCCGGTGTCAACCGGGATCCTCCCGGGACACAGTGCCCGGTGTCGGCCGGGATTCTCCCAGCACACTGTGCCCTGTACCGGTCGGGATCCTCCCGGGACACGGTGCCCGGGATCACCCGGGATGAAGCCGGTACACGATGTTCGGGATCACCCGGGATGAAGCCAGTACATGGTGTTCAGGATCATCCGAGATCTTCCCGGGACACAGTGTCCAGGATCAGCCGGGATCCTCCCGGAACACAGTGCCCGGGGTCAGCCGGGATGATGCCGGTACACGATGTTCGGGATCACCCGGGATTCTCCCGGTACACGGTGTTCGGGATCACCCGGGCTCCTCCCAGGATGCGGTGCCAGATTCCCAGGGGTGACCCTGCCCTGCCTTGCCCGGGGGTCCCGGCCAAGAGCCATCCCAAAGGAGGTTTATATTTATCCCGGTATCTCCCGGACACAGCTGTCGAGTCCCATCTCCCTCCTTCCTCCACCCCCGGCCGCGGCGAATGGCAGCCCCGAGTCACCTGGGCAGCCCTTGGCCACCCCCAGCCCCTTGCCCACTCCTTGCTGTGGGGGGCTGCGAGCTGGGGTCTCGGTTTTGGGGTCTCTGTGTCACCCCGAGGCACTGGAAGATGGATGAGGATGAAGGTGCTTCACACACATGCCCTGATCTCTCCATGTGGTGTCTCCCAGCCACATCCGACTCAACCACAGAATAGAAAATATCCTGGGTTGGAAGGAACACACAAGGATCATCGAGTCCCACTCCTGGCCCTGCACAGCACAGCCTCAAGAGGCACACCATGTGCCTGGGTGTTGTACAAATCTTTCCTGAACTCTGTCAGCCTTGATACTGGGGAGCTGTTCCAGTGCCCAACCATCGTCTGGGTGAGGAACCTTTCTCTAATACCCATCCTAACTCTCCCCTGACACAGCTCCATGCCATTCCCTCAGGGCCTGTCATTTGGGTGCTCCAGCTTGCTGCCTTGGCTGTGTTAGGGCTTTTTCCACCTCTAAGAAAAGCCACCGGCACCCAGTGAAGCTGTGAAGAGAGTAAGAGGAAAAAAGCCAACCTTTTCCATTCAGCAGCCTGTGAGCAATGCATGCACCCACTTTTCCATCCAGGGGCTTCCAGAGGAAAATGCAGGAACTGTGGAGAAAACCCACATTCCATGACAGGCAGAAATAGTTTGGGTTTTTTTGCTCTTACTCTCTTCACAGCCTCACTGGGTGCCAGAGGCTTTACTTAGTTGGGGAAAAGCCCTAAAATAGCCAAGGCAGCCAGCTGGAGCATCACAGTGACAGGCCCTGAGGGAATGGCATGGAGCTGTGTCAGAGGAGGGTTAGGATGGATATTAGAGAAGGGTTCCTCACCCAGAGAGTGGTTGGGCACTGGAGCAGGCTTTCACAGCAGGGCAGTGGTCACAGCATCAAGGCTGACAGAGCTCAATAAACATATGGACAACACTCTTGGGGCTGTGCTGTGCAGGGTCAGGAGTTGGACTCCATGATCCTTGTGTGTCCCTTTCAACTCAGGATATTCTATGTTTCCATGATCACTGAAGCACCTGGACATAGCCATGCAGGGCTGCCAAGCCATGGCACTGCCCCTGTCCCTGATGTGGGATTAAGTAGCCCCACCATTGCCCTTCATGAAAAAGGAGGGGATCCCTGCATCCCAGCTAGTCTGAGTGGGGCAGTGTGGTCCCATCCTCTGCTCAGTATCAGACTGGGGACAGATCCAGCTGTGCCAGAGCCAGGGGTGTGCTTGCAAGCACCCACTCTTCCACTCTTACCCCAGCTGTTTTCTATGGGGACAAAGTGTACCCTGCTAGTCACAGCCTGTGTAGGGGGGAGAGATTAATCCCAAATTTGAAAGAGGAAAAAGGCTGAACCAACTTGACTCTGCCACCTGAAAAAAAATAAATACATATATGTAGACAGATAGTGCTAGCCCGGGGAGCCCTGCTCAGCAGAGCCCGGCCCGACCCCGCCGGTGCCCCGCAGGCAGCCTGGCAGACTGGAATCCGCTTGGAATAGCTCGGGAAAATCACTCGCGAACGAGCTGGAGCGCACAGCCTCGCCTCTCCGGCGGGTCTCCATGGAGAGAGCAGTCTCCCTGCCTTGCCGGGTTCCTTCTCCAGAGCACTTAGAGCTCCCACCAGCTCTCTTTCTCTTTTTCCTTGCCTTTTTTTTTTTTTTTTTTTAAAAAAAAAGAGTGCACTGAGGGTCTGATCCTTCCTCCCACCCGCTCACTCTGGCAGGCGTGGGAGCAGGTTTGATGCGAGGTGCCCGTGGAGGTTTAGGGAGCCTGGAGTGGAAACACTGAGGATGGGGATGCTGGGCTCAGATGTGATGCTCCTGCTCTCTGGATAATGCTGATGTAGTTGCTGGTCCCCAGTGCCTGGGATAGAGCAGAATGGGAGCCCAGTGCCAAGGCCCTTGTGCTGGATGCACACTGCAAACATGAGGTGGTGCAGGGCTGAGAGAGCTCCCAGTCATCCCAGTATGAGCCAGATTGAATTCAGCTCATTCCCCCAGCCCTGGGCTGCAGAGCACACAAAACCAAAAGCATTACAAGCACCTGGTGGTAAAAAAAAAAAATCATGCAGAGCACTTTCATGGGCTGCGTGTGTGGGTCTGCCCCAGGTCCCAGGCTGGGACAGCAAACACACAATAACAGGCTGTGACCAGCAATGCCAAGCAGGGAAAAAATATCCCTGCATAATTATCACATCCATCCTGCTCGTCAGCCTGGAGGCCTGTCATTGTCCCTGAGCAGAGGGCAGAGGCTACCACACACCCCAAGCCTTGGCCAGCCTGAAAGCAACATCTGAAGGGATCCCTGTGAGCTAAGCTATGATTACTTTGGGGTTTTTCCCACAACAAAAGGAGAAGAAGACAGTTAAGAGCTGGTCCATTTGTAGATGTGTATTTTACTGTGGGAGACACATGCCTTTGGAGGAGGAACAGGCTGGGATGTGTGTGGCTCCCGAGGGTGAGTGACATAGGGAGCCAGTGGCACAGCTCACAGCACACCTCAACCTGGCACATGTCACCCCTGCTTTGGGCAGAGCTGCTCCTCTGCTTGATAAATGTCCCCTCCTGGCCCCGAGATCCTCCAGACTACCCACTGCATCTCTTCTCATCCTGCTGCTCTCCTTTTCTTTGTCTCCCTCATCACATTTTGGGAGATTTGGTCCCTGCACCAATGTCCCAGGGGGAGAACCCTCCTCTCCATCATTGCCTCCCACCATCCCCCTGCCAGGGCACAGGAGGGACCAAGAGGGACTCACTCCTGACTGAGCCTCTGCCAAGCATCCCTGTAGGGCACCACCAATCCCTGTCACAGCCAAGCAGCCCCATGCCTTGCCTGCATATGGAGCCTGGAGCTGCGTGGGTGGCAGCTGCTTGCCAAAGCCATTTCTTGGCAGAACACGAGGTTAACAGCTAAGAACTCTTTCTCTGGCCTCCAAGATGACAAAGTCCTCGCTGTGAGAACCCAAGCTGTGCTGCCAGTTTTGGGCAGGCAGCACTCTGGTGCAATGCTTTGGTCTCCATGCTTTACTCCACCTTCTTTTCCATGCTGCTACCACCTCTTGTATCTACTCTGTGTCCTGCACCCAAAGGTTCTTTTCCTGCCCTGGTGGCTCCCCAAATTCCACAGGCCTGGTGCAGAAAGCAAACCCCAGAGCACAGAGCTCTGCACTGGGCAGAGTCACCCTCCTGCCCTGCCTGGAGCACAGCAGCACTGGTGTGGGGCTCAGGCTCATCAGGCAGTGATAAGGCAGTGTGTGCCTGGGATTTCCATAAGGAATATTGATTTTTTACATGTATTGCCACACATATCACAGCACCTGGCTCGCCTTCACCCCTGCAGTGGGAGAGGGAGGAGGGGAGACAACCACTGAGTGCTGTCCCTCTCCTCTGCTTTAGCAGAGTCACAAAAAACCCTGCTCCTTCTTCCCCCTGTGTGTCCCCTCTTGGCAAGGCACAGCAAATGCACATCCTGCTCAGCATTTTTGGGAACAAATACCTGCTGTAGCATCCAGGACCCCAGAATGTGGCTGCAAGAGCTGTGCCACTCATTCCTGATTTCCATGAGATGGAAATGGAGTCACAGGCAACATAAACTTAAATTCAGTACTGGCTATGGAAGAAGTTAAACAAAGAACTGAGGTCTCTGCCCTGGCATTAGCCAGGCCCCCCTCCCATACATCACCTCCAAGGAGTTTGGCTCTGTTGCACATTTTCCCTCCATTTGTTAAAGCAGCAGGGCCATTTGTTTGTATATAATAAAGGGAGTCTGGGAGAAAAAATGTGTAATTAGCACATCCATCATATAGGTTTTCTTAGATATCAATAAAACATCGATCCCCTCCTTCCATAAATTCCTGCTCCGTGCTGAATACAAATCAGTAGGAATGCACAACCCCTCTCAGACCTGCATAAATCTGCCTTCTCCTGGCATATCATTAAACCTCTTAAACACTGGTGGAAAAGCTCCTCTGGCAGGTGCTGAGCACTGATCCCCAAGTGTGCCTGAAGCCCTGCTGGGCTGACATCAGCACCAGTGTGGTTGCAACACAGAAACTGGCCAGAGGTTCAAAGGTTGCAGCTGGAGCTGTGCAAATAGTGAATCTCTCAGTAGAGAGAGGTATCTCAGCACTAAGTCTTTTTGGTTTGGGGCAGCCAAATGAAATGTTGTGTGTATTCTGTATCTTAAATGGAAATGAAAACGAGAAATTTTGGTTTGGTTGACCTAGAGTGTTTTGTGTGAAGCAAACACAAAAATCTTTCTTTTTGTTTCATTTTATTCAGCCTCCTGTTTCTTCTATCCTATTTCCCATGTGGTTTTTTTTTGTTTTTTGTTTTTTTGGGATTTTTTTTTTTTTTTTTTTTTTTTTTTTTTTTAGCAGGAAAGTCTGTCTGTTTGACACAGAGAAAAGGAGGTTCAGGAGAGACCTTATAGCTCTCCACAACTCCCCAAGAGGAGGTTGTGGCCAGGTGGAGAACAGTCTCTGCTCCCAGGTTGCAAGAGACAGGATGAGAGGAAATGGCCTCAAGCTCTACTAGGAGAGGTTTAGTTTAGATATTAGGAAAAATTTCTTCAAGAAAAAGGTTGGAAACGCTGGAATAGGCTGCCCAGGGAGATGGTGGGCTCACCACACAACAACCACAGCAAAGCCCTTAGCTGTGAAACAAACCCCACAGTGTTATTCCCTGAAAAGAACAAAAGAGAAAGTCATTTTCTATGTGGTTTTTCACAAGGATAATGATAAAATTTAGCTCAATTTGGGTGTTTCAGTTCCTCAGAAACTGTGTGGAGAAGACAGAGCTGAGTTGTTCAGCAGGAAAGCCCAGGCAGGGCTCCCTGCATCCCTCTGGTGCCCAGCTCTCAAATTCCCTGGCATCTCAGTGGCCACTGTGGCTGCTGGCACTGCAGTGCTGACCTGCCTGGAGCACTCCAAACACCCCACAGGCAGGAGATCTACTCTGTGGTGTTGGAAAGAAGTGCCCAGCAGTGATCCTGCACCCCACCTATGGCCCTTGGGCTCATCCAGGGCCACTAGGAGGGTTTCTCCCCAGTGAGTGTTTGGACCTGTTGTTCATCCCTGAAGATAATGGGATAATCCCCTGTCCTGCCCATGGAGATGAACACCAGCTGTGAGATCTTCTTACACCCTGCATCCCTTACCAAACCCTCCTTACTGGGGGTCACCCCTCATCCTACATTCTTCCCTGGAACCCTCCTGAGCACTGCATGTGGGTGAGCAGGTCCCCTGGAGCAGGGATGCAGCTCTGGAAAAGCTGCTTCTGATGCTGGCTCCACTCTCCCCCAGAGTGCAGAGATGGAAGGGAGTGCCTGTAATTGCAGCTGTCAGGAGTAACAATCACAGTGCTGCTGTTATAAATGGCTCCAGCCTGACTTTTACTTACAGATTTCCCTCACGTGATGCCACGAGTCTTGCAGAGACGTGATAGATAAAATCTGCACCACAGAAAAGCAATTGCACCTTCCAGCTCTGTGGAGGGGGATTTATTACTAGTTTTGGCTGTAAAATAGAGCAGGCATGGCTTGGGCTGAGGGTCAGCATGTCCTGGTGGGGCAGGCTGGGGTTGTTCAGAGGCAGGGGACACCCAGTGTCCCCTCCATGTCACCCTGCAGGGGCTGAGCCCAGGAGCAGAGCTCCTGTCCATTCAGTGGTCCCTGTTAGCAAGGGAAGGGTTTTAGGCTCATTCCTGCCAGGCTTGTGAAAACCATGATGATATCTGGAGACAGAGAGGATCTGCAGCACATGGGGTGCACACTCAGCCTGGTGCATAAGTGAATGACTTGGAGATATGTGATTCCTTCTCCAGGCCAAATGAGACACTCCAGGGAGGAACAGCCAACCTAATGCTGTCTTAGGAGAGGGGAGCACAATGTCTGGCACCTACAACCCACTGGGGACATCAGCAGGAGCTGATACCCTAGGGATGCTCATGACTCAGGGCTCAAGCTAGGCAGGGTCAAGCCAGGTTTGGCAGGAGCAGCTGTTCTTTTCCTAAAACCACTGGATTATTAAGGTTGGAAAGACCTCTAATACCATTGAGTCCAGACATTTACTCAGGACTGCCTTGTTCTCCACTGAACATGTCCCTAAGCATCACATCCACACTTTTTTGAACACTTCCATGGACCTTGATTCTGTTACTGCCCTGGGAAGCCTGTTCCAGTGCTTGACCACTGTTTCAGTGAAGAAATTTTTCCTAATATGAAGTCTAAACCTCCTCTGGAGCAACCTGAGGCCATTTCCTCCAGTCCTGTCACATGGGAGAAGAGATTTAACCCCACCTGGCTATAACCTCTGACCACAGCCCTTGCAAATAGGAAGCCTGTGGCCTTTTGTGCACATTGATAAGGTCCAGAGGTTGTTAAAAACCCACAGAGCTATGTCAGGATTTCCAAAAACTCCTAGGAAGTCCAGCCAGCTTCAGAGGTCTCTGCCATAGCTATTACCACACACCTAAAGCTCTTTGGCACTCAGCTTTTTTGTTGCCACATGCTGGATATGGGACACAAATTTAGAGAACTGCAGTGACACGTCCTCCAGCTCAGTTATACCAGCTCAGGGTGTCACACACATGGGCTGTTCTTCCACTCAGGTGGCATGACCCCATTCATTGTCTGTGTGACAGGGATGGCACAGGAAAGAGGAAAGAGCACAGCTTTTAAATTGTGCTTGTGGCAGCTTGGTGCCTGCAGCATCAGTGCACTGAGAAGTGCCAGTATCTCGTTTCCAGCACAGCCTGCTGTGACTCTGGCATTGGCTGTGTGACCCAGCAGCAGCAGCAGCTCCATGGATGCTGTTTCTTGTCCCAGGTCACCTCCCTTCCTGCTGTTTGGTGGGTGCTGCCCTGTTTCCTTCACTCCCCTCCAGTGGTATATTCCCCTGGGAAGGGGCCAGCAGTGAGGATGGTGATGGGGAGGCAGGGGTGTGCTTAACAAGGCAAGTGAGGTTGGGGTAAACAGGCCAGGAACAGTCCCAAGGCCACCTGGCACTTTACCAGCCCCTGTCCCCTGGAAAACATCCCAAAGGGATAATGGTCTGTGCTGCCCCAGAGCAATCCTATGGACGTGGTGAGGGGCAGTGGGGTCAAGCTCACTTCAGCTTCAAGAGGGGATTTAGCAGTGGTGCTGGATCCTGGGGCTGGATCAGGGAGGTTGGAAGCACTTCCCAGGCTCTCCTGGAAGCAGCTCAGGCAGCTCTGGGGCTTGGAGAAAGCAGCTTTTATTTCTTCTCTGATTTTAGACCTTTTCAGGGTCTTCAGTTTTCTTAACCACTGGTCAGCTGCTGTCTTCTCACACAAAGCAAGCGTGCATAAATTAAACCAGGCACATATATGTGGATTGGAAACCATCCAGGAGCAATCACTTACACACCAGGGAAGGGCGTGAAACCCCCCATCTGCTCCCAGGCTGAGGCAGCACAGCGAGTCCCCAGCCGTCCCCAGCCCAGCCAGCACTGGCACAGCTCCCAGGGCTCATCCCTCCCTGGCACTGGGGCATGCTGCACTCCTGGAAGCCACATGGTAGGGGCACTGAACCACCTGGGCAGGTGGGTTATTTCAGATTCCATGGCTGGGTTTCCAGGCAGGATGCTGCTGTGACCTCAGCAAAGTGGAGGGGACGTGTGTGAGCCTGGAGGAGCTGCTGCCTGCTCGTGGCTGAGTCAGCCCAGGAAAGGTCACCCAGTGCAGAGGCAGCTCTGCTCCCAGCACAGGGCACACTCCTGGAAAAATGGAGCTGCTTCTTTCCCCGTGTGTCTGCATCCCTGAGTGTCTCAGCAGCAACCAAACCTACAGTCAGGGCAATGTCACTGTCTGACATTGGGACTTTTAACATCAGGCGTATAGACACTGGGTGAGAGATGTATGGAAAATATCCTGCCCTGAGAAATGCATTGTGCTCAGCTCAGCAGGCATGGTTACTGCTCACAGACCCACATCTGCATGAGCTGCCCCATCCCTGTTGGGAATTTCGAGTCCTAAATCCCCCTCTGTGGTGGACTCAAGTCCAGCAGATCAAATTCAGGCAGTGGGTAAATTGACCCTGCTGCATCCAAGGCAGAGAGAGACACAGCCCCTCCTGGCAGGTCTCATCCTGAAACAGGGATGGAAGCATCATCTTACCCACCTTGGAAAATCTGCAGGAGCTGCCAGGGCAGTGTGTGGATGAGGATGGATGGATGGATGGATGGATGGATGGATGGATGGATGGATGGATGGATGGATGGATGGATGGATGGATACCAACATCACTGTCACTGGAATCAGATCAATCCACTGCTTTATTATGTCCTGGAAGCCACTGCTCCTCCTGGGTTAAAAGAACTTTCTGTGAGCAGCTAACCTGGCTGTATAAACACCCTGACATCTCCCAGTGGATTGGGCTGCTCCCAGTCTGACCTTGTGCACTGCCTCTTCCCTGGGGTCTGGGACCCCCCAGCTCCTGATGCTCATCATCACACCCTCATCCCCTGCCAGCAGGGAGACGAAATATGAGAAAAATCAATAGCTCCAGCCCAGGCTGCCAGAGGATTTGTGCATTTTTGCACTGGGCAATCTGATGAATCGACCCCATTCCTCAAGACTGCCATTGATGGAGCTGCTAATGGCAGGGCTCAGGGCCAGGGAGTGCTGGGGGTGTCCAAGCCCAGGGCTGATGCTCCATTGATCCTGGGAGTCAGGGCAGCATCTTTCTGTGTGATTTACTCCATCCCCTCATTGTTCCACATCAAGATTGCTCCCAGCTTGCTTTTACTTCTGTATTTATTTATTCCCTGTCTTCCTTTCCAAGCAGTAGCAGTGAAGCCTCTGGGTCGTCCCTCTGGAGTGGGAATCACCACATGGGCAGGGTAGGGCAGGGCAGTGAAGGATGCAAAGAGCAGCCTTTGCCCCTCCTCATGCCCCTACTGCCTCTGCACCAAAGTTGGGATGTGCTGCTGCTCCCTAAACCCTGAAATTGGGCCTTATTTCTTCTTAGTAGAGAGTTGATTTATCTCCCAGATCCTGCTGAGGTTAAATGACAAGGGAATTTGGTAAATCACATCAAGGCCCCTGCCCCATGGTCTAGGCTCAGCAAATCCTGCTCTGCCCATGGGGCCAGGGAAGGTTGTGCTCCTAAAGCATTTCTCCACATGACAAACTGAGCCCCTAAATATTCAGGCATCTTAAAATCCTTTTGCACGGGGAGGAGGTGGGAGGAAGTCCATGGGTTTCCTGCATTGTCTCCTGCGATGGAAAACCTTCCTCTTTTAGAATTTATGAATGCCAGTAAAGCAAATTTTCCCTCTAAAAGACTCTTTTTTCTAAAGCCTTTTTTGAAGACTCCTTTTCCCCAGCGATGCAGGAGCTTTAAAAGTATAATTATATACTTTAAAAAAATCCCACCATGCTATTTATAAATTATTCTATATGCTCCCAACAAAGCAAGTGCCAGACTGCACTGGCGGAAAGCCCACTCTGGCTTCTCCTTACTTGGTTTCAAAATGCAAATAACATTGCTTCTATGATTTTTTTTTCCCACACTACAACAGCACAGGGGAAATCACAATGCAATTCTTTCCTGGAAAAAAGAGAGAGAGATGAGGAAAATGTGGCAAGCTGGTGCAAGGGAGGTATGGGGAGTGAAATCCAGAGTTAAGGCACAGAGACTGGGATCCAAATCTGAGCTGTGGAGTCTGAGATCCAGACCCAAGGCTAGGATATTTTGGGATAAGCATCCCTCCTCAGTGTTGCCTGGATTTCCCCTGCCAGGCCTCCACCCAGCCTTGTGCAGAAGGCAGTAGAGGCAGGCAATGGTGGTGGCCTTTTCTCTTTAAGGCTTCTCATTTAAGGCTTCTCCTTGCCCTCTCTCCCTTCCTGCATTCCTCCCCCAAGCCAGGATATGCAGAGCTGAGAGTTTTGAAACCTTTAGAGGAGTTGGAAAGCCCCAAGTCCCAGCAGAGCAGTGAAACACAAGGATGCTGAGTGTGGTCCCAAAGGGTGTCTGATAACGGGAGGCAGGAATTTGCCAATCAGATATTTGAATGGAGCTGTTTCTACATGGGGCAATGGTGAGCAAAGAACCGAGTCTCTGCTCTGCTTCTCCTGTTACCATCTGTCTTCGTTTAATGATAAAAAATTAGCATTTATTGATACAAAATAAATAAAGAGGTGTGGGGGGGTCACCGGTTACTTTCCATCACGAAATTTGCCAGCTGTCGTATCAGAAGACATTAATTCATTATATATCCCAGTACGCTTTCCAGGCAATGCCTCTCACAAATAACAAAGAGAATATTTATTTCTTAATCTCCTTTCCTGCCCCCCGCCGACAGCATTCAGAGGGTCGGGGCTGTACCATCCCAGCTCCCGTCGGATCGCAGCGGGAGCAGGGAACAGGCTCGGCTCCCGGGCGATGCTATCGGGACAGTCACGCCTGCCAAGGTGAGGCTTTGCAAAGCCTGAGAAATGTAAGTCAGGCTGTGGCACCACGGCGGGCTCGTGGCGGGGTCACCCCGAGAGCCAGGTTTCACACGAAGGGCGCTGGAGCTCCGCTCGATAAAGGGTTCGCTGCAAACATAATTAAGAGATGGTATCAGCGGGCGCCGCTGCGGCTGCCAGGCGAGTCCCAGCCCTCGCAAATCACGGATCCCCGGGCTGCCACTGGACCCCCGTAAATCTCCGCAGCAAACGAGCTCTGCGGGTGTCAGGGGCAGCGGAGCTGCAGCAGCTGGGGATGGGATTGGCTCTGAGAGGACGGGGGGAAGCTGAAAACTGCTTCCCGGAGCTGTGCCGAATGTTGGGAGGCTTGAAGGAAACTAAAATTAATCCCAAATGAGGCAAATCCCCAAACCTAAGGAACTGGGGAAGGGCAGGGTTAGGGCCACGGAGAATCCTTGGGATAACCAATGGTTGCAGCCCCATTCTGAGTGGCTCCAGTTTGGTCTCTCAGGCCATACTCAGAGGGTACCAAACCCCCAGCCCCAGGGATGTCTATGCCCTGTGCAGGTGGGTTTCTCCAAGAGCTGCCCTGAAGTGCCAGCTCCCCCTGTCACAGCTTGGATGTGCACGGCATTGATGGGCAGCACAAGGAAAAAGGCGGTGGAGATCGTGTAACTTTTGGAAATTTCCCCTTTCCCCACCTCCCCCTTTCTTTTCCCCCCATTCTTTCCCTTTTCTCCTCGTCTTTTGTGGCCTGTCAGCCCAGCTTCCCTCCTCCATCAATCCTTACTCTTTTCCTTTCCTGCACTTTCTTCCATTCTTTCCCCTATCTTCACCCCTGTTCTCTGTCTTTCCTCTCCTTGAAACCTCCCTATCCTGCCACTTCTTTTCCACTCTCCCTGCTACAGATCTTCCCTTCCTGCCCTCTTCCCATTTCACCTAATCTCCACCCCATTCCCCTTCCATCACGTCTCATCCACATCTCATCATATGCTGATTTTATCGCATCCTACTCCTTTCCCAATCCCATTCCCTTTTACTGTCCATCCCTTTCAAATTCCTTCTTCATCCCATCCCATCCCATCCCATCCCATCCCATCCCATCCCATCCCATCCCATCCCATCCCATCCCATCCCATCCCATCCCATCCCATCCCATCCCATCCCATCCCATCCCATCCCATCCCATCCCATCCCATCCTTTCCTCATCCCCTTCCCATCTCTTCTCCATCCCGTTCCTGTGTCATCCCCATCCCCATCCCATTCCCGTGTCATTCCCACACTCATTTTCATCCCATTCCCATCCCATTCCCGTCTCTCCCCCGACACTCCCGGGTCTGTCCCGCTCATCCCGGGGGTCGCGGGTGTCGCTCGCACGCCCCGAACCCGACCCAAACCCGCGCGAGCCGCGGCGCCCCCTGGCGGCGGGCGCGGGAACGGCGCCTCCCCGCGGGGCGGTTCCGGGGCGGTTCCGGGGCGGTTCCGGGGTGGTGCCGGGGCGGTTCCGGGGCGGTTCCGGGGCGGTGCTGGGGCGGTGCTGGGGCGGTGCCGGGGCGGTGCCGGGGCGGTGCCGGGTGCAGGCCCCGCCCCGGGGCGGCGGTGCGGCGGTGCCGGGGGCGGGCGGGCCCGGGGCGGCGCCGGGCGCTGGCCCCGCCCCGCGGCGGTGGGCGGGCGGCGGCGCCGGGGACGCGCGGTGCCGGTGCCGGTTGGCTGCGGGCGGTGACGGCGGGAGGCGGTGGCGAACATGGCGGCGGCGGCGGCCGAGGAGGCGGCGGCAGCGGCGGGGCGGCGCTGAGGAGGCCCGAGGCGGGCCGAGGAGTGGCGGGGCGGGCGGGCGGGGGCCCATGTGCGGTGGCGGCGGACCCCCCCCCCCCCCCACTACCGACGGCCGTTCGCAGCCAGGCGCCGCCGAGGCGGCTCTGCGGGCGCGGAGCGAGCGCGGCCCCGGCCCGCCCGCGGCGGCGGCGGCAGGATGAAGTTCGCCGAGCACCTCGCGGCGCACATCACTCCCGAGTGGCGGAAGCAGTACATCCAGTATGAGGTACGGCCGCGGGCAGCGCTGCGGGCAGCCCCGGCCCCCCGCGCCTCCCGGTGCCCGCCGTGCCGCGGGGCGCTGCTGTTGGAGGGCAGCGTGTGCGTGTGTGTGGTGTGTGTCAGCCGGGCACCGCTCGGCTGTCCGGTTCATTAACTGATGAGTTAATTACCGCCCCTAGCCTCTTGCCGGCGGACAGAGGTCGGGGCACACGCGCGGTGCGGCGCTCGGCCCTGGGCGCCCCCGGCCCGGTTCGGCACCAGCGCCGGTTCCCGGTTCCGAGCGGTGACTTTGAGCGGCTCCCGGCCTCCCAAGGGCGATCCCTTGGCGCTGGGCAGCTCCCGTCGCCCTGCCGGGTCCGGCGGTGCCGCTCTGGGCTGCCGCGATCCCCCAAACAGAGCAGCACACCCCCATCAACTCCCCTTTTATCATCATTTTAACTACGGCTCTGCATCTCGCTGTTTCACACTCCAGTCGGGGCATTTATGAGCACTGTTTGCACCAAGTTCTGCTGCATTAATCGTGAATTATCTGCAGAACACAGCCTTTTCGGGCTTTATCGCGCCAGCCTGCTAAAGGTCACGCCGATTGCTTCGTTTCAGATGTACCACACCGGTTCTGGGCTCGGGTTGAACTGCACGGAGCTGGAGGTGGTTATTTGTTGTAAAACCATTTCCTATTTCAGCGTCAGCAGTAAAAGTGGCAGGTGCCAGCGATGTCTTTTCCACAAGTAATAATTAAATCTAGACAACGGAAAGCTGATTATAGGACAGCCGTGATCAGCAAAACTTCTTGACTAATTGACTCACTTAAAACCGTGCAACATTTGTTATTGTTTGAGGGCCTGTATTTTCTCCCTAGGACTATAATAGCAATTTATTTATACTATCTCTATTAATCTACCTGCATTTGCAAGGAAAACCACATTTATCTTAGCTTGCTTTGTTGTAATGTCGAGCTTTAAAAGTTTATATCTGCCCTTTTCACTCTTCCTTTGTTTTCCTTTACCTGACTGCAGAAGAACGGATGTTTAAATAAAAACTGCAGTCGGGTTTGGCTTTGCAACAATATTGTGATCTCCTTGAATTATGTGAAGAGCTGGATGGCCAAATAATGCCATCAGTCTTTGATGAGGAGGAAAACCATTGTCTTGATAAAATAAAGAGCCAGCTTAGTTCTGCATCATGTCTCCCATGGGTTATCCCTGTGAGAGTTGTCTTCTGTTCCTGGAAACAGAAAACTTGGATATCTTCCTAAGAGCAGCTTTGGAGGTGGGTCGGAGGGGAAGGCAAGGGGGAAATAAAAGGGTGAAAGATCTGGCTGCATGCTGAGCAAACAGCTGTGGAGAGAGGGTAAGGAGACCCAGTGAACTACGACACCTTGATTAATGTGTGAAGAGCTCTGCTGCTTGTTGGCCACTGTTTTCATTATGGGAGGTTAATTTTCAGCTGTTTTAACTAGGGCACTATTATTATGTCATCCTCCCTTCCTCCATCCTAGTTTAAAATGTAGATTTCAGTAAAAACTTCCTTCAAGTTGTTACTCTTTCTAATCACAAGTAATCTCCTCCTTGCACAGACAGCTTAATGTGGAGCGAATGAAAACACAAACCTCACCCTCCCTTTCAGCAATAACTTTCAAACTCTTTGTTTGCCTTGTTGCAGCTGGCTGGATGTGACTCAACCTCCTGCTCATGCATATTACAGTGATGGAATAGCCTGGCATTTATTATTCAGTAACTGGTGGTCGTGTGGGTGCAGTGCATAAAAGCCCAGCACTACCTCCTGTTTACTTGATTATACCTGAGGCAAAAGCACCCAGCCCTCTTTTGTCCAGAAAAAAATTCCCAGCTGTTGATTAGCAAATGGGAGATTAAATTTTGTCCGTGTTACTTGTGTGCAGTGGTGCTTACAGAAGGTGTCACAGTAACATTTTAAAACATTATGTGTATATTTTATAGTGTCACAATGTTTCTTTAGCTCACAGTTTATATATTTTCCTACTTAATTAAAGCAGGAACCACCCTGTCAGAGTGAGAGATCTTCTTGGGTAGGTTTTTAACTCTGGAAAGGTTCTGCCTGTTTTCAGGATGTCACATTCAAGATCACAGAGTTCTGGAATGGTTTGGGTTGGAAGGGACCTGAAAACCCATCTTGTCCCATCCCTTGCCATGGGCAGGGACACCTTCCACTATCCCAGATTGTTCCAAGCTCTGTCCAACCTGGCCTTGGACACTGCCAGGGATGGGACAGCCACAGCTTCTCTGGGCACCCTGTGCCAGAGCTTCCCCATCCTCACAGGGAAGATTTTTTTGCCCAATATCTGATCTAACCCTGCTCTCTTTCAGTTTGAAGCATGAAAAGCTTCAAACCATGAAAGCATTAAAAGACTATGCAGAAATTGCTTTCTCTAAGTCCTTCAGTATTGTAAAGCTTATGTGCCCTCATCTTAATTTTCTACTCTGGTATTTGTAGTTATTTTCATTGGAGAGCAGGTGATTCCAGAAGTGTGGCAGGACCCAGGTAACCTGGGAGATCCTTGGATGGGATTTGGAGCATGCCTGTGGGAGCTTTGCCTGTCAGACCAGGTGTAATCTGTTGGTGATAACATCAGAAAGAGGAATGGGATTGTTGTGTTTTCAATATCTAAAAATTTAGTTTCACTTTCAGGTGTTCTTTAATGATTGACAGTCCTCAAAACTTCTTACCATTAACATGCTCTTTCCCTTCAAAAATAATTAGTTTAAGTATTCTAAGTGTGCTTGCAGGAAGTATGGAAGTTGCCCAGGCTTAGGGCTGGTAGTCAAGGTGAGAGCTTTAGGGAGAGAAAAATCCATTAATTTTATTTAAACAGGCAAAAGTAAGATATATTTTGATAGGTGTGACTTAGATTCTTACTTTATTTCAGCAAAAGCTCTGCAGTGACCATTACTGTATGTCTGCTTTTTGAGAAGGAGCACTTGGCTTACAGAAAAGGGGGAAAATGGCAATGAATGCTATTCTGTTTCATTTAGCTTTTCCCAAAGACATGTACCATGGCTGAGCCAACAATAACGTTGTTGGAGCTTTACACAAACTTTGATTGACTTGATTTGGCTTTCCATTCCAAATTTCCCTTCTAGAGATTGCATGAAATGATGTGGATGTGCCTCACCCTGGCAGCAGCAGTGACAGGGTTTGCTCACCTTATTTTAGTGTATTTTCATCTGTAAAATGAGTCACATTTTCCTAGTCTGTGAAACTACAGCAGCTGTGGTATGCACTGCTTCAGTGCACATTTTGCCTTAAAAGTTTTTGGCCTTTCATTTACCCTTCAGTTCCTTTAGAAAAAGATGAAAACAGGAAAACAAGAAAAACATGAAAACAAACACAATCCCAACTTTTTGTGTCAGATGACTGAATTCTCATTTCCACATAGTCAAAGTCAGGTAACTCTTGCAAGCTGATTTTTTTTTTTTTTGTTTTTGCTGAGAGTGTGCTCTGCTATGTGTAATGCTCATTTTTGATGCAGTGAAATATTGGGGTAGTTATAGTTAGTCCCTGTGTTTATCCACAACTCTCCTGAGTTCCTTTTGCTCTTGTGTCTCTCTCTGGATTGCTTTCAGGAGGAGAGCATTGTTCTGTGCTCAGACTTCCAAATGCAAGTGTGTGTGTGCACGTCCAGCTGATGGAACTGTACATCTCACTCGTACAGTTGCCAGATGGCTGTTTGGTTTGCAGTTAATCTGGCCTGAATTTGTTTCTCTGCAGAAGTCTGATGGTATTTTTATAGAAAAAGCACATAATACCTTTGAAATAGCAGCAGCTGGAGAGGGAGGAGGAGCAGAACAGTTATTACAGGTGCAAAGTTCATGGGAGAGATTCTCTCCATTCCCTTTGAGGCAGACCCCAGGTTTTTAAGTCCTTTTGCTGTTGCAGAAGAGAGACAGGTTGCTGAATTTTAGGCATCATTTCTCCCAGACACCACCTGCAGCAGGAAGTAGGTGGGGGGAGAGGAAACTCAGAGCTGAGGTTGCCTGCTTGCCTTCAGAGTCTCTCTTGCAGAAACAGGCTTTCAGTTTTTTGGGAAGTGGCCAATTCTGCTCGTCAAACCCAGCTTCATGATAGGCAGTTCACACCCAGGCTTGCCACCTCCTGACACAAATCTGTTGTGCTATTTCACTATTTGTCCTCCGGGCTGTTAGTGGAGGAGCTTAGAGGAGCTTAAGTGGTTTGAAAGACTCCTTTAAAACTGGGCTTTTTTGAGTGTTTTAAGGTCTTTGTCCTTGATTTTGTTCACTGTTGAGGTCTGATGGTTGCATTTTCAAGTGCTTTCTTTTTGCCTTTTTTATTGTTCTCTCATATGTATGCACACAAGTTTACCGATGGTGCAAGGTGTAGCACTCGCAGAATCTGAAGCAAGGAAAAAACCCATTTTGTTTAGTTTGAGGGCAGAAAGAGTAATTCCTAAGTGTTTCACATTGACAGTGATGGATAACTTTTGTAAACGATCGGCTCTAAAATTCTGTAATCTACAGGACTAAACAGTTTAGGTGTGAAGGAGCAGCGAGTCTTTCACTTTCAGGTTATTGGTTTACTTATATAGGTCAGGAAAGCAGTAACAAAATCTGCTGCCCTGCAGCTGCCAGATTGTACTGTGTCAGTTTGCATGGGGAGAGGTCTGTGGGATGGCTGACACCTTCAGCTTTCAAGATTGTTTAGTGCAGGACTGTCAGTGTTGTCCTTTTTAATTTGTTTTTTTAAAAAAATGATTGATAAAACCAGAGATAGTAATTACACTGGGTTTACCTCTGGGTTAAGAGTTACTACAGTGACTTTCAATGTGCTGTCTCTTCTGATTTGTTTATCCTGTGTCACGTTGTGGTTCATGGAAAAAGTTACAGGTAGGTGAGGATGATGACTGGGGTGGAAAAGGAGGAAGACTTTTTGACTGCCTGCTGTGCAGAGGCAGATCATGTGCTGCTGACCTGTGAGTCATGGGGGGAAGGGACTGAAGTGGCCAGTGTTCCTGAGGAATTTTAGCAAAGCTCCAAGGGTAGAGGAGAGCTGTGCTGCTGGCATGAGGATCATCCAGCAGTGGCTCAGTTGGGAAAACAATTATGCAAGTGACCTTTGTTGGGACCTCTGTGGACTCAGGAGCCAGACCTTTGAGAGATGCCAGAGCTGCCGGTGTAAGCAGCCACCTTGGGTATCTTGTGGTAAACAGACTTGTCCTTTAGACCTTGTATTTACCCAACAGGATGGTAAGCACTGTTACAACAGCTCCCAGCTGCTGAGCTGGTGGTTTTTACCTCCAGGGTGTTTTGGGGATTTGTTATTTAGGCTGGGAAGTTTTATCCTGGGGCACTATGACACACACTTCTGCTTCTACTATCTTTCAGGATTATAGAAGTATGGGATATGTTGAGAATCAGGCAGTATAGATAGGAGCTAAGAAGATCTGAATGACTTTTTTGGTGTTTGATTTCTGTGGGCTCAAAAGTGAGGGAATGAGATCAGTTTTTTTGTGGTGGTGGAGGAGGGTGCTCATGTTGAGTATGGGCATTAAGATGTGAGGTGTGTATAAGCAAATGGGTCCTTCCCTGTGGCTTCTAATTCCAAGATTATGGGTTAGGTTATTAAAATCCTAGAATATTTTGGGTTGGAAGGGACATTTAAGATCAACTGTTCCAGCTCCCTGCCATGGGCAGGAACACTTTCCACTAAACCAGGTTGTTCCAAGCTCTGTCCAGCCTGGCCTTGAACACTTCCAGGGATGGGACAGCCACAGCTTCTCTGGGAAACCTGTGCCAGGGCCCTACCACTCTCACAGGGAAGATTTTTTTTCCCTAATATTTTATTCAAACCTGCTCTCTGTCAGTTTGAATCCATTCCCTCTTGTCATTCCTGCCCATTGTCCATAGTCCCTCCCCAGCTCTCCTGGAGCCCCTTTGGGCACTGGAAGGGGCTCTAAGGGCTCCCTGGAGCCTTTTCTTCTGCAGCTGAACACCCCAGCCCTCTCACCTTGTGTCCATAGCAGAGGTGCTCCAACCCTCTGATCATCATTGTGACCCTCCCCTGAACTCCCCTCATTCCTTTAGATCTGAATTCAGTTTATGTAGATCTGAGTGAGCAGATCTTTAACAATACCAGCACCTTAACAACTGCCTGGAAGGAGCCATTCCAGAAAGGAGCTGCAAGGCAGCTCATGGTGCCTCCAGGACCTGAAACCTGATTAATTAATTAATTCTGGCTGGTGGTAATGTTGCCCTTCAGTTCCCACCTCTAGAGAAGGCTGTCACCCTTGGTTCTCAAATCTCCTTCAACATGTTGTCTTCAGCTTTTAGAATGTATATGTGGTTTTGTGCTCCTGTAACTTCTATTATATATCAGTGATGAGAAATCCCTGAGGCTGCTTTTCCTCCATTTGCCTTGACAAACTCCTCTGTGTCACGCAACACTTCAGGTTTTGTTATTTCTTCATTTTTTTAATGTAAAGGCTTTAGCATCCTACCAGCTGGGAAACGTTTTTCCAGAGGAAGATGTTGAAATGTGCAGTTGGAATAAATTTTATAGATTAGTAAGATAACAGGCTTTAGACAAAGCAGTCTGTAAACATGAACCTGTTTCACTTGTGAACAGAAATATGTGTGATAGCCTTGACATCACGTACCACAGCTTTCTGTGCCAGCCTGCAGGAATAAAGGGCTTTAATTGCTTTTGTTTTCAAACAGGTGTATCAAAACATTGTAATTTTTTTTTCTCTTTTAATACTAACTGTATTCCATGTTCTCTGCCTCTCCTTTGCAGGCTTTGAAAGAGATGCTATATGCAGCTGTGGACCAGGCCCCTTCTATAGAAGGTAAGCAAATTGTAACCCAGTTGTGTTTTTCTTGGCACTGGCTGCTGGACACGTAGTCCTGCTACTTTTCTGTCCTCAGTCCTCCTAAATTGGTAAACTTAATATCCTGATGGGCAAAGGCCTGGCCTTTGACAGCCTGCATGCTATTTTTGATTGTTAGAACTCTTTGTCCTCTTTCATTGGGACAATAAATGTCTTTGTACAGTTTGAGACAGCAACAGCTGGATTCCTCTTGCTTATAAGGACATTCAGTGGTGGAAGTGTTTTCTTCATTGCTTGAGAATAGAGCTTTGTTTCCCTGTGAGAGCCAGCCACTCTGGGAGATAGCTGTGCTGGAGAGACACTGGTTCCTGGTTTGTTACTGGTGATTTGGGCTGGAAGAGTCTCATCGTTTTGTTCTGTGTCCTCCCTGAATGCTGTGCTGCCTCTCCTATGAGGACATGAGTATATCTCCTTGTTTGCATGTGTTTATTGTCTCTGACTACTCTAGATTATTCTAGTAAGGTGTTTGGTTTTAAGCTCACTGCATTTTAAATAGTTTGTTTAATTAAGTGATGATGTGTGACAAATTTCTTAATGAAGCCTTTTACTTTCTGTATTTTTCTCCTTTTGTTGTCCTTAAGGTACTGAAGAGTTTTTGCCCCTGTGTTGCTTCACTCCTTACTTTCTTGCCCTTCATGTGAATTTCCAACTGCTTTATAACCTTACCTTTATTATTTTCACTTTGATTGCACACTTAATGTTACCAATGGCTCTGGGCTTTTTGTGTAATTGTAGAGCAAGAGAGCAAGTGCTGCTCCTGGTGTAGTCAGTTGTCTAACATCAGTAGTGTTGGCCACTCTTCATGTTAGCTCATTAATTACTTTCATTTTGTTGATTAGAACTGGGAAATGAGGTAGTTAATATAATGTGGGATTTTAAAAAAAACTTCACCTGCTCTTCAATTACAATTTTAAAACCAGAGCTGCTGTGGGATGGGGCAGTCTGTCCTTAAACTCTTCAGAGGTGCATTCCAAGCTGAAAACTTTGTGGAAGCAGTGCTCAGGCAGGTGTAATTTTTAGATTTAATGTGACACTTAGTAGCTCACTCAACTCATCCTGCTAATTTTGTTTAAAAAAATCCCACTTTTCTTTAAAGTACAGTATTCCTAGAACTAGGTTGCTAAAAGTTATGGTCCTAGAATCCAAAATGGGTTATCTTTGGAAAACTCAACAAACATTGGCAAAGAGGAAAATCTTGCTGTATTACTTTAAAGTAGCAGAATTGCATAAAACCCACCCACAAATTTTTCTCCCTAACAACATAAGACTAGGAGGAAGTGAATTTTTCTGTGTAGGCCAAACTGACTATAACAACTTTTAAAGACAACTTACTAATGTTATTGAAAACCCAGCAATATTTTTATGGAAGACTGGAGCAATTATATGACTTTTTTTTTTTTTTTTTTTTTAATTTTTATTCCCTCTCTTCTGTCCATTGGTTTATTACTTAGTGTGAGCAAATGGTGTCTGTGCTAATGAAATTTTGTAGTCTGATGTTGGAATGTGACTTCCTGGGCTTGGCTAGGGTTATTTAGGATTTCAAGGTGGGCTTGAGTTGCTTATTGTAAAGTGTTACAATTCAGCATTTTGATTTCTTTATTTTCAGTGCTTGTTTTACAGTGGTATTCTGTAATGTGCTGTGATGTTTGCATGTAAACATATTTGGCAAAGCAAGAGGAGATGAAGAATAAAATGATATTATATTTATGCTCTTTTAAACACTGTTAGAATTTTAACTTGTGCTTCTGCCTCCTTCGATGCTTTAAAAACCTCTACAAAAGGAAAGCAATGACTTAAGTCAGTTTCCATCAGTAGAAAAATGTTTGTTCATTTTTGGAGGGGTTGGGTCTTTTCCTCTGTACTGTAGAGAATATAATCCAAACTGTTTTAAACCACTCCTATTTAAATCTGTCTGCCTGAGCTGCCCTTAAGTGGAGAGTAGTTACACTAATTCCTTGACCTTTAGTGCTGGAAATGAATCAACACCTTTTTCCCATCACTGTTGCTTACATCCTTCTCCTTTTTAAGCCCTTCTGCCTTTGTTTGTAGAGGAGATGGAGCAGGTTCCTTGCATTTTGGGAGGGAATGTAATAGCTGTGTCAGGGGCTGCCTGTTGGCCTGCATGTTCCCAGTTTAATATGGATTTTGCAATGGATACTTCTGTGTTATTTTAAGTTAGCACAGAAACTCCAGGGCTGTGCTATTGAAACCCAGGCTCCCAGTATGAGCCTGATGTAATCTCAGTTTAGACTGGTCTAACTAAAATCCATTTGTTAATTGATCTCGTTGATCACAGACACGCTGCAGAGCTCCAGAGCTGGCTTTGATTTACCTTGCATGAATTGTAAGCTAATCTTTGGATAATATATTGGATTGTGAAGACAAGAGAGTTTTGTACAGCAAAGCTGAGGCTGTTCCTGGTTATTATTCTGCTCGGCTGGATGTGTGATCTGGCACTTGTGAATGAATTTCTTAGATTTCTGCTGCAGGCTGCTTACTATGTCAGTAAAATTTGTGTATCGACAGAAACTGCTTCCTTTTGCTTAGTAGAATGCTGAAAGCACTTTGGAAATTCTTTAAAACAATGAAAAAAAGTGGTACCCATGCACTACCCTAGACAAGGCAGGTAATAGGTGAGCCATCCATCATGAATAGCTTTCTTTGGGTTTGTATTTAGGCATTTTCTGTTTGTGGGTTGGGCAAACAAACCTAATTTCAGAATTACTCTTAATTTCTCTAAGGGTAGTTGCTTGTGCTGCTTTAGTGGACAAAGTGCTGCTGGAAGAGGATCTTGGCTCTAAATTGCTCAGTTTATTCTGTGGCTGTATGGTGACCCTTCTCACTGTGCTACGTTAAATCACACCTATGTCTATGCTGTTTCCTGTTTTCAGGTAATAAACTGTGATTTCAACAAAAACCTTGTAGAGGTGGATAAGCAAAACCTCTCAGGGCTGTGTGGTAGGAGGAGGTTGTTTATAGCTGTCCCCTCACACAATTTCAGGGTGCTGTGGCTCTCTGTGTTTTGTAAAGAGTAACTCCAGATCGTGGCATGTCTTTTCTGGCAGTTCCTAGCTGTACACATAGATTTCTTTAATCTGTTCAAAGATCCATTTTTTTTTTCATCCATCTGTCTCCTTTGTAATGACAGTTTTTATATGCCAGTGTTATTCCTCCAGATGCTCCTCATCTTTTTACAAGGCAATCCCCTGATGAAACCTGCACCATCCTTCCACCTGAGCAACATCTGTACTAAATTAGTGTTCATTCTGTTAATTCAGTCCTGTGCACATCACTGGAAAAGGTATCAAATGATGCTGGATTCCCAGCTGCATGGTGAGATTGCTTGGCTTTCTGGAGAGTTCTTTGGAGCATGTTTGCTTTGTGAGCTGTTGCATTCTGCTCCCTGTTAGTGGAACAGGAGGATGAGTGGATGCTGCTCCCACTGTATCAATCACAGCTCCTGAGTCCCTGTGGCACTGAATGCAAGTGTGCCAGGCCAGGCACCCTTTTTGACCCTAAGATACCTATAGCAAGAATCTGTGATGATTTAGAGGTGAAACCTGAGTGTAGCTCTGATTTCCTCTGAGGCAAAAGCATGAAATTGTGACCTCACTGGGAGCATGCTGGTTTGGTGTTCTTTTTTTTTTTTTTTTGTTGTTGATTCCTTGTCCTCCCACTGCTTCCTGTTCCATTTGCCACCTAAGTAAAACAGGTTACTGGACCACTCTTGCTCCTGATTATTCCACTTGGTGAGCAGCTGTGTCGGCATCTCCCCAAGCTCCTTACTTTGCTCCTCTCCCTGGCTGCAGCGGGCACCAAAGTGCAGCTGTAAATTATTTATCCCCATTATCTGCTTGAATGGACAAGGGCCACTCTAAATATTATTTCCTAGAATATTTGCCTTTCAGATATTTAAATTTATCTTCCCTTTAATACTTGTGTAAACAAATATCGTTGTTGTAATATCAGATGTACAAGATATCCTGTTGTATCCTCTTATTATGGAGATTATTTAACCCCAATCCCAAATTCCAGTGGCACCTTTCAAACAAGGATCACACTGGTTCTGTGGGGTTGGAATGGTGTATTGGTAAGGAGCAGCACTGGCAGCATGTCCCATGTTACTCCACCATTGTTTTTACTTTCATTTGTAAAGCACTTGCCTTGCTAACTGACAGCTACAGATCTTTAGTTTGGATTTATTTGTGTTACCTGAATAAACAAAGTAGTATTCTTTAGATGGATAAATAATCTTGGTGAATAAGTAGGGTGTGGGACATCACATTCTTTTTCTTTCCAGGGGAAGTTATGAGCCTGGCAGTTTTTGTTATATGCAGACATGCTTTGTAGGGTTGATCAAAGGCTTATGATTTGTCTGTATATATGCAGATGTCTTCTTTTTATTTCAAAATAAACATTTATTTCCAATTGCTCAAGCTTTCTTTGTAGTGGCTTGAGGTTTTGTTTACATGGGAATGCTTAAGGCTTAAAAGAGTCCTCAGCAGAAGTGCTGCACATCAGAAGCTGCCACAGAGATTAATGCTTTGTCTTTATTTCAGCATGTTGTCACACACCCATGAGGACATGGGGGTTGGTGTCCTACACCTCACATGCAGGTCTTTGATTCTGTCTAGGCTGTAATTCAGTCTGTAGGTCTCTGAATTATAGTTAGTATGTAAACTAACAAAAAAATATAATGCCATGACAATCCTCTTCTCAGTTGGAGACCTGATGGCAGGTATTGGATTAGCTGTAGAAAAACAGGTTATTGGGCTTGTGGAAAATGTTAGCTCCCAGACTGTGCAAGTGGTGGACAGGAGGAGAACTTGGCAGCATACCAGCATTGAGAGAAGGAGATGATGTCTGGTTTCTCTTCCCCTGGAGCAATAAAATTTGAAAGGTAAACAGTGCATATGGTTGGAGTAGGGTCCAGGGAGAACAGCTGGATGCTCACTAAAATATTTGGAGCACAGATGCCTGTGTGAAAATGTGGAGTACCGTGTGTTCATGTAGAAGTCATTTTGCTGTCAGCATTGGTTCAGTGCTCACAGCAAGTCAGCACAGAGATGCTTTGTACCAAGCCCTGCCACTTTCTGTGCCTTAGAGCACACTGCTGGTAGTGACTCCTTCTGAGGTGATTGGCACCAGGAGGCTGAGCTGTGCTTAGCCAGTAGTGAGTGTAACGTGGATGTGGAGTAAAGGTTGGGCACAGAGCTGGAGTCACAGAATGGAATCAGAGTGGTTTGGGTTGGAAGGGACCTCTTGCCATGGGCAGAGATGCCTTCCACCATCCCAGGTTGCTCCAAGCTGTGCCCAGCCTGGCCTTGAACGCTTTTAGGAATGGGGTAGCCACAGCTTTTGTGGGCAATCTGTGCCAGAGCCTTACCCCCCTCACTGTGAAAAAAAACATCTTCCTTATTTGTAATCTAAACTGACCCTCTTTCAGATTAAAACCATTACACCCTGTCCTAACACAACAGTCTCTGCTAGAAAGCCTGTCCCCAGGCTGAGTAGTGATTGAGTGATTAAAGTGACTTGTTGATTGTGGAGACAACCAGCCAATACAGAGTTTGATGTCATGACTATCCTGCAGACTACAGGTTCTCAATTTTGATCTGAGAGTATGTTCAGGGCATGCTGGTGTGCTCAGGGTCCTGTCCTGCTGGCAGATGCTGTGAACTCTTTCACTTCTTATAAACCACTTGTTTCAGAAAGTCTTCTGGAGCCAGTGGGAGCCTTGCTGGGGCTCTCAGGGTGGTATGGGACCAAGAAGATCATGGGAGGGATAGGTGCTTTAGCAGGTTGATCACCATTTCTTTATGAAGGAAGCTTGTGATTGCAGTCAGTGGATGTGCTGGACTTCCTCATCCTTTCCATTTACCCCATGGCCAACTCATGGCTGATTCTCTGCTTCATCTGTGTGAGCAAGCCTGGAAACTTGTGTTGCTGCTGAGCAAGCCTTCTGCCTTTTCCTCTGCTTGGTGCTGTGTTCTGTGCAACTCCAGCAGCAGCTGAGATGGCTCTGGCACATTTATGCTGCATGAAGAACACGAGTCCTGAGTGCACCAAAGAGCAGCTCAAGGCTTAGGAGCAGGCATTAATTGAACCATAGAAGGTTCTGAGTTGGAAGGGATCCACAAGGACTGTGGAGTCCCAGCTCATCCCCAGGAGTCACACCATGTGCCTGAGAGCACTGCCCAAATGCTCCTTGAGCTTAGGGCTCTGAGCATTTCTCTAGCCACCCTCTGGATGAACACCCCATACCTAATATCCAACCTAAACCTTCCCTGGCACAGCTTCAGGCCATTCCCTCCCTGTCACTGGGCACCAGAGGGCAGAGATCAGTGCCTGCCCTTCTCCTTCCTCTTATGAGGAAGTTGTAGATTGTGCTGAGTCTCCTTTTCTCCAGGCTGAGCAAACCCAGTGACCTCAGCGTCTCCTCATAAGGTTTCCCCTCTAAACCCTTCACCCTTTTGCTCTGTAATTTTGTCCTGTGCCTTTTTTTTGTTTTTTTGGTATTGAGTACTAAGAGGTGTTAAAGCCAGGATAATCCAAGAGCTGGGTGTGGTGCAGGAGGTAGTGGTAGAAGCTGGACCTGGCAGTCCAGGCTGGACCTGGAGACAGGTTTCTCTGACAGGTTTGTAAACCTGCTGCAGAACAGGTGTAGATGATTCCTTAATGATGTGCACAGGGTAACAGCAACAACAGAAAGGCTCAGCTGTGCCTTTTTTTTTTTTCCCCCCTCTTCCTTCTTGTATTTGCTTCCCCATATATTAAGATGCCAGACAGTGGTTAGAGGAATTAACAGTGCTTGTAATTTAGCTGGAATATGCCAGGTTTCATGTTAATGGTCAGAACTCAAGGGTTGGAAAGTAGATTTGCAATGCTGGAAGATTGACAGCCAGCACTCCTGAGACAGCAGTGATATATCAGGCAGCAGAGTGGCTGTACACATGAAGAGCACTGCACATGTTTATGCAAGAGGCCAGTATTTATTGCTTTGTTTCAAAAAAAGGCTTCACTAGGCACCTTAACAGCAAGATTTAGTGTGTGTGTGTATATATGAGGCAGCCTCTGGCTTTCTAGTCATTCCTTTGGTGCTGTGTTTGATATAGGTGACTTGAATTATTAGACAATTAAGATTTTTGGATGGGACTGTAGCTACTCAGTGAATAATGCAACATGAATTAAGTTTGATTGGTTTCTTTCTGTTTAAAAATGCATGCTGTGGGCAAGGGAATGAGCAGAATGTCCCTGGAAGGAGGTTTCATTCTTCTCCATCATAGCTGCTCGTGAAATGCTTCAGAAAGATGGCCAACATGCCATGGAGTGGTGACATCTCTGTGTGATGTGGTGGAGGACCAAAGGCTGTCCCTCTTCCCAGAGTGATCCTTTGTGTTCTCTAAATCTGCTGTTAAGGCCATTCCATGAACAGACCATTGCACAATCAGTCTCTCAACATGAGAAGGTCTGTCTCTTTGATTAAGTAATTTTACAATTAGCAACAATGTGGCAAAGAGTCACTGGTGACGTGTCCTTCCTGATTTCTGAAGTAAAAATGAAAGCTAGTAATGTGTTTTAGCACTATCTGTAGCCTTACAGCTTGACATCCAGCAGATAGTGGATTCATTTTAAAATGTAACTGTGCTTTTTGTAAATACATAGTCTTTAGTTACAGCTCAAAACTGTAAAACTGCAGCATCTTGGTTTTACAAAGCCACTATTAAAAAAATTACTTCAACATTTCTATATTATTCTATTTATTACATGGCTATATAGTTAAGATATTTTAGATTGTTTTATGCTGCCTTTGTTGAGTGTGGTAACCTTTTTTCCCTGAATTAGTACAGCCTAATTGTGAAAGCCTGATCCTACAGTTCAGTTTTTTTGGGAACTGAGAAGGGCAAACCCTGGAGAGGTATAAAGCATATTTTACTAACCTCTGGTATGACAAGAGTACATAAAATTCCTTAGTTGTAAGGCAGCAGCACCATGAGTCAGAGTTGTCTATGTTTAACTAAAAATCACAAAGAAAACTGCACGAAAATATATAAATTTACTTTTTAAAGTGGTTTTTCTCTGTCCAGGGTGGTGACTAGGATGACAGAGGGCACAGACATCACTGGAATGGTGCAAAGCCTTTCTGGGCACTGACTCCTCAAATTGTGCACTCAGCAGCTCCACTTCCCCCCTGCAAGGGGGAAGCCTTGTTTATCTCCTAGGAGATGGAAAACCAATTTCTGCTTCTTGATGAGAAGCTGGCAGGCTATTTGACTAAACAAGAGAGGCAAGGTGGTGTGGTCGAGAAGAGGGGAATATAAATACCAATATAAATGCAATTTATTTTGCATGTGCTATATAGCCCCAGGCACACATTTTAGAGGGGGAGTGAAGAATTTTCTGCATGCTGAAATGCCAGCTCTAAATAGAAAAAGAGGCAAATTTGACATCCAGACTGTGTTTATAACCTTGGTTTTATTTTTACTGTAATTGCTTTTGCATGCTTTTATAAATGTTCCTGATGTCTTTGTGGGGCAAAGTGCAGAGGAGCTGCAAAGATCAGCGTGGGTGAGCAGATAACTTGGGATCTGTCTTGTCCCACAGTTGCAGACTTGTTCTGACATGTGGCCAAGGCTGCTATTCTGGAACCTCCTTGCTGGGATCCCATCCAGTGCCAGCCTCTCTGCTTGTCAGGGGTCAGCTATAGGGGAAAAATGGGCACTGCTGGTCTTAAACCCCATTTTGAAATTTTAATTCTCTTCTGTTCCAGCTGATTGATCATTTGTATGAGTTTGTTATTAATTTCTTTGTTTTGAATGCTGTGTGCCAGGGCATCAGCAGCATGTACAGTGTGGTTGCTGAGAGTGAACCCAGGTCCTTTATGGGCTCAGCTGTAGGAGTGAGTCACAGGTGAGGCAGTAAAATGGGGTAATAATGAGCAGAATTGGCTGATGGACCTATAAAGTGAATTCTATAAACACCTTCATGGAATTTGGCTTGTACTTTAGTGTTTTGGTGTGACTTTGTCTTCCTTAATCTGAAGTAGCAATCAGAAAGCAAGGAGAGAAATAATCTGAGAACCTGATATGGCATTCCATGTTATTTCATGGTCCTTGAGCTCTGCAGCTGTCCAAGGCAAAGGTTCACTTTCTCCCCTGGCCAGCACAGGAGAACATTTCTCCATTACAAGCCTTGGTTGAGGCTGCACCTTGGCTTGGCTCTGCCTGCACCTTGGTGAACAAATACCTTTTGCCTGTCTGTGGTCAAACTGGATTAAATTGTACTCTATAGAGATTGCATTTTGGATGCTGGAGGTGATGATCTTGACAGTCACTTATGGTGTGGATTTAATTAATATGACACCAATAAGACTTGTTTATTAAACTTCATGTTTCAAATGATAAGCCAGTAAAATATAGACTGTGAATGAAATTTTGAGCAGTTGGAGGCAGAGAGGATAGGGACAGGATGCTGAGCTTGAAGGGCTTGCCACACCTGATCAACCCCATCTGCTGTCCTGATCCTGCTGAAAAGTGACTGCTGGTTCTGGTCAGCACTTCAGACACTGCAAAAATACCCCATGCATCAGGTGTGAGTTTTAGCAATATATCAGCAACAGGGAGCCTGCCACAGCTTTATTGCTGTTGTCTTCAGCAGATGTCCTTTTAGTGGTGAGGCCTTGGGAAGGGAGGGAGTAAGGAGGGTTCAGTCTTGCAGCCTGGCTCACATTTCTGTGGGCATGAGCTGGTGCCTTTGGCTCTGGTGTTATCTGCACCCATGTCTTCTTGGAGGGGAAGATCAGTTTGCTACTGGTGGTGTTAAATTGGATTTTGAACTCAAGCCTCAAAGTCCTGACAAAAGAGCTTTCAAATCTTCCCCTCCCATTCTAGAGATCCAAATGCAGCTCAGCTAGAATTGGTCTGTACCAGTTTCCCTTTCAGTTTCTTCTGCTTTCGGGCAGCTCCTCCAGGTTGAGTTCCAGGTGTTGTTCTCAGTGGATTGAGCAGAGTTTATGTGGTGGTAGCACTTGAGATGGAGCAGATGCTCTTCCAGCTCAGGAGGAATCCAGCAGTGGAAGGAGCCTGATCTGGGCTTGGACTTGCCTAAGCATAAATTAATGAATTAGTCATCAGGCAGAGAATTCACTTCCCTGAGGACATGGAGAGAGGGAGGCTGGTACAGCCCAGCTGTCAGTCAGGAATTGCTGATGCAGGAGCTCTTCACCAGCTGAGAAGGTTCCTCCACTGTTGGGAATACAATATATGGAGGCTCAGGTGCCAAATCCTTTAGTTTGGTGTTTCAGTAGTAACAGCAGTCCTTCCTGGTGGGTCTGTGGCCTCTTTACCTAACCTACAGGGATTTGTTAACTGGCTGCTTTGAAACCAAAGGCAGCAAACCTTAATTCTGCTATCTGCTCTGCTGTCTTCTACATGTGAGGCAATTTTATTGAATCCTTTTTATGTGGTCAGCAGAGCATGCCAGAGGGTTTTGCCATCCCCATCTGTTTTGGGAGTGATTTCATGGTTATACTGAGGTATATAAGTCACAGTGGGGTGAGTTTGGGAGGAAATGTTTCTGCTCTCTCACCCTCTTACCACCCTGGCCACGATTCTCATTTTGTTTTGGTTTGGTTTATTTTTCTTCCCTTGTTTTGCATTCAGCAGTAGCATGTGGCTCATGGTGGCTGGTCTCATGTGTGATAATTATTTTCTGAGATGTTTGGAAGCTTTATTGAGTAAGGAAGGGGAACTACAGCTTTGTGTGCTGTTCTGTACATAATTAGCTCAACATCTATTTGAGATTTTCGCTTACATGCACTGTTTCTGTCTTTAGAGTGGTTAAAAAAGGCTTCTGTCATTACTCTTTTTCTGAATTTTCCCAGCATAACTCCCAGCTATGCTGATCCTTTGGGGAGTTGCTGTTATGGCTCTTGGCCAAACTCTCAATTTTTCTGTTACCTTTGCTGGACGAGCACCACGTGCAGCAGCAGATAAATGAGTGATTCTCTGGTGTAGCAAGGGGGAAGTGGCATAAGAATTTCAAGATAATGGTTGTTACTGTGGGCTTTCAAATTTGGTGGGGTTTTTTTGGTTTTTTTTGTTTTTTTTTTTTTTTTAATAGTGAATAGTACCTTCCAAAGTTTTTCTTAATTTTCTGGTACCCAAAGGGCTTTATTTTTGTTAAAAAACAAACGTGAACTGTGTTGGAAGTGCAATGTTAAAATATTGCAGGGGGATTTGTTGCATGCACTGCAGGAAGATGAGATTTCTGTGAAACTTCTTACTTGCACTCTTTTCTCTGAATATTTTGCAGTTACTTCAGCCAAGATCATGTTGGCGTTTGAAAACTGTCTTCTTGTGAGAACATAGTCTAGAGAATGAAGTGTTCAGGTTCTGTTGCTGTAATGTTGCTTTATCATCACTTTATACTAATTGTAGGAAATCCACTTGAAATAACCTAAATCTAAATTAAAAGGGGGAAGAAATTTAGGCATAGTGCTAAATTCACAACTTCCTTAAGTTCTTTTGCAAATGTCTATCAGACCTTAAAGTCCTCGTGTGATTTTGCTGTTGCAAGATTTTTAAATGGAGGAAGTAAACCCCAACCTCTCTGAATATTGTTCGAGGTCAGTACAGGTTTCATCTTTCAGGAGTTCATTGTAACTGTAATCCAAAGAGGTGCTAATATTTTAATTTTTTTTTGTTTGTTTGTTTGTTTTTGGTCAGGTGAAAATAGTTAGCTGTAATAGAATGGATAAAACTAACACTGTGAGTTCTCTTCTCATCCTTGTCTTTATCCAGTTCATAGGCTAGGCTAAGGCAATACTTGGGCTGCTTGGGAACTGGTGTTTTGTCATTCTGCATTTTTCAATCTTAAGTTTATTTACAAAAATTAGCAAAAATAAGGAAGTGCTTCATGTGCAATGCTTAGTTGCTTGAGTGACCATACATAAATATGGTCAGAATTGACAACTTCTCTTTTTGAGGGGCTGGATACAGATTTGGGTTGAGTCATCATTCAGTTTTTAATCTTTCAAGACTGACATTGTTGATATTTTTCAATACTGAGTCCTATTTCTGGATGTTCAGTTTGACTCCAGTTCTGCTGTGTTGAAAGGAGCACAGCTGCTCCTGGATTGTGCAGCACTAATTCTTTCTGCTTTGCATAACATTGCCATGAGCTTCCTTGGAAAGTTGATTTATCTAGATCTTCAGTTTCCCCTATTGGAAGGTATGAACCAAATGCTCAAATAGCTATTTGAAATCCAAACAGAGCAGGGAGTGTGCCATCTGAGAACCAGCTCTGCCTTATCAGTGCTGTCTTGCACACAACACTTGGGGAAACTTTTTGTTGGTGGGTAGAAAAGCTCCCAGTTGGGTTGCAAAGCCTGTGGCTGTTTCTGAAGAGAGGAAAAAAGGAGGCAGAATCTGCCCAACGACCTTCAATTCATCTTCAGTGCGTGGGAGAAAAACTATCTGCTGGGATCCTGACAAGAAATGGCCCATTTAATAAGCGTTGTGCAGATCTATTTATTTACAAATATTCTCTGTCTGTAATTAAGGAAGGCAGCTCTGCTCTGTGCTGCCTGGTGCTCACTTGCAGGCTGGGAGCTGCACGGGATGAGTGGCTGCATCCGTCTGTTCTAAACAAGCTGATCAAAATCTGAATTAAAACTTGCATGGATACTCTTGCATCTCTCTTATAGAGCAGCATGTTTATCTCAGAGTGGAGAAGAACAGGAAACTAGCAATATGTCATGGATTACACTCACCTTTTGAGGTCTAGATGAGAAGTCAGGATTTTTTTACCTCCATACATTTCTGCTTTTTTAATTCACCAGATATTGGCATTTATTTAGGTAGCCATTTTCAAAGACAGTCCTTTTGTTTTCACTTTAATACTGCATTTTATTCATCCAAAATGCACCTTTATGCAAAGTAAGTACTTGATATGAGGCCATATAATCATCTTAATGTAAAAAGAAATAGCTTGTAGAACAAATAAATTTTTTCATGTTCTGCCCTTAAGCATATAAAATTAGTTCCAAAAAACCTAGTTTTCATAGGTTGAATTGAAGTTTATGCAAGTTTTACAGTTTCAGTGACTCATTAAGTAATAAAATAAATGAACAGCACAAACTTTGGTCTAGTGTGTTTTGGAATTCTGTCTGTGGAAATGCCACTGTCCCTATCCAGAGCCAGTGGAAGAACTAAACCAGCTGCTCTGAGCTTTGTGCACAGTGAGGTTCTTGTCTCTTCTCTTTCATTGTTGTTTTATTTCAGGTTAGAAACCAGTAAAAAGTCAGAGTTCCCTGTTAAATCAAGAGTAGAAATATGTCAATGTGTCTACTACAGTCTGTTTCCACTTCCTGCTCCTGTCAAATTGGTTATATTCACAAAGTACAAGTAGCACTTGTGATACAGGATCATTTTTAAAGGCAGATTTTGTGTAATAGCTTTTCCTTGTCATTTTATTTTTATTACAGCTTTTTTCTTACTGCATAGTGAGGAATTTCACGTCTGGAATAGGATTTGGTGTCTGATTCTTTGACAAGCTCATTTTGAGTCTGGCTGTGTCTTATTTTTATCGATTACAGTATTTCTTTTCTGTTTTTTTTGTTTTGTTTTTTTTTTTTTTTTTCTGTTTTTTTTTCTGTACCTAATTTAGCAGTTGGTAATGGAAGACATTTGAGTATTTTATAAAATTTCAGTGTTTGAACTTGGATTATGTGCTGCTCTTGGGGGAGTGGAGGAGGAAGAGGAAGAAGCAGAAAACTGTGGTTTGCTTTCTGGGCAAGGAGTGAATTCCTTGGAAATCCAAGATTGATGGTCCTGAGCTCTTTCACTGCTTGTGTTCACTAAATCTTGTAAAATTGTTGGAACTGTGACTCATTTTGTTGCAGAGGAGAGTAAGATAACATGAGTAAACTCAGAGCTTTTGCTGCTCTCCACTACATTGTTGATATAGGACAATTTTTTCTTGATATTGTTAAAACAGGCCTGATAACTACCTTAAATGTATCTCAGCTTGTTTATCTCCTATGGAAAACTCTCAGTTCTGGGGATAAGGTCTGTCCTGCCTTGCCTCTGAAGTTAAATTAGCTGGTTTGATGTATGGGCTGTTTCTTGTAACATTTTTTGTGGAATTTTATGGAAGTGTTGTTCAAAGTGTGGGAATGACCCTGTGGGATTATCAAGGCATCATCCTTTTCCCATTGCCTGTAAATGATGGCCACTGAAAGAGTCCACAGACATTCTCCTAGAAGCCATGGACAATGCAGAGCAAGGCTGCAAAAAGTGGCTTGTGATGTTTGTCATTATTGAGAAGCACAAAGAGATTTGGTGGTGGGTCCTGAGCAACTTGGAGCTTGTTCCCAAATTACCTTTGCTTCAAAATCACCTTCTTTGGCATTCATTCAGTTAAGCCACTGAACAAATGTGTGTTTTCTGTTTTCTACAAGCTTCACTCTCCTGAGCTTTCCACTTTGTGTCTTTTCCCTTGAAATTATCCTTTCCTTGTAGTGATTGGACTAATTTAGTTTTGTGGGCGTCTTAACCAGCTGTTCCAGCTGTGAACAGGACCTCTTCAATAACAGCCAGGTTGCACCTCATCCCATGATCCACTGCTCTGGCTGGTTCTGGTGTCAAAATTTACTTACAATGAACTTCATTTTAATTTTCCCTAACAGCTGGTGCTGGCAGAGAGCAAGGATCTGGTGTTCTGATTAGAGAGAGCAGGAGGGAGTTTGTCCTCTGCTGCTTTATGCCCCTCACCAGAGGTGTGAGTCCTGTAGGTTTTGCACCTCTGCTCTGCCATGGCTTTCATGGAATTTCAGATATTGTGCTGTGCATTAGCATTTTAATTTTTTATATTTAACGTGTTTAACGTTCCACTTTGCATCTTTAAAGTGTTTCCTGTTGCAGGAGAAGTGGTGTTCATTTGATTTAGAATCAGTGTTTAGCTTTAATCATCAGTGTGGCATTAAGAACTTTATCAGAGTGGAAGCCTGAGGATTTAAAAAGAAAATCTGTGACTTCTCTCTGTTCTTGCTGTTTGTTGTATGGAAGTGTGTTGGAATGTTCCCTGGTGATGATGGTACTTCATTTGAATAACATGGGAAGTGTAGTATAATGAGTAAATTAATCCTGTGGAAGGAACTTTAATAATCTAGATTTTTTTCTGCATTACTTCCTCACACCTAGTTGGAAATTCATGAAACCTGGTTGAGTTTTCAAGACCCTTAAGGACCTGCAATGTTAAAATCATTCATTAACTGTTCTAATTATGTGACTTCTAAGGCATGCCTGTGTGCTTCAGGGCAAGTTGATATAATGACAAATACATGATACCTGCATTAAATTGCAGAAACATGGAATCATTAAGGTTGGAAAAGCCCTCTGAGATCCAACTGTGAATCATGTTCACCACTAAACCATGTCCCCAGGTGCCACATCCACATATTTTGGACACTTCAGTGATGGTGATTCCAGCACTTCCTTGGGCAGCCTGGTCCAAAGCCTGACCACCCTTTCAGTGAAGATGTTTTTTGTAATATTCAGTCTAAATCTCCTCAGGCTGAACCTTTTTCTCCTGTCCTGTCACTTGTTACTTGGGAGAAGAGGCTGACTGAGAAGAGAAATGAAGGCTTCTCCTTAAATTCATCTTGACAGATGATGTGGCTGTTAAAAATGTTAGAAAAAAACCCCAAAACCCCACAAAATGTAGGTCAGATGGTGATACATGGGCAGTATACATGGATATTTTTATTTGTCAGATACTTTCTTGAAAAGCTTAAAGACTTGGAACAGGATTTTCTCCCAAGTGTTAATGGGGGATTGTATTTGTTGGTGTTCTGTTAAAATCAACAGAAACCATTTTTAAGAATTTTTTTTTTTCTTACACCTACAAAGGCAAAAATCTTTTCCCAGTCAAGCAAACAGATCTATATTGTCCTGTGATAGATGTAGGCTGATATGGGTGGCATTTGAAATTCAAACTGCAGGCAGCTTCTGACATCTGTTGCAGGTGGCTTCTCTGAGGTGGATGTGTAGATAAGGCTGCCGTGTAAGCATCTTCCAACATTGAATGTCAAAAAGGTGAGCTGAAATGAATTAATTTTATTAACAGAGGTAAGTTTGAGCAGTGATAAAAGGAGGTGGTAATTTGTAAAAGTGTTTTTAAAGAGGAGTCAGCCTGTGTCTTTACATTCAGGAGGGATGGAACATCAGTGGCTGGAAACAAGAATAACAAAAGTTTAAGTTTTTTGAGGTAGAAGAGAAGCAGTTCATCTAACCAAAGCCATAATGTTAGGAGCAGCTTCTTGGGAGAAGTTGTATCTGCTGCTTTGTCTTTAGTCAAAGGAGTTTGGCTGCTTGTGGATTTTCACTGAGCAGTGCACTAAATTCTCTTAGACTTGGCTGGTAATTGGCTTCACCTGTGCTTTGTCACTGAGTGCTGAAAGAAAAGCACACTGGCACCACCGAGTTTGTTTAGATTTGCCCAAATGGAGTTTTAGTGTCTTTTATAAATTAATTGTAGTATCAAGCATGTCTCTTGTTGGAAGGTTGCCTTTTGTGTCTGAGTGAGGGAGGAGAAGTTATCTTGTTGATACAGTTGTAAACTGAAAATAAACCAAAAATTGAACCTGAAAGTAATTTTCTGTTGCTGTGTCTGGAAGTGATCATTTGGAGCCTGGAATGCTCCAGAGGGAGTTTGGGGTTCTGGAGCCAGCCATGTGTTGTGGTGGCTCAGTAACCACAGGACACTTGAACAATACTGAGAGGGATGTGGAAGACAGCACACATTCTCCAGCTGTAGGCAAGAGCTGGTTTTCTTGCATTTCCTTTAGAGAAACAATCAGGCTTGTTAAGGTGATTAATTAATGCAGTTTTCAGCCATTAATCTTTCCAAAGACCAATATATGTAGCCCGCAGTAAAATCCATTAACATGCTGTGACCCTGTGCTAATTGTTAAACTCCTGCTCTGTGAACAGCTCAGTGCTGAGGCTAAGAATGGCTCCCTCACCTATGAAAATATATAATTATTGATAAAACTTGTAATAATGCTGGCTCTCTTGCTATTTGGTTGTTGGCTGACTTCAGTATATCATTAATGCTATTAAAGTTATTAAATAGGAGGGAGGGAGACATGATATAGAAAGGGGAAAATATTGGTGAATCATCATCTGGTATAACCTTGGCCTCGTGTTCAGGTTGATCCATATGAGCACTGATTTAAAGCTTGTTTATTTAAACTATTTGACAGTTCACTGTTTTTGGAAAATAAAGATGAGGGAAAAACCAGCACAGATGAACCACGGGTTTCATGTGACTGTGATTTGAGTGACTCCAGTACAGTGGAAATAAGTGCCCAGCTGGAGTTGCTAACTGAAGGCAGACTTTCAAATCCTAGGCAAAATGTCAGTGAGAGGTACAGACAAACTCTGCAGAACCTCTTTTCCACAACTCTTTTACAGGAGTAATGTGAACACCTACTTAAAGTAAAAATATAAAGGGCTTAAGATGATAGACAGTGCTTGAACTTTATGGAGAACAATACTGAAAGTTAAGATTATTGCAGTGACCAAAATATTAATATAAGGCAATGCTGATCTCCAAAATGATGGATAAGATCCTGTGCATTTTGGTTAGAGAAGTATGTGATTATTGTCATGTTCCTAATTGTATCAGAAGTGGTTGTTTACATCTTGTAAATTGATGTTTCTAGTTTAAATCTGCAGGGTATTCTTGATGCTGTTCAGTTGATTGTAGGAACTAATCAGGGGAGAAAGATTTCTGGCAACATTTACTCTCAATCTCAGTATGTTTTCATTTGAGTCAATTGAGAGTATGACATTGACCTTATCTTATAAAAAAATCTACATGAACTCCAGATTCAGCTAAAAAAAAAACAAAGCAAGCAACAAACCAAACAAAAAACCCCACCAAACACAAACCTAACTGTTATAACATGTCAGGTTTCGACAAAAGGATTTTTAGATTAACTTTTAAAAATCATTTACTATGGGAAGACTTTGATTTATAGGAAGTGCTATTTAGGGTGTGCAGTAGTGGTGAATTCTCATTAGGTAATGGCAAAGCTCTGAGTTACTTCAAGACTCAGTAATTCTCTCCTCGAAGTGCTGCTGGTGTGTCAGTACTGTAAATGCTTGGACATCCACTGAGATCTGCTCTTGCTGTGGCAGCAAGCCTGATGCTGCTTTAAATCCTCCGTTTGAAACTCTCTGATGTTCCTGGGATGCTTTTGGTCTCTCAACTTCCAGGAAACTTTTCAAAACTTCCTTACAGAGCTCCAGCTTCAATGGATATTAAATAACATTTGTCCAATGCAAACCATCTGTTATCTGTTTCAGCAGCCTTCAGATAGCAGCATTCAAAGAAAGGAAAATGCTTCCCTCAGTCCTGTGGTTTTTTGCTTTACTGTCTTCAAACAAGTTAATTTTGTGATGTTCATCCATTTGCCCAAGTTTCTTATCTCTGCAATCCAGGCTTGAGAATTCACTTGCAGATCTGGTGTTTTGGGATGTGGAGGGGATAGGTTTGAGGGCTAGAAGTGCTGTTTGCTCAATTATTGGTTATTTTTGCATTTCTTCTGTTAATCTTTGTTACTACTATAAAACTGCTTAAAACTATGCATTTTAACGGACTGAATTGTGAGCAACTGAGTTTTGTGCTGTCACAAATGCTGGCATTCTTATGTCACTTGAACCCAGCTGAAGAGTGGTTGTGGTTTTGTGACATAAACTATGAGCAAGTCAAATGGTTCAGTTCTTTGGTCCTCTGCAGCTATAGCTCAGCTCATTCAGTCCCAGATTCACCCTGTGCTGGTCTTTCTCCACCCTAGAATGTGTGTACACAAGAGAATATTCCTAGGAGAATAAATTCCTATTTATACCCCCAGAACACGCTACTCATTTGTAGGAGAGAACTGCATGTTCATTATATATAATCAATAATATAAATATCATTAATTCCAGGGTTCTCTCTCCTCAAATCACTGGTTTCCCATGGCTTTTAGGCAGGCTGATTATAAACTGGGCCTGGTGGAAAGGAAGCTGATCTCTCCAGGGTTCCACCAACTTCATAGGGGTGAGATTTTTCTCATCACCACACTTATAGCCAGAATGAGTCTTTTGGAACTCACCTTATCATTGAGAAGGGAAAGTCAGGTATTTTAAGATGCTCTTAGATTGACATGTAATGAAGTTTCTGTTAGTGCTATGGTCAGTTTTTTGGCAAAAGCCCTCCAAGGTACTTGTGTTGTACTTTTGCAAACAAGTTGAACTCCTTGCTTGTCATGTAATGTGGGAGGAAGGAAGAAAGTGGAGTGGATGGCAGCCTGAAAGGTTTTGTGTGGCATTAAAAAAAATGGTTTGGCATCCATAAAAATGTTATTTGAGGAATGCATAGACTCTTTCCCAGCCCAGAAAAATGTGGATTTTTTTCTGTACTCTGCACAATTCCAACTGAAGGGACTTTGTTCATGCTTCAAAAACATTACTGGGCAACAGAGCCCAGTAATCTCTAACTTTCTGAAAGTTTGGACCATGGGAGAAGTCTCTGTGATAAAACAGTGAAACTGTTAATTTTCTACTAGCAATTGGGTCATCTTTCACTGAAAGATGAGTTTAAAATAACCCAAAACCTTGCACAAAGAGGAATATTTGGTAATAGGTCTGGTGCAGGCAGACCCACAGGCTTTTCATCACATGAGAGTTTGGGACTTATTATTTAGTGCAGTCCCAAACACAAGGAACTTTAAATCTAAATTTGATTCCTACATAGGAATTAGACATCTTTAGAAGCTGGAATGTATTCTCACAACAACTTTCATCTTATTTTAGATGAACATCTCCTGAGGTCACTCCTCTTTCTGTTTTGAAGCTCACACTGCCACAACATCATAATTAAATGGGATACTTTTTCTGACTTAAACATGTATTGTTTGATGGGGTTTTTTTTGGGACATCAGAAACTGGAATATCTTAAATTAGAATGGTGAGAGAAAAACAGATTGCTATACATTGAAAAATAGAAGGAATCGAGCCAGTATTTATTTTGCATTTATAGCTGGTGATTTATTTCAGGTCCAAGGCAGTGAGCAATCAGCTGTTTTATCTATCTGTAGTCAAGTTAAGGAAAGCTGCTGATATGATCTACAGTTAATCTTTGTGCTTATCTGAGACTTAAGAGCTGCTGAAATAATGAGAACATATCCTCTCTGCTATAACATTTGAAGTGATGGGTTTTTAGCATCCATACAATATTGCACAAGGTAGTGAAATCTCATAAATCTTTTTAAACAAAACCTCTCTGCTTGGTTGATCATTTGGATTGGGTGGGTAATGCAAGATAGCTTGAAATGTATTTCTGTCAAAAAGGATTATTTGAAAATTGGTCCTTTCTAGCCTGCAGTGTCTGAATAATTCTGGTGCTTCAGGTATCTTCTCTGGTAATCAGCAAAGCACATTCTTCAGTAACTTCTAGAAAATGAAGAAACAATTGTGCCAAATACTGTTGAAGTACAAGAGAAGCCTTTGCCTTAGCTATCCTACTTGGAGAGAAAATTGTTATTTAGGTAGGAAATACTGATGTTAACTGGAGTGAAAGAAAGGGAAGAGGGTAAAACCTATGCTATGGTACCTCTGCTGCAATTTTTGAGATTATTTGATAGCACTAAGACACCATTATCTGAAAAGAACAGATAAGAATTTCTTTGTTCAGACATCATAAAAAGCTTTGGATTGTTCTGCTGGAGGTTCAGCACTTGGCATTTCTCAGGTGCTAATAGGTAAGGATCTGAAATCTGTTTTGGAGCCTTGGTGTCTTATTTTAGTATCCTGGCTTGGTCACCACCCCTGCTATCTGATAGCCTTAATCCATCATGGAAACCTACCTGACTCATGGCTTTCAGCTATGCTGTCCTGTCATGAATGATTATTTCCACTTCCCTGTGCCTTTGCATGTGCTGCCTGTCCTGAGCTCGAGTCACTCTGGGTGTCCTGTTAGCAAAACCGAGTGGCTGCCTGGGCTGATGACACCAAATTGTTGATGTACTTGACCTTCAGCTGTTGCTGTCTCAGTGGGGTTTGGGTGGCCTTCGTGTGCAGCTGTCACACAATGGAATGTGTGTGAATCTGGCCCATGTAGCCATTCTCCTCCAGCCTCTAAATATTGATAGAATTACTACAGATCTCCTTAAAGAAAACAAACAAACAACAAACCCCGTTTTGGGAGTCAGCTGTTTCCTGAGCTCTGGAGCTGAGATTTTTTTTCCTCTCCCCCTTTTCTCAAGTGGTGATTTTGGTGTCAGACCAGTACAAGCTCACACCCAAGTTTGTTTTTTTTTTTTTCACAAGTGCCTGTAAGGCAGAAACATGTCTGAACAGGCTTCCAGGGAGTTTCATTCTCTCCTGTCTACCCACTTCCTTGTCTTGTTTGAGGAAGGTGCTGATAAAACTTTGGGGCAAGGGGTGAGAGAAGTATCACTGGATGTGCAGAAATAGGCTGAAATGGTCACACATTCTGAGCTTAAACCCAGTCTCATTCAGACCCTTGAACAGCTGATTTGTTCAATATCCACATGCTGCCTTATCTTCACATTTGTCTGCCTTCCTGTTACCTGGCTTGCTAATTGCTGCCCTGATTGATTTCTAGCAGCACAGATAGCTGGAGCAGCTTCATTAGCAAGGAAATGGGTTGTTAAAATTGAGACTTGCTGAAGGGTTAAGCACTGGCACATGGTCACCACCTATAGATTCCTACATTTCCCTAAGGAGATGTCACTGTGTTGTAACTTCCTGACAATTGCTCAGTTAGGTTTAGCTTTGTCAAAAAGAGACCTCAATTGGAGAAATCTGCCCAGTGAGGATTTTTTCAGGAAGATCACATTTTAGTTTTTTACATAGCAGATGATTCTGTAACTTATTTTTGCAAGCATTTCTTTTTCAGGTCTAACACAAGTAATGTAATAAACAACTTTAAGTGTAATGAAGTGGAGCTTGGATTATTCTGCAAAGTTTATTGTCCTGTAGTAGTTAAGAAGAGGTCTCTGAAGTAGAGAATCAAGACATTTTGTTGGAAGGATTATCTGAAGTTTTCCTTTTCCCCCATTTATTTCCTCTTCAGGGTCTTCTTTATTCTTTATTTTTCTTGTCCCAACCTTACAAATGCCCTCACAGAATAAAAGCACCTGTGTTTTACAAGGGCAAGTCTTTCTTTCAAGAGCTGACACAGATGAGTGAGCCTCACCCAGATTTGTCTCCTGCTTTCATGGGCTTTCCTGATGGGTCACTGCAGCCTGACCTCACTTATGCTGGCCACTCGTGCTTTTAAAAACACCAAACAGAGAATCTGAGGCAGTGGAGCATTCTCCAGGGAGCTGGTGTGACTTGGAGGATGAAATGGGATTTGGGTACAAGGTTGTGACTTTCTTTAGAAACCACATCTAGGCATAAAATAGTGCTAGCAGTCAGGATTTTAAAACAATTCACTCAGGAGAGGAGTAAGGAACAAATAGCTTGTAAAGACTTTGCTTGAGCAGATTAGTCAAACATTTTATAGACATTTCTCCCCATTTTAAGCACTGGATGTTATTTCTGCCTTGACTCCTTTAAGCAGTAACTCCCCAAGCCAGACCTGTATCTGATACAAGTTGTGAATCTGTCTCAGATGATAGTGAGAAAACATTCCTACCTAATCAGATGTGGATTTTCAAGGTAATGGCCCTGAGCCATACAGTGGAAGGTCAGTGAATGCAACATGCACTAAAGCAACAAAGTGAGGTTCATATGATGGGCATCCATGATGAAAACTCAGAATTTTCTTATTAAATTGTGGTTTTGTATATAGTATAGTACAATGTAGAATTATTAGGGTGACAGTGCAGCATATTAAGAAAACTTAAAGCTTTTTTTCCCCAATTTTGCTGAAATTTGACAGCATTTCTGAACTGATGCCGTGAGACCAGATGCTGTCAGAAAGTTGCTGATGTGGAGCAACTCTCCTGGTATAGTGAAGTTTTTGTTGTTACTGCCTGAGGACATCTGACTGGTGCTGCAAAACACTCTATATGGTATTTTGTAATTGTTACCCCTTAGAAGATGATGACCTTCTAGACTCATGTCAAGATATATGCACCCACTTCTGTTTTTTAGTTAAGATCCTCTAGGAACCAGGTTACCATGAATTATAATAATAAATGCAATATTCCAACCAAGAACTGTTTGTTGGTCAGTATTTAACTGTCTTGTCTTTATATTCTCCTTATAATGTTAGAGGATTTTTCTTAAATACTTGTCAAAGAAAAGAGAAAAGAAGGTAATTTTCCTTTTGCTTACAATGACGTAGTGTGAGCTGAGCTACTTTAGGATGTCTGTGTGCATCTTTCTGAGAACCAGCTGGTAAAATTCCAGGGTGAGTGAATGAATAGAGAGCAGAGATCATTGCTGGTGTATTTATTGCAAAGTTGTTTCCCTGGACTGATGTGGTGTTTAACTTCTGAACATCTCTGGCCCTGTAATGTCATCTTGTCTCTGGTGCCAGCTTCAAAACTGTAACTGCCCAGTTTGTCCACCTAAGCCTCCCAGCTAGTAATTTGCCTTCTCTTAATTGATGGAACTGAGTAAAAGTTCTCTATATTTGACTCCTATTTACTTTAATTATAGTAACTTTTGTCAGAAATAAAACACCACTGTGCTTTCTACGTTATAAAGCTCATCACAAGGAGCTTTGTGTTTTTCCACGGATTGAAGTTGTTCTCCCTATCAGCTGTGAAGCTGAATGGAGACTGCACCTGTGTTCATGCTGGAACCAGGAATCAAGGTGCTGCCTTGAGACTTGGCAGCACAATGTGCTTTTCAGCCACAAAAACCTGCATACAGCAAGTGTGAAAGCTGCTGGTGAGTTTTGGTTATGAACCACAATCACCTGGAGCCCAGATCTGGGTACTTTAAGCAAGCAGTGCTGTTCTTCAAGTTTACCTGCTCTGTGCTTATCTTCTTTGTGCCTTGAGCCCTTGGTGTTTCTTTAGGGCATTTTTAACCATCAGGTGTTGTAGAGGCATTGTGGGCATGGATAAAAACATTTGTGGAAATGTAAAAAATACATTGGTAGAGAATGAGAATTGCTGCCTTAATTTCTGTTGTTTAAGGTTTCTTTGCTCACAGCTGCAATGATTTAGTTGCTGTACTGGTACTTAACATGGTAGATTCAGTAATGGATGCCATTTGCAGCTTTGTTTTGGGGTGTTTTTTATCATCTTAGTGCCTTTGGTCTGAAAAAAATGCTGGCACAGCCAGCCAGGGATGTACTGCTTCTCCAGAATACCATTACCCTGAGTTATTTTTTCATGTAGTAACTGGAGGGATAATATTCCCAAGTTCCACATGCAAAGTAGGAGCATATGTAGCAGGTATAAGCATGCCTTTTATGATGTGAAGAGCTCCAGGCAGGCTGTTTGTCTTGTAGCCCTCAGCTCCCACACAACTATTACTGAGACTGGCTTTGGCTAGTTGTGTAATTTTGTAATGCTGTTGTGGCTGCCTGGCTCACCTCCATAACCAAAATGAAGGTAAATTACAGCACTCAGCACAGAAATGGATCAGAAGTTAACAATGCTTGTGTTTATAATGCAGTTGGAAATTGATATTTGAGATGTCCTGGTAATGGTGTGTCTTATTGTTCTAGCTTGTTGGTGCCTATCCTGTGATCTAGGGATTCAGGAATACCTGAGGCAGTCTTTGGTATTGTGCTGGAAGAAAACTGAGGCAGGAGGCTTTGAAAATTGAAAATATTTAGTCATTGAGTGTTAGGAAGAAATTCTTCCCTGTGAGGATGGTGAGGCCCTGGCACAGGCTGCCCAGAGAAGCTGTGGCTGCCCCATCCCTGGAAGTGTCCATGGCCAAGTTCCTTGCAAGAGCACCCTGGTCTAGTGGAGGGTGTCCTTGCCCATGGAACAAGATGATCTTTAAGGTCTTTCCAATCCAAACCATTCTTCTGGGATTCCACTGGAGATGGGTTGTGGCTGTAGTGGGAATGCTGATGGTTGTTTTGCACATTGTTACAGTGGTCATGGGTACATCTCCTTGGGGAGACAGCAGTTTTTATAAAGTTTTATAATTTTTGTCCTCTGTTGTGAGTTAGAAATGGCTTGTCCTTGAAGGACATCCTGACTCTATGGCTATGGAAAAGATTTCCCTAAAAGCTTTTAGATCTTTACTTTAGCAACAAGAGAATATAGCTGCTGAAAGGAACTCCCTAAGTTTGAGTTTATTTAATCTGTGAGACTGGAGGGATGAAGATGGAATGACCAAGGGATTTGTCTGTAGTGAGGCCCTGGCAGCAGATTTTTGCTGTCTTTTGTGGGCAGATGAGGGGCACAGTTTTAGGTATGAATGGAAAAGCCATGTCTCACTTCTTGTTCTGCTTCCCCATGACTGCTGAATCCAGTGCTGCTCAGCCCTGAGTCACTGGGCCTTATTCATGGTGGAATTTACTGAATTTACAGCCAGCAGAGCTGTTATTTACATCATCTCAGTGTCCTTGGGCTCTATGGAGCCATGTGCTGGTGGGGACTGGAAGGATGTAGGTGTACACCCTACAGAGTATGCAGTGTTTCAAAACTCTGTGTTTATTTTTTATTATTATGTTCCCTTTGCAAATTGTGCCTGACACACAGGTTTGAGTAGGCAGTGAGGAGGTGACTTGAAGGATCTTTACGTGATTTTTGTCAAGGCTGAGATACTAATATCTTGACAAAGAAAGACTTTTTACTCTCAAAACTGGGCTTCCACGGGGCAGGGAAGAGAGTCCTCAAAATTCCCTAGTCTTTTTTTCTTTTGAAATCACCTTTGGGAGTATAATGATGGACTTCCATTATTTGAGTATGTCCCCAGAAACCCATGATGGAGTGATTGGAGATGGGATCTAACAAAGATACTATCTGATTTATCCTGAGAAAAAGTATGTGTTTTCCCACTTGCTTTAGGACTTCCTTGATTTAGATAAGAGCTTCTTCCAGCTGCTCCTATCTCTGCTCTGGCTGATGTAATTTAAACCAGAAATGAGTATCCACACTTGTGTCCAGAACTTCAGGCTTTGCTTGTTCAAGATGCATCAGATCTTCTGTGTATCATCAGTGCACGTGGGCAGTAAAACAAGTGGTGAGTTCAGTGTTTATGGGAAGCATCCCACACGTTTGGCTGTAGCTCCTGGACAAATGAATCCTCACACTCTACTTGGACAGGTTTTCTGGGGTGGAGGGGAGAATGCTCTGGGAAACATGGCATGTTTCTATGTCTGTTGTGGAGAGCTCCTGAAACATCCTACTGGTGATTGATGGAACAGCTTCAGGTAGCCTGAACTCGACACAGGGAATCTTTAGTTAAAACTGCCAGCTCTCCTCCTGACCTGGAAAAGTGACATTCTCAGAAAAACGTGTTACATATAACAGTAAAATGTCCATGGCCAGGATATCCCATCACTGCTGATACAGCTGTTACCCAAACCTCATGTAGAAGCAGATGTGAAATCAATACCTATGTGATGCCTCCTAGTTATGTGCAAACAAAGCTTATTTTTGGATCACATTCTTTTAGCTCCAGAACACCGGAAGGGGCTGGGAATGGGGAATTCCCAATGGAGTGAGTAACTTTCACTGGGAAAAGAAACAGGAAATACCTTAAGAAACCAGTCTGCCTAATGCTAGCAAGCATCACCATTAGTTGTTATTTCAGGGTGATTGTGTTTTCTAAATATTTGTCAAGAAATCCCCCAGTCAGAATGGGAGAGATTTTGTGGAAGCCACCTTCAGGAATAGGGAAATGCCTTTCTAAGAACTATTGGAAAACAGTGAAAGAACATATCCTTCTGTTTGGCTGTGTTCCTAGAAAATGCAGGCTTTGTTGGTGAAGATACAGCAGGGATGACCCTAGCAGTGGGTTTAAATATGTTTAAAGATTTAACCCATTGCATTCTTTGGAAGGAAGTGTGTGTTCATGTCTGTGAGGATGCAGTCTATGTCCTTGGTGTATAAACTCTCTGATACCTTCAGAGGGCAGAAGGGTAGCCAAGGATAAACCCAAATAACAGGAAAACTTGGATTTGTCAGAAAACATACCCTTTTTTTTAGTAAAAGTGTAAGATACCTGGCATAAGGATTTGAGACCATGAGACTTGCATTCCAATGTGCTTTTTGGGTGTGCTCACTGAGGGCTGGCTGAAAGCTGGAGTAGGAGGTGTTTAAAAGAAATAAAATGGATCTAATACTTCTGTTGTTTTACTGTCACTTCATACTTCTAATGTTTTTTGGTTTGGAAGATAGGAACTTTGACTTTTTTAAAATCTTTCTCCCAGCTGGGAGGTAGGAAGCCAGATCACATTTGATGGCTGCTCAGGGCCACAGAGCTTCCCATTTGTTTTATTAGTGGTTGTAGAAGAGAGTTACTGCATCTAACTACTCCAGGAACCAAAAGCAATTAATGCTGTAAAGTGAAGAGGATTCCACCCTGACTTCAGATGTTGTAAAATTTCACAGTTGATAACCCAAGAGAGGGAATGAGAGAAGTAAGTTCTGTTGTGTTAGACTGAACCCTGTGTCCTTGGGAGGGGAAGGGCATCTGAAGGCAGGAGCATCTCTGCTCTGGGGACAGGCTGGGGAGCTGGGGATCTTCAGCTGGAGAAGAGAAACACTGGGGAGACCTTAGAGCCCCTTCCAGTGCCTAAAGGGGCTCCAGGAGAGCTGGAGAGGGACTTTGGAAAAGGACTGTAATACCAGGGGAATGGCTTCAAACTGACACATGCCAGGGTTAGATTGGATATTGGGAAGAAATTCTTCTCTGTGAGGGTGCTGAGGCCCTGGCAGAGGTGTCCCTGCCCATGGCAGGGGTTGACACCCCATGGTTTTTAGGGTCCCTTCCAACACAAACTGTTCTAGGACTCTTTGGTTTTCTGATTCTCATAATTCCAAGAACTGGTCATGATACTGGAGATAGTTTTATTAAAGGAATTAGGCAGAGGTTTGAGTAGTCTTGTCCTTTGCTGCCACAAATGCCTTTCAGAGGGTCTTTCCACATGAATACTTGCAGGAAAACAATCTGCTAGGACAGCAGTCTTGTAAGAATTGACATAGGAGCAAAAATCTCTTAACCATTAAGAAGTGTGCTAAGTGTTTGGATTTCCTGTTTTGCAGCAAAGCATTGACTTAGTGTCTTGGCTTTGTCCCTTCAGTTTTGTTTTTGCAAGTAAAATGTGAAACCATTCCCTGTACTCTTCTTGTTATCAATCCTAAAGAAAGAGGAGGTAGGGAATCTTTTCATGGCAGATGGATTACAGGTACAGGTAGATGGGGAAGATGACGTTTGTGTGGGCTGAAATTGGAGTTTATTTTTCTTTTTGATGTGTCTTTTGTTATAGATCTGCTCTCATCTCCCTGGAAACTGAGGAATTGGAACAGCAGTCACAGAAGTAACAGAGGAGCAGGTTTTAGGAGAAGGAAAAGCTTATTAGGGACTGGAAGAGTTACCTGACTGTATAGCTAGTAAACACCTTAAAAGCAATATACTTTCCTTATATTAACCATGCATTAGATGTAGCAGTTGCTGCTGCATTTTTTTCATCTTTGAGATCATTGTTTTTTTTATATACTTTTTCTTTACTTGAGCTTTACACTGAGCTGACTGCAGACTTCTGCATTGCCTCCCACCCCAAGCCTGCCTCTGTCCTTGAACTCTCCTTCCTTTCTGGAGTCACCAGCAACACCTTTTGGAAAGATCCAGGCTTTTTGCACTTGAGACATGGAGATGTGTTCGGTGGAGTCGCTTAATGTTGTGCTGTGCTGCTTACTTGAATCCTATTTTCTTTAATACTTCTGAATGTTGTTCATTTTATATGCCAGATTAAACTGTTCCAGGAAAGACAAGAATTCCACTTGGAAGTGTAATGGTAGACTTGGGAGGATGCTACAGCTTTGTAATGCCTAAGTGTTTTGTATTGATGCCTAAGTGCTTTGTGCTGAATGTTCAAGGTGTGTGTATGGGGAGTCTGTGAATAATTAACAAAACCTGTATGCTTCATTTTCTTTTGATGGACTGAACAGGAGGACTCAAAGTGGATTCAGCATTCTGTCTTCTCTCTCTGTGTTGATTTATCACTTTGATTATTAATCTTGCTGAGCTGAATTTTATGCAAGTCGTCTCTCGCATCCCCATGAAGGAACAAAATGTTGCTATAATAGTTACCCAACTGTGGAAATTAAGATCAAGAAACTATAGCAACTCTCTTGCATATTATTTTCACAGTTTTGGCTGATGTTTTATCGAGGACAGCACACTCAAATGATTGATTGAGACCCCTAGAGACTCATAACATGACAAGAATGGGTTCCAAATAAGTCCTTTCTGGTTTTATCTACAGCTGGTCTTATTTTTTTCCTTTGTGTTTCTTGTTGGTCATTGTGTTGTGTGTAGGGCAGTGAAGTGTGTAAATGCACCGTGGTGGGTGAATGTGTGTGTAAATTCACCTGAACTCAGAGTGGGAGCTGGCCTTGATGCACAATCCTTTGTACTTGGGAGAGGCACAGCTGGTTGAGGGGTTGGAAAAGTGGAAATGTGGAAGCAAGGCTGCTGCAAAAAGATGGTGTTTTTTAATCAGTTGTGTGTAGTTGTGGTGTTGCTGTTCTTCCCCACCGCTTCAAGAGGTTTGGACAAAGCTGGGAAAGGTGCAAAGCAGGACAGGAGGGATGAATGAGGAATGGCTTTGGTGTGATCATGTTCATTAGCACTATTCAGCCTTGAATAAGAGAACTGAGAGAGGCCTGGGTGATTAAAAAGATGAGAGGTTTGCTCTTTCTTCTGAAACAAGAACTAGGGGACATCAAATGGAGCAGCTGCCAGATGCAGAGCAAAAGGAGTAACTAATGCTGTTGCAGGTGTAGAGGATGATAGGAAGATCTGAGAGATCAAAAAGGGATTCAGCAAATTCTATTGGACACAAATATATTTAAGCTCTGAAGGCAAACTCTGGAAGTCCCTTGACCATAAATAACTGCTTTTGGAGAGTTTATTTAGAGGAAGCTTCATTTATACAGTTTCTTTGTCATCACATCTTTCTCAAGTCAAAGCATAACAGCTGTAAGAAGTCTTTATTAATTATTGTGAGGTGACTTGCAGCAATCTTTAAGCATTTAGTCTGATGTTTTGGTTGCTTCATCAGTGCTCCTTTTGCTGTATGAGAGAATGTAGGAACTGTAAAATTCACTTGGTACTAGAGTGTCCTGGCAAGGCAAATCTCTGAAGGTGTCCCTTTTTGCACATTTTCTTTCACACCTCAAAAAGGGGTTTAACTACATCTGTTTGCATAAAACAGGAAAAATAATTGTGTAGGCAGATGTCTGTTAGAGCTACTGGAAGTTATTAATGAAAAGGGTGGGACTGTTACGCCCCCTCTGCTTGCTGTAAATTAAAGAGGGATATGGTGGGGCAGATGTCAGTCCCTGTGTCTGGGAATGGTACATGAATTTTACCCTGTCTTTTGGCAAGGCAGCCAAGTGCTGTAAAGGCATGGGATCTATCTGCAGGCATGGTGAGGTTTACTCTGGGCTGGTTTGTGGCTTGCATTTAGTGTGTCTTCTGCAGTCAGAAACAAGAAATGACATCTTTAAAAAAGTTAAATACTGTAAAACCTCTGTCACTTGATATGGCAATCTTTCCTGTCCATGGACAAAGGAAATTCAGCAGTCATTGTGAGCCATTCCCTCAAATAAATCACAGTATTTTAGGAGTTGTTTAATAAGTGCTATTGGAAGTTCTTTCTTTGTGAACAGTGGTGAGTTACCATATTATTATATAACATTCTGGTAATGAGACATTGTCCTTCACTTGATGTAGCACTGTTATCCCCACGGGCTCTCCAGCTCCTTCCATCCCCAGAGCAGGTCTCACTAGCCAGTTATTCCTCTTGGTGAGATGCTGAACATCCAAGGGCTGCTGATAGTCTTTGTCTGCTCTGATTACACAAAAGCTCTCTCTTAATGTGTTGGGCATAATGCAGGTAAGATGGGATGCCTGGCTTTAAATATTCAAGTTTGTCCTGAACAGCCTGGTGATTGTTTTAATGCTGTAAGCCTGGGTGCTGCTGGCTTGTCTAATCAGCCCCTTGTTCAGAGGCTGACTGCAATCAGGGGTGGGGTGCTGGCTTTGGGGAGAGCCTGATAGAAATGAGGTGGTTGCAATTGAGCAGTGCTGGCACAGGGAGATGAATGCATGCTCACGTCCCTGCCTGGCCCTTGGCAGCTGTTTGCCAGGTGGGAGGGAGGCTGAGGATGGTCCCCAGGGCTGCACTGCACCTGCACATCCATGGGGACTGGCATGTTGGCTTGCTGTTTAAAAGCTCATTAAAGTTGCATCTCCCATTCCTAGCTCCCTCCTTGCCCCCTCTGGCTAGCTGTCCAGGCTTTTGTGAGCAAACTAGAATTGATCATAGCAATTAGCTAAGCCCAGGGGACATTTTGAAATGTTAATGTATATGGTTTTTCCTTGCTATTAGATAGCTCTTTGCTACTGCCAATGATTTGTGCTTGCTGTCTTTGATGCATTTGCTCTGCTTCCCTTTAAGAGTTCTCAGTAGACTGGTATTTAGGTAACATGGTACCCCCAAGATGTTTGTTTAGCTTTAAATTTTCAACTCACTATTAAGCTGGTGATATTTCCAGCAGCTGTTAAAATTCTGCTTGTGTTCTTCCCCCTGAATTGTATGCTGTTACACAAAAGATGCAGAGCAAGTGACATTTAGTTCATCTAAAAGATGAATGGCACAAGTAAAGACCTTCAGAAATAACCCAAGATCCAAGCTGCTACAGGCTTTCAGAGGAGCTGGGTTGTTGGAGCTGTTTCTTGATTGTAACTTCCTTACCTTGAAACGAATCCAGTAAAAAAGAAAAACGTGTAAATGTTTGGTTAAGAGGTGATGGGGAACTATGTCTGATCTTAAAGCTGTGGCTGTTATGTGTGTCCTAACAAGCATGTAGCTTGCCTCTTCTTGGAAAATATTTGTCTGTTTCCTACAGAAGCAGCATTCAGTGTCCTTTTCTGACTAATTTCCTCCTTTTTTGGCTTAAGTTCAGCATTAGCTTCGGTTCTGAAGAAGTGGAAACTCAACAGAAAGTTGTGGCTTGCCAATTGAGAATCTCAACTGATGTGGTGGTTTTGTAGTATTGACTCCATGTAGCAGTTTTAATCAAAATAAACACAGCTCACCCTGGGAACTGGATGCTTGCCTTGGAAAATAAGATTGAAGAAATCGAAGCTTTAGTATTTTAGTCTTTAGGATGTAATTGCAAACACTTAAACAGCAATGTCATTATGTATTAAAACACTTGTCTCTCCTTAGTATCAGAAGTAAGCCCATCTTCTTTTAGGCTAAAATTTTTCCTTTAAGATAATTCATTATTAAAGCTCTTACCCATTTCTGGGCTGGTAGAAGACCCCATGTGCTGCATATTTAAGGATGTGGGAACATCTTCTACCAATACCCTTCTTAAACTATTTTAGTTTGTTTTAGAAAAATGCCACACTAGCTTGGTATATTTCCCAGTTCACACCATTCTGGTGTTCTGTTAGTTTGCTGAATTATTATATGTGTTTGTAATGTGAGTTTGTGGACATTCAGGGTTGAATAGTTTTTACCTTGATAGCTAGGCCCAGTTTTGCATTCTATACTTTTATAACAAAATGTGAAGTAAGATGTTTCTGATAACTCTCAGTATAGAATTAATTCTGGAACAACCTCTGTACCCAGTTATTTAATGGGCTCTATCTTTTTGATGTGAGAGTAGGTTTTGTAACTGGTGAACTTGTCTCTTACCACTTAGGTGATGGCTTAGGTAGGTGGCTTGTATAACTTAAATTTTCAAGGCTCTCCCAGTATTGTACTCTCTCCTCAATATTAAGGAGAATTCTTGGGTGCTAGCACTAATTGGAGATTAGGAAGTTATCCAGAGCATCTGTGGCTGCCCCTGAATCCCTGGAAGTGTCCAAGGTCAGGCTGGATGGGGCTTGGAGCAGCCTGGGATAGCAGAAATGGCAGGGGGGTGGAATGAGATGATCTTTAAGGTCCCTCCCAACCCAAATCACTCTGATTTTATGATTAAATGAACAGCAATGCTTAGTAAAACCATTGCAGGTTTGAGTCAAAGGCAGGTGAGGAGGTGGTGGTGACGACCTTTACATTCCTAGGAGGACCCTAGCAGCCTGAATTTGGTGTTTGTGTTTGAGGTGCAGTCTTTGATATGAATATCACTTCCTGTCTTGTCAACAGCATTAGGACTATAAAAAGTACTCTGGAAAACTCAGAAGCATGCTCCATAAATATATTTAATTAAACCCATAGTTTCCAGTATGCCTCAAACACATATATTGTTCCAGCTCATGGCATAGTGATAATAAGATGACAGCTTTAAAATGTGCTGCTTTGGCTAAGCCCTCTCCTTCCCATTTTCTTTTGTGGTTTTTAGAGGCTATTGATGTTACAGCCTTCATATGGCACATGAATTCTTTGGCAGAGTTTCCTCTGCTTGCAGTCCAGACCTTTACTGCTGCTCTTCTCACACATTAAAATGTTGGGGGGTTTATATTCTGGTTTTGTAGCCTTGTTGTGCCTTGTTAACCACAAGGGATAAGTAGTTCTTGCTTTAGGAATTCATAAGAAATGCAGTTCTTGCATTTCTACTTGCCTGGTCATGTTTTTTTTTTTCTCCTTCAGCAATCTCTGAGGATGTCCTCACCATGAGAGAGGCCCTCTACTCAACTCTGCTTCTTTCCTTCTACCTCACCTTTCTGTAAAGTGCAATTTTATGCAATTTTTTTTCCCTAATAAGTAAAGACCTCATGGGTTGAAGATATAAAAATTAACTTCAGAAATGCCTTGGTTTTCTGAGTAGAAATGTTGAACATTTTTTCAGTGGTAGGGTGCAGATGGTGGCCAGGAGATGCAAGTACCTGTCTTTTGTTACATATTGAATTGTCATTCTGCTCTTTGGTTGTGATTTTGTATGCACTGGATGATTTGGGTGCATTTCCTTCTGCCACCAAGAGCCTCCAGCTCTCAGGATTGGTGCCTTTGCTATCTGCAGTCTGGAAATGCCACCAGGGGGTAACAAATGCATTGAAATGCTCAACATATGGATTGCTTTGGGAATGGGAAATGTCAAGGAACTTGCAGGAGACTAATCAGATTTGGGACCAATGAATGTGAAGTTGATTTATAGGTTTTTAATCAAACATGTTGCTACTCAGACTTGCTTTTTCCAAAAGTAAAAGTGAGGTCAGAGACTTGATTTCCTTCTTTTTCTGGCTTTCACCCATGACTCTGTAGCTTGGAAAAGTTTCTTTTTTGCCCTCAGTGGTGGTGTGGAGTTGGCAGCAGCTCCAGGTGCCACCCATACTGCTGGAACAGTGCTGACACCCAGCTTCAAAGGACAGCTTTGGAATCCTGCCAGGTAGGCAGGTGGCTTTGTCTGCTTCCAAAATGTGGATTCACCTGCTGCTCTCAATTGTAGATGGAAGTGGAGGGGTTTTTTGGAGACACCCCTCACTTTTGGGTAGCCCCAAGCTAAAGAGAGAGAGATACTGCTCATATCCTCCTCTGTCCATGGGATTTGATCCAGCATTTCAATTCATAAATCAGATTATTCCTGTCACCCTCATCTTCTAATGGAAAAACAACTTGGAGAAGGAAGTTTCAGACTGGGATGGTATGATGTGCTGAGGTGGATCAGAGCTCTCTCTGCAGCAGTGGGTTCATATTCACCCAAGCATTCACTCTGAGCTGTGTGCTGCAGCCCTGGGCAGAGACAGGGCTCTAATTTTGGGGTTTGGACTTAGCCAGGACTGCCACACACACTGTCTTAAGAAGTACTATAAATGCTGCTCTAAGGATAATACTGTATTTCATTATTTTTCTCTAGGTAATTATTTCAACATATACATTATTTCTGCAAATTAAAAGAATTAGACTGTGACTCTGCACAGCCTTGCAAGGAGGTTGGTGAAGCCAGTCCTGTTCCATGCACACTCATCTCAGCACCATGTGTGTTATTTCAGTGTCATGGCAAAGCTTTTCTATCCTGGAGATCCATGGGCAGTGGGAATTCAGCCAGTCAGGAGCAGGGGCTAGTTCTCTGCCCTCAGCTCTGGCTAGCACTGGCTTTTTTCTTCATGATGTAGATAAACATTCTTTATCATTAAACTGATTGTCACTTAAAGCCTTCATCTTAGATTTCTGAGCTACAAGTTTTGATCCTAAATGAACAGATTTTTCATCCCCTGCAGTATTCCTGTATTTGAGTAAAGTGCTTTTGAAGTAAAGGAAAGGCAGTTTAACTTTGAGAAAAACAACATATTGTTCATGACTACAGCCATGCTCCAGATCTTTTTCTGGATAAGCAGAATGGCATTTGGAAGGTGGTTTCCTGCTTTGCTTCCTGCAGGTTCTACAGGATACAAAGAATCTACTGTGGAGGGCAGATTGGGGGAAAAGAGAAGCATATTTTGATTTAAGTATCTTTGAGACCTCTCCAATGATACCTTTTCTTCTTACTCTGGGGGTCTTTGGTCCAAGATAATGCTCAAAGCAAGGCAAGCAACATGAAGTAGGTGAGGGCTCCTGTAACAGAGCCTTGGTTATCTCCAAGGATGGAGATGCCACCACCTATGTGGACCTTCACTCAGTTCTGGGCTCTCATCACAGTGAAAACATCTTCTCTAGCTGGATTTCCTCAGTTGCACTGTCCATTGCCTCATGTCCTCCTGCTGTGCACCTCCAGGAGGAGTCTGGCTTCCACATTCTGATTATAAAGTGGCAGTAAGGCTTTGTCATTGATCTTCATAAACTGATAAATAATAATAAATAATAAATAATTTGAATAAACCTGGTCTTCTTAGGCTGCCTCAGCTTGGCTATATTGGATGTTTTTCTAAGAGATGCAGATGATCTAGAGGTCTCTGGGCCTTTCAGCTGCTTTCTTGCTTTTTGAGATGAAAAATTCACTGGAAAAGTACCAATTTGTGAAAGACTGCTGGGACTTCCCTTTCTTGTTTCACATTACAAATCCCAACAGCTTTCCTCTGCAGACATTAGCTACCTTGTCTTGTTTCATTTCTAAAAATGTCCAACTCAAGAGGAGCTCATTGACCTCCCAGACAGGTGGTTTGTATCCAAAGTAGTTGAGTATTGCCACTGCATTCAGTCTGTTCAGACAGATTTTAAAGATTTACAATATTTCTTTTAGACATTTATGATTTTGAATGGATATTTGTGTGCCTTTCAGAAATCACAGTAAGTAAAGGTGTTGAACACCCAAAATATCTTTTCTAGTTTCTCCTGGCAGATGCATCATATTTATTTATTTATTTATTTATTTAGGAGCAAGGCAACCCTTCTCCCATTCAGAGCTCAGCCTTGCAAATAGTTGGGCTGAAATAACACAGGCAGATACTGGACTGGAAGGAGTAGGACTGGGGCAAAGACCTCAGGCACAGAGAAAAGAAGGTCAAAAATGTGGTTTTAACTGCTTCTTTGCAATGGTTGTGTTCTCAGAACTAACCTAGAGCTCCTTGCTAGTTCTGTTGTTAATTATATTTGCCTACACTTTTTATAGCACAAGTTTATTTGCAAATGATGTGTGGGAATTCTAATATTTGCTCATGGTATGTTTGAGAGCTGAGAGCACTTAATTTTTATTTTTTTTTAAGCTAGATCTTAATTTCTTTGAGCACCTCACCTTAAATAATATAGTTTTAGGAAAACAAAAACAACTGCCAGAGCCAATATTGTTAAATTTCATAACTGAATCAACTGGATGCTAGTTCTTCATAATTTTTCCATTTATGATGCTGCCATGGTAAAGACCTACTCTAGCATAAATTCCTTCCTAAACAAGCTTTTCTGTCCCTCTGTCCATTTTATTCTCCATTGCTTAATATTCAAGAAACTGCTCCAGCTTCCTAGGGGGTCCTGGTTTTGCTTCAGACTGCCTTGCAGCATTCTTTTTCTTGTTGCAAAAGCATCATAATTGGTTAATCCTGCCCTTACATTCCTGTAGTCTAATGTCTTGGTTTTTTACTGTTTAATGTGCTTAATAATGTCAACTTAGCCTTGAACTTATTAAAAGATTGTGTTGCTTTGTTTTTAACCTTTTCTCCCTTCACTGTGATGTCAGTATTTGTTCAGTATCCATGATGCTGTTTCACAGCACTGCCACCCTCTCATCTCTTCTCTTCCTTTGAGGATTGGTCTAAAGCATTTTCAGTTTTTTATTTAAAAAAAATGTTTTATGTCTGTGTGTGCATGTGTCTGTCTTTATTCTAAGGGGGGATTTATTCTATGTGGTCTCTTACTCCTCATAAGTTGTCTTGATTGAGGTACCAAAAGGATGTTGAAGGGTATTGAGAAGATTATTTGGCTTATTTTGAAATAAAACCATTTAACTGAAGAAATGCCTGTTTCCTCTGGGACCCTTGCTCTTGCATTTGTAATTTAGGAGTACAAGTGTCAAAGATAGAGACAGCTGGCTTAAGTACTTACCTAGGAACATGGATAACAAGACTGTTGTAGAGTTTTCCTTATGTTTTCTGGCAGGAAATATTCTGCATGTTCTTGCTGTAGATAAACCAGGCTTTTTAGTCATATGTGTAGATTTGGTTTGTCAGTTTGGATGGCTGAACTAAATTGCAGTATCAGCAGTCTGCTTTCTTCCCAGGTTTGAGAAGGCATGGGATAAATGCTCCTTATAGCAGAGGAGACTGTCACTTCCATTTTTGAGGTGCCCTGTATTCTGTGATACACAGCAAAACATCATCAGGATGTCACAGGGGATTTTCACCTTTCCAGCCCTTTTCCAACCCCCATTTTTTCTCCTGTCGCTGCTTTGTTTCCAGCTCGTGGTGGGAGCCAACAGCTTCTCTTCCAGCTTTCTGCAGGCAGCTTGAAATCTGAAATTCAAAGTGAAGAGGGGTCTCTGGAGTTAGTACAGAATGTTGCTTCTTTTCTCATCCCTGTAGGTTGAAATTTCTGCCATGAAGTGTTTTGCAGAATAAACAAGTAGTACCGGCCTCATCTGCTGTCGTTGGTTTTTGTAAAGCTTTGTTGGAACCACTCCTTGAAGAAAGAACAATTCTGCAATTAGTAGGATTTTGCTTGGTGTTAAAGGTTGAAAATCTTGCTGGCAAGGAAACTGGGCCTGTGCCAGAACATGCTTTTAAATATCTGTATTCTGATCCTGTTTCCAAAGGCAATAGTAAGAAAGCCCAACCCCTTTATTTGGCTGCTGGGGAAAAAACGCTATGCTGGAAGCAATCCATCTTATCAGCTTCTGCCCTTTTTCTTTGAAGAGGAGCTCTTTCTCCTTTGCCTTTCTGAGAGCCTCCTACAAGCAGAGTGAGGTTTCTTGCCTATTGTGTCCCTCCCTGAGCTGCCTCATTAGTGCTGGGCTGGGGTGGCCTTTCCACAGGGGTGACATGTCATCTGCAGCTCCCTCCTGGCACAGGAGAGTGTTCCCTGCTCCTGCCTGCTCTCCATCCCCTGCTGTTCAGTGTCCAGAGCCTCCTCATCCACAGGGATGGGGCATCTGCCATCATCTCCAGCACAGAAACCATGTCCCTGGATGTCTTTTGCCAGCCCTGACTGACCAGTGATCTTATGTGTGATCATCAGGTTGGGACCTGTGTGACAAGAAGGACATTGAGGGGCTGGAGGACAGGGAAGGGAATGGAGCTGGGGAAGGGTCTGGAGCACATGGCTGATGAGAAGTGGCTGGAGAGGCTCAGCCTGGAGAAAATGAGGCTTGGGGAAGATCTTTTTGCTCTCTACAACCACCTGAAGTTTGTAGACAGATTGGGGAAAGCCTCTTCTCCCAGGTAATAAGGGACAGGATGAGAGGAAACTACATCAAGTCGATGTTTTGTTTGGATATTAGGGAAAAGACTGCTAGAAGGATTGTCAAATATTGGAAGAGACTGCCCAGAGAAGTGAAGAATCACTAACTCTAGAGGGATTTAAAAGATAGGTAGATAGATGTCACATCTGGGGACATGGTTTAGTAGTGGCCTTGGCACTGCTGGGCTAATAACTGGGCTCAGTGATTTTGCAGGGCTTTTCAACCCTAAAGAATTCCATGATTCCATGATAAAGAGCTGTGTGAATTCACTGCTTCCCCAGTAGATGTTGATAGTGCACGTGAGCATGTCCAGCCATCTCCAGTTCCTCAGAAACAGATGGGCATAAAATGGCATCATGGGACTGGAATTTTATTAGTTATCATTGTTCTTGTGCTTTGGAAAATTAATTTAATTTGAGATAACTAATGAAAAAGTCGTAGGGGAGCGTTTCCCGCGGCGGCTTTGCTGCGACTGTGTCTCTGCCATTTGCTGGGCACGTTGCTCTTAATATATCCATTAAAGTGACTCCTCTTGGATGGAGTGAGCTGCTGGCTGCTGTCTGCTGCTGTCACTTCCTGACGTGGAACATGAACCTGTGAGCCATTATGCCACTAATAACCAAAAAAGGTCTCTTTGAGTGCTTTTTCCTGGTGTGCAACTACTGTTTCTGCAGGCTTGGAGGATGGAAGGGAGGGATGAGCCAGGTGGATTGTGCTTGCAGGATGTATTTTTCCCTGCTCTGTAGGACAAATGTGGGAATATGCAGCTTGTGCATGTTTCTTTTCAGGCAGCAATCCTTGCCATGTTTTAGAAATGGACTCTTGCATTACCATATTGATGTCTTTCAAAGAAAGCTGCCAGAGAAAACTGATCAAAGCAGAGCAAAGACAAAACACAAGCTCAGAGCATTTGAGTTTACTGACCTCATTACCTTGTCTCCAGCACTTTAAATTAAGCTGTTCAGATGACAAAATTCCATCTTCATGAAACTGAGAATTGGCTTTGACAGCACACTGAAATTGTAGTGTCTGCTACCTCTGGCCCTCGCTGCATAATTCATAATATCTTCTTTACCTAAGCCTTAATTAAACCTCCAGATAAGTTGGGTTTTAGTGCTATTTGCAAATTCTGACCAGAAGAGCCTTACTTTCGTGCCAATGTCACCGTTTCCCACGGATTTTTGAGCAGGGAGCAAATGGATCAGCTTGTGTCCTTTCATGTCTCTATTTGCCATATGATTTTTTTCATTGTTACCAAGGCAACCCTTCTACCCACCCCCCCCCCCCCATCAGGCGAGCGCTCAATACAATGTAAGTTATTGTCTGGAGCAATTATTAGGCTATTATTAAAGCCCTATTGAGATATGTCAGTATCCTGTAGGAATTTTAAACAAGTGGGAGCAGAGACAATAGCGAGCATTGGAGGCTGCGAACGCGTCGTGCTGCTGGTAGCACAGGGAGGGTGCCTGCAGCCCTCCTAACAACATCTCATAAAAACCAGGAGCAGTCTCCCCAAACTGACAGAAGTCAGGATGTGCCAGTGTGGATTAAGATGGAAAGGGAAGAGAGGGGAATGTGCTGCTCCTCGCGTGGCTGCCGTGCGCGCTGAGCATCCTCGCGTGAGTTCAGCGCAGCCCACGGGGACGTGCTGTAGCACTGAGTGTGGTGTTGTGATGGAGATGATAGTAAAGTGTCCTCATCCCACATGGAGGGAGGAGTGCTCTTTGTTAGAAAGTCTTCTGCATTCATTTTCCCTGTTTGTGTGGCCTGGTTTTAAAAGGGAATTATTCATCATCAGTGGCAAGATGTGTAGGAGGTGGGCAGCGAGCGGGTAAAATAAGAGAGGAAAGTGGCTCTTGACATGATATGTTTATTTATTTATAGATTACAGCATGGTGCTTCTTTTCCAAAGGAAGGCTTTTCCAGTTTCCCAGCAGTGGGAATTGAGGAGATCCAGGGGCAGAGCTTGCCTTGCAGTCTCCTCTTGCCTCTGGGGTTGTGTCCATGAAGCCACCACTGCTCATGCGGCCATAACAGCCCAGCCTTTTCCATCCCACCCCATATCCTGGGACTGCATTTTCTGTCGCCTTTGTCTTGCTGATGCAGTCCTTCTGTTGAGCAATAGCAGAACTGACAGGGTTTTATAGTGCCATATCGATTTCTTCCAGGAATTTCCTTCCAAGAAGCCACAGTGTTGTCATGGGTCAAAGATGTCACCAGACTGATTTGGCGTTTCATTTGTGACAGTTGTCAGAAGAGGCTGTGGCTTGCCCAGAACATCTTTGTGCAAATGTTAAGAGCAATTGTGAGTGCAGATGGAGAACCCATTAATGAGCTGCATATGCAAAGCAAGAAGAAAAAAAAAAAAAAAACCAGGAGAGTTTGCAAGACCATTTTTTCTGGCTGTTGGAAATTGAGACTCATTCTGGTTTTAACTCCTGTAAATAAAAGATCCACCTCCACAACTTCTCCAAGGTGTCCCAAGGTCTCTCCATCCTCCACTTAGCACAGAAGTGGAGGGGGTTTGCCTCATCCCTCTGCAAGACAGTGTGTCACAAGAAATATTTGGGATGTGCTTGTATGTCTCTTGTTTGATGTTCCTCTCTAGGACACAGCATTGCAAGGTTGTAATGCTCAGTCTGATGTAGAGCACGTTTCTTGGCTCTCATTCATGGTTTTACTGTGGTTTAGTTCTCACATAGATTTTGTGTCCATGGATGGCAGCAGTGAGGGGTTCTCAGGCAGAACAGAGCTCCTGGATCCATCTGCTGCTGGCCTGTGGCAGCTGTCTGTCAGGTGAAGCCAGCAGTGGCTTCTGTTTTCCAGCTCCTCCATCATTTCAGTGCCTGCTCTGCTCTGCTGGCAGTTTTCCTGACCTCTGGTGAAATAAGGGATGGGAGCTGTCTGAGCTCTGTGCTTACACAGGTTTGTGGGTAGCAGCACAAAGGGATGCAAACACTCCCACCACAGCTGCTCAGAGCTTTTTGTGTTTCAGCAGCGTTGGAGGCAGCTCACCCCAGCTCATTAATGAGCACTGCAGTGAGGCACAAGTTGGTTCATTAAGACTTTGTTAAAGACTTGTTAAAGGAAGTCAGGTTTCATTGCTGGTGGCACTGGAATATCTATCAGCATATGTCTTTTGACAGCATTTCCATTTCAGGGCTCTGAAAATGATGTAACTATTTTACTGTAATAAAATAATTGCAAATTTTAGAGAGGAATCTAGGGCAGTAGGCTATGGTTCATAAAAACACTTGCTTTGGCAAACATTTTACCACTCAAAATAAAAAGCAATTATTTAAAATTATAAAGTCTCTTCTGCACAATTTTGCAGACCTTATTTTAAGTACTGGCAGCGTTCCTGAATGTGTCTGAGCACACCATCACCTCTGTGATGAATACGGTTTAATTCTTGTTAGATTTGCCTACTCGAAACTTTGTTGTGAATATTTTAAACACAGGCTGTTGCTATTGAGGCTTTGCTGCTAGTTGTAGAGGTGGCATGTATTTATACTACATTTGCAGGGAAAGAGTTTATTTTTCATCTTTTAGTGCTAATGAAGCTGCTAATGAGGAGAGATGCATAGTTCATCAGTATCCAAAGAACAATTCACAGGTCATTTCTTAAGTAGTATTAAACAACTTGCTAATAAGGGCATGCTAGGTGAATGTGCTGGTGGGTCTTCAATGGCAAACAGCAGAAGCAAACCCATAATGATAAAATTCTTTGCTATTAGCTGCAAAAACGCTTTCATGTAAAATGTCACTTGCTATAAATTCCCTAAATTTGCTCTTTTACAATAAGCAAAAATGATACCCATTAGTTCCCAGCCGCTCACTCAGCTCAGTCTTTTCAAGCTTGTTGTTAAGAAGCAAGATTGATTTAATGTGCAGTGACTCTTGTGTGGAGGCTGCCTGTGTGCCATTGTGCTCTGTGCCTTGTGGGTGTCCCAGTGTCCCTCCAAACAATCCCCTGTAAGTGATAGCTGGGTCTGTGCTCTGGGGCTGAGAGAGGGAAACCTGCTTTATTCCCAATAAATGAATAAACTCTGTGTCTCAGAGTCTACCACAGACACAACAGCAGATCCTTGTCCCAGGACACTCCTTTGGTGTTAAATGGAGTTATCCTTCAGCTGAATATGAGATGACAACAGCAGAGGAAGTTCTCACCTGGAGAGCAAAGATGAGGCAAAGCTTTTGGTGGAGCACCTATCAGTATGGTTCAGGGCTTTTTTTTTTATTTGAGGAAGACTTGTTGGGATCCTTCTGGCAACCCCATCTTGTATTTCTGCTGAATCCTGACTGTTTTGTCATCTGCATGCTACCTGCCATGTGGCACATTTCATATACTTGCTTGGCAAAGGAGAGGAAAATACATCCATGTTCTGCTTTAAAAATAGTGCCGCCGTCTGTAAGACCACTTGTGTTGTGTGGGGGGATTGCCGTGCTAACACTGTCTTTGGAGGCAGATTGATAGCTACAGAATTGCAGTTTTGGGCTCTGTGTGTGTGAATCAAGTGATAAAACAGCCAGGAAACCTGAAAATTAATTCATATGTTCTGTGTTAAGTTTGCTGGGTGCTGGGGTTTTAATCTTTTGGACTACTTTTGGGTTAAAAATTACCATTATTTCAGAGGAAGGGCAAGAAGCTTCATGAGAAGCTAAGTTTACTCCAGTGGGTCAAAAGAGGTGGCTGAGACCTTGTTTGGCAGGAGTAAGGCTGTATTTCTAATCCAGGGTAATGGAGACCAAACCAGAAGCAAATAACTCTTGTTGGCAGCAGGACCAAGTGCAGCATCAGCAGCTTCCCTCCAGAGAGCCACAGAGGGCAGGCACACAAACAGCATTACTATCATGTGTACATTTCTCTGTATGTTGGAAACCAAGGTGTTTAGTGTTGGCAAAGGGCAGGTTTTCCAGTTTGAGATGTTTCTTTGAGCTTGGTTGTGAGCTTTGTCCTTCAGGAAGCTCTATGGGCATTTTGGTTGTGTCTCTGGCTTACATTTCCACTTCATTCATTCCATCCTGTCCCTCCTAACCCATCCCTGTGTTCTTTTCATGACTGTAATGAATTAATGATTTTATGTAAATGTGGTGTTTGATGGACTGAGGAGGTGTGCCTTGGGACTTGTTTAAGCTATCACATAGGAAATGCATCATCTGCTCCATGTTTTCTGCAATTGCACTTGGTTTGATTTTTTCCTTTATTGCTTTTTCTTCTCTAATTCTTTTCCCTCTCACAACAGTTCTTTAAGCATGTTTAGACCTTTTGCCTGAATTTAAGGATTTAATGCTGTTTTCCATCCCTGTGCCCCACCCCCTTATTTTCCACCCTAAATATAAAGGGGAAAAGGCAACCATCCCTGCATTACATACCTGATTGCTATTCAGCTCCCAGGGGAGAGGCACTGAGAGCTAAATGTAAGGGCTGGAGGTCCAGGCTCTCTGGTTAGATTCACTGAATGTCACTAATTAGAGCAGAGTAGCCACTTAGTTATTTATTCATGTTTCAGAACAGTTGGTGAATCAATTGAGTGAATGAACTGGGGCAGCTTCAGTTCTTCTTGTGTTGAATTTGCTGAAGGACCAACCCCCAAACCTTATATGCTTAACCACCAAATCTATTGATTGATCTAGGCCTTGCTGGTCCTATAGATTGATAGGGATGTAACAAAAATTCATTTCTGTGTGACTTTTAGATGGTGCTTTTTCTACTCCCCTCTCTTCTGCTGAAAAGGAGCTGATTCCAGCTTACCAGAAAAAAAAAATGGTGAGAAGAAAATAATGTTGCCTTTGTTAAGGCCATCCTCACCATACTTGTGGATTCATTTGCCTAAAGCTGAAATTAAAATCCTTGCAGGACTTGAAATCAGGACATCAACCACTTGTGCTGGTGCACGAACAAACCAGCACAGAATAACCTTGCAGCGCATGGTGGATTTTTTTAGACAGTGCAGATGGATTTCCCCCATAAACACCTTGAAGTGTTGCCTTTCACCAAAATCCTGTCTGAATTTAGCTCCTAATTGCTAATAGCTCATTTAGGTGGTGGGAGCAGGCTGGTGACAGCCCCCTGGTCCCCTCTGGCTGGGAGATTTGCATTCCATCTGCTCTGGCTGTTGATTAGCAGCATGCCGGCTACATGAGCAGTGCTTCTGGATGCTGTTGTGATAAAATTCCTCTGTGAGGACACAGCCACAGAGCTCAGAGCATGGTCAGGGCATGGAGGATAAATACCCATGTTGGGGCTTGCTGCTCTGGGGAGTTTGGCTGGAATGCTCATGGCTGGCTCCAGGTTTCCTGGAGTACAGCAGAAGCTTTGGTGGACAAGACTCCGAGTTCCTCCCTGCAGCTGCAGTTTGGAGTGCTTGTCTCTCCCATTCTAGTTGGGTCACCCATGCTCAAACAAGGATCAGCCTTTAATTGTACAGGTTTTGCAAAGAAGGAGGTTGCAGTTCAAAGTGGGCAGTGTGTTGTTAACTCTGCCTGGCAAAGTTGCTGTGTACAGCACACAGGTTTCTTTGGGAAGGTGTCCACAGATGGTTAGTTCAAGTTAATTGAAAGTGCTGTTGTTCTCTTCCTTTGCACAGCTGATACTGCAAGTGGGACTTTAAATTTAGGCTTTTTGCCACTGTCACAAATAGGGGTTAAATAGAAATAAATGTGGTGGCTCTGTAACACATCCTTTGAGATGTAAATAAGAAGTGACTTAGGAAGTTGGGCCATTGAGATTTTTACCCTCAGCATACTTCGAGTTCGTGTTTGGATGCAAAACCTTTCTGTTGGCAGTTACTGCTGCAGTTTGTGTATTCCCTTCCCACCAGGTTTTGTTTGGGAAGTAATAGAAATTACTGAATGGTTCCTTTTGCCTTTTTATTTAGCAAGTGCCAGCAGTGCTGTGCATTGAGCCTGGGGGAAATGTGGGGGGAAATCACATGCCTCTCAATCTTTCTTCTCATTTGAGGTGTAAAAATCCTTTTCAGAAGGATTCATTCCAGTTCCAGTCTGGCAGGGATGCTCCAAGAGGAGATACCCAGCCCATGTGGTTTCTGGCTAGGGATTTGTGCTGTGCAAAATGAAAGAGATTTAACTTGGAAAACAGACAAACAAACAAGTGCAGTCCTGGTCTCTGCTGCATTTTAATCTTAAACTAAAATTACCCATGGAACACAGTAGTTCTGTTGAGTTGAAGTGGGCATTAGAAGGGCATTTGAACTGGAAGTTACTCCTTCCATGTAGTTAAATCATAGCAAAGTGGCATCTGAGGAATGCTGCATTCACTTGAATTGGGTTTAAACAAACCCTTTAAAAGCAGGGTTGAGAAGAAGGGAAGGCAAGGGATGCTACCTGAGCATGTTTAGAAGAAAACAACTCCAAACTTGTGGGGACCTGCACTGGAGAGCTTCTGCTTATCTTGAATTTACCACAGTGTCTCCAGGCATGCTTCAATCTATGTGTTTTAATTAATCCAGCAGGGTAGGGCTCAGCTGGGTGGCTGTGCACTGCATGAGCAAGGAGGAATATAACCTTGGGTAGGCTTTGTAGTGTTGTGGAGAGGATCCTACAACATCTGTTGCTGTAATAATGTAAGAATTAAAGCAGAAGAATGACTGCCCTGAGTGGAGAAGCAGCTACTTTAATGTTAATTTGCTGGCATTGTAGCTAGAATTGTACAATTTAAAAAGAAAAATATTGGTTTAAATTGTGTAAAATGTTTAGGAAGGTGCTGTTGTAAACATTTATGAGAACTGGCAATCTGTTCTGTTCCTGAACGTGGTCTGACTGTAAGGCCCCTCTGGTAAAATCTTGCACAGAGCCACTCTTGAGCCCTGTGTCATTGCTCTGAGATACCTCAAAAATGTATTTTCTTCATCTGATAAATGCTTGGTTATTATCTTCTTGCCAACTGTTTGCCTTTACTAGGTAGTAAAATAAAAGAGGGAAAATGAATTTGAGTACTGTTGGCTCCCTGGGGGGAAATTAAACCATTGAGAGCACGTTTGAAGTAGGTTTGTCTTTGTACCATGTGCTTGCTGTGCTCCATACAGGGAGCCTGTTGTTGTTTCTGCATCATTTGTTTTGTCTTTCTGGTTGTTCTTAATATTAATTGAAGTCTTTCCCAAGACAGTTCTGTTAATCTTCCTTTTGTCATTTCCCTCCTCCTCCTGCCCTCAATGTCTCCAATGAACATGCTCTCCTGTGTCTGAAAAGAGCTCTAAAAGTAGCATTGTTATTTTTTTTTTAATGGGGATGTTCCATTTATTCACCTGTTTGGGTTTTTTTTTTCCCCCACCAGTGCTAGTGTTTCTAATTGCTTGCTTAGCATCTGAATTTTATATGTGCTGTAATTATTATAAGGATGCAAACAGTTTCCTGGAGTGATGGGTATGTGTCTCTTATCAGCTCCAATTATGCAGAATGTTTTCAATTAGCTGTAATTCCCTTCCCTGCCTCCCCTGAAACACAGGGAGCTGAGCAGGGTCTCTCCAGGGACACGGGTGTGCTTTGCTGGAGCAGCCTTTCCCTGCCACATCTCCTCCTGTCCTGGCAGCCTTAGGATGGGGAAGCACACTCTACTCCTCCTTTTGTGTTTCATAAGTTAAAATACTCTCAACCACACCATTTCCCTGAAAGTTTTCAGAGTCTGGGAGGAGGAGATGCTCCATCTTTAGAATCCCACAATTTTGCCATCGGCAGTAGAAATGCCCTGAACTGTGAAACTTTTCCTTGAGCTTGTCTCTTGCTGTGCAGGTAGTAAAGTGCTTTTTACAGTTCTGGTACCTACCAAAGGGGCATGGCTAAATGTGGAAGGGCAGTTTCTGTGGCATCTTTGCACAGAACATCTGCCAAGAGCTGACCAAAATGTTCCTGTAAGCCTTGAGGTGGTTCTGGCTCTGAGGTCAGCACCCCCCTGTGTGGTGGAGATGTCCCTGCCAATGGCAAAGGGGGTGGAATGAGATGGTCTTTAAGGTCCTTTCCAACCCAAACCATTCCAGGATGATGATGTACAGTGACAGAGGAAGCAAGGAGAAAGCAGAGGAGTTTCCTGACAGAAAGAGTTGGATGGAGGCTTTTTTGAAAAATAATTGTGGATGTGGATGGTGTTTGTTTGGGTAATGCAGAGGAGAGGTCCATGCCTTCTGCCTAGTATGGAGAAGATTCCTGTGTTCAAAATAGAGTTAACTCTGGCTTTCAGTGAATCACTTAATTGTCTGGAGAAGGATGAAGTAATTGTGTTTAAATAGCTTCATCTCTCAAAAGAAATATTTTGATGCCCTCTAAACTCTTCCTCTGTAGTTTGAGTATACTTTTCTTCCTATTCTGCCTCAAAGTGACCTTGCTGCTTGTTTTAGGCATTATTTTGACCCCTAATTCATTACTCCCTGCCTGACAGAATCCAGCAGGGAACTGAGGAGGTTGAGACTCACCTTTCCCAGCACATAGTCATGTGTTTGCTGGGTGCAAGGACTCAAAGAAGTGCTTGAGTCCAGAGCAGGGTTTTGTAAAACCTAATTTGGTGCCTCTACTTCTGTGTTACTCATCAGTCAGGAAGGGTGGGTCCAGTGTGGGGGTCCAACTTCTTCCCAAGAAAAGCAAGTTGGGCTTGGTTCTACAGCATGCACACAGGGCTTGGACAGGGCATGGCTTTATTACTGAAATTTGGCATTTCTTAAAGCTCTCAGAGTGTGTATCCTGCTGGTGGCCACCTGCAAATCTTGATGAAGAGCAGAGCTGCTTAGAATTCCCAGTCTCAGTGTGGATAGGTGTGGCCAGGATGCAGTGCAGGTGATCTGCTTGTCAGGCTGCATTTGCAGGGATGGCTTTATCACTGGGAAAATGCTGATAGGATCTGGGCCTCTTGTTTTGGCATAAATTAACACTTTTCTTGTTTCATTTGCTTGTGCACAACCTGATTTTTGCCAGCAATTTAAAAAGAAAAATCAAATGTACGTATACTCTGCAGAGTGTATTTGGTGGAAGGAGAGAGGGAAAGAAAGTGGGGGAGAAAGCATGGAAAGAACAGGACTAAAACTGTTTATTTCAAGATGATTCTGCCCTGCATTTATCTTGTTCATCAGTTATGTGGGTGACAGTTCAAGTCTGTCATCAGACCCATCAGAAGATACACCTGAAGGGATATCTGTGGAGAGGACAGTGCTATCTGGTCCAAGAGTACTTTGATCAAGGCATTGCCCATTTCAAAGGTCCAGCTTGCATAACAAAATGTTGCTGCAATCACTTTTGTAATGCCATGTCACAGCAGATTCTCAGGTTACTTTGTTTTCCAATTTATTTCTTCTTTTGAGCATTTTCCATTTTTATACCACAACAAGTATTTGATGGGGCTCTGAGTCTAGTTGAAGGTATCCATGTTCCTTGCAGAGGGTTGGGCTTAGGTGGCCTTTAAAGGTCCCCTCCAACCCAAATAATTCTGTGATTTTTATTTCTATGTAAAATAACTGAAAGCAGACAGCAATATCTCAGAGTCTGAACATCAGTTATGCTGGAGTGCACAGAACCAGCCAGTTTGCATCCAGGATAATAGAGTCTTTTCCCCATGAAGGTGTGATGAGAGAGGTGGAGAAGGCAGGGCTGGAGGCACAGGTGGTGCTGGAGCCTTGGCAGAGGGAAGGTGCTGCTGAGAGAGAGACCAAAGCTTGGATGTGTTCAATCTGTTGTAATTCAATAACCCAGACATTTCCTGTGCTCATATCAAGGGTTATGGGCATGTGAGTCCCACTGCAGTGAGCTGTGCTGGCTTCTCCTCGTCAGCTGAGCTGTGGGGTAGTGCCTTGAGTCATCTCCCATCACAGGAGCCCAAGCAGCTGATGGGATATTCCAGTTAATAACTAACAGGCTGCTGCTGCCAGAGGAGGAATCTCACTCTCACCACCTCCTCCCTGTGTGCAAGGAATTCTTTCAGAGGGCTAAACCACAGGAAACGACTTTATTGATCAGTTTGGTTTTTAATGCCATGCAGTTTTAATGCTGGCTAGTTCTTTAAATACCAGGTTAACTTCCTGAGCTGATTCACTGAGGTCTTGGATAAGCAGCAGCCCCAGAGCAAGGAAAAGGGCATCATGTGTGTGTGGAAGAGAGGGCATAAAGGACAGCCAAAATTACTGCTAAAATTCCCCATAACTCCTTCTCCATGTGGTTTTCCTAGGAAAAACTTAATACATACAAGACTTAAAAGTGCAGTGTATTAACATTCCTTTAAATGACTGTGATCTCAATTTTGTTTTAATTCTTCTCTTCTTTTTGGTTTTGTCAGATGCTCTGACAGTTTTTGTGCAGTTTTAATGAGAAGGTAATTGTTGCTGCTCAGTAAAATTCTGGAAGTAAAACTATGAAAGCTGGAGGCTCAATAAAAGGAGCATAAACAGTCATTTTAGTATGAAGCTTTATTTCCTGGCAGATAAGTTTTTGCCTTGATTAAAATATTCACAATATCAAGCTAATCTTTCTTGGTAAATAAGAATGCACATTAAAGAAGATTAGAAAGTTTCCTTTTATATATCTTTCCATGCCACCTTCCACATCTATTAGGAAGATGGGGCAGAGAAGGAATATTTGTGTGTCTTAGGGTGATGGATCTCTGCTGTATTTGAATTTACTTGGATTTCCTCTTGCTCTGCTGCATTTCCAGTCCCCATTATCTCCATGAGGTTCCAAGGTCTTCCCTTCCACATCCCCAGTGTTCTATCACTGCTTTGGGGGTTGACCCACAACTTGGGGTGATTTTGCCTTACCTTTCCTGGAGCCTACATTTATATTTGTTGAATTGCTGCTTGGCTGGAAGTTTGGAAGAGTTGTCCTGATAATCAGCAGAGGGTTTGCTGAATCCACTGAGTTTTGCAAGGCTGGAGGGGAGATATGGGGAAGGTGACTAGATAGAAAAACCTGAGTTTGAACTCAGAGTACCTGATTTGATATCAACAATTCTGGTCTTGGTTTTCCATGCTGCCATGTGCTTTTCTTTTAAATTTGTTGTCTTGGTTTAAGGGCCAAACTGGGCAGCCTAGGGAAATGTCCTTATTTCCATCCATGTGCTTTAGCAGAAGGAAGGTTTTTCAGGCAGGTTTGTAGCTGCATAAAACACAGCTGTGCTTATTTACTTGAGGTCCATTCAGTGGATCTTAAAAACATGAACAAATACTGCTAAGTTTTTAATTTGGTGGACCTGTCATTCATGAAAAGGGAAAAAATATCTCCTTGGATGCAACATTGCTCAGATTAAAGGCTGATTAAGAGGGAATGGGTGGCAGTGCTGAACATGTAGAGGTGCAGGGGCCCTTTCAGATCTGGTCTGTAAGAGTCTGAATATCTCTGCTTTCCTTAACTCTGGTGCGGGGTTTTTGCACAACCATAATTGCTGCTGTCTTGTCTTGTCCTACTGAAGCCCAGGACTGGAGGCAGCAGGTGAGCAGCTGGAGGAAGGTGCAGGTGTGTTATGTAAGCTGGGAATGTCCCAGTGTGATCCTGGTAATCCCACAAAGCTGCAGGATCTCTGTTTGCATTGCTGGCTGCTTGTCACAGCCCAGCAGACGTGGCCTGGACAGGTTCTAGTATGTACCAGCTGGGTAACTCAACCCTGGTTTCTCCATTCTTTGTCTTGGAGTAAAGGTCAACCTGAAATTTGACTCTTGGTTCCTGTTGACTGTCTTTCCTTCTCCCTGGGGTGTGTAGCAGTATTTCTGCTCTAGCTTACTGGGAAACATCTGCAAAAATACATGTAAATCTTCACTTTCTTTCTGAAAAAGAGAGGAATTTCAGGGTAGTTGTTAGCCAGGGAAAGTGGTTTTTGAGTACTGACCCTGTGTGATGTCTCCTGGCATCCAGGTCTGTCATCCTGTATTATCAGTATTTTTATGGCAGGTTTTGAAATACTGCTGGGCATTTGTGCTGCTTTTCTTTAGTTTTGGTTTGTTTTTTTTTCCTATCACAAGTTTCTGCCAGCTACCCTTCAAATCTGAGCTACCACATAGCCTGTTTTATAATTCTCCTGGGAGTAGTGACTCTCTTAATGTACAGAAGTGAAGCATTAGTGACTCTCCTGGAAAAGCTGACAAAGACTAGCAGTGCCTTGCTTGCTTGCAGAAGGACTGATTATGAGTGCTGGATGCTTGTTTGAAGAAAAGCACCTGTAGAACAGCTGTGCCCTGTGAAATGCAAAACCTGACATTGCAGCTGTCTTCTCACACATGGTTTACTTTTTTGCCTGGTTTTTCTGCACCTGAAGTTCATACCAGGACGCTGTCATTGCTTTAGAATCTGTGTTTACAGAGTCACAAACAGAAATAATTTATAGTAGACACTTGGTTGGATGTCTAGCTTGTAGGCATGTTGTGGAGGTTGCTTTTTCTTTCCAGCTAAACAAACCATCTGTAAGAAGCTGGCTGGTTTCCTTATAAGATTTCACTGATAAAAAACTAAAAACTAAGGAAGCAGGATTTTTATCAATTTGAAAATTGTCATTTCTAAAGGTATTTTGAAATAGATTTTGTTCACTCTGGGTTAATTGGTAAAAACAACAAAATGGTGAAGCAAAACCTGAGAGAACGTGTGTTGGTGACTAGCAGCAGTTCTTGTCCCCTCCTTCCCCTGCTCACATATAAACCCTGCATGTGCAGGCAATGCCAGCCTTATCTGCTACCTGAGTGGCCATTTTTTATTGCTAGATTTAAGGCAAAAATTTAATAACCAGATCACATTTGGGCTAAAGGGAGAGCTGACCAGCTCATCTGTGATGGCTCAAAAAAGCTTTGAATTTTCTTGTCATTATTTTTAATATCAATTAGTTCATGAAGTTTCTTCCCTGAAGATTTTACAGTATTTTAGTTCGAGGTCTGCTTTGGGTGGATGGAATACATTCCAGAAGAGATGCACACCATTACATGTGCAGTTTGCAGCTGTACTTGAAAAGCACATAAAAGTCAGTACAAGCAAACTTTTATTTGCCCCAAATTGGATATAAAGATTCATGGTAAGTAATTAATATTTACTGAAAGTTTCAGTGAATGATCCAATTTGCAGCTGACCCAAGTGTTGTGAGAAAGGGAGTTGCCTTGTGGAAAAACCTTTCCTTTGGAAAAATACCCCAATAAACACCAGGATGAGGCATCAGGGGTGTAAAGATAATAATCTCTGTCCTTGCATTGAGACTTCACTGTCTGATTTTTTTTTTTTTTTTTTTTTTTACCTGCAGAATTTCACTGTGCTGTGTCAAAAGGTTGGGGAAATGAGAATCTTGGTGCTGCAGATCTGTCAAGGGTGTGAGAGAATTGTGATGGTTGAGTAGACAGACAAAGCTGATGGGATTTTGGAGACAGATACGTGTTTTCATTATAGTGACCCACTTTTTAGCCTTTTGAGTAGCAATAAAAGTGATTTTTTCTTTTTTTCTCTAGAGTGCCACTGGGCCTAGAAGTATAAGCAGTTACTGTTCTTATAGAAACAAGAAAACTATCTTTTAAATCTTGTTAATTTTTCATAACACAGTTCTGTTGTTGTAGTCCTAGTTGAGTGCTGGTTTCAGGGTGTGGAAAAATTTAAAAAATTAGTATATTCAAAGTGGTGCTGATGTTAAACTTGTAATCACCTGTTCAGTATTATTTGATGTGTTTACTGCCAACGTTGAGCTTTTTTATTTTTTTCTTCCACTGACTAGATTTCAGATCCCTCCTCATAAATTGCTTCCTCTGTAGCTAAAGTGTTGAAATAACATTACTCAGATAAAGCTGTTTTGTGGCAAACAGAAGGTGATTCAGAGAACTACACCTGTGCTGATCTCATAATAAAGCTAATTAATCTTTTTGAATTAAATGCCCTTTAAAATTCAACATGATAAAGTGTAGAGGTCTTATTGAGAATGATTATTTTTAAAGGGCACTGCTCTAACAAAGAGAACTTTTAGTGATGTGTTCTTGCCAGGGAGTGAGTGAGCAGAGCAGCCTGGGATGCTGATCATTTGTTTATATGCAACAGCTGCAGAAAATGAGAAATTAAATGAAGAGTTGAGAGGAGCACTGAGAAATGGATGCTTGGGACAGCTTAGGAATGTAATTTGGATGTTAATTTTTCAACTTCTGGTTCTATTTTAGGTGTGCCAACATCTGAGCTGTCTGCAAACCTGAAAATGAGGCAGGGGAGGGAGTACATCTAGATTGCTGCTGGTTTGGGCTTGGCAAGTAAAAGCAAGAGATTTGCAGGCTTCCTGTGTTTTGTTGTTTGGTTTTTTTTTATTCAGGACAGGGATGGATAGGAGGATGAGATCTGGAAGGTGCAGTATTGATCAGCCAGCCTGCTTGGCAGCCTCATTCATGGAGCTGAGGGTAAATGGAGAATTGAGGCTATAGAAAAAGAACAAAAGGAAGGTTAGGCCAGCCCTCCTTGGCAGCAATAGCTGGATGCCTTTTAGAAACAGCCCCTGTTGTCATGGAGCTCCTGAACCCAAGGCCAGGGTCTGGCACTGTGATTTTTCTCATGGCAAAACAGCCTTGTCCTGTCCTAGCCTTGGGGGGGGAAAAAAATAAATAAATACAGCCAGTAGCCTTGGCAGCACTTCATTATTGCAGCTCAGTGACTGAACAGAGTGGAACCACGACCAAAGGGAAACCTTTTCTTCACACAGATTCCTGGGTTTCATTTATTTATTTATTTTAAACCCCTCATCTACCCTGGTCTGCAAAATATCTTTTATAAGGTGGCATTTGACATTTGGAGAAGGATTTTAAGCAATTCATGTAGAACTTGCTTTCCTCTGAGTCAGCAATGTTTTGAGGTTGAGATAGAGACCTGAATTCCTAATCTCAAGGGTTTTGGAAGGGCTTCCAGTAGGAGTTGATTTGTGTTCAAAACCCATTTTCCTCTTGTAAATTTAGATTATGATCACACCATTCAACACAGTTATTTGTCATTTCTTGAACTGGTCAATAATTTACAAAACAAGATATTCATTGTGTTATTTGGCACTGATTATATTAGTTTAACCCTATGTTGCTTTACTGAGCTTTTTGGTCTCTTAGAAGGTGATATTTTGCTTGCACAGGAATACTTATATTTGACTTTATGGACAAAAAGTATATTCCATGTTTTAAGAGATTTTAGTTCCAGTGCCTGAAATTTAAAAATATGCTTGTTCTTACTGTTATTTTGTGAATGTATTGGAACATAAAAAGAAGCAATGGTGGAAGAAATGTGGTGTTTCCACAGGAGGAAAGCAGTGAGCCTGTGTGCTTTTATTTCTGTATTATTATCTTTAAGTACAGGAAATGACAGTTACCCCATCTCAGAAAGCACCTCAAGATAAACTTTTCTGCTAGACATGGGTAAAGTCTTTGTGGTGGAGAATTTGCCTTTCAGGTCAATCTCTGATTTGGTACCTCCTGATTAATATTATTTGCAAATTTTCAGGCATCTAGTTGTTTTGGTTTGAAGGACAGGTGTCTGCCAATAAAGGCAGAAGCTTTTTTTTGAAATGGAGAATGTAAACTCCTTCCCTCTAAATTATTATAATTTTGAAATTAAGGGGCTCTCAGGCAAAGATACAGGAATTAGGAATAATAGTTCTTTACTAGGAATGTTAAAATAGAAATGCAGTGGCAGATGTGGTTCAGCTGGAGCAGTGCTCCTGGAGAAGGTGCAGTTTCCTCTGAAGGTGCAGGGATGATGTGGAAAGGTCTGGCTTTCCTCTGGAATCCAGTGGGAAGAAGGTCCCTTGGTGTCCAAAATCTCAGTTTTTCTCTGGGTAGGAAAGGCTTGGCTGCTCCCCCTGGCTGGAGCATCTGCCAGTGGGATGATGGAATTTTATCAGTCATACAGTGAGATTTAATGACCTATCAGCAAATAATATCTTCCTAGAAAAAAAAAAAAAAAAAGAGTTGTAAAAAAAATAAAGATAATTGCCTTACTTAGTTTTAAAAATAGCTCATTAGCAAATAATATGTGCAACAGAAATAAAAATCACTGCCCCACCTGGCTTCAACAGATGGTAATAGAATACACATTTCTGTTCACATTTTGTATTGCAACCCAAAACACTAGTGAATAAAATCTCAGCATTTGGAGCATTTCATAGTAATTCTGTTGCTTCACCTTCCTCCCCTGTTTGTGCTCTTCGTGCTCTGCTGTCAGGTTGAGGATTTGACAGTCTTGGAGGCAAGTTCAGATCAGCCTTACTGGAGAGCCCCAGGCTGGTGTGACTGTGCTGTTGGGAGTGCCCAGCCCTGAAGTGAGTTATTTTCTGTCCCTGAAATGTCCCTGAGCAGAGCTCAGGCTGCCCAGGAGGAGGATCCATGTGGGAGTGTGTTCTTTGCCCTTTCCATACCATCCTTTAAAAATGGTAGTGATGTGTGTGGTGCTTAATATTAGAACCAAATCAAAACAAAAACAAAAAAAACCCCAGAAAAATCTGAATGTTGAAATTGTGTATTTCAATATTCTCTTGAGGTTGATTTTATCTAGAAATTAGTGCCAGAAGAAAAAGATTTCTTAGTTATGACAGTCCATATGTGTATCTGATAGTGAATGAAACTTTCATGTTGTCAGTCATCTTCTCAATTTAATTATGTGTATTTCAACATCTGTTTGAGTCTGGTAGAACCAGCATCCGTGGAAGTGTTCAAAATACATGTTGGATGTGTCACTTGGAGACATGGTTTAGTGGTGGGCTTGACAGTGGTTGGATTCACTCATCTTAATCCAACCTGAAGCAATTCTGTGGTTCTGTGGTGTATTTTTCAACGTTGTTGAGACCATAATAAATTCCTAATTTTCCTGTTTGTGTTAACACTAACCCTTGCAATCTGTGAGAGTGCATGAAGATTCAGGGGCTGTAACTATGGGAGGGGATGAAGAGTGTGCTTTGCTTCAGTATTAGGAACATTTGGTTTTTGACAGTACTGAAATTGGTAATTATAGCCTGTCTTGATTTTTTTTTTTTTTTACTCATTAAACTAATTTCTTAATTACTAGAAAATGCATTCTGTCTCTGAGATTCTGCACTGTATTTTTTATAACAAGGTGACTGAATTGCTGCTTTAACTCCCAAGTTTTGACTTTAATTATGGGATGGTATGTAATTCTTGCAAAAGAATTAAAACTATTTCAGAGCAGTGGGGGGGAGGAGAATTGGATTTATTCTGAAGAACTATTTCCATGGCCACTTGTAAAATTGTTCCTGTGTTCTTTTATTACAGCTTCTTTGTTTTTCTATTTTGTTTTGTAGACACAGATGAGGACACGGTGAAAAGATGTTTTGCCACGTTTGAAGAGAAATTCTTCCAAACATGTGAGAAAGAACTTGCCAAAATCAACATTTTCTATTCAGGTAAGGTGCTTATTTTGTGTGTATTTGTGGAAAATTCAACAAGAGAAAAAGGGCCTGGAGGTCCCAAACTTTCAGGATAACCACAGTGGTGATGCAGGTCTACCATCAGGTAATTAGAGGGTGGGTTTGCTTAGAAAAGTGCTCTGGTTTAATCACAGCTCTGGAGCTAAACCCTGGTATTTGGCTGGAGGGAGAATTAATGGCAGAGTTCATTTCTTCAAAATTTCAAGGTATCCTGCTAAACTTTATGGAGATATTGTTAGAACTAAAGGACACAGAATTTCAGCTTATCTGTGCCAGTCTCCTGACTGTGTTTTAGGTGTGCTGAGCATCCCAGCTGGTGTTTGCTGAGCTTCTGCAGGAAAAGCTCTCCTGAGCTTGCCTGTGTGTGGTAGCTTGATCATCTTGGTGGGTGCAACAAGTTTTTAAACACTGAACTCTCACTGAAACCCCTGCAGCTTTCTGGGCTACAAAAGCCAGCAGCAATTGTCATGGACTGCATATTTTGAGTGAAAATGCTGTGATGGTGCAGTGGGGATTTCTAGGTGTCATGTATCAACTGCTGGTTTTTGTTGTTTCATCTGAGAAAGTTGCCTTCCTATCCTGTGTTTTGAAAGCTACTTTAGAATGGATTAATTGGAAATTCTCCCTGTAAAATTACTACAAAAGGCTTGGTGTGCTCTGGCTCCTCCTGCCTTTACACTTCTGATGATTTTCAGCCTCTTTTGGTGAGGTTTAAAGTGGTGTTTCAACTAGAAGAGCATTTAATTGTAGATACAGCAATGCATTGGCTTCTATACTTCCTCTTAACATGCTGATTTATTAACTTAGTGCTATAAACAGGATTTGCAGCACAATATGGTAGCCTTTTCTAGTTCTGATTTTAATCTGGTAACAAAGGCACAGTTGAATTGTGCAAAATATTTTCATAACCATTAGGTGATGACATTATTGCTGGCTCTTTTACTGCCAGCCAGGATCTGGGTTGTGAACTTGAGGATAGCTGAAAGCATGGCAGATGCAGTGGCTGAACACTGCAGCCTCCCTCTGCTCAGCTTCCATCTAGGGAAGTAAATCTCCTTTGGGCTGGCTGTGCCTGCTCTCCCAGCTCCCTGGAGCCAAGTGAGTGTCAGGACAAGAGGCAGTTTTTTAGGTAAAATAGATGGTTTTTATTAGGTCAGCTGGGTTTTACACTTTAAAGGCATTTTTCTGCACACAGTTTATACATACCTAACTCAGCACTGCTCTGTGTTGTTTCCCTGGGAGATTGTGTGCTTCTCTCCCAGATCTGAGGCTTTTATGCTCAGAAATTTCCTTTCTGAGCTGTATCAGATCCTGTGCATTGTGAGCTAGACTCTGTGCAGGAAGTTCTGTCAATTTAGATGCACAATGCAGATTATAATTTTCCCTAATGAGGACCTGCTGCCACACGTGCACCCACATATATGCACCCATTCCAGCATTGTTAAAATGGCATTAATAACATAGTGTAGGGTTAGGTTTTTTTCTGCAGCTAGCTGTCATTTCAAAAAGTTCCAGGAGAGAATACATGTAATTTGAAATTCTCCTGTGATAAGATTAAAATAAGTCTTTTATTTGTAGAAGAGCGACGTGACTTTCATAGAATGGAAACCTGTTATTAGGGTTATTAGCATTGAGCTACAGCAAGAAATGTTCCATCAGTGGTTCCTACCCTTGATTGTGTCAGAAATTTGTCACATTGGACCCTATTGTAACTCAAGGCATGTGTTGGCTTAGATTATGACCTGGCACATCCTATTTATTAAAGGTTTATTACACAGCTTATTGTACCCCTGTCTTTACTACAGTAAATATTGTTCATTTTTAAGAAAATCAACTTTTCTGTTGATGAGGAAATGAGGCAGAGATCATCTTTTTCTAGGCTGAAGGCTCAGTGAGCATGACCCAGGATTGCCTCAGCAAAAACAACATCCTCCTGGGATGGCTGATGCTGAACCCCAGTTCCTCCACAGAGCACTCAGAGCTGCAAAACCCTTTCTTTACCCTTCCCTGTGTGCTGCCTTCAAACATTGCCTTAATTCCCCAGCCCATTATCCCAGCTCAGTGGAAAGGAAAACTGCCATTAACTAAATCAGATCTGATAAACAATTTCCATATTTTTTGACTGTGCTCAAGAAGATCTATCCCCAGCTGAAAAAAAAAAAAAAAAGGACTGCAGTAAAATCTTCAGATGGTTCCAGCCTATTCAAGAGCTAAAGTTTTGTCTGTGGCCAGTTTTGGTTTGTGTTTGGGATTTTCTAGATGACAGGTTTGTTATATTTTAAATCACCATCATCAGGATTTGGCTAAACAAATTTCCGTGGTTAATTTAGGAATGGTTTTGTTATTTGTAGGAAACCCTCATTTTAAATTGGAAAGCAAAATATTGAACACAGTATGTACAAGTAGGGAAAGGAAGGAATGCTAAAAGGGGCTGCCTGAAATGTGTAGCTGGCAGGAGATTCAGGCTGTTGATCACCACCTCTCTGGCTTTGGTCACACCCATGCCCATGTAAACTGGAATTTGGGGAGAAATTTTGCTGCTTCTTTAGTGCAATAGTCTTGTTTTCCCATCATCCTCATGTGTGAACTTTGATTTTTCTTGGAAAATGAAGTCAGAAACCATATTGGAACTGAGTAATTGGGGTGATAACTCTTTAGTCTCTTTAGTCAGGATCTAACAGCATTTTTTGGGCAAAGCTGCTGCTTTATGGCAAGCACTTGTGTTGAAGTCTGCTGTTATTGGTTTTGGATTTCTCATTAGACTTTGCCATGAAATTACACTTGAGCTGAGGGCTCTGTGGGCATCAGGTCATGCAAAATGCTGCAATACAAGAGTGGTTCCAGTTTCTAAGCTTTTTTTAAACTCTCATGAGTGACATATTTTTTAAAGTCACTTTTCAGACTGTTAAATTAGTAGTGGATAGTGCTAAATTAGTGATAGTGGTTTATGACTTTTCACTGGTTTTGGAGTATGCTGCAAACTCAGAAATTAATTTCTATCCTTTGCTGTTTCCCTGGGCAATTCCCTAAGAGGTTTTCAGAACAGCAGCAAAACACATTTTGTTTTATTTTGTTTTGTTTTGCTTCTGCATTGAGTCTTGATGGTAAAAAAAAAAATCATCCTTTAATAAGATGCAGTGATTTGTGGATGGGATAACTGCAGTCAGTGCAGGAGAGAGAAGGTGGTGACAGGATGGCTGTTTCTCAGGAGTGGCATTTTTTATGGATAGCTGTAGTCATAAATATTTCAAGGCATCATATTTTCTTTAAATATTGTGTTATTGGGCTGATGGATGTTAGGATTTTTCTGGACAAAGGGATAGTGGAACAGTGCTGTCAATTGAAAATGTAAGTTTAAACTCTTCCATATCTACTGATTTGATTTAAAAGAAATCTCAGTGTATCACAGATGGTTTAATAGATGTTTTCAATATAGAGAGTGAACTTGTGAGCTTTATTTATATGAAGGCTTTTGATTTGAACAAATATCTGTTCCTTCTCCCCAAGGGAGTTCTCAAAGTGGGGAGGGATGATTGTTTTTGCAGTCTGATCTTGTGGTAAATATTCTCACTGTGATAAAAATTCTCATTGTGGGCTGCATTGCCTCTGTTTGGTGGAGTCTGTGCAGTGGAAGTTGTCAGAGAGGAGTTGCCCTTTCCTGCATTTCAAATCTTCTTCCTTTAATAAAGTTTATAAGCAAGAAATTTAGTTTCAGGCTCCTCTGTACTTGATTTCCTTTACTGATCCCCATTTTCTGTTTGGAAATGCATTCTTCTTCTGGCAAATACCTTATGCACTGTTAATTTATTTATAGAGAACTTTTGCTCTTAAAATTAAGCAGAATTGAGTGAGACAAAGGAAAAGGAAATCTTACATCTGAGTGGGCAGCAATTGAGAATTATCATTGAATTGTTATGCAAGATACTAATGATGAGAATTATGTTGGCATCCAGGAGGCTGCTGGGGCAGAGCTTTGCATAGCAAAGGGACCTTGTGGCTCTGTGGTTTCTGGTGTCCTGCAGGGTGGAGGTGGCTCCAGCACTGTGAACCTGGTCAGCATCTTCCTGGCCAACACCAACACCCATGGTCTGTGACCCTGCTTATCAACAGAGATGCCAAGGCTGTGCCTGAAGCCTAGCAGGGAAAAAAAAGCCTGGAAGGAACCAGTTGTACAGAACAAAGAGAACAATAACAGTCTCAGCTATGCTGGTTTTAGCTTTAAAAGATTGTTATTTAGCCAAAAATACTATTTTCTGAGAGCACATAAAGCAGCATGTTTAAAGGAATACCTTCTTCATACTTGAGGTGTGAGAGAGAGACTTGTTCTGAAAACACATTAAAATGACATTTAAGTGCAGGCTGGTGACCTCTTTAACCAGTAAATAACTAGGCAATGCTTCCAAAGTGAGGAAAAGAGGGATAAATGATTGCAGTGGATCATGTACAGCAGCCAGCAGTGTTGTAATTCCTGATCAAAGCAGAGCTGTGTTTGTCTGTCGCTGGGAGCTTGGCAGAGGGGCTGTGCTGCTCTCTGAGTAACAAAATTCAGTGTCACATTTGAAGTGTGGGGTTTGTCTTCTTTGATTTCCCTACTGTCACATGAAAAGATAGTAAACATGTAGTCAGTAGTGGGTGCACAGATCTGAAAAACGCTTTGCTTACTCACTGTCATGTTTCATAATACTGTCTAACGGGATTTTTCTCTAATGCTTCTGGTGCACTTGATTTATTTGGGAAAGAGGAGCTGCTTTTCTGTGCTCAGAGTAGATGTGTGGTCAGGGCTTTGGTATTTGGATGAGACCCTATCTGCCTGCCTGCTGTCTCCAGCCAGTGTCCTTGTGCTGGTTTGCAGTCTCCAGGTACAGGCTGGGCTTCTTCCATCCCTAGCAGGTATTTGTGTGCTGCTGGACTGAACATCCTCTAGAAATCAATGCTGGGATGGAAGTTGAGAGGTCTCAGTTCCTGGCTACTGCCACTTTAGTCTGTGCTGAAGGGACAGCCCCTTGATTTTGCCCTTGATTTTGAGAACTTGTGTGATGTTGTAGGTTTAATGAGGAAAGCTTCCTCCTCTACTCTGCCCACATCTGGAGTTCTGCACCCAGGTCTAGGGCTTACAGCACAAGAAGTACAGGGACCCATCAGAGTGGGTCCAGAGGACTGGAGCACCTCTGCTCAGATCCAGGCTGGGAGAGCTGGGAGTGAGAACTGGAGAAGAGAAGGCTCCAAGGAGACCTTACAGCCCCTTCCTGTGCCTGAAGGGTCCAGGAGAGCTGGAGAGGGACTTTGGGCAAGGACTTGGAGGGACAGGGCAAGGGGGAATGGCTTGACAGTGACAAAGGGCAGATTTGAATAATACATGAAGAAGAAATTCTTCCCTGTGAGGGTGCTGAGACCCTGGCACAGGTTTTGCAGCCTAGAGAAGCCATGGGTGACAATCCCTGGGAGTGTCCAAGGCCAGGTTGGACAAGGAACAAGTGAGAGGTGTCCCTGCCAATGGTAGGGAGTTGAAATGAGATGGCCTTTAATTCAAACCGGTCTGTGATTCCATCCTGTGACAAGAGAAATGTGCAGAGCTGTGGAGTTGAATGCTCCATGGGGGAAGGCCATGCAGTACAGTGCAGTTTGCCCATAGGCTCGTTACCTGAGGAACAGGTGCAGTGTTTTTAGGGCTGGGTTGATGCCTACAGTGGCCCCCTGGAATGGAGGCTAGGCAGTGTTAAAGGAATACAGTAGGGATTTATTAAAAGGCTTCAAGCGATTCACCTTGGGCAGTACAAGAGTCTGGCCATGGTTACACCCAAGATGGACTCCAAGTTTTCACACTTTTCTAAGTTTTGATCTATTCACATATTTAGGTTAATTATTGACCTGGTGTGAAGGACAGGTGTCTGCCAATAAAGGCAGAAGCTTCTCTTTGAAATGGAGAATGTAAACCCCCTCCCTCCAAATTATAATAAAATTTTGAAATTAAGGGGCTCTCGAGCAAAGATATGGGAATTAGTAATAACAGTTCTTTACTAGGAATATTAAAATAGAAATGCAGTATTACAAAGAACAATCCCAAACTCTGTCAGAGTCAGAATCCAAGCTGACACCCGTCAGTCAGTCAGGGTGGTGGCAGCAGTCCCATTCAATGGTGGCTGCATCCTCCTGCAGGGGCAGATGTGGTTCAGCTGGAGCAGTGCTCCTGGAGAAGGTGCAGTTTTCCTTTGAAGGTGCAGGGATGATGTGGAAAGGTCTGGCTTTCCTCTGGAATCCAGTGTTAAGAAGGTCCCTTGGTGTCCAAAATCTCAGTTTTTCTCTGGGTAGGAAAGGCTTGGCTGCTCCCCCTGGCTGGAGCATCTCCCAGTGGGATGATGGAATTTTATCAGACATGCAGTGGGACTGAATGGGCCAGCAGCAGATGATATCTGCCTGGAGGGAGGATGGGCTGTGGGAAAGATAAAGATGATTGCCCCAGCTGGTTTAAAGCTGGCCCATTAGCAGATAATATGTGCCAGGAGATCAGGGGCACTGCCCCACCCAGCTCAACAGATGGGGACAGAATACACATTGCTGGCCACATCCTGTATTGCAACCCAAGACAATTATCCAATTACAGCTTCAGGTTATGAAGTCCCATCCTCCCAGGTTACTCACCTCAATTCCCAGTATAAAAAGTATAAAGTTGTTTACACTTTTGTGGCACGAGGCTGCAGCGGTGTCCTCAGTTCTGGGGATGGAAAAGGATTGTTTTGTGTGACTGAGCGGTGAAGAGAACTTGTAACACTTTATATGAAGTTCAGAGTCACGCACTAAGGCGGTACAGAACGTGCCAAGTGTAAAAGCTAGATGAAGGCGTTGGGGTGGCCGTGTGTGACCCTGCCGGGTGACTGTCCTGTCCGTGCCCGCAGAGAAGCTGGCGGAGGCGCAGCGCCGGTTCACCACCCTGCGCACGGAGCTGCAGTCCACGCTGGACGCGCAGAAGGAGGCCAGCGGCGCCTCCACGCTGCAGCGCCGCCGAAAGCCCGTCTTCCACCTGTCCCACGAGGAGCGTGTCCAGCACAGGAACATCAGAGACCTGAAACTGGCCTTCAGTGAGCTCTACCTCAGCCTCATCCTGCTGCAGAACTACCAGGTACCCGCACGGGCCCAGCTGCAAACCCCTCCCTGCTTTGTGTGTTTGTGCGCTCCTGGGTTGGAGGGCAGGTGTCTGCCAATAAAGGCAGGAGCTTCTATTTGAAATGGAGAATGTAAACCCCCTCTCTCCAAATTATTATAAGTTTGAAATTAAGGGGCTCTCAGGCAAAGATATGGGAATTAGGAATAACAGTTCTTTACTAGGAAAATTAAAATAGAAATGCAGTATTACAAAGAACAATCCCCAAACCCTGCCAGAGTCAGAATCCAAGCTGACACCCGTCAGTCAGTCAGGGTGGTGGCAGCAGTCCCATTCAATGGTGGCTGCATCCTCCTGCAGGGGCAGATGTGGTTCAGCTGGAGCAGTGCTCCTGGAGAAGGTGCAGTTTCCTCTGAAGGTGCAGGGATGATGTGGAAAGGTCTGGCTTTCCTCTGGAATCCAGTGTTAAGAAGGTCCCTTGGTGTCCAAAATCTCATTTTTTCTCTGGGTAGGAAAGGCTTGGCTGCTCCCCCTGGCTGGAGCATCTGCCAGTGGGATGATGGAATTTTATCAGTCATGCAGTGGGACTGAATGGGCCAGCAGCAGATGATATCTGCCTGGAGGGAGGATGGGCTGTGGAAAGATAAAGATGATTGCCCCAGCTGGTTTAAAGCTGGCCCATTAGCAGATAATATGTGCCAGGAGATCAGGGGCACTGCCACACCCAGCTCAACAGATGGGGTCAGAACACACATTGCTGGCCACATCCTGTATTGCAACCCAAGACAGGTGTCCTCGAGTGGCCTCACTCAGTTTTTCACCTGTTTCTTCCTTTTTCTGGGGGCCCCTAAACACTTGTAAAGAAAAGGCAGGTAGCAGTGTATACCTGGTTGTTTTCAATTGAGGTAGGAGTGCTAAGCTGGCCTGCAGAAGGACTTGTCCTTCTTCTCTTTCTGGGCTGGCTGACCCCAGCACCTTTGTCCAGGCAGGACCTCTTTCTTCTGTAGTGTGTTGTTCTATGCAGGGCAGGCTGGGGAAGAAGCTCTTTTATCTAATATTTGTCCTGAAATTTGAAATCCCACTGTACTGTTTCCTCTTGGCGTTACCCCGGTAGTGGCTGTGACCTTGGTATATCAGAATTTCTTGCAAAAACATCAATTTAAAAAATATATCTTTTGATTTCTGCGGGATACAGGCTCATTTGCCTTGAGGTATGAAAACAAATTTTTAGTTGTACTTGGATTTTTGGCCTCATAAATATTGCAGATGCTGATCTTGTTCCAAAAATCTTGAAATCAAAATCTGAAAGTGTTAATATATTTTTGGCTGGGCTATGTCTTCTGCAGTTAAATGCTCTGAAATGCTTTATAGTGTTTTACTGTGAGGGGGTCTTAGCTTGTTAAATAAGAATATAGGAGCTTAAATTGACTACATCTGTATTTAGGTCTTTGACAAATCTTTACTGCAGAATTTTACTAATCAAAATTCAGAGTCAGAATAACTTAAATACCTGCTGTATGGACAGAACTTATTCTCCCAAAATTCTGACTACTTGTACCTCTCCCACACTGATACTATCTTTGAGCATGTGTTTGGAAACTGAGCTTCTTAATGAAGCTCTTTAACTATTAGTGGTAGTTCCTAGTTCAAATTGCTGGGAAAGGTGGATTATGTGCATCTTTTTAGGAATGGAGTGAAGCAGCATTACCTGCTGTGATTTCTTCACTTACATTTATTTTCTTTTTTTTTAAAGAAGACAGCTGTACTTTTAATTACAAAAAAATCAATTCTGAGGCCTGATGAATTTAAATAGGGGCTGATGTGGGTCATTCCTTTGGGAAATCTTTTCCTACTATTCCTCTGTGAGGAAAGGCAGATTGTGCACTGGTATTTTTGCTTTTTGCTACCAGGAGTCCATTCCCACTGTAAGTCTACTAAATATTGATCTAAACCCCATCTGGTTTTGATAGCTTTCACACTTTTCAGAGGCAGCAGAGCTTATTTCTACAACATAACTCCAGAGAGAGAATGAGAAAAATTTCTTCAAATTGGTTTTGAAGTTGAGTACCAAGGAATATAAACACAAAAACAGACATAAAACTAAATCCCAGAGTACTACTATTGTTAATCACTCTTGAGCTTAGAATATAACAATGAGGAATATTCAAGCTCTTGCAGTTTTGGAAAGAAGGAAAAACAATAACAAGATGTGCCTGAGCCCTTCATGTAGGAGATAGAGTGAAATCAACAGCAGCATTATAAATATCAAACTGGCTTTGATGAACTGCTGATGCCTTGAGTTAAGTTACTGAGGAAAGAAAATCCACCTGAAGCAAATTCCTCTGTCTCTAAGGGCTGAACAAATGCATTCATTCCTGAGTTACACAAACCAAACATCAAATGAAACTATAAGCAGTCTCCAGGGCAGATCTTACATATTTAACTTATCAATGATTAAACTTCTGATAAAATTAATTTATTGTTACCAGCAGTGTATTATTCTAGAGAATCTGTTTATTTGAAATGCTGTGTTTTAGGACAATCAAATGCTGGGAAATGAAGCATATAATATTTAGTTATTTATTCTGTATATAATAGAATGCATTTATTGGGTGAATAATTGAGGCTGAGCCAGTTTTATTAAATTACCTTGCTGGTGCATTTCCTGACATATATGAGCAAATATTTTTGAGTCCACTGTTTGATTTTACTTGATGTTCCATTATATTATTGCCTAAGTTTGTTGTTTGTGGAGGGTTTTGGGTTTTTTTATTTCCACTAAATGCAGCAGAAATGGAGGTCAGGCTTGGAGAAGGCCCCTTGCCAAATAAAAGCAGAAAGAATAGCAAAATATCAGACTGTATAAGTGATGTTTGTCCTGTTCCACAGTCCCATCATTGTGTGTTCATTGTCAGAAGCATCACTGTGACCATCAGTGCTTTTACCATGTACTTGGAGGTTGCAGAATTTCTGCAGTCAGAGGATGAAATGCCACTGGATAGGTTTTAGGGTGTCTGGTATAAACATATCCCTACCAGCCAGGGCCCTAAGATTTAGACTGGGATTGTACCCGTGACAGATGGAGGGATGTTATTTCAAGCCACAGAAAGATCCCTGACCAAAATCATCCTTTTGTTGCAGTTTTAAATGAGAATTTCTGCTCTCCTTGGGGTGGAATTCTGGCTATTCCAATAGAATGTAATTAAAGTCTCTTGTCTGCAATAAGGCAGGTCATTAAAGCTTTGGCTTCCTGCTCCTGTCTCCCCAGCCTCATTTCCCACCTGGATGGGAGGGTCTGGCATTAAATCACTTGAAGCATAATTACATTGAAAATAATTCCAGTGACTAGTTGGTGCCTCTCCCCAGGGTATTGGATTTTGCTGTTTTCTCTGGTTTTCTTTACAAGCTGTTTCTAAGCTTTTTTCAGAAATGAGTCTTACCATGGTCTCTCTGTGTTTCTGCTGCTTGAATGAAACACTGAGTTTTTTAGGTGGCACTTCCTGCACAGTGAAATGCAGGATTGCAAATACATCATACCACAGCAATTGCTGCTGTGTGATGAGCTTTGCCTGTCTTGGGTACTGTGGACAGGTGTTGAATCAGGGATCATCTATAACTTGGAAATCAACAGTTGATTCCTGTTTGAAGCATTGTGTGCTTGTCTCTACAGACTGGAGAGTTACAGCTCCCACAGCTGCCAGCCTAAGCTGGTTTTGCAGTCATTGTGCAACATAGTCTGTGAAAAAAACAGTGCTGTTTGTGGGGATGCACTTGTCTGGATTTAATCTGCAGCACTGACAACTTTCATACAAAGATTTCTCTTCTATAATGAATTTAACTGGAGAACTTGATTTGAAACCAGTGTTAAGTTTAAAGAAGTCAGTAGCTCAGATTCTTCAGGAGGGAAAACCCCTTAAGGGTTATTTGTCTTCCAGGTAGCATCAGATCACTTATTGCATAAAGGAGGAAGGTTTTTTCAGGAAATAAAAAGGTTTAGGTAGGTTTTATGCCCTTGAGTCACACTTTTTTTTTTTTGTTAGGGTTATATATTCCTTATAGTAAAGTAAGAACTCAGAAGCTTCCTGACAATAAATACAATAATTTTGATTCTTACTAACTATTCCATTCTCACTAGCACTGGAGAGAGAACCATTCCTCTTTCCTGGGAGATGGCTGGGGTTTAAAAGCCAGCATGTTTTTCCCCTTGTGTGCAGAACCTGAACTTCACTGGCTTCCGTAAGATCCTGAAGAAGCATGACAAGAACCTGGAGACGGCGCGGGGGGCGGAGTGGAGGGTGGCCGAGGTGGAGGTGGCTCCCTTCTACACCTGCAAGAAGATCAACCAGCTTATCTCTGAAACTGAGGTGAATCTCCTCTTCTTGCTAGCAGGAAAAAAAAATGGGATTTTGGTCACTGCTGGTTTCTGGAAGCGTTTGAGCCCAGCTTGATGGAGCTCTGAGCAAACCTGTTCTAGTGGAAAGTGTCCCTGCCCATGGCAGGGGTTTGTTACAAGATCTTTAGGTTCCTTCCAAGCCAAAGTGTTCTATGACACTGTAATTTCCATCGTGTTTTGCCCTTACTGTAGCTTGTATTTGCCACCAAGATGGCTACTTATTGATTTTGAAATGCCACTGAATTCTGGCACTGCTTACATAAATACAGACATGTTCTCTTCAGCTGGTACCTTTTCCCTTGGCAAAGCCTAGTGCAGCCTTAACTTCTGCCATGAAGTGCAGCATGGTGAGCTTTTCATGTCCCTGTATTAAAAGAGCAGTGGGCCAGGGCTCAGCTGTTACATGGAAACCAACCTTTAGTTTTTGTTATACCACATGCTCATCATTCAGATGGACTTGTGTGTGTCTTTGTGTCCTTAGGAAGTGGTGACCAACGAGTTGGAAGATGGAGACAGACAGAAGGCGATGAAACGTTTGCGTGTTCCGCCCTTAGGAGCAGCTCAGGTGAGAGATGAGGGCTGTGCAGCAGAGCTGCTCCTCACACTTGTCAGGGTGCCAAATCAGATTCAACATCTGAACAAAACAGTGGAAATAATTGATGTGAGCATGCATGGGGCAGGGCCAGATAATCTGCTTTAGTTCCGGAAGGTTTGGAAATAGGTTACTGCTCCTAATGCATGCAGACAAGGTAATGAAGGGAGGAGATAAATGGGAAAAGGAAATTTGTGCTAATAAAAGCATATGCTTAGTGCTTGTGTGGTCTGGAATATTTTTCAGGGGGCATTGAGATGCCCAAGCTCTGTTTCAAGATGGCAAGAATATTACACAGTATTTTGAGTTTTAAAAAACCTCACTTCAAGAGCGAGGGTGCAATCAGAATCAGGGATCAGGAGCGTATGTTTCTGATTTTAAGTTTGCTCTGCAAACTAATCTGACTGTGCTGATAACCTGTTTACCTCACCATAATTCTGCCATGGCTTTGTTCACAGCCTGTACCAGCCTGGACTACATTCAGGGTTGGATTGTTCTGTGGGTTGTTCATTGCACTGAATGTCACTGTCATACTTTCAGGTAGGTGTCCTGCCATGCCTTGGTTTGGGGGTATTCTCCTCACTTGGGGAGTGCATGTTCTGGGTTAAATCAGAGCCATATCACACTGGTGGGAACTACTAGTCCTGCTCAGCAGCAGGTTGGGGTTTTTCTCATGTTGTATATGTGAATTCTGAACACAAAAATCCTTTTCCTCTGGTTTCCTCCTTACTTTTGGAGGGATATTCTGAGGGTGCAACATCTATCTGTTAAAACAGATTTTTGTTATCATTCTGGGAATATGCAGCCTGTGCCCATGTTGACACAGGTGCTTGTAGAACATGAGTTTTACATGGTATTGACTCCCTAAAGAAAATACCACCAGACACAGAGCCATGTGACCAATGCCACTCAGGATGGAAATCAGGAATTCACGTGGACATTCCTAGGATTTCAATGCCTGGAATCTGCTAATGGAATTAATTGACTTTTTCTTATTGGCAGATGTTGGCAAGATTGTTTAACAGCTACAATTAATGGGTGGATCTCTCAGGCCCTGGCTTTATTCTGCTTTGTGCCTTCTGAGTTTGGCCCCTGATTAGAGTAAGGGCCCCGTTAGTGCTGCAGATCCAGACACAGAGCTTAATCACAAGCAGCTTTACTAATTGTGTGTGTGATTTCTGGAGTGTTGTAACTTGCTTAAGCAGTACAAAGGAAAAGGTTTAACAAATCAACTTAGGAGCTCTTGCATTAGGGAAAGCCCATGTCTGTGTTTTTATGACTTAAAAGAGTTTTTAATCGGATGTTTCTGTAATTGGATCCAGCTATCTCTTGGGATAAAATGCCTCTGTTTGAGGAGCTGTTTGCAGTGCTTCCCATTTGGTCTTTCCCTGGTAGAGGCATGAAGTTGACCCATCTGACAAGAGGGCTTGTTTAATGTAGAAACTGTTCTTTATTCATCATTTCTGTTACTTAAACATTTGATCTCTGTGTGAGATGCAAATATGATTGAAGCCAGTTGTGTTTGCTTTCCCTCTCGGTGCTAAGAATGAAAGAGTGATGCAGTTGTGAGAAGGAATTCATAAAAATGATTACATCTCTAAAGCAGGTGTTACTAACCCAGTGTGGGTAATAGGTGTGTTGTATCAGCAAGCATGATCTGATATCTAAACATTACTGTAGATATTGGGCAAAAATCTGGATTCCAAGTGCAAAGTGGGTGTTTTTAATTGGCTCATACTTTGCTAAACTCTCAGCTGCTTTTGCCAAATTGTTTCTGTGATTTCATCAGCTAAGATAGGATTTCAGTGTTCTATGTGGAGATTTTGTAAAACAGTGTCAGAACATGGTTTCTGTCAGTAACCCAGTGCTGTACTGCCAGATTTGAAAACTACAGCAGCAGCATTTTACAGACATGAGTTCATCATCACTTGGGGTGTGTTAAAGGCTGCAGAGCTACAGGTGGATCCAGGGGGTTGTCACCCCAAAAAGGACAAATTCTGTTTCTGTATGGGCTTCCCTAGGTGCCAAGCTAGTGTGTAAGTGAGGTTGGAATTTAACAGAAATGTGCATTTGCTTTGTTAACCAGAAACCTGCCAGATTTCATGGAAAATCTCATACTCTTACTGTGGTCCTGCTCTTGTTTGAGATTTAGGCTGCCATTAGACTTGTCACCAGGGATATTTTCATTTCTTAGTCAGTATTTTAGGGGCTACTCTGCCCTGTTTGGAGTTTTGACCAGATGACCCATTGTGGTTCCTTCCAGCTTTATCCATTTTGTAATTTCCCTTGGTTTTCAGGTAAAAATGTGAAAATATTTTGTTTACAATTCCACATTTAAGACTACTTCTTTCAGCTTTTTTGGGGGTGTGTCATTTCTGTCCAAAAGCTGACTCTATTTTGCCTGAATCCAAGAGTCTTAAGTTTTAAATTTCAAGCAGCAGTTCTGGAGTATTACTTCTTCCACAGCTTTTTCTCTGTAAGTTACGTAGCATAAAGTGTAGATGCTGGACACATTAAATTCCCTGTGGATTTGCTTTCTCTATGAAAAAGTTTGAAACACTTGGGGCTGTAATTTAGCCAGGTGTGTGAGAATAAATTCTCAGCCTCAGTTCTGTAAAGTGCACATTCTTTGTTTTGCCCCTCTTAGAAAGCATGTGTGTGAGAAACTCAATGAAACTGAAACTGATGACTGAATAACTGAATTTTATTTATGCTTTTCTCATCAAACCTGTGCCTGGTGACCAGAGAACACAGTTCTTTGCCCAGAGGTTTATGCTGGAGAAGGCTGCTGCTGTATGAGGATCTTCATAATTTGAAATGAAGCACATTTGTTTCCAAACCCCTGAAAAGGAAGCAACAGGCTTTCCAGCACTGCTGCCTTGTGCTGGGATTTCTGTTTGGGTGGGGCTGGGTGTTATACTGCTGGCCATGAATATGTATTGCATTGCCATTGTACTGAGTTCACTGATTAGGAGGGTTTAACATTGTTTTAAATGCTGTAAATGGTTCCTCTTGGTTTTGTGGGGCGCTGAAGTGTTTGTGTACCTGTCTGTTGGGATTTCATCTCTATTAAACCAGAATATTTAAGTGCCTCTAGTCAGATTTATGCTGGTGCTGTCCCTTGTGCCTGTAGTGTGAGGCAGGGATGCTGCTAATGATTCGATTACAGCAGCTGAAAGGGAAATTTTCCCTAAATCCTCTAGGCCAGGCACAAAGCCCTCCACTTGCTGGAGCATGCAGTTGTGTATGTGTTCCCCTGTTTTCTCAGTACAGCCAAACATCTGAGAACCAGGATAAAGCCTTGCTTTGTGGGACAACCTTTGTTACCCCTAAAATCCTTCCTTTTTTTTTTTTTTTTTTGTCTTTGCCAGGTGTGGCTTTTATAGATGGACCAAATGTGTGGCCACTGGTGAGAATCTATCGAGGTGGCTTTCTCCTGATAGAATTCCTCTTTCTCCTGGGTATCAACACATATGGCTGGAGACAGGCTGGAGTCAACCACGTCCTCATCTTTGAACTCAATCCCCGCAGCAACTTGTCCCATCAACATCTCTTTGAGGTGAGCAGGAGGGATTTGAGAGTGGCTGAGCCATGCTGGGGATCAGCAGGATAAATCCTGCACTGTTTCCTGGCAAGGACTCCTAATACAATTAGAAGAGGAAGTTGCTCAAGTCTGATTAGATTACAGGATTGAGCAGTGCTCTCCCTTTTCTTCTAATGAGAACACATTGCAGGTTTCAGGCTGTGTTTTCATTAGGTATCTGTGTGTTTTGGTTTTTTTTCCCCTGCAGATTGCTGGTTTCCTGGGTGTTTTGTGGTGCCTGAGCCTGCTGGCATGTATATATGGTAAATTCACCTACATCCCCATGCAGGTGAACCCACTCATCTTGTATGGCTTCATGTTGCTTTTTCTCATCAACCCTACCAAAACCTTGTATTACAAGTCCCGTTTTTGGCTGCTCAAACTATTGGTAAGTGTCAAAGCTGGTTGAAATAAAATATTATTTTTTTTTTAATTCTGTGGCTGAGCAGTAGCTGTGAAGTGTATACAGGTGTCACTAACCCTCAGGAAAAAGGGATGCTGAGGGATGCTGGTACCATGGAGATTTATAGAGCAGGCCTGATCAGATGTTGACTGCAGATAGTTTTTGAGGATGGATTTGCAGAAGCATATTCTGGTTCCTGTACCATTGACTTGTTAACCTTCCTATAGACAGCTGCTTACAAACTTTTGCATGTGTGGAAACCCTTGGATGTCTTTGCTTGTTTATTCCTTAACCTAGTGAAGCAGATTGATTAGATGTCCAGTGCTCTAAGGCAAGGCTGCATGGATTCTCCTCAGCTCAAACTGGGATAGTGCCAACATTGAGAGGGTTAACTGATGGAGAGAGCATTTGAAAATGTTACTACCTATAAAATTATGTTCATGGGTGGGGTTTTTTCTATTTGTGCTCTTAAACCAACTCTTTGTTTGAGTCTGAGCTCTTTATTTTCCTGTAAGATAAGTCTGGTAAATTCAATGTAAATATGTGTGCTGCTTCAGTGTTCCAGTTATAGGTGGGAGCTCTTAAAGAACAGTTTTCAGACTTGCAGAGTGACTCATGAGTTTGTTCCCAAATGACTGTTTATATGCTCTTCCCCACCCTGTGCACCCTTTTAAATTGGCTTTAATCAAGCTGATTCTCCTGATACCAAATTTTGCTGGCACTGCTCTGAGAGCTTTGGGCAGAAGAGGGTTTGGCTGGCTGGTTTTCTTCATAGAATCATTTTAATGCCAATTAAAACAATTAACTTTATCTGGAACACAGCAGAGATGAGGCACAGCATCATTGAGGACGTGTGTGCAGGTGCACACACAGTGAATTATCCTCTGTGTGCTCACCTCTGTTATTTGATTTGCTGGCTTGCTGCTATCCCAGCTTCTTCCTTTGTGCCTTCCAGCACTCAGCCATCCCTCACAGAGGTACCTTTAGTCCCAAGCCTCATTAGTCTGACTGCTGTCCCCTGGTGTGAGGGGAAGCACTGGATGTGCTTTAACCACATGAGCAATATCTGTGCTAATTTACCTTAATATCTTGCCAGGGTGAGATTCTCGGTCTCCACAGAGGCTGTTTGCAGCTCCTGCCCTGTCCCAGTGATCTCCAGACTATGCTGCAGTCTGAGATAGAGTTGTGGGATCATGGAATGGCCTGAGTTGGAAGGGATCTTAAAGGTCATTGAGTTCCAACCCCTCTGCCACAGGCAGGGATGTTTTCCATGATCCCAGGTTGTTCTGAGCCCTGTCCAGCCTGGCCTTAGGCACTCCCAGGGATGGAGCAGCCACAGCTTCTCTGGGTAACCTGGTCCAGGGCCTCACCACCCTCAAAGGGAAGGATTTTTTCCTAATATCTGGTCTAAACCTAAGCCATTCCCCCTTGTCCTATCACTAAATGCCCTTGTAAACACTTCCCAACAAACCTTAAAACTGTGCTGTTCACACAAAATTATGTTTGGTGAGCATTTTTCTTCCCATGCTTCATATATTTTATTTCCAGCCAAAACAAAATCTGACAATATCAGGTGTAGCAGAGCATTTCTGGCACTTTCAATTTTTCTGGAACCAAATCAGGGGCGTGCTTGAGTGTGCATTTCCTCATGGATCTATGAGGCTTCTTGCCTCCACCTGTGATCAACATCAACTGCTTGTTGGGGGTGGGATCTCTTGTGCTAATCCCTGAGGGATGGAGATTGGCATCAGAATTGATCTTCCTCTGAATGCAAAGTTATTTAGCGTGTAGTAAAGTCTAATTCCCCTACCAGGCTCTTCTTTCTTGCCTGTGTGCTTAGGTGAGCATTCTTTGTGCCTTTGCTGGCAGGTGAGAAGCCCCTGAGTGCCCCTGTGTGGGCTGGGGGAGCAGCTTGCTGGGAGGAATTGGATCTGAGCTCAGGGAATGTCCCTGTGCCCACGCTGTCTGCAGGAGATGAATGGCCACACCAGAGCAGGGAGCCTGGACTGAGAGGTGAAAAGCTAGCAAGTGTTCAGCTCAGATGTCTGGCATCTCAGCACAAATTAAAAGTGCAGGGATCAGCACCAGGAAGTCTCTGCTCAGGCTGTGGAATAGCTGACAGAGAATTGCAACTGGTTATTGAAACTGAGGTGCAGCTCCAGCTTCTGGTGTTTTAGGATTTTATCCTTATGTGGAGGATGTTGCAGACACTTCTCAGCTGTGGTACCTTCACTGCCAGCACCCCTGGAATTGGGGCTGCTGCTCCAGCTGTGCCTGGGCAGCAGGCAGGAGCCACAGTGGCAGCTCAGCTTCTGAAGGAAGGCTGGCTCAGATGCCAGTGCCAGATATGTCCTGGATCTATCTGTTGACTCCTCCTGAGCTGTAACCTGTAGGTGGAAAACTTCTACTCTGTTTAAAGTTTTATGCTGTCACCTGGCAGTGCTGAAGTGCCTCTCTCTAAATTAAATAACAAGAATATTACTATTTCTTCTTTTCTGTTTTGTTTTGTTTTTTTAGGGAGGTCTGTCTGTAAAGCTACTTTCACATTTCATTTGCTTAGCTAGTCTTTGTTCATGGACAAAACAATGTCTACAATGAAACAGATCAAGGTTGTATCAGGGAGTGTTGGGAGAAGAGAGGAAAGAGGTTTTGCAAGGGAAGGCTGGTGTGTGGTTTTGACCTCTGCAGAAGCTGTTCTGCAGCTGGGCATCTTTGAAGACAGTCCTCCCTAAAGGCTGCCCTTGTTTGACCCTTGGGAATAGGTGCCATCCAACATGAGCATGGAGCATTCTGGGTCAAGATCCATATCTGCTTCGTGCCACTAACTCTTCATCCCCTATTTGGCTTTGCAATTTTAGGAGCAGAGCCTTTAAATCTGTATTACAGGCTGATAGGGATGTGTCAGTCCTTTCCTGGGTTTCTGGAGCTGTGCACCCTTCAGGTTAATGAGGAGAGCAGTAGAAAAGATCAGTGTTAGCCTGTGCTTTCATTAATTTAAAGGTTCATAAATCCTGGAATGACCGGATGGGCTGGTGCTGTCTCAGTGAGAAATTGGCCATTAGTAACCATAACTAACTGGGTAGGGAGGGGGGTAATCAAAGGTAATGGAGCAGAAAACTGCTGCTCAGGCTTAGAGGGAAAGTGGACTGGGATTGAGGGGGAGTCCAACTGACAGTCAATAGGATTTCCTCTGCCCTTCTTTAACCCTTTCCCTGCTGGAGGCATTGGCAGACCCAGTAACAGCCTCACTGTCACAGCTTCTAACACCAAGGAACAACTCATGAGTTAAGTAAACCAAGGCATGACCAGACTAATGGCTGTGCTGAGGGTCTAAATCCAGCTGGCATTAAGTGTGAGGGGGAAGGTAAGTGTGGAAGATATCTGTAGACATGATGTAAGTATCTGAAAGAAAGTGCTGATCAAAGTGAGGGGCAAGAGAGAAATGGAGCTGTGTAGAGCTCTTAAATGGAGACTGGAACTTTCTGGGAAAGATCTTGGTTGTAGGAGACTGGGCTGCTCTGCCAGTAAAAAACAAAATGCTGGGAGGGCACAGGAATAGATGCATACAAAAGCAGGGAAGCAGGAACATTCTTTGTACTGCAAGTGAGGAGACAGTTATCCTTTTTTGGAGCAAAATGTCAGCAATAAATCTTCAAGTGTTTCTGTTATTTCCATATTTGCTCAGTTCTGTGATGTGCTGCCACTGCATTTGGATGCCTTTGACACAGCCATGAATTATTCCTGCTTTGTTTTTCCCTGACAGTTTCGAGTATTCACTGCTCCCTTCCACAAGGTGGGCTTTGCAGATTTCTGGCTGGCTGATCAGCTCAACAGCCTGGTGGTGATACTTATGGATTTGGAATACATGATCTGCTTCTACAGCTTTGAGGTTCAGTGGGAGGACAATGCTGGACTTCTGGCAGATACAGGTAGAGTAATCTGATGAGCCCTGGGAATGTGGTCAAAATGACCTGAAAAGCACTGAGCCAGGCTACTTCCTAATTGTCTGTTTTAAAGAGGATTATTAATAGTACAGGAAACTGAAATAATTGGCATTTCTTGTAAACGTGGCATTAGAGAGATTCTCCTCTTTCTTACTTCCATCCAGAGAAATGGAATTTCACATCAGAGTTCATTTCCTAATCCAGTCATTTGGCCTGATGTGTATATCCATCAAAAAATTTAGACACAGCGCTCCTGATTGGAAAGAGAAATCCACTTTGCTGGCATTGTTGGTTTATTTCATAGTAGTTTAACCATGTAGTTTGCCTTTAGCCTTTTCCTGTTGCTCATCATGAGAATCCTGAGCTTGTTAAACACAGCTTTCTGTGCTGTAGCCTGCTTCTTATGGGCTTCATCACAGCACTCTGAAGGAAAAGGATGGAGAAGCTCCTTGGTGCCACCTCTTACTCCATTTGAGCTGATGCTGCTCTGCCAGGGCTGTCCATGCTCTGTCTTCTTTTCTAGCCAGAAGGAACAAAGAGCTGGAATGTGAATTTTGGCCTTCCCAGTGGCAAAGCAGTACCTGTCTCCTCATGGATGAGGCTGCTGACTTTCCATTTTAAGCAGTGACTGCTGGCAAATTGTATTGTCTGATGGTTTTGACACTTGCTGAGAGAATTTGCTGTATGCTTCAATAAGCATCAGTGTTCACTTTGTTCTTCCAATCTGTCTGATCTTTCCCTTCCTTTTAAAAGACAGCGTTGTGAGCAGCTAAATATTTACTTATTAAAAATAAAATTCAAATACATAAAGCAACTGTGTGCATAACAATTTGTCCTCTTCCAATATGAGCAGTGGAATGATAGCACGGTGTTTTGGGGTAAATATCAGCTAATAATGTGTCTCCCTTAGTGTGAATAAGAAACAAATGAATGTTAGGCTGCAGGGTGTTTGGTTTGGATGTGCTGAGTGAGACAGCAGAAGAATATAGAGTTCTTGGGGAGTTCCAGGAAAAACTGAGGGTTTCCTGGTCATTGCCTTAATAAAAAGAAGGCTTTCAAACATGGAGGAAAGAACACAATGGCATTGTGGTGTGGTTACTTCTCATCCCAGTTTTTGAAGCCAGACTTGAAGCAAAGCCTTGGCTTTGCTTTTTAAAAAAGAGAGCGAAAAACGCCAAACCTAGTTCCATACTGAAATATGTTTTTCCCTGTTGCAATGCACAAGGAAAACAAGTCAAAGACATCTTGGGCAAAGCAGCCTTTCAGAGCTGTCCTGCAGAGTTTCTGAGTGCTCTCCCATTTATGCACAAAAATCCAGTGTTGAAAACCTTTGGTAATTCCATCCTTAATTTGATTATTCACAGTACCGCCAACAGCACTGAGCACATTTAAAAATAGATGATTTCTAATCTTGCATCTTAGTTATACTGGCAGGACTGAGGGAATTAGGTGGTGATCTGTCTGGATGTGTTACTGATGCTGTGTCACCTGAACACCTCCAAGGTGGAATATTGAGCTTCAGGATACTTTGGGCTTCTTGCTGTTTGAGTGCCTCAGTACTGGAACCGCTGCACTAAAACAATATTGCAGACAGGAAGACAACAACAGTTCTTAAACTAACAGCTTCAACTCGTGTTTTTCTTGCAGATAATCAGATTTGTAACAGCTACTCCTACGGAGTGAGAGCAGTTGTCCAGTGCATCCCTGCTTGGTTGCGATTCATCCAGTGCCTGCGCCGTTACCGCGATAACAAACGGGCCTTTCATCTGGTTAACGCTGGAAAATATTCCACCACCTTCTTCGTGGTGACATTTGCAGCCCTCTACAGCACTCACAAAGGTATTGGTGGTTTTGGAGAATCCTCTGCAGCTCCTGGCATTTGTTGTTTTTTTTTACACAAGAGAAGCTCAATCTGGCATCATGTTGAAGTGTGAGCTTCTTGTGTTTTGGCAGCTGGAAATATCTCTGGGGAGAGGCAGGGGCCTGACCAGCTTGTAAAGATTGTTTCAAGATCTTATTTTAAGTGGTTTTCACATCCTTGGTCTGCTTAGGATTGCACTTAGGGAGCAGGGGAGGGAATTTTTAGGATTCTCTTTTGAAAGCTGGAATGCCTGTCAGGTTTTACTGTGAAGGGAAGTGAATGGGAGGGAGATTGATGAGGAAGGGGACAGCTCAGCAAATACTTCTCCCTTAACATTAATGAATATTTAACCTGGATCATCTAAATAATCGGTCCATCATTCCTTTATGTCAAGGAATGTGCACAGTGCCAGGAAAAAAATGCTCTCTCTGATTTTTCTGTGTGATTCTATCCATGTTTTTTCTGCAGCTGGTAAGGAGTTGTTTCCAATCCATTTAACTGCAGATTGAGCTCTGATCCCTGAAGTTCCTCATCTCCCTGGAAACGACAATTACTCGATTTTACTCTTGTTCTGAAGGAAAAAGCTTTTAGTTTCTGCACTTCAGGCAGTCGCCCTGCCTTTCATTGTTCTGAAGCCCTAAAAGCTCTATTCTTTCATTGGAGAATATCTCCCTTCTATATATCCAGGAATTAGCAACCACACACAGTCGTGAGCAATTACTTAGCCTGGAATATTCCTGTGGTGAGGCAGGGAGAAGTGTTGAAGGCATGATTCTAGTTAACATGCTGGGTTTTTTGGAGGGGTGGCAGGGTTGTTAGAGACCTTCCCATGGCCAAGAAATGTCTGTTTTGACATAGCTGAGCCCGGAGTCACACTGATGATGTTTGTCAGGCCTTGCATGTTAGTGGCAGGGAGGGGCAGTGGCCCAGGCTGGCTGGAGGCTGGGAGCTGAGCTCTGTGTCCAGGGCTGCTGGTGTGGGAGCATCTCTGGGAGCACCCCCTGTGCATCTCCTCCCTGCTGCCATATCCCTGAAGCTTGTTGCTGTTTAATTTGTTTGCTCAGTGACATTCTGCAGCCCTGCAGTCCAGTTAGTCACCAGAGGCTGGGATGAGGCACAGATTGCCTGGCTCCAGAGGCACTGCTTACATCTTTTGTAGCTGCTCTGGGGAGGCTGACTAATGCTGCTGCCTCCCTCAGGGGGGACACATTGCCAGAGTCTTCAGTTGGGGCAGGGTTGGAGCCAGGAGGAAAGCCAGCCTCTGTCAAAATGTCCTTTTGAAGAGTTTGACCTCTTTCCACTGCCCTTGAAGTTTTTCATCCACGCCAGCGTTGCTACCCCGGCTCTGGTCACTGCCACACATAACTGGTGTCCCCTTTCTCAGTCTGGCACAGAATGGGCTGTAATGAGGTGTTTATGAGCATTGTTCCAGTTGCTGTGAGATGTTCCTGACTCCCAGTTTTTGTCTGTCCAGTTTTGTTAATGGCATGTAGTTGTTTGTGACATTTAAAAAAAATTTTGGAAGCCTTTGGAAATTACACGTTAGCACAGATTGTAAATGTCACTGTGCTGGGCTTTTCAGAGGGGCTTCCTAAAGCCCTGGACATGTCCCCTCAGGCCTGTAGGTCTGTTCCCATCCTGCCCTAAGCACACTTTCCAGTGTGCTGTACCTGTTAAGAAGCCAATTTTATCCAAGTGCTTTACATAGATTGCCAGTTTGTTTGGAGCTTGGAATCAGATGGTCTATCATCAAGCTGTTAGGATGCTACTGTTGAAAATAGATGTGCTGCTCGCCCACACCTTCTCTGTGTCTGCCCAAGGATAGCAAACAGCCCTCTCTTACCTGCTAAACATCTGCTGGGAACAGCTGTGTGTTCTGAAGAAAGCACTGCCCAAAACAGGTGTCAGATTGGTGAAGATCCTTTCTCCTCAGACCTGCTTTAAATTCCCGTGACAAACCTGTTTATTTCTGTGGTATCAAGAGTTTTATTTTAGCTGCCTTCCATTCCTGTCCTTGCAAGCCTATGATTTACCTTCTGGGGTGGCAGCTTCTGGCTGCCAGGAGAAGAGGGCAATCCCTGGCCTTTCCTTGGGAGGTTGGATGAGGGACACCAGTGGCTGTTCTCCACTTGGGAGCCTGGGGACATCACAGCCCTCTGAGAAGTCTCATCTTCCTCCCTTCATTTGAGCACTGGATAATGTGTAGCTGCTCTGTTGGTTTTAGCTGGTGCCTGCCAGTGGTGTGAAGATGGACTGTGTGGCTGGGGGGGTTTGCTGGTGTGGAAAGCAGCTAATTCATACACACTGCACTGGCAGCACTCTGTGTTTTCCTGTGAATGCTGCTGGAAAACAACTCCAACTAAACAAGTGTACAAATGCCACCTTATTATGTTTAAGTGATGTTTCTGTTCTAGTTTTGCATAGTATTCCCTACTCCAAACCCCCCCAGTAGCACCATGTACTGTGGGCTCTTGGCAAATATCCTTTTTTCCCCAAAGTATCCCTGTTTAATAATTCATATTGCTCAGGCAGTACATAATTCCAATTCTTTCTTCCCTCAGAGAAGTAATTTCTTGCTTTCCTTCCCTTGGATTTAGATGCAGGGTGCAATTTTCTCTGCTAATTGCAGTTTGGATGTCAGAGTGCTAAGACAGCAAAGTGAATTCTGTTAGATTTTTGCTCCAAAACTTGCAATGCTGTTGTTCTGGGACCAGACCAGCTTTACAGGGGTAACTCCAACCTGTCACCTTGCTATTCAGGTATCACTGGGGTTAGTGAAGCAAATGGGAGAGGAGTTATCCCAGAACAGAATACTGGCACAAGTAGATGAGTGCAGACACAGCCGCGTCTCAGGGATGGCAGCAACAACACGAGGACAACTGTTGCTGAGTTCCCAGAGGAGGAATTCTCAGTATTTTTATCTCTCCCAAAGGAATGGGAAGCAAAGGCCATGTTCTGTAAATATAGTGCTGTGGGGTGTGTTTGCTCAGGCAAATGAGGCATGGCTGTAACTCAAAGCTACCTGGCAGCCGGGTCCCTGCCCGCTCTGTCCCTTCCTTCCCACCCCTGCTTTGCACTAAGGAGCTCAGTGCTGGCATTAAGTTCCCTGCCAGTGCTGAGTAGCTTTTCCCAGAGGCAGCCAACAGAGTATAGCATTGCCTTATTTAATCCCTAGGGAAACCTGCATGCTGCTGGGGAAGCAGATGATTAAGCCCCAGCCTGCGGCGGAATATTCACCCCGAGCGCGGCGTTGTTTTCACACGCAACTGCTTCTGCTGTGTTTTCACTCTGCCAAAAGCAAGATGTGCTTTGCTTGATGAGAGCACCACTAAAGCAGCTCCCACTTCAGTCCAGTGTATCACAGCATTTGTAGAATCATAGGGTGGTTTGGCTTGGAAGGGAGCTTTAAAGATCATGGAGTACTTTACACTATCCCAGATTGCTCCAAGCCCTGTCCAGCCTGGCCCTGAGCACTTCCAGGGCTGTGTTCCAATGCTTCTCTGGGCAACCTGTTCCAGGGTCCCACTACCCTCACAGGGAAGAATTTATTCATAACATCCAATCTAACCCTGCCCTCTGTCAGTGTGTAGCTGTTTTTCTTTGTCCTGTCACTCTGGAGCCTTGTCCGAAGTTTTTCTCCAGCTCTCTTTGGGTCCCTTTAGGCACTGGAAGGGGCTCTAAGGTTTCACCAGAGCCATCTGGTCACCACTCCAGGCTGAACACCCACAGCAGGGGTGCTTCATCCCCCTGAGCATCTTCATGGCCTCCTTGGGACTCACTCCAACGGGTCCACATCTTCCTTACAGCAGGGGGATCCCAGAGAGGAAAATCCCTTCTTGTCTAAATTGTGCTTGCATTAAAAAAGGCACAGTGACATCTCTGGAATAGCCAGCTTTGGTTTCACTCCTCACTCAGACCTGACTCAGGCTGTGTAGAATAGAGTTGTTATATTTAGATGTTCTTGTGTTGTACTACTCAAGGGGTGCTGGTCACTTATGAAGCTTTAGTCATGATTTATGCTCCAACTTCATTCCTTTTAAAATGACACATTGTGGTTTTGTTGCTGACAGTTTTCTCTCACCTTGATGCAGCTTACTCACATGGTGTCATTGGGAATACCAAAATATAGATTTGACTTCTGTGCTTGAAGAACTGAGCTTCTTGAGTGCCTCTCTTTCATATTTTCTTGGTTTTTGGGATTTGCTGTTTCGGTGTGACTATTTCTTTTTACCTTGCTATTGGCTGTGTGGGATTTTGTCCTGTAACTGAAAGGCAGGATGGTTTATGGACATTGTCAGTTTGGTTAACACACCTTATTCAATGAAATCTTTGTGGTCTGAGTAGTATCCTGCTATTTATTAACCTCTGAATTATTCCAGAGTTAATCCATGTGGTCTGGAAACTTGAGTAAGCATCTCCTTTTCCATCCTGCTCCTATGGTTTTTCCAGGTATTCCAAATGAGCATGCTGAACAGTTGTCATTGGCTTGGGGTGCCCTGGAGATCCCTAGGTTGGTCTAAGATAATGGAACTGCCATGCACTTTCTCATTAAACAGCCCAGGAAATTGGCAGTAATTAAAAATACGGAAGTTAACTAAATAGGGCTGTCTCTGAAGAGCAGGAGTGCTTCTGACTGTGCTCTCCCCATCACTTCAGAAACAGGCTGCTCTGCAGTAATGTCTAATTTATGCTTTTTAAAGGCAGCCCTAAGAGAAAAGGGCCAGGGAATAGAGATGTGGAGTGTCAAGGCAAGAGCCATCCTGTGATTAATGGCTTTTGCAGGAAGGTGTTGGAGCATCCCTTATTAATAGAGAGGTTCAGCCAGGTGTACCAGAGGAAGATGAATGGGGAATGTGCTGCTTTTGGAAAATGCAGTGGAAGATTCCCAGGTCTCATATTTGCTGCCCACTGCTCAGTGTGGCCAAAGCAGTGACACCACATCAGGCTGGAACAGACCACAGGTTCTCCCATGGTCTGCTCCCATGCAGGCTGGGCACAGGCTGGGGTGACATCCTGCTGTGCCCTGGGGGCTGCAGGGGGTACCTGGCTGCACCTGAGCTCTGTGGGCAGTGGGTTGTGTCACTGTCATTCCTGTGTCAGAAGCTGCAGGCAGCAGCCCCCGTGGAGTGAGGCTGCTGGTAGGTGGGACAGGAAAGCATTGTGATCCTGCATGCTGACAGCAGGAGACAGTGAGGTGATGTGAGACTGGGACTATAATGACATCAGTGCAACAGTGTATAGTCCCCCAACTGAGATAGGTAATTTCATTCTTAGGGGCTGGGGCAGGGCAGATGAAGTGAACATGTGAAATTTTTGTAAGCACAAAACTTAAAAAAAATAAATCACAAAAGAATGAAGCGGGTAGTATTTGTGAGATCCTGTTCCCTCACTTCTGTGTTGGTACAACACCTCCCATCTCTCCCCCTCTTCCTCAGTGCTGAAAGAGCTGTCAGCATTTGATTTAGGTGTCACAAGAGCCTTACAGAGTGCTTGGATTGACCTCTTGAAGTAAAACAAACTTTGTAATGGGATTAACTGGCTTCTTTCTTAATACTTGCCATTTTCACATGCCTTCCCTTAGCACAGCACACTGGCAACTCCAGCAGGATGATTATTGGGAGCCAAAACATGCAGTCTGTCACATTGCTGTGAGCTAGGATGAGTTTTTGTCTGAAACCCTGTCATCCCGTGCCCAGGAGGCCTCCAGTAATGAGTTGTGTTCATTAGGCAGTCTTTCTGATCCTTTCCATCAGAGCAGCAGTGGTGTCATTAGTGAGGAATTGGGGAGGCATTGCCCTGGGCAAACATTGCTCCTGCTGCCCTCTGACCTCCTCACAGCTTTGAGGTGGGGCTCTGTGGTACCCTGGTTTCTCCTGGGTTCCTGATTGCTGACACCCATCCTGGGGATGGAGGAGCCAGGAGGAGTGAGGACATCCCAGGATGGAGCAGCCTGCCAGGGCAGAGGTGCTGGGAAGGGAGTGGGGAAGGGGAGCAGAGACAGAGCCCCTGCTCGGTGGGGAGCCTGGGAATGGGAATTCAGAGAGATTTCAGCAACTCCCTGCTCACAAATGAGGCATGAAACCCCACTGGGGAGTCTTGCTGTGCTTCGTGGGTCTGCAGATGTCGAGTGGGACAGGGGTGGTGACCTCAGCACCCCACAGCTCCCTGATCCCTGGTTTGCTTTCTCAGCTGAGAGGAGATGGGGATTAATTGCTGGGGTTTGGGAAGTGGACCAAGAGTACTGTTGTGTCACTTATTATGCCTTTGTGTTAAAGGTGGCTGGGGAAATGGGAATACTAATGAAGGAGGTGTAAGTAAAAAGGGTGACCTACTGATACTTGATTTCACAGGCACTTAAGGGGGGGGAAGCCTGACCTTTCTTTAATGGAACATCTTAAGAAAAGCAAGTGGCTGCATTACAAGCAATAGTCCTGTCAGATACACACAGGTCTGGAGTCTGCGGTGGTGCAAAAATATAGGAGATGTAATCAATTTTTCTCTTTTGCTTTTGAAAGAAGTAAATTTTGAAAGGATCTGCTTTTGGATGTCAAAGCACTATAGAGGTAGCAGATTACATTGTGTCCCCATCTCCAGACTGTCCATCAAAGGCCCTCATTACCATGCTATTCATTTCTGATTGTGAATCCTGATATTCTTATTAGTGAGACTTCTGGCAAATGCTTTTTGGAAACCCCATCCTTCTCAAGGTAGCAATTAAATTTCCTTAAGAACACTTCTCAAAAGTACCAGAAAAGAACCAGCTCAAATCTCAGCCACAGCTGATATGCTTCCTCCTGTTTGCAGTTAAATCACACTTGTCAGTTTGAGAGGTACAAAACAGGAGTTTGCTGCCCTGTCTTGAAATTAGACACAAACCAATGCAAACCTGCAGAGGGTTTTTAATCCAAACACAATTTGGGGATTTCCCTACTGTACAAATGTAGACTTTTGGCTAGAAGAAGATATGAGCTGTTGCCTCTTGACAGTTCTTTGCTGCTGCTTTGCTTAAATTGTGCCCGGAGGCGATTGCAGAGGTTTGCACAATCCAAGGGAAGGCTCTTACAGAAGAGTCGGTGTTCAGCAGAGCCCATCAGCACACGATGGTGAGTCCTGCCTCTGTGGGTTATTTTTGCCTTTTAACTGCATTAAGTCCCCTGTCATGTCCTGGCTGTGCCATTGATCAGTGCTAAACAGCAGGACGTGCTGGCTGGGCAGAAAGGCAGCACTACCCGCTCATTAAGATATCTAATTACTGAGGGGAAAGGTAATGCTGTGCTTCCAGCACTGAGGTGTTAGACAAATGCTTGGGGATGTCACTCTGATGGCAGTTCTTATGTAGATAAGTCACTTCTGGCTGTCACCCTGCTCTGTGGTGTGCTGGGATGGAGTTAATGGGCACACACCATCCCTAGGCTTGCACACTAAATACATTTGTGCTTTGCTTCTGCTTAAATCTGACTGAGGCTGCATTTGGCAAGCCTGGACTGAGAGTTGGTTGGCAGGGTAGTCAGTGTTCTGTGTAGCAGGGCTTACCTGGCTGTGTTCCCTGATAACCTCCTGCTTCCTTTTATCAGAGCACTCCCCATCAGCACAGCCCACGGTGGGTGACACACCAGGAATGCTTATCAAGGGCCATTGTGCTCTTATCCAGCCCTTCAATAATACATGGCATTGATTTCTGCTGTGTTGAATACTATATAGTGTTTACATTGCCTGGAATAATTCAGCAGGGTAAACAGATAGTATTCTTTGGAGGTAAAGTCAATATTAACAGCTTTTGGGAGAGCACTTGCTGTCTCTCTTTGATGGAAAGCAGCCTTTTCTCTTGCCTGTGCTTGGAGGGGGTGTAATTTCTGCAGAGCAGTGTTCCCTCAGAATGCCAGTCAGATACTGTGGCCCCTGGGGCTGGTTTGGGGATCCAGGATATTGCCTATCAGCAGTTTTTGCAGGCAGTAAATTCTGCTGCTGCAAGTGCCTTTGGCTGTTTTCTAGGACTGTGGCTATTCACAGCTTCAGTTCAAAGGTGGAAGCCATCCATTATTTATCTAGTTGACCTTCTGGAGCAATTTGAGGTGTATTTGTGCAGAGGATCTGCTGGAATTGCATGTTATAGGGTAAACTGAGGATGCTAATGGAAATTCTGTGGTGAAGGCTGCAAACTGCTTCCCACAGGCTTTGTGGCAAGTGGAGACAGCTGGGCATTGTGGACTCAGCCTCTGGCATAACTGCACACCTCCAAGCTGCAGACATGGCAATGAGAGCACTGCAATCAGCCCATCCTCAGGCTTGGAGCTGCACCTGCAGCTTCAGAGGTTTTTTTTTGCTGGTGCTGTTTTGTCCTGCACGTGCTGCTCTGAATAGCAGCAGCTCAGGAAGTTGTTTGTGCTGGTGCCCTTTGGAGCATGGAGTAGGAAGGTCCTTTGTGCCTCTCGTGGGGGGAAGGATGTCACTGGTGCCATGGGGTATTGAAAACTTGCTCTTTTTTTCCTTCCTGGAGAGGTTGAGATCTGTCAGGTGTCCAGAGTGCTGCTCTCATCCAGAGACTCTCTCCCTCTCTCATGGTCTTTGGTGTTTCCTAGCACCTCATTAAACAAAGAAAAACCACATAGGATGAAACAGTTCCTGCTTAAATAGACCCTGACATCATCATAAATATGCAGAGCTCTGTATTGCTCCTGGAAAACCAGCAGGCCAGGAGCTGATGGAGCCTCTGGGCAGAATATGAATGCCTTGATTTTCTCTCCCCCTGAGCAGCAGTGAAGAGGGCTGCTAGGACCAGCCAGGAGAGACCCAGCTATAATTGCTTGCCTGGAGCAGTAACATATTTCTGCACACCAGCTGAATACCAATGAGGACAGAAGGAAGGAAGGTATCAAACAGAACTGCAGGCAGGAGGAAAAGGAGGATAAGTGATTAAAGGGAGGACTTGGAGGCCAAGATTGAAGACAATAGGCTAGTTATGATTAGGGCATTTTACCAGGGAGTGATTTGGGGTTTTAATGATTTTTTTCAGGAGCTGAATGTATTGCAGAGCTGGTTGGTGAGAAAGGGAGCAGGAGCAAGGGGCCAGCAGTGTGACCCCAGGTGCCACTGAAAAAGGCTACTGCAAAGACAGAGGCAGGGAGAGGAGAACTGAGCCCAGGATAACTTAACTGAAAGCAGGGACATCCTTTTGAGATTGGCAGGATTAAATTTCTGACTTGATGAGCCTTTTCCTTCCCATTTCTCCTTTCTGTAATTGCTCACAAGAACCTGTGCCACGTGCTCTGGGATGACCCTGCTTGAGCAGAAAGGTTGGACCAAGTGACACACTGTCCCTTCCAACCTGAGCCATTCTGGGATTTAGGTTTAAGCAGCGAGAAATCATCTTTCTCTATAATTGCCAACTTAGGATAGAGTTTTGTTCTCCCCTTGTGTGCTTGGAGATGATAATCAGGGGGCAGACTGGCCCCTCCATGAGCACAGCACTCTAGAGGAGGTGCCCTTTGCCCAAAGCAATGATTGCCTGCTCCTGCAGGACACGGCTCAGACTGCTGGCTGCACTGCCTTCTCAATGGCTGCTCCACAAAAGTGGAATAATACTCAGTTTATTTGAATTCTGTCCTTAAGGGAAAAAAAACACCAAAAAGGAACCTAACCCAAAGCAGCATGATGTAACTTTCAAGCCTAAGGTGAGAGAAAGCACTGCAGCCTCACAGGGTGTTTTGGAGCATTTTAGGTGCTTTGAAAGCACATACAACCCATGGATTGCCTCTGAATTATCCTTTAGGGTCTGATAGTGGGAACTAAACATGGAGATCTAATGAGCTAAAAATAATGCTGGAAAGAACAGGCTTAGTGTCTCATGAGTCACCGAATGTCAGCATCTGCCTTTTCTTCCTGAAATAATGTTGTGGAGGCTTTGGAGGAGCTGAGGTGGGGGGAATGAAACCTGGCAGTGCAGCCCTCATTGCTAAGCTCCAAAATCCTCACCTGTGTCCCTTTCTGTGGGCAGCTGCATGTTAAAAATAGCCAGGGAGAGGCTGTTTCCAGGCAGCAGCAGCAGCAGCGTTTGAGGTACCTGGGCATCCGTGAGTGCTGCTGCCAGGTGATGTCACAGCTCTGCAGGGACCAGGAGTGTGATGCTGGACCCGTGTCTTGGCCATGCAGAGCATGTGGGGTGTGCTCAGAGGCTTCCAGCCCTGCCCCAGGGCGAGGCAGCTGCTCAGAGCTGGGAGCTGCAGCCATCCCCTGCCCTCTCCCTGCACGGGCGGTGCAGAACAGGCTTTGCTGCATAAGTGGCGTTCAGAGGTTTGCCTTAGGGGGGTGTTTTGAGAGGGAAGGAGTGTGTGGGTTTGACCTATATCCTGCACATCATGTCCAGGAAGCCTGAAAGGCATAATGGGAGGAATGGACTCTCATTTTCACCTCCATTAATTTTATCGGATTGCCGCGTTACATTTAGTTCCTAATTGCTGGAAATACAGAGGGAAAAATTGCCCTGTTGCTCCCTGACTGATCAGCTACAGGGATTCTTTTGAGTTGTTTTAAAGCCACATTTATAGAAAAAGGTGCTGTCATGTAATATGGTGTTGGGCTTGGGCTGAAAACATCTTTTTTGTACTGGAAATGTTATTTGCTTTGTTAGAGAAAATCAGTGAATGAGCAATTGCTGAGGCTGCACAGAAAGGAGAGATTCCTGCTAGCAGCCAAGTGCAAAATGTCTCAGCCTTCCAAAGCATCATCGTGTGTTTTATTTGCATGAATTTTTTGAGCCAGCTTTTCAAAAGCAAACAGAAATACCAGCTCTGATCGTTTTTCCCCAGCCAGCTGATGTAGGGGATTGTAACTGAATTGAGAGAAGTGTAACCTTTCAGGGGGGAGTGGGAAACAATTCAGTTGGAAAAACGTATCCCCAGGTGAGCAGATGGTGGGCCCAGAGTCTCCTGCTTCAGAAGAGGAGCTCTGTAGGGGTATTTATAACTCCATACACAGCCTTCTTTAGGATTTGTATGTTTTAATGTACTGCTGCCTTTTCACTTGCCACCACAAGCTCTGAAATGGCTGGTGGTAATTCCTGTACTGCCCCTGCTCTTCAGGCTCTTGGTGCACTAATTCACAGTTGTTGATGTTCATACAAATGCAAATATTTTCTTACCCAACCCTCCAAGCTGAGCTCTCAGTGCTGTATTCTTTGTACAAGCACATGTCCTTTGTGAAATGTGGCCCTCAGCTTCCACCTGCTGTTCAGAGACAGAACGACAGCCCTGCCAGAAGTCCAAGGAAATAAAAATCATGGAATATGCTGAGTTGGAGCCCACAAGGATCCTGGAGTCCAGCTCCTGGCCCTGCACAAGACCATCCCCAAGAATCCCACCATGTGCCTCAGGGTGTTCCCCCAATGCTTCCTAAACTCTGCCAGGCTTGGGACTGTGACCACTTCCCTGGAGCCTGTTCCAAATACTAATGTAAACATCAATCCCAAGCGCTGAAAATTGCATGAGATTAAAGTGGAATTCAAATAACAATATAAAGCAGGTCCTGCTAAGGCTTTGGGTTTGGCTCAGATTAGTACCTGATGTGTTTTCCCAGAACTTGGAGAGAACAGGTGGTTTCCACTGCTCAAATGAGGCAGTTTGTAGCTGTTGTAAGAAGGGATGTGCTCTCATTTCTCCTGATGTATGTTGTTCTTCTCTTTTCCAGCTAAAAACCACAGTGACACCCAAGTGTTCTTCTACCTGTGGATTATCTTCTATTTCATCAGCTCTTGCTATACCCTCATTTGGGACCTGAAGATGGACTGGGGTCTCTTTGACAAAAATGCTGGTGAAAATACCTTTCTCCGAGAAGGAATTGTCTACCCACAGAAAGTGCGTATGCAGCCTGCTCTTCCCTTAGGACAGGCTTGTAGCATTGTAACCATTGCTGAGTTTAGGGCATTTTGCAGTTGGCATGGGGAGCATTTCAATGTTACAGCCTGGGATTGTCCAGCAGTAGAGCTGATTTCATTCCAAGTGATCATTTCTGTTCATTTTGCTTGAGTTTGAGCAGCAGATTCTGTAGCTTCCCAAAGACCTGATGAGGTGTTTTTTGGTGCAGAAGGTGTTTGTTGAGCTGTTTCATTCTTGTTGCCCCTCAGGCATACTACTACTGTGCCATTGTAGAAGACGTCATCCTGCGTTTTGTGTGGACCATCCAGATCTCCCTCACTTCCATGGAAATCTTTCCCTACGCTGGGGACATCATCTCTACTGTATTTGCCCCACTTGAGGTGTTCCGGTAAGGCTGCTGGGCTGAGCAGCTCATTTCTCTTGGATTTGTTTTCACATTTTGTTCTGTAACATGGGGGGGAAGCAGCTGGATCCTCAGAGGTGGAATATGCTGGTTTTTATTTCAAGGAGATCAGTATTAACAGGAATATTTAATCCAAACAGAGTGGGGGGCTCTGCCACAGTGTGGAGCTGAGTCCTTCACACTGAGTTTGCAATTCTTTCTGAACCATGACATAATCTTGAGGGGTTAGTTTTACCAAATTTCTCCTTGAAATTTCCAACTGAAACTTCACTCTATCCTCAAGTGGATTTCTGGTTTTCAAACCTCTGCATCTTTTCTAGAAGTTAATTTCTATTCTGCATCATCAGTTTGGATTCTGCAAGTTTCCAGGACCTTTAAACACCTTTAGTGTAGCTGGAAACCCACTCCCACAGCTTCCTGGGAAGAACTTGAAGCTGACCCTCACTCACATAGGTCCTGGGGATGGCCTTTGGCTTGTAATGCTTGGTACCTCCATGCTGTCCATATTAGGGCTGTCAGCATTAGGATAGGGAATGTTGTTCTGCAGAGGAAAAGTGTTGCAGCAGGTGCAGTTGTTAGTTACTGGATGTTTCTCCAGGTGCACATCCCATGCTTTGCCAAATGCCTGTACAAGGGGAGCTCAGTTGGTAATTCCCCCTGTCCTGGTTTGGAGGGCAGGTGTCTGCCAATAAAGGCAGGAGCTTCTCTTTGAAATGGAGAATGGAAACCCCCTCCCTCCAAATTATTATAATTTTGAAATTAAGAGGCTCTCAGGCAAAGATATGGGAATTAGGAATAACAGTTCTTTACTAGGAAAATTACAATAGAAATGCAGTATTACAAAGAACAATCCCAAACCCTGCCAGAGTCAGAATCCAAGCTGACACCCGTCAGTCAGTCAGGGTGGTGGCAGCAGTCCCATTCAATGGTGGCTGCATCCTCCTGCAGGGGCAGATGTGGTTCAGCTGGAGCAGTGCTCCTGGAGAAGGTGCAGTTTCCTTTGAAGGTGCAGGGATGATGTGGAAAGGTCTGGCTTTCCTCTGGAATCCAGTGTTAAGAAGGTCCCTTGGTGTCCAAAATCTCATTTTTTCTCTGGGTAGGAAAGGCTTGGCTGCTCCCCCTGTCTGGAGCATCTCCCAGTGGGATGATGGAATTTTATCAGTCATGCAGTGGGACTGAATGGGCCAGCAGCAGATGATATCTGCCTGGAGGGAGGATGGGCTGTGGAAAGATAAAGATGATTGTCCCAGCTGGTTTAAAGCTGGCCCATTAGCAGATAATATGTGCCAGGAGATCAGGGTCACTGCCCCACTGACAGAATACACATCCTGCATTGTGACCAACCCAAGGCACCCCTTTCCCTCTCCACGCAGGCGGTTTGTGTGGAACTTCTTCCGCCTGGAGAACGAGCACCTGAACAACTGTGGCGAGTTCCGCGCCGTCAGGGACATCTCGGTGGCGCCGCTCAACGCCGACGACCTGACGCTGCTGGACCAGATGATGGACCAGGAGGACGGCGTGCGCAACCGCCGCAAGAACAAGCAGTGGAAGCGCAGCCTGAGCGTGTCCCTGCGCAGACCCCGCCTCGCCTCGCAGTGCGTTCAGAGACCCTGCCCTGCCGCTGCTGGGGAGACTGGGATGGGAGACTGGGATGGGAAACTGGGATGGGAAACTGGGATGGGATCCATCACACAAATATTCCAGTTTTCAAGGCAGGACAGGTCCAGTTAGTAGCCGAGCGTGCCTCTCTCTGCTAGGGAATTAATCCATTAACATCGCTACTTTCTGCATGTTGGGGTTCTGAAACCATCAGAAAAGGGAGTTCCCTTTTTATAAGGCTCCCCTCCTGCAGAAATAGTCTGCCAGAGGTTGTAAATGCAACCTGAGGAGAGGTTGCCCTCAACCAGACATTTTGGGGACTTGTGAAAAAGAGGGAGAAGGGACTCTATATACCTCATAGTGACAGAAGGGGCAATGGTTTTAAACTGACAAAGGACAGGGTTGGGCTAGATATTGAGAAGAAATTCTCTGTGAACGTGATGAGACCCTGGCAGAGGTTGCCCAGAGAAGCTGTGGCTGTCCCATCCCTGGAAGTGTTGAAGGCCAGGCTGGATTTGGCTCTGAGCAGTGTAGTCTAGTGAGTGGCATCCCTGCCTGTGGCAGGAGAGTTGGAATCAGATGATCTTTAAAGTCCCTTCCAACCCAAACCACTCTATGATTCTGTATGATCCCAGTTGTTCTTTGGTTAAGGTTCATACATAAGATCTCAGACTCCTTCCTCTCTCAAATCCAAACACATACATGTTTTTTCTTCCCACCCATCATTCTTGCACCCCAAACGTTTCCTCACCCTGCACCCCAGCCCCTGAGCCTGCCCACTGTGTGTTTTTCCTGCAGTGCCTGTGTTGCTGCAGTGTCCTGTGTCCCTCCTGCCCTGCCCTTTGGCCAGGGAACACGCCCAGGCTCCTCAGGGATGCTGAGCACAGCTGGTCAGGAGTGTTGTGCAATCCCTGCAGCACTGCCTGGGAGGGGTGGGAGGAGGAGGAGGGTGTGCTCTGCCTCAGGGCTGTGCTTGGCTCTTAGGGACCAGTACCAGCAGCCTTTGGGCGGCTGCTAGAGACTGGAAAATGTTATGCAAAGGGAACACGGGTGGAATTCCCTCCAGCCATGCCCATTTCCCCCTAGACATGCAGTCAGTGCAGATGTGCCAGGCATATCCCTAAAGAACTCCTGTACTCCCTGCAGCCCAGCAGGAGGTGGGGCAGGAACATTCCTCTGGATCCTGCAAGGGTTTGGTGGAGTTCTGGGCGGGTGCTCCACAGCCAGCACTGCTGTGTGCTCAGCCATGTCACAGCCTGGCTGTAGGGGGCACAGGGGACACTGGCCACGGGCAGAGCGTGCCCAGCACAGTGTGGAGTGGGCAGTGCCACAGAAGAAGGATGCTGAGGGACAGCTGGGGCATCTTTACAAGGCTCTGCTATTCCCAGGGAGAGTGGGAGGGGGTGAAACTGTTCCAGTAGGTTGTTTATTTTCCCTCTGCATAAGAAAGGCTTTTTTTTTTTTTATCCCTTTTTTTTTCATTCCTCCAAGTGCACTGTGGGTTTGTCAGCGTGTCATTCCAGGAATTCCTTCTCCCCAGTGAGTGTTTTGTGTTCTGTTTTTTTGCAGGTCCAAGGCTTCTGACACAAAGGTATTGATAGAGGACCTAGCAAACGAAGTGAACACATGAGATGGCCACGTTCTCTTATTCCGCATCCTTTGTTTTCTCCTTCTGTTTCCCTCTTCCCCAAGTAACCCGAGCTCTGGTACAGATCCAGCTGAAAACAGGAGAAAACACTGAACATGTTTTCTGAGCTCTTCCAGACCAGATCCTATGGACTCCAACAAGCTCACTGTGTTTTGTTTCTTTTCTTCTGGGTTAATTTTAATGTTCTATTTTAAACAAACAAACAAACAAAAAATAAAATATTTTACTTTGTTTTGCCAATAAAGAGGACAGTTCAGGAAAGAAGGATTGTTTACAGTCTCAACAAGGACATACAAACCTTATCTGGATAACAAAGCATCATAGGGACTCCCTCATGGGACAGTGCTGAGAGCACACTCAGTTTCTGCTTGGCCCGGTTTTGACTGGTTGAAACCGGACTTTTTAAATCTGATTTTGGTGGTTTTTTTGGTTTTTTTTTCAGTTGTTTGTTTTTTTCCTTCATATCCAGCGCTGAGGCACTGGCTGCACTTGCAGGGAAAGTGCACTTAGAGCAGTATCTTCATTCATGAAGCTACTTTTTAATTTGATGTAACTTTTCTTATAATTTTTTGGAAATATGATGTATCTGTTGCATATAGTTTTCACATTATTTATGAAACTTAACAACCATATGAGAGTGATTTTGAGTCCTGTGCAATGAAGGTTGTAATGGTAAAATGAAGTGGGGAATGTAGATCTCCAACTCCAGGGTTGTGGGGTGATGTCCCTGCAAATACCCCTCTCGTGAGACAACTTGCACCTGTGTGTACCTTTCCTCTCTTTTACTCCTTTTTAATTTTATTTTAAGCCAAAGTTTCTCTTTCTGATATTTTTTTTAGTTGCTGCTACTGCTTCTGGGCATGTCTCTCGTGCCAGTTCAAAGCCAACTTCTCCATGTGTAAAAGTAGTGCAGATGATGCTGAGGAAAGGAGAGTTGGTTCCCACCAACAGCACAAAACACTGGGTGAACAAAGGCTTTGGAACTTCATTCTCCAGATTGAAAAGTACTTTTCCAAGCCTTGGGTGTGTCATGAGGGCATCTCAGTCTGAGCAGGGAGCTTTTCAGGAGTTCTCCAGCAGCCCAGCAAGTGGGACAAGGCAGGAGGTGACAGCTCTCATGGGACAGAGGTTCATCAGGCTGGGGCTCAGGAGTAGTGGTGTGTTACAGGGAGCATGGAAGGAGCTGTGGTGTGCCCATCTGATGGGGAAGGTGAGATGGAGAGCAGCTCTGGTGTAGCAAAAAGCCTCTGTTGGGCACTGTCCTGGTGATCTGCCCCTTGGCTCATCTCACTCTCCCAGTTGGGGAAGTGGGGTACTTGAGCAGACTTGGGTAATGGACAGCTGAGCAAATTATGTTGGAAGAGGGATGTGAATTCTGTGGCCTCCTGGGAGGGAGCCATGGAGGCCTCAGAGTCCTGTCATCCTTCAGCTTGTTCTCTCTGGTCTGCAAGGGAATGGTGGCACTGCTGAAGGTGGAGCCTCACTGGCTGGTGACACTTTGGGCAGTGGAATTGCAGGAATCTCTCCTCAGTGGCTGTTTGGTGGTGGTTCCCCTTGATCAGCACAGTGTCTGCCATGGCTGCTGTGTTGCATTTCCTCAGTTTGCCTGCTGTGCCCCCTGCTCAGAGGAACTGAAGAAGGAAACTTGATACTCTTCATTTAATTGGAAATAGATTAAACCCCGTTGTGGTGCTGCTCCTCTCATCTCCCTCTGTGTGGGGCTGCTCTGGTGGGAGCAGAGCCAGATGAGCTGGGGCTGTCCTGTCCATCTCCCCTGGATTCCTGTCTTTGCCTCCCTTAGGTCAGTTCATTCTTAAAATGGAGCATCCCATTCACATGGAAGTGGAGTCTGGGATATAAAGCCCCTTAAAATGTTTCAGGTTCCTAATCCATGTGTTGGTATTTCCAGCAGTGGGGACTGGAGACATCCCTGCCTGGGGAGGTTTGGGGAGGGCAGCTGCACTGGGAGGGAGGAAATCCAAAATTATTTGGATTCATTCAAATCAAGTAACACCACTAAAGGTGTTACCTTTAGCAAGTGGGTTTTTTATACAAAGAATCTGAGCTTTACTGGTAATTATCTTCCTTTCAGAGTGAAATTAAAAATACAGAGAGGTGGTGAGCAATTTGGTTTAATGGAGGGTGTCCCTGCCCTTGGCAAGGGGTTGGAACTCTGTGGTCCTTAAGGTCACTCCAAGCCAAACCATTCCATGGTTCTGTGATTTGGAAGTGATGCAGTCCCCTGGAGAACCCTGCCTTCCTCAGCTGGGCTGGGGAGGGCAGGGCAGGGCTGGGTGGCCTGTATCCATCTGTCCATCCCACTGCTGCACCATCCAACCCTCTGCTTCCCAGCCTGGTGGGAAGGGTTGGGTTGGAAGTGATTAAATTCTTACCCAAATCCTTGTGGGAAGCAGGAATTCAGTGTGTCCATCTGCTCTGCTCTTTCTCTTTTTCTGTCTTCACTGGAGGGAGAAGGGAAAAAAAAGGAGGTGGCATGCTGTGACGAGCTAACATTATCTCCTAAAATATAACATTGTCCATTTTGGCAGTGAGGGTGCTGTCTCAGGGGAAAGCAGCCTGAATTCCCAGAAGTGTGGCTTTTAAAGGCTCCTAGCTCCCAGCCCTGGCTCTGCCTGTTCCCTCCCTCCCAGAGATTTCTGAGAAATCAGGCGTGCAGATTCCTCCTGGGAGCGAGCACTAAAGCCAGGATGGCTCCACATCTACGAGAACATCTGGCCAATAAAGGGAGACCTAATGAACCAGAACAGATGGTGAGAGAAAATAGCCCCGTGGCTCCTTGGGAGCAGCAGGAGCAAGGGGAGTGGGGACATTCCCGAGGTGACTGCCTTTCCTGAGCTGGGTGGGTGCTTGAAAACACTCCTGCAGGGAGAGCAGTGCCAAAGGAGCTGAGGGGTTTATCCAGGGCTTCAGCTGTTGGGATGCAGCTGGATGGGAAGTGGAAGCTGAGGAAGGTCTTCAGACTCTAGCTTGTGATTCAGTGGAGGTTGAGTTGTACAGCTCTGAGGATGGAGTGGAGCTGCTTTGGGCTGGTGAAACCCATGAGGATGGTGCAGTCTAAGGAGAGGAGATGCCACACTGTGGCATTGGTGACTTTTAGAGATTCTCTTTGAACTTGCTTCTCCATGCTGATTCCCTCCTCCTTTCCATCCTGCTGTTCCTCTGGGGATTTTGGGGTTGCAGCATCCAGAGTTTATGTGCTGGCTGGGCTTCCCCATGTGGCTTTGGGATGAAACACCAGGTCCCTGTGCTTGGGCTGGGCAATGCCATGTCCCATGGGTGTGTTCTGGGCAGGATTGGGACCTTTGGGCTTGGCAAGCAGGAGTGGGAACTTCTCCAATGAGAACCAACATGTTCCACCACATTTTCAAAGAAATGCATTTGCAGCACTCCTGGCTGCAGCCTGCATGTATCCAGTAAGCTCCTACCTTTCTCATGAGGTGCATTCCCAAAGTAGCTGGTGTTCATCCAAGGCCTTTCCCAACCCTGCTCCTGGCCCTCCTCATTCTCTCAAGTGTCTTTGCTGTTTGATTCCAATAAAAGGGGTCAACTGGCACAGCCTTCAGCATGAACATCTTGGAATGGGAGAGATCTCTGGTGGAAATCTCAGCAGAGTTGGATCCTGCTGTTCCTCCTTCCCTAAAAACGTTTGTGCTGCTTGTTCTGCCTCTGTGCTGGCACTCAGCTGCAAGGCTGAGCTGCGAGGGAGGGAAAGCACGTTCCTGGTTCAGGAGATAACAGTCCCTGGGGATTTTACTTCCAACAAGCAGTGGGGACAGTGTGAAGCCTTTGCTGTGTTCTGAGCAGCCGAGTGGCTTTGGCCTTGTCCTGCAGGGATGCTCTGCTCTGCTCTCTGGGCTTTGGGGCTGTGTCCCCAGTGTCAGGCTGTGTGCTGGGCAGTGTCCCAGGGCTGGGACGTGGCTTGGCAAGCTGGGGACACAAAAGCCACTTTGCTCACATGCTGCATCCTAGCTCCATGTCCTCCCTCCTCTCCTCTGCCCTTCTGCTTTGTGCTAGCAGGGGCAAGGTGATCTTCTGCCTTAAACATTTTTTTTAATTTACATTTTTATTCAGAAGGCAATCGGATTGTTTTGTCTCCTAGGGGGCTGGGGCTCCTGGGGGAAGAGTGGGAAATCCCTGTGGTACCTCTGCAGCAGTCACAGCTGGGCTCAGTGGCTGTCACCTCATCAAACCTTGCCTCTTTTACACGACCCCAGTCCCAAACTGCACCTTGGGGAAGTGTCCCCTGCTGCCACCGTGGGCTAAGCTGGTGTGTCACCATCCCTGGGGGCTGCAACACCCCAGAGAAGGGACACAGCACGAGGAGCACCCCGATGCTGACACCCCAGCCCTGGCAAAGTGGGCAAGGTGCCCTCAAGCTCTGTAAACCAAATTGCAAACTCTTCACTCCAGAGGAGAAATTGGGCATCCTGGCAGAACTGGTGATGGCCTCTCCACCCCATACCCCTCGTGGTGAAGGATCAGCGCTCGGAAGGGGCCAGGCTGGAAATGCCAAAGTTCCCCCGGGTCCTGCTGCCACCTTCCTCTCCCCCTCCCTGCTGTGTTGGTCTAAATGATCTTTATGAAGCCCTGTAGATGTCAAAAGTAATTATGGAGTGTGATTAGTCCTCTGTGGGTGCTTTCTTTCTTCCCCCCCCCCCCTTTCTCTTTTGCTATCCCCTTCTCCACTCTTCTGTTTTGGCTCAGTGGAAAAGGTGAGGACAAAGAATTGCTGCTTGCTTGGGCTCATGATGTATCTGTGACTGCGCTATTAGCTGTCTCCTCCTTCCTCCCCAAATGGATATCATTTTTGAAGTGTGGAATTCCCTTCTTGATAAGTAGGTTAAAAAAAAAAAATACTGCACAATGTGATACTGTTTCATAGTTTCTAGGTGGTTGTATAAAGCAAAGTTACTGTGATTGTGTTTTTTCAAAGGAAAAAGTGATTGGTTACGAAATCTGTCCTTTTTTCATTATTACAAGCTCTTTGTTTTCCAATGATCTGATGGCTCTTTTGTCCCTGGTCTGTGTGTGTGTCTTCCCAAGTCCCACCCTTGTGCTGCATCCACCCACGGAGCATTGGCTCCTGCTGCTCTTGCTCTCTTGGGAGCTGTGGGATGTCACTGGCTGGAGATGGAGAACATCCATGTCCTGGGAGGAGGGAGATGTCTGAGGAGGGGTTGGAGGTGGGCAGGAGGGGCTCACACCCAACATGCCAGGGGGAAACCTCCTGCCCAGCCTGTGCTGTGCTGGCTGAAGGCTGGAGGTCCTTTTGGGAGCTTTTGGTTGCCTCTCTCCAGCCCATCTCCAGCACAGGGTGACCTGAGGCTGAGCAGCCCAGCCCGGGGTTGTTTGGGGTCTGTGCTTTTGTTTTGCTCTTTAAATCTCTTCGTTGCCTCTTGCAATCAATCTCCCTTCAGAAGAGAGCCCAGTGCCTTGAAATCACCCTAAGCCTGTTGCTGCTCCAGCAGTCGCTTCCCGGAGGTTTAATCCCAGCCAGGCTCCCCGCTGGCATTCCCTGGCTGCTGGCAGGAGCCTTCCTGCTGCCTTTGCTTTGGCACCTCACCCCAGCTCGATGGGGACATCTCTCAGGTGTGTGTCACCTCCACAGCCCAGGCAAAGGAGCCGGGATCCCTTTCTGGAATGGCCGGCAGGTAAGGATGGGTCCAGGTCCAGGATGGTTCCTGTGCCCCGGGTTCTGCACACAAAGCTCTCAGCTGGCCCTTCGTGCCTGGAAGCAGCCAAGGGACGATGCTCGGTCTGCTCCCCATGGAGTCACCCCTGTGGGGTGGGAAGCCCTTGGGTTTGGCTGTGATGAGAGCCCCAGGGCCACCCAGGGCCAGGGGACATTTTAAGAAGATAAAAGTGATTTCTTGCTGCTCGTGCTGGCAGGGGCCGGTGCGGCCAGAGCCAGGAGGATTAAAACAATTTCATAATCCTGGTGATTTCCTTTTGATCGGGATTATGAAACCAATCACGAATATCAAAAGCCACAGCTTAAAGCGGCAGCCGGAGCGGGGCCGGGACTCCCCGGGCCCCTCGGAGCCCCGGTGTCCCAGGGGACGGCAGCCCTGGCACCTCCAGGTAAGCGCTGCCCACCCGGGACCCTCGTCCTGCGTGTGGAGCCTCGGGGGGGCGGGATGGGGTGCGTGTCAGCAGGCACGTGTCGCACGCCGGGTTTAGGGGCAGGGAATGGGCATGGATGCACCCAGCTCGGCTCCCACCGCCCTCCTGTCTGGAAATGCCCCGGCCCTGGCTCGCCGTGGGTCCGAGCAGGATTTGGCACCCGGGCAGCAGAATTCAGCACAGCTGCAAAGGTGTGATGCTCGCAGGAAGGTGCCGAGAGCCGGCGGGTTTTGCTGCTGCTGAAATCCTGCCGGCCCCGGGAGCGCCGTCCCCATCCCGCGGGTGCGGGACAATCCGCTCCGTACCCGGGGCTGCCTCCGCCGCCTTCCCAGCCCGGAGCCCAGACAAAGGACATTCCTGGGACAGGGAACGGATCCCTCCGGCCCGAGCTGCTAGAGTTCCCCGGGGTCACCCCCTGTCCTGCGTGGCCCTGCGGGGACCGGGCGGTGCGGGCCGGCTTTGGCCGGGTGCCCCGGCCTGGGGTGCGCGGAGAGGAGGAGGAGGAGGAGGAGGAGGCCGGGGCGGGAGGCAGGGCCAGCCACGGCCCCACAGCCCAGCCAAGCGGCTGAGCTCGGGCTCGGCTGGAGGGGCCGGGATTTGCTGGTTTGGCCGTTTTTTTTTTTTAATTTCTTTTTTTTCCCCTCCCCTGCTTCCTTTCCTTCTTCCGCTTTCTTCTCCCTCTTCCCAGCCCTCTCCCGATGCTGCTCCGGGGGTAAGGACAGCCCCCGCACCCCGCCCGCGGCCCCGTCCCGCTCAGCCCGGGGCAGTGCGGGGCTGCGGGGCGCCGATGGGGCCCGGGGGTGTCACGGCGATGCTCCTGCATTCCCGGCCACGGGGGAGGCTCCTCCGGGGGTACCGGCGGGGACAGGATGCTCCCGGCTGGGTGCGGGAGGGCAGCGGCACCGGGTGTCACCGGGACGCGAGGCGGGTCCGGACCAGTGCCACGTGTGGCCCCGGGGGCCGGGGCGGAGCAGGGGCTGGCGTCCGGCTGGTGGCACTTTCGGCGAGTTGTCGCCGGGAGGGATTTCTGTTCTGCGGAGCTTTGGGGCCCTGGTTTAGCTCAGAAAGTGTCAATTCCCTCCGGGTCTTCTTGCTGGGTGTCCCTGGGCGCCTGGAACAGTGTGGGTGGGCACCGCGCTCCTGCCCAGCCCGTGGCCACCCGCTCTGGGGAACCACCGACCCCGCAGTGCTGCCCCATCGCTCCTGCTCCCCAGAGATGCTTGGCAGAGTGCCGGTGCTCCGGGTGGCCTCGTGCCGTGTCACCTCCTTGTCCCCTTCCCCTCCAGGCACACGCCAGGGCAGGTGGGGTGATGCCCTTGGTGAAGGCACCCGGGTGGGTGCTGCGATGGCAGCGCAGGGGTCACTCCCTGGTTTTATCCCTCAGGACTCATGGAGCGGAGCCCTCCCGCTGAGGGGTCACTCCCTGGTTTTATCCCTCAGGACTCATGGAGCGGAGCCCTCCCGCTGAGGGGTCACTCCCTGGTTTTATCCCGCAGGACTCATGGAGCGCAGCCCTCCCGCTGAGGCCCGGCGCCTGCCGCGGCCCCCCAAGCCGCACAGTGCCCCGCCGGAGCGCCCCGAGCCCGCCCGCGGCCCCCACGCTGTCCTGGAGGGCAAGGTGAAGGCGCTGAAGGAGAAGCGGGGCGGGCGGCCCGGCACCCCCGCGGCCGCCCCCGAGCGCCCCTCGCCCAAGAAGCCGCGGCCCCGGCGGGGGAAGGCGGCGGCGGAGGGGGCGGCGGTGGAGCCGCGGGCGCAGCTCCGCACCTACCTGACGGACGGGCTGCTGGATGGAGCGGAGCCCGTGGCCCCGGGCAGCCCCCCGGCACCCCGCGCCTCTATCCCGGGGCTCTGGAGGGTCCCGGCAGGCCCCGAGCTCCCGGACGCGGGCAGCAGGTCCTGGCGCTCCGCATCTCTCCGTGAGAGACCCTCCCTGGATGACGAGGGCCGGACCTCCCTGCGGGACTGGGGGCGTCCCTCTGTGTCCCCCCCCGCGGCGGAGAGCTGGGAGAGGCTCTCGCTGGCTGAGCGGGTGGAGAGGAACCGGCGGCTGCTGCAGGAGGTGCTGGGCCTTACCGCACCTGGTGTGTATTTTGGGAAGGTGGTGGCTCTTTGGGGACAGCTGGGGGAAGTGGGAAGGAAAGCCTTTGTGGTGATGGGAGTGCTCAGGGGCAGCCTCCAGTCTCCCACTCTGCGGGTGCAGCTCCCTGCTGCCTCACACCCCTGGGTTGTCCCATCCCCTTCTCGGTATGTAGCAAATGCTCACGAGATGCTCTGGGTGAATGCTCTGGGTCAGTACCCTCTGGTGTCCCAGTGAGGAATTTCACTGCTAAAAGCAAGACCAAGAAACTCAATTTTGGGGACACACCAGGTCTCTGGGCATTACTGACCCTTTGCAACCTGCCACCAGAAAAGATGATTAATTTATCCTTTGATAGCCCCCATGGCCCCATCCCCATAGTCCTACAGCAACACCCAGGTGCTGTTGTCCCATATTCCATTTCTTTGGGATCTCCCAGAGCCAAACTCGTGGGAGAGCCCTGCGGGGGGTGTTGGGATGGGATACATGGGGCATGCTGTCAAGGGGATGGGGGCTGCCATCCATCCAAGCTAATGCTTTTCCCTGTCCTGCATTTCAGAGATGCCAGCAAGTGATGGGGACTGGGACTCGGGGGTGTCACTGCAGGATGCTGAGGGCTGCAGGTAGGTCAGTCCCTGTGTGGCAGAAATGGACATTTCTCTCTTTCCCCCTTTCCAGTCTTGTATTTTAACTGCACCCTTTGAAGCAGCTCCAGGGAAAGGCTGTGGGGCAGGTGGTGAAGGAGTGTGCCTGGGCCCCGAGGATGCTTTGGTGTGACAAGGGACAGGAGCTGGGTGTCCTCCTGGTGTCTGAGCACAGGACACCAGGACAGGAAGGGAAGTGGGGAAGAAGATGGGACAGAAATTTGCTCCAGGTGCTTAAGAGGATCGAGGCGGCAGGAGTGTGTAATCTTGTTGGACTAATGAAAAACCTTAGAGGTATGGACTAAAAATAAGGAGGTGACATAGGCAGGTGAGAGGCTGGGGGCTGCACAGGGTAGAAGAGTCAGTAGGGAAAGCTCTCCTCCAGTATTGTGGTCGCTGGTTCTGTTTGCTCTGCTCTGGCAGCTGGATCAGCGATGGGGGTGCAAGGCAGAGCTGGGGGTGCAGCACCTCCTGTGGCCAGAGCAGCCAAAGCCTGGGGGAAGCCTGGGCCTCCCATGGTGCTGCTATGGGTGCCAGCGTGTGTCCACTGTGCTGCACTGAAGAGGTTAAGGCCAGGCTTGCCGAAGAGACTGCCTGAGCTGATTATTTTAATCAGGAGGATTAGAGCCATGACCAACCGGGAAGGCAGCGCTGCAGCAGGGAGAGCTGACAGGTCCCTCACCCTGCAGTCAGACAGGGCTGGGGGTGTGGGGAAAGACCCCCCTGCAGGCAAGGGAAGGCAGCAAGTCAATCAGGTCAGGGGGTCACCCCAAAGCTACCTGCCTCCCCACCGCCGCGGGATTTACACCGCGGGGATGGGAAGCAGCGCCTGCCCCCGTTTCCCCATCCACCTCCGGGATGGCCGTGCACAAAGCGCTGCCTGGGCTGAGCCCGTGCCCGAGCTGTGTGGCTGCTGAGCTGCCCCCGCAGTCTCACCCGCCGCCGGGGGACGCGGGGTGCCCGCCCGACCATGAATGGCGGCCGAACCCCGTTTTCCCTGGGCAGAGCAGCCTCGTCGTCACTGTTAAAGCACGTCTAATCCCTGTTATTTTTTCCTAATCCCGCTCCCCGCTGGGGCCGCAGGGCCTTTGTCGGCGGGCAGGAGCTCGAGTTGAGCCCGCGGCACGAGCAGGCCAAGCAGCTGCTGCAGCGCGCCCGCATGAAGGCTCGGACGAACCCGCTGCGCGCCAGCCACGACATCCTGCTGCTGCCCGCCGGCCCGCAGCCCAGGTCAGTGCCCTCCCTGCCCGCCGCCGCGGCTGGCACAGCCACAGCCGCGTGTGCGGAGCTCTGGTGTGCAGGCACGCGTGTGGAGCCGGCATCTGACCGTACCCGGGGTGCGCCCGGCCCCTTCGCAGCGCGGTGTTTGGGAGGCGTTCGGTTGATTGTGTTTTGTGATCGCACGGTGGGATCGGTGCTGGGAGGGCAGCGGTTCCCAGCTGAGGGTGAATGTTTTCCCGGGAGAGAATCGCTGCTGGAGGCTGGACCGCAGCGGCGTCTCGCCATGTGTGCCAGGTCATGTGCGGTGTGGTGTTCCTGGAATGATTAACCGCACACCTCGGGGCAGGGAAGGGGCGATGGAGGTCGAGCCACGGCAGCAGGAAGGTGCCGCAGCCTCTCCGGGTTTCAGCTTCAGGCGGGAGGGAAGCGGGGCTGTCCACACCCGGGGAGCACCGGGCGGACTTTCCTCCTTGCCCCTTCCCTTGCCCTGGGTTTTCCCCCTGCCGCCCTGCGTCCCCCGGGTTGCCGAGCAGCCCCTGCAGCTCGCCTGCGTCCGTCTGTCTGTCCCCATGGCAGGGAGCCCAGCGGGAGGCCCAGCGTCGCCCCGCGGGACGGCGGGAGCCTGAGCGACTCGTCCAGCGGGGACTCGAGCTGCGGGCGGCCGCGGCGGCCGCGGGGACCGTCCCCGTCCCGCGTCCGCTTCGAGGACGAGTCGGCCCGGGACGCCGAGGTGCGGTACCTGGAGCGGCTGCAGCTGCGGCAGCGGCGGGCGCTGGGCTCGGCGCTCCCCTCGCCGGAGCCGGCCGGCAGCAGGCAGCCCGGGGACGGCGCTGGCCAGCCCAAAGCCCGCAGTGGCGACCTCGTGGCCGGGGGCAAGTGCAGCGCCTGCGGCTCCTTCCTTGGTGCTGCCGCCGGCCGGGGCGCGGCCACGCAAGCAGCCCCCGACGTGGCCAAAAGTAGCCCTGCGGCACAAAGAAGCGTCCCAGGGGATAGCAGAGGGCTGAGCATTGCCCAGACAGAGCCTAAAATCAGGCCTCTGGGTCCCGGAGGGTCCCCGCTGTGGATCCTGCCCTCCCGGCAGCGCATCCACACCGAGAAGATCAAGGAGACCTACATCGGCGATGTCACCTACATTGACGAGGTGGACTCGGCCCTGGAGAGCACCGACACCTCCGACGGCTGCCGGACGGACAGCGAGGAGGCAGGACCCCGCAGCCCCCACCTGCGGGGGCACCGGGACCCGCGGGCTCGCGGGCACAGAACTCCCCGCGCTGCCCTGCAGCCGGAGGCGAGGGCCAGGAAAGGGATCTGTGTGGCCAGCGGTGGCCCCGAGGACGGGGACTCGGGTCCGGGGCCTGTTTGTCCCCCAGCACCAGGAAGAACTAGCAGCCGGGAAGATGGAGAACCCCATCGACATCTGGGGGACAGCAAGGGAGTGGGAAACAGAGCTCACGCCCTGCAGCAGCCCAGTGAGCCCCTGCAGCCTTCCTCGCAGCTGAGGACCAGCACCCCCATTCCCGGCACGCACGTCCCTGCTCCCCCTCCTACCAAGAAAGCCTGTGCCCCGGTGCCTTGCAGGAAAGCCCTGTTCTCCAGCAGCAGCCACCAGGCATCGAGCCAAGGAGTCCGTGGCCCGCAGCCGGATGCTGGCAGCGCCACTCCGCCGCCGCCCGGGGGCACGGCGGGGCCGGCCGAGCGGCGGGGTCCCTGCAGCCCCAGGTGGCTCCCGGGGAGCCCCCTCCGTGCCTTGTCCACCAACAATTGCAACAACACCCACGGGCAGAACGCCCCGGTGACGGGCAGAGGTAAGGGACCCATGCATAGGGGGCTGGGGTGTCCCCAATGAAACAGGTGTGTGACTGTCTCTGTGGTTCCAGGTTCACTGTCACACCCCGCTGCTGGCCCTGTCACCCCCGTGCCCTCAGAGGCCGCTCAGGCTGCCGAGGAAGGTGCTGGCATGCCGGGAGCGCAGCCGCAGCAGCAGCCAGCTGGGAGCACAGCACACGGGTGAGTGAGCGCGGCGGCCATGGCATCCCACACCCTGCAGCCTGGGCATCCCTCCCGGGCACTGCAGGCTGAGCTCCCTGGCTCCAAAAACCTCCCAGAAACCACAATATGGGGGTTACAATGTGCCCGTGTGTTGCTGTGGTTTTGGGGGAGCTGCATTTCCCCACATCTGGTTCTGCCAGGGCTGTTAGAGCAGATGTGACAGAGGTGTTCTGCTGGTGTCGGGTTCTCCCCATTTGAGGAAAATCAGTTGCCCTGGGGCAAGTTCGATCCTGCCAGCCCTGTGTCTGGCGCTGCATGTCTCAGCCTGGCAGGACAGTTCCAAGGTGGTGCTGGGTCCTCTGAGCCCATTGGCAGGATGTGATCCCTGAGAGGTGTTAAACCCCTGAAAAAATGGAGAAAACAGGGAAGGAGCCCTTTGAGTCACTCTGAATAGTGAGAAACTTGTGTGCTGGGTCACTGCTGTGGGGAGGCAGCTGTCCCTGATCTCACTGTGCACCCCGATTGCACTGTGCACCCCCATCTCACTGTGCTGCAGCTCTTCAGGCTGCCAAGGCAGATGCAGGATGCACCCCAAGCCCAGAGGCAGCTGCAGGTCCTGCTGCTGCCCCAGGCAGGCTGTGTGTGACCATCATGCGTCTCCACCCAGGGAGCCGGGACGGCCAGTGAGCCGCAAGGGCAGCAGCGCCTCGGCGTCGGGGCTGAAGAAGCTCCTGTGCAGCCTGAGCCAGAGCACCAAGCAGCGCCTGGGCCGCTTCCGCTGTTACAGCATGGAGCAGCTCCCGGCGCCCGGCGGCTCCCCGCCAGCCGGCCCTGGCATCAAGAAGTCACCATCCCTGCAGTCCCTGCAGCTGGTGAGCTTGGACATTGCCCCGTGTGGGAAATGGGGATGGCGCAAGGATGCTGGGATGAAGTATTGCCGAGTATGGATTTGTGGCTCAGGTGGTCCTGGAGGGGCGTGGGGGGATGTGCCACCCCAAAGCTGCTGGGTTTGAAAAGCTTGGAGCCGACTGGGAAGTGGAAGGGGGAAGGAGGGAGAGAGGGGTGGTAGTGAAGTGCAGGTATGCTTGTTCGTCCTCAGCAGTAAGATGGGGAGTGCTTCAGGGCAGTGGGATATCCCAATTTCCTCCACTCTCTCAGCCCATCAGTGGGTGGAGCACTGCGGTGCTGCATAGTGTTTGTCCCCATCTCAGCCAGGCGTTTCTCCCCAGGTGTCACCCTTCTGCCAGCCCCAAAAAGCTGCCTCTATCCAGAGCCTGCATCCCCAGCTGGGCAAGGCACGCCGTGCCAGCACCTACCTCCTGCCACAGACCACGCCTGACAGGTAGGATGGGCCTGGCATATCCAGGAGGGCTGTTCATGGGATGTCATGGTGGCTCATTGCAGGTCTCCAGCAGCTTCCCTTGTCCCCACAGGAAGGGGGGCGCAGGGCCGCAGCGCTCGCTGAGCGTGGAGGACATCGGGGCGCCCGGCCAGCTGCGCGCGGTGGGGCGCGTGGTCGAGGTCTTCCCTGATGGTACCAGCCAGCTGGAGCTGCAGCGACCGCCCCACGGTGCCTTCGGCTTCTCCGTCACCTCCGGCCACGGCCGGCCTGACACAGGTACTGTGGGATCATCCCAAAGCTTTGGCACACCACGGTCCCTCCGTGGTGGCTCTCATTCCACCTCGGGGGTTGCTCATTGCTGCTGAGCCCCAGAGAGGTGATGGGGGTGGGGGGACGCTGCCCTGTGTACACACAGCCCGTGCCAAAGGCCGTTTATCCCGGGTTTGTTTCTGTGCAGCCCCGGGCTCTCACCCACCCTCCGTTCCCTCCGCAGGTGTCTACGTGCAGGAGATGGCGGATGCCGGCACAGCCAAGCTCTACGCGGGGCTCCTGGGCGTGGGGGACGAGATCCTGCAGGTGAACGGCGCGGCCGTCTCGGGGCTGGGGCTGGCCCGCATCCGGCAGCTGCTGCTCCAGGCGGACAGCCTGTCCCTGCGCGTGCTCCGGCACCGCCCCGCGCCGCGATAGCCCCGGCACGGCTCCTGGCGGGAGGAGGAGGATGTCCCGGCCATGGGAGAGGGACGGTCTCCCAGGGATGTCCCGGGATGCTGCAGAATGGCACGGCATGGACCAAGCTGCCTCACAGCGTCAGGACCTGCCCAGCTCAGCTGCAGCGGGGGCAGGTGGCTCTCCTTGTCCTCCTGGGAGAGAATGTGGGACCAAGGACCCCCCAGAGTCTCCAGGAGCTGCCCAAGTGTGGGGGACAAGGGACAGCCTGGCCCCAGCAGATATGGATGGGTCTGTCCTGCTGGGCACTGGGGTGACCAGCATGGGGACACTCCATCTCTGTGATCCCTGGAGACAGAGGGGGCTTCCTGCCAGCACTGCCACCTTGTGCTGGAGGGCTGGTCAGGTCCTTTTAAATTATTTCAAACTGAAACACAAAAATACACCTCTGCAATAACAAAACAATGCCCTTGGCTTGTGGCGTGGAGGAGCTGGGGTGGTGCTTGCCACCTTTGCTGCTTGTTTTCCCGTGGTCCTGTTGCTCCACCAGCCACCTCCTGACTGTGCTGCTGGAGGGGCCCTGGGCACCTGGAGGGGCTGAGCTGCCTGCAGGGCTCCCTGGGGATTTTAAGGGGTTCTTTCTTCCAGCCATGGAAGGCAAAACACGTCCTTGAAGTGTCTCCAGCAGCAGTGGCCCTCTGCGGGTGGTGCCCCACATCTGGGCACAGCTGCCCACAATGTTGAGGTGACCTCAGGAACTGCAGATGCTGCTTGTATCTCAAAAACCAGGATGGTGATGCCTGGCAAATGCTGGTGGGAGAGCTTTTCCCACTCCCTGGTGCTAGGAGACCCCCAGCTTGTCCCGGGAGCAAGAGTCAGGCAAGAAGGAGTGGAGATCTGCGCTGCTGCACCTTTATTTAGTGTTAAAGGGAGGGGCACCACCAGCGACAGAAAAGCAAATGTATACGGGAAAGGGATCAGAGACACTCGGGTGGCTTGTGGTGATAGCAGCTGGGCCACCCCCTGGACTACCAAAGGAGTGGTCCTGCATGGGAGTCATTCCCGAAGGATGCACAACCAGCGGGGATCAGAGGTATGCAAACAGCATCCGGCAGCGAGCCCCGCTCCCTGCCCAGACCCGCGCTCCTGGGATCCTGCTCCTGGAGAGGCACGGACCCCTGGAGTGGCACAGACACTGCTACAGCCGGCCTGGGAAGCAGACACCACTGTTCCCTGCAGGGATGCTCTGCAAGGACAAGGAGCCACTCCAATCACGAGCGCGGGTGGGTGCCGAGGCACACGTGTGCGTTACTGAGGAGCGCCCGGGCGGGCGGGGAGGCTCCGGCCCCGCCCGGCTGCGGAAGGCACGGAGCCGCGGCTGTGCATCCAGCGCCTGCGGGAGGGACAGGGGGACACGCAGACCTCGCAGGGAGCCACGAAACCGGGGGGGAGGAGTGTTCAGTCCCGGAGGTAAAGCCATCCGGTGGGGGGGGGATGATTTTGGGGGTGCTTTGCAATTTCAGCAAAAGTCTTTGCGTCAGTGCCAATTAAGTCCCTCCCCAGCCCCATCTGGGAGCCATAAGCCAGCCTGTGCTGAGTCTTTTCATGTCTGCGACTTAAAATATGGGATCAAGATTGGAGTAAGAAACTATTTTTGCTTTCTTTCAAGAGTCAGCCCCCATCCCAAAAATTGGTGCTTGCAGCACAGCCCCTCTGCCTGTTCCTCCACAGTGACACTGCCCAGGTGAGCTTTTTTCACCACATTTTTGGTATTGCCCACCTGGTTACTCCACGTTTCCTGTAGGGAATCTGACACTGCTGAGACAACTCGAGTGACAGACAACTGGGAGGTAACAAAAGGACTGGAAAGGAAACATGATCTAACTTTGAATCTCCTACCTTTTGGTTGCTTACAATGGAGGTGTCCAAAAAAAAGCGGTTGGGAAAAATTAAGACATCCTATTTACAAGTTCATATACACTTAAAATACATCACTGAGCACTGTTCCTCTGATCATGCGTGTCAAGCACCCGCAGAGAGAATGTGGCTCCAATGGTCATCAAAAAAATCTTTAAAGGTTTTTGTTTTTTTTCCTTAAGAAAAATAAGTTATTTTAGACCTGACAAATCACTTGCCAAAGGGAAGCAGCTGTTAAACAGAAGCAGTGACTCAGTTATACAAGGGCAAAGAAAGCATCAGTCAATGAGCTTTAGAGGCTTGTATAATGAGGGAGGCAAGTTTAAAAGCTTCAAGACTCTCCCTCTCTGGCTCAGGGCGGATTGCCAGCGCTCAGTGTGCAGCACCCCAGGTTTAAAGCTCTGGAGTGTCTAATGGGGCCTGGGTGGCCGACAGCAGGACATGAGCAGGACCCTACAGCTCTGCCCAGTGTAGAGGGTAGGAAAGCTCTGGTAGGACTCACCGTGCTCTCTTGGCAGTGAATTGGTGCTACAGAGCCGCCCACAGGAGGCAGGGAGGGGCAGGGGGAGCAGGGCCAGGACTCCCCTCCCTTGCCGTGGCTTGGGGGGTTTCACCCTTCCCAGTAATGCTTGAGGCTGGCACTGGCACTGCAGTGTGTAATGCTCAGTGAATTCAGTAATTCCTCCCTCTATCCCATCCTCCCCAGGGCTCACTGCTCTGTGCCCGCCTCCCACCGGCTCCTACCTGCACCGGGTGGAAGCGCGGGGCTCAGGTCCCCCTCCAGCTCCACGGAGCCAGACCCGGAGCCCAGATTGCACCGCAGCAGGGGAGGAGGCAGCTCCAGTCTCCACCCCCTCTCCCCGCGGCCCGGGGAGGTGCCGGCGCAGCCGGGCCGCAGTCCTTGGAGGAGGATGGTGGGAGCTGGGTGCAGGTGTTCCTGCCGGGGATCTCTGGGGGCGGACGGAAACGGGGAGAGTTTCACTTCCCCGTGCTGCGGGGGCGAGGGGGCGGGGAGGGGGCGTCCCAGGAAGTTCAGTTTTTGTCATCACAGGACGAAAAACAGGATGAGCACCACTAGCAAGATGACGAAGAGGACAACAATTGCACACCACTGCCGTCGATCTGGAAAGAAAAGGAAGCATCAGTCTTCCTGCTTTAGTGGAGAAGGAAAGTTGGGGGAGCATTCTTCATGTAACTGTGAGGAACCAAATTCAAGCTTAAGCCACAAAAAGCCAAAATAACAGTTCCTGTGGGAGAAAGGCTGTGGCTCTGTATATTGCAGTGAGACATTCTCCTTCAGGATACACTGGGGTTTGGGAACAGCTGTGGGAATTCTGAGGCTTTTTCCCAACCAAGTTCAAATATCTTTGAAAAGCTGGCTCAAAAGCAATTGGGAGGAACAAGCAGAGAGCTGCTGTGTTTGCTGTTCATTCATGGAGTAATCTGTTTGCCAGAGCAACAAGAAGGGATCCGGTGAAAGCTGCCCTGAGGAGCTCTGCCAGGAAGAGATTGTGGCGGCTTCCCTTAGGACAGGGCCAGGAATCAGGTTTCCCTGGACATCTTTGCACCTCATTGGCTCAACATCTCTGAGAGCCGCTGTCTGCCCCCTGAGATGATGATGCAGCAGTGGGGACAGGGCTGCTGGCAGCCCCTCAACTCCTAGGCACAGCAACTACCCCAGAAAGAGCCCTCCCACTCTCCCTGGCCTAGGAGATTCCAGCAAAAAATGCTCTTTCACAACACTCAGAAACACTCTGCAGAGATCCATGGGTTGTCCCAGAGGAAGGGGCAGAGATACGGGGTTCACCCGTGGTTGTGCTGCTGCTGAGCTGCTGGTGACCCAAAGTGCACTGTCAGCACTCCAAGTGGTCTCTCTAGGGCTGTAATCCAGTACCTCATAAATCCCTGGGACAGCCTAATCCTGCAGAGCAGGAGTGCTTTTCCTCCTGACAGGCTGCTGCCTTCCAAGGTCCAGAGCAGCCAGGGGAGAGGGGTGCTGTAGGCGGCGCTGCCGGGCGCGGTGCCAGGCTCGGAGGCAGCCGGCAGTGCGGGACTTCCCGGCAGCCAGGCCGGGCTTCCTGTCTGCTCTGCCCGCCGGCCCCCGGCTCCAGGCACAGCCTTATAAGGACTGTTCTGTGGGCTCAGCACGGAATTCAGCTCTTTCCATGAGATGGACAACAGGCCTGCTGGCGCCAGCAGCCCCAGGGCAGGTGGGATTTGGGAAGGGGATTGCCGCAGGCATTCTGGTGCGGGGGAAGCCACACACGGTGGCCGGTGTTTAATGGCACCTTGACAGCTTTTGTTCCACAGGCAGCCCGGGAAACTGCAGCAGAGCAGGAGGCTGCAGAGCTTCCCCTCCCACCAGCTAGAGGGGGATTTTCCCAGCAGTAGCAGCATAAATAGAAAGGCATCTGTAAATAAAACAAAGGCAAGGGACCGGCAGCAGAGCAGTGTCTGGGCAGGAGCAGCTGCCGGGCTTGGAAGCCTTCCCCTTCTTTCAAGAACTGAGAGCTGCTCCCTCCCCTTGGCTGGGTGGGAGCGCAGTGTTCCAGCCTGAAGATCCAAAGGCTTGTCTCTCCCTTTCCAGGACTGGCTCCCACTTCCCAGGACCTACCACTCGTCATGTGAGACACTTTGGCGAGCTTCTTCATGACATTGTCAAGGCGCGACTGAGTGCTGTCCAACTCGTGGGAGAAGTCATCCAGCATCCTGAGGACACAGAAGCAGAGCACTGGTCAGCATGTGGCACATCCCCTGGGGATTCTGCACACGCTCACACACATGGATCAAAACACTGATGTGAGCACAATATCACCTTGGCAGACAAAATTAATGTGGCCTCCTCTCCTGGAAGCACCCAAGGGAGGGGAAGAACCTGCTGGAACAGCAGCTCTGCTTTGGTGGGAAGTAACTCAGGATTCCTCCCTGTGTGTTTGTGGCTGAACTCTACACACATCTGCAAGGTGAGGAGTGTGTGTGGGGGGCTTCCTCCTTACAAAAGGGAAGTCTCATTTTTAACCTGTGATTAGCAGAGACCAGTTAGATCTATGTGTCAGCTTGGACTTTAAATCTCTTTTCTTGTTCAGGGCTTGCAGTTTAAAGTAAAATCTTGTTTCAGTCATGCATCAAGTGGGAATGAGATCTGCAGTTGCTTTTAAGGTGCTTTTCAAGCTCTGCATGGAAGTTACCTTTTTACTTCCTCCACGCAGTGACTGTAATGAATCTGAAAACCTTCCTGAATCCATGCTTTGTCAATGCCAGTGCTCATCCAGAGTCAAGGTACCAATGCAATTGTCTCCAGCCAGTGGGACTTCAAAGCATAATGTATTTAAAAGGACATACTCCTTCATTTGGAGTGCCAGGGCACTTGTTAAACCTTCATTCAGTGGGGAAAACCTCACTGTGGTAATTACAAGCTAATCTAGCAAGCACTGATGGCTTGTGTGATGATCTAGAAACAGACACACCATGTCAGTCTCCTCTGTGAGAGCAGAGGATTCTCATGCTGCACCATTTCACACAGGAGAGAGGTGGAAAGTTCTTTCTCTCCATCAAAGACGAAATCACTTCACAAGGGACATGGCACTCCAGACTCTTACCAGCCAAACAAGGAGGGGTTTTAGGCATGAATCCTTCAAGCCTTTCTGGAAGCATAGCTGTTAGCCTGCACAACTGGGAACTTGTTTGCAAAGGACAAGAACTGGGAAAGAAATCTAATTTATATGTAAATGGATGGATGCAAAATGACTTTGTGAGCTGCCCTTTAACCCTTTGCGTGGGTGAGGGTTATTTTTAACTTCAGTGATGAAAAGGAGCTCTGTGCTGTATGTTTCAGAGCAGAGCTAAGAGCTCCTGGCCCCAGCAGTTGTCCAGGGGCAGCACAAAGCCCTGTAGAGTGAGAAGTGGCCTGCATCTGCATTACACAGCACCTCCCTCCCTATCTGCTGGCTGCCTGTGGGGGAGCAGGTGAAAAGGAGAGGAGGAAAGGGAAGATGGCAGCTAAGCCTGCCCTAGATCAGGCTTCTAAAGGAAGGAGGTTGCAGTTCGATCCTTGCAGACTGCAGTACAAAATGCTTTCCATAGGCTGGCAGGGAGAGGCTGCCTGAGGGACCAGTGAATTCCAGGCTCCACCAGAGGCAGAGACAGGTGTGTGAAGACACCCAGCCATGCTGCAGCCAGCCCTGTGCCAGGTTTCTGCTGCCATGTCTCACACTTACACTGCTTGCTCTTCCAGCTCCCCACCAATGCGCTGGGACATGTTCTTCAGCACCCCAATGCTGCCAGAGACCAGCTCCAACTGCTCATCCTGCTGCTCCACAATCAACTGAAGGAGAAGAGAAGGGAAATGGGCAATTACAGACCTGCTGCCTGCAGCCCATCCAGGGCACAAGCACTTGTTGCTCAGCCAACATCAGCTGTGAGGCCTGGGTTCAGACCTAAGCCACCAGGAATGAGGAGCACGTTCCTAAGAAATGCCAGAGAGGGGACAACCAGGGGAAAGCCTCCATGGCATGGCATCCCCATGGCACAGCAGGCTGCAGCCTCCAGACATCCCTGCAAATCCAGCCTCAGCTCATCCATGCTGTATGCACAGCTAAAAGTGACTTAGGAAAGCTCCAAGGGCTGGTCATCAAACCCTTGGCAAGGTAAACAGGCCAGGGAGGCACACTGTGCCTGGGAAATGCCACCTGGAATGTGCTGCAGCCAACACGGGGTTAATGCAAGCAGAAGGCTGTTGCAGCTTCTACAGCTAAAAATAGCCAGCCTGGCTCTGGATGTGCCAAAGGAATAAGTCTGCTCCTGCTTTAAGTCGTTTTCAGGGCAGAGTCACGCTAAGGATTAGCTTTACCCTAGTTACCTATTTCTGAAGCTATTTATCTCCCTGCAGTCAGTAGGTAAAATGTGTCTGGAAGCTGAGGTGGCATCACGGGTCAGGTGTTTTAGCAGAGTTTGCCACCTCCAAGTCACTGCCTGTGTCAAGGCCCTGTAGTTCTCCAGTGTGTGCCTGGCCTGGGCACTTCTCCAGGCAAACTCCCCTGTCAGCTGGGAAGTGCCTCACCAGGGGTTCTCCCAAGCCCTCACACAGCCTCTCTCACTAATCTCACAAAAGCAGGAAAAGGAAGCAGGCGCGTGCTCCTGCTCCCAGCCTGTTCTGAGGGGAGATGCACACAAACACCACCAAATATTTTTTAACCACAGGAAGTTGCATAAGACAAACAGGTTCTTTTCTTTTTGCAGCATTTTCACTCTTCCAAGAATTTCAGTACTATTAAATCTTAAGAGTGCTACATCTTCCAGATTGTACTGACTGCCTCCTAAACCCAGAAGAAGCCCCACGCCTCCAGGGTTAAAACCTTTGTGCTGAGATCACCCAAAGCTGTGCTACACAGGAAATGCATGCACAGACAAAAGCCACAAGCAAAGAGGAGGACTGTCAGCCTCCTAGAGCCAGACCAGCCCCCTGGCACCCATTTGGCAAGCAAAGCTATTTAGTCTGTGATGCCAGCTGCCTTACCTGTTGTTGAGCTTGCTGCTCCTCGATGAAATGTGAATTTGCTAATTGCAGCTCCCGGTCCAGACGGCTGTATTTGTCAGGTCCAGAGCTCCAACTCTGACTCCCACTCTCTCCCAGGAGTGCCTAAACAGATACAGAGAGCTCTTAGCAACACCCTTGTGTCTGCTCACAGCCTCACAGGGTGAGGTGGGAAGGCAGACAAGGCAACACTCGTGTACATACGCACACAGCATCCCTTTCCTCCTGCTCTGTTGCTACTCAGCCAAAGTGCTGTCATGAACTAAACCAACACAGAGCCAAAATGCCAGCCTGGGAAGCCTCTGCAGCCTGGAATTGCAGAGATGCCTCTCCAGCAGCAGGAGAGCTGGAGTGTGGCCGACTGACAGTGTGCAGGAGGCCTGCACAGCACAAAGGACTGGCAGAGGCCTGCTCAAGAGGCAGCACTGTGTGCTAGGACATGTGAGCTGGGAAGTGTTGGGATATATTGTGTTAACAGATGCACAGCCCCAACTGAGCACTCTGCTGCTAATGACAGAGGCTTAAGAGGGTCTGGATAAAGTACTTAACCAGTTGAGTTGACAGTAAAATAATGCAAAATATGACCAGAGTTTATGTTCTATGATCCAAGCTGCCTGTCCCTCCAGCAGGCTCTTCAGCTGCCAGCATACAAAGTCACTCTTGCTTCCTGCCCTACAACCTGAACAGAGAAGCTTGTGCAAAGCCTGCAGAGGTGTGGCCTTCCAGCCAAATGTCTGGTCCTTGAAAGGGAAATAATCCAAGCTACAGATGCTGAGAATGAACATGATCTGCAGCTGAGGAACTACACCCTGCACCACTAGGGAAGGGTTAGGGACTCTGCCCTCCAGTGTGGAAGCCAGGCTGACTTGTAACAAGGCAATCCTGCAGCTCCTGGTTGTGGGCAGGATGGAATAACTGAATATTTGTCAAGAACAGCAAGACAATGACCAGGCTGCTCTGTCAGGTTTAAAGCAAGATAGTCTCTACAGTTCATCTCACAAGGTTCAAAGGAGAGGTGGGGAAAGCTGACAGACTGACCATGGAGGAAGCCAACAGGACATCTGGCTTTGTGGGCCCTCGAGACACTAAACAAGCTCCTGGTCCCTCCAGGTTGTGGCATTTTATTTAATGCAGTGCACTAGCTTTGCCTGCAGCTTCAGGGCCTGTTTGCCAGCCTGGGCTGTGAGGATCAGGTCACTGCTAGCCAGCCCCTCAGACACAAAGGCCAGCATAAGCCTTGCAATCTGGAATGAAGGAAGGGGCTGGGAAGGGAAAGGAAGGCAGCAAGGGGAAGTCAGTTTTCCTGACCAGATGTTGCTGCCTGAACTGGACCATATGGTCTCCTGCAGCTATCAGGAAACTCATGCAAAAGAAAGCAGCAAATCGCTACAGACTTATTTGAGCAAGGGTGTCAGGGACTTTGCTGCTGGGAGTGTTTGCCAAGCACATTAATTAACCCTATGACAAGCTCAGGAATGAGTTCTGTGCTTCTCAGTTTGTTGTTTTTGTCATGTGTGGTAAGGTTGATGCAGTACAAACAATTAACTGTATGAAGCACACATCAGCTTTTACTGTGGGTCAGCTCCAGTATCTCCTTACAGCCTCCCCATCAGCCAGAAAGGAGCCAGGAAAGCTGCATCTATTTCTATTCCTTAGATTACAAGTGCAGACAACATGAGACTCCTCAAGCTCCTTCCATCTTCTTACATGGCTATTACCAGCAGCAGCTGCATGAAAGGATATTGCACCATCTTGGCTCCTAAATCCAGCAGAGAGCAGGATTACATTCATTGACATGGATTCTGAGCTGGTTCCCCCCCACGAGGAGGAGGAGGAGGAGGGAGATTTCCCTTTCCATGGGATGGTGCAATGCTGACAGTTGTAAACAACCAGCTCTGAAGATAGACACAGATGGTGAGTGCTGACTTACTGCTCTGAGAGAGGCTTAGGAGAGGCTGGCAGCAACATGCCTGTGAGAAGCAGCTCTCCCAGGGCAGCCAAATGGACACAGCTCAGACACAGCCTGGCTGCAGCATGTGAGCCCCTTCCCACACCACAGCTCTGTCAGGGGAGGAACTCCAGACAGGATATACAGTGCAGCAGATACACATTGCCCGTTTCTGCTTCTCACCTGCCTGTTTTTTCTTTCAGCCAGTGCTTGCATGGAAGAGTTTGACATCTGATCCTTCATGTCCTGTTCAATAAAAGAAGCAGCATGTGAGCATTGGATTGGAGGTGACAGGCAGATTCGGGGTGCTACAGGGTTGTCTATACCCAGGTAGGCTCTAAGAGGGGGAGTGAGGGAAGGGAGATTTTCTTTGAAAACCCACATTTTAGAAGAGTCTGGAAACATACTGTAGGAAGTTTCATTGTTATACTAATACTGGAATCAACAGCATTGGGATATTTTGAAAATACTCTTCATTTACTACTCATTTTGCTCCACTACAACC